>NW_026137948.1:2400000-3083705 GCF_019393585.1 Leptopilina boulardi | reverse complement strand
TTAAATAATTTATAAATAAATTAATTTTTATTGATATTTTATTTTTTTGTAGTGATAAGCAAAACAAGTTTGCAATAATTTTTTTTATGGTTCAAAATATATAAAAATATAAATAAAAGAATAAATCTAGGGATAAGAGAAAATAACAAGATTTATTTAAAAATAATTCACAAATTTTTTAAAATGTAGAATACTTTTTAAAATATCTAAAAAATCATGAATAAAAAATTTAAAAAGTAAAGTAAATTATCAAAAAGATGAGAAAAATATAAGCCAACAAATTTTTAATAAAGTAAGCAGTTTAATAAGTATAAAAATCCTAATAACTTAAGTTTTGTAAAACACATTATAGAAATGTTAAGAAAAGAAAATTTTTAAAATATAAGAAAGTTAAGGAGATTATTCATAAAATGAAGGAGTTTAAAAAATGTAAGAACAAAGCTTTAAAAAACGAAAAAAGCTTAAAATATTTAAAAATGCCCAAAACAAAAACTAAACAGCTTTAAATTTTAGAAAAATTATGAAATGTTAAAAATTGTATAAAATAAAATGTTGTAAGAAAATAGAAGAATTTATAAACGAATGTAAAAAGAATCTGAAAATTAAAAAAAATTGAAATGATTTACAGAAATATTTTTAAAAAATTAAAGAAAATGTTATAACAGAACGAAAAACTATTGAAATATAGGAACGATTGGGAAATTTGTAAAAATACAGGAAAAAATGCAAAAAAAACTGACTAGAATCTATTAAATAAGAATAATATAAGGAAAAAGTTATTCAGTTTAGAGAAGGGACAACATTTCTAAAAAATGAAAAAATTATGAAAAACTATAAAATTTATTAAATGAGCAAAGAATGATAAAAAATTATAAAGGAACTTAACAACAAAATGAGAAAATAACGTATAAACACACACAGCACATGATATTTTCTAAATATTTCTGAAATATTTCATTGAAATTTTGAAATATTCCAATGTAAAGTCCTTGAAATATTGCTGAAATTAGGGAAATGTCCGCTAATATGTAATATTGCCGTGTAATTTTGCTGAAATATTTGATTAAAATATTATAGAAAAATTACAACTTAAATGATGCTAAGGATCCTAAGCTGTGTTGAACATGTTAGAAAATAACGATTGATTTCATATTTTAAAAAAGTTTCTAAGTTTCTTTGAAATATTTTCTGAATATTGCAGAGTCTTCATTTGTAATATTGCAGGAGTCTTAATGTGTAATATTTCAGCAAAATTTGACGGCAATATTTCTTATAGGCGGACATTTTCCTGTTTTCATCAACATTTCATGAACCTTGCATTGAAATATTCATGAAATGTTTATGAAATATAATGTGATGTGTGGGAAAAAAAGAAATTCCTTAAAAAAATTAAACGATTAACTGAAAAGTTTTTAAAAATTGTACTAAATATTAAACAAATAAAAATTCATGAAACGAATTGAATTAATTGAATAATAAATTGAAAATTGGATGGAATAAATTTAAAAAAAACTATGAAAACTTTTAATAAAGCTAATAAATAGACTTCGAAATACTTATTTTGTCTTACTTTAACAAAGAAATAAATTAATGAATTAATAAAATAAAGATAGATTTAATTATTAATGTTACATTGAGAATTTATATCGATGGCTCCTAAATGAATACACATTATTCGCGAGAGCAAACAAAAAACACCCTTATTTACGAAAAAAAATAGAAAACTCATCTGAAAATTTTGTAACCTAATTTTCTTAACTTTTGCTATGTTTTTATTTTAAGCCAAATATCAAATGTCTAAATAAAGTAATTTAAGGATACAACGTTAGTTTGACACAATATAAACGTTTAAATGAATTTAAATTTTAATGAATATAATATATATTGCATTTAACAATCTATTTGATCTATTTATAATAAAAATAATTAATTCTAAGAAGAATATTTGAATAAATGAAATTTTGAAAAACAATAATTTTAAATAAAAGTATTTTATAGTTCATTTTTAGGACAGAATTCTTGTAAATAAAAGCAAGTGCGTTGATAGATCAGTTGGTTAGGCATTAGGTTTAGTTTGCGTTAGGTCGCGGTTTCGATTCCCCTTGCGTGCGTGAGATAATTTAACTTTAAGATAAGTATTGTAAATAATCATACTGAATTAAATATATGCATTTCCGTGATTAAATTCCGAAAACAGCTCATTTTTTACTAATGAAATATTTTTGAACACTATTTTTTTAGCTATTTAATCAATGAGATGGTTGATTATCTGATAAAAAAAGTTACCAGAGCACATTTTCAAAATGTTAATCAGCACGTGTAATTTTTTTACTGAAATTATTTAAATAATCATTAATCGTATTTACATAGACGCAGTTTCAATTTTTATTTTAGTAAAAAACATTTTCTGTACTTTAATGGATCGGACCGCGGGCGGGCGATATCGCCAGCAATGGCGCGTACATTGCGCTGCTTATGTGCCAGCACGTCGGTCCGATCAATCGGACTGAGGTCCGGCACACGGCCTGCTATTATGCAGGCATTTTGTTATCTGGGGAAGTGCACTTCTCTCTGACAGATTTCAATTCTGTATTGATAACAACACAATTTCGAAGTAGAAAAAGAAAAAATTTCAATTATGAGGCTTAGAGCATTATTAAGAAACTGTAACATTGAAAATAAATAAAATTAAGAAATTAAGATGTGATGTCCATCTTAGGACCAATGACCTCATTTTTTTCGTGCAAATAAAAATTATTTACAAACACAGTGTCAACCGAATCATTTTAGAATGTTATTATAATATGATAAATAAATGAGGTTTTTACGATATGCACCTATTCGAAATCAAAAATATAGATAATTTTACCGACTGAAATGAAAACTGTTACAAATTTTTTAAAACGAAAAATCCAATAGATATGTGTTACATTAAAAAAAAATAATTATTTCCGATCCGTGTTTATATAAAAAGCTTCATATAAACAAACTAAATCAGTAAAAAACTTCACGAGGCGATATATACTTATACGAAAATTTTATATCAAATGTCCATCTTGGGGCCCTGTCCACCTTAGGGCCCTCTCCCCTACATAATTTAAATTTCTGATAAGTTGTTAATTATAATGTGAAGTTAGTGAAAATAAATTTTTCAGTCTTTTAAAATAGTCACTGAAATGGTAATTTAAAAAATTACATTCTGTAAATCATAAATTTAAAAAACCATCAAAAAATTTCTTCCGAAACAATATTTTTCACTACACAAAGTTGTAATTATGTTTATTTTTCTTTTTTATGAATTATTTATTAATAACAAAAGAAAATAATATATTGTAATATTTAAGTGTTATTAAGTTGAATGACATATTTTAAAATTGGCAGGCGCTAATTATTTTGATCAATCAAGTGGCTTTATCTCAATAGGTTATGTTCATTTCTACAACGTAACAGCTGTTCTAATCTAAAAGCATAATAAAAACTTAAAGGAGATCCGAAATTAATTTCCGCTTTGTGTAAAATAGTGTTGTACTTATTAATTTTTTTTGTATAATACGAGACGCTTGCTTTTCACCGAACTGTCAGTACATCGAACAGACAAAATATCAAACAGACAAAATGTCGAATGGACAAAATGTCGAAAAGCCAATACGTCGAACGGACAAAATGTCGAAAAGCCAGTACAACGAATAAACAAAATATCGAAAAGCCATAACCTCGATCATAACCTTTAACCGTCGAACGGTTAAAATGTCGAAAAGCCAAGACGACGAACAGTCAATACATCGAACGGACAAAATATCGATAAGCCAAAATATCGATAAGCCAGAATATTGAAAAGCCAAAACATCGAACAGCCAATACGTCGAACTGACAAAATGTCGAAAAATTTTATTGACTCAAGTATAATTATAATTAAGTCAATAAAATTTTTCGACATTTTGTCAGTTCGACGTATTGGCTGTTCGATGTTTTGGCTTTCGATATTTTGGCTTATCGATATTTTGTCCGTTCGATGTATTGACTTTTCGACGTCTTGGCTTTTCGACATTTTGACCGTTCGACGTATTGGCTGTTCGACGTGTTGGCTTTTCGAGGTTATGGCTTTTCGACATTTTGTCTGTTCGACGTATTGGATTTTTGACATTTTGTCCATTCGACAACTTGCCATTGGACATTTTGTCTGTTCGACGTACTGACAGTTCGGTGAAAAGCAAGCGTCTCGTATAATACAATTTAAACATTTTCAATGTTTGTGTTTTATAACAAATAAGATTTATATATAATTTAAATATTAGAGCTCATTTTTGACGAAATCAACTGCAGCTCCACCTGTACATTTCTAATCTTGAAATATGTTTCACCCTTGTATTTACATTTTTCATTCACAATGCTCATTTCTTATTTCGATAGTTTTTCGAGTTCGATTTTTTTCTATTCGACCTTTCATGGCAATGTTTTTTTTCAGAAAGGATTCATTTTTTTGGTTGGTAACGAAAAATCTCCTAGGAGAAAACAAACAACGTTTTTTTTATTATCTTTAATGTGATTTCGTATAAGCTATAGACGCTTTTATATTCTTTCATCGATCCGATTTGGGAATCTCAATTAATATAAAATATACATTTAAATCAATTAAAATAAATAAAGGAGAAAGTAATAAAATAAAGGAAACAAAAATAAGGAAATATATATATATATATAATCAAAAAGATAAGAAGTTGTTTAAGAATCAAAGGAGATTTTTTCGCCGACGGCCATTTTGATAACAGTGATTCTGGAATTTTCTGGTAAAATTTTATTTTCCATTTATGAATGATATCTCAAAATTATTTATTTGTTAAATTTCCCAATAATGAATTTTCTTTACATTTGAATTTAATTTAAAATTTCAATTTAATCTAATTTAAAATGATTTCTGTTGGATTTAATTTATTTTGAAACTATTTAAAAATGAATTTAATTTTCTAAATTTAATTTATAATTTTTATTTAAAATTGATTGAAATGTCATTCATTTAAGTATTTTATAATTATTGTATCCATTTCCATTTTCCATCTTTTTCCATTCCTCGAATTAAAGAATCCTTATTCTTTTAAAAAGCATAAGTAATTATTTCCTTGCATGGTGTCGAGTCTAAAGTCAAATTTTTATAATGTTTTAAAATTTAAATAAAGAAATTTATTAACATTTTGTTTATAAAATCAGATGTTTTATTTAATTTAAAAATAAAATCTTTTCGAATATGGCTTTTCCGTACCGCCCTCTCTACTGTTAACCAAGAATTGGGACTGCGTCAGGCCGAATAAAAGGAAGACTATTTTAATTTAATTTGAATTTTGAATCGTTTCTTTGCTTTGAGTTTCCCTTCATTATTGAATTTGACAGTCTTTGAATAAAAGCCTGGTGGTCGTGTGTACTTTTAAGACTAATTTGACAATCAAGAATAATTTTGATTTAATTGTCGAATTTGACAGTCTCTAAAATAGTTTGCCTGGTGGCCTTGTGTATTTTTCCAGACTAATTCAACGATTAAAGAAAACTTTATTTAATCTATTTAATCAATTTAATTCTTTTGTCCCTTAACTATTTATTTATTTTTATTTTTGTGCCAAGAAAGGACTGGCGCCCAACAAACAATTTATTCGAGTCTTCCCTTTGTAACTTTGATTTAATTAATTGATTTGGTTTCAACATTCAGTATTGTTAAAAATCATTGGTTACATTTTATGTGATATGAAATCTATCAATGAGCAGGCCTGTAATACTTTGGGTTTTAAAATACGTAGGCCTTCCAATAATTTTACTTTAGCTTCTTTTCATTGAAGAGACTTTACTATTTTTCGTTTCTCATCAAGTAGAACATAAGAATCGAAAAATGCAAGAGCTGTGTTATCGGGTGTTCAAAACCACAAATAGTTTTTCATCTTCGACAAAATTGTGTCCGACACTGCCGAATCAGTTTCTGCGTATAAGATTGCGTCTTTGATAAATTGCAAATCTTGATTAGGAGCTTCTATGGCATTTTTCCAAAAATGCAGCCTGTTTTGAGTGCGGATTTTCTTTTGACCTAAAATTTAAAAATCGCATAAAATATAATAAATTAATTTTTATATAGTGGTTATATAATTAAAATGATGTTGGTTGTAAAATAAGAGATATATGTAATGGGTGATACAAATGGAAATACCTATCAAAGAAAACTGAGGGAACCCGGTTTTGCCCCACTCTCCCCTAATGCACTCCATATACGAGACTATATTAGTTAGAAATTTAACATAAATCTTATAACTGATGCATTTAATAATGACATTCATTTTCATATGTACCAAATATTTAAAGAAATCTTTAAAGAAATGTTATTTTTCAACAAATTTTGATTATTGATAGCTTTTTGAAAAGGTAATTTTATTGACAATCTAACTAAAGACTAATTTCATTTTTAAAAAAATATTCTGTACACTCAAATTCAATTATTTTTATAAAAAATCAAAATTTTCTGATATTTTTTGTATTTTACGTCTCCATGCATGAGCATGGAGCATTATCCAATCGATACCAAATTTTATATTGTATGGTTTTACACCAAACAGAAACTTTTCCCACCCGGCAATTTGAAATGTATTTTTAGCGAACAGTCTATTTAACAGTTGCATTTTTCTCACAGAACAAATAACAAATTTTACATTTATATGAAGAACAATTATTTCATGAATTTAACTATAAGTTTAGGCTAATATGAATTTTTAGGTTTTAAGTAAATAAAATATTAAATTATTCTTTAAATTCGGTTTCATCGATAAAAAACGATTCATTTTTTACAATAAAAGGAACTTACCTTCGACTACTTTTACTCAACGGTATTCTTACACAACCAATGAAATTAAAACAAATAAAATTGGGATATTGTGAAGCGACAGATCTTAAAACAAATGAGGGAAAATATCTGTCTCTTTTTAAACATTCTACAATGATATTAGAAAATACGATTAAAATTGAATTAAAAAATATTCATTATGATCTATATTTCCCATGGGTTCATGATCAACTTCACATGAAAATTTGAAAGGAAGGTGGACTTTATTTTGCTTCACAAAAATCTATGATGCTCCATGCCAAAGTTAAACATTCACGAATGTTTACTACTACAGTTCCGTTACAATCTATAACAGCTGCATCACGTAGGCAATCCACCAAAATTGCTACTCGACGAGCTAATGAAAAATTACACATTATTTGTTGGAGCTCAACCAGTGAACAATTTATTAAAGTGGATCACATGTCCATGGGAAATAGAGACTGAATTATAAATTTTAAAAGTTTACATTCTACTTCTTGTTTTAAATTTATGTGGAAATTAATCAAAATGAACCACATGTCAGTGGAGAACATAAATCCGAAGACGGAAATTTAAAAAAATTAGAGAATATAAAGTATATAAATTCCATGCACTTGAAGCTCCAATGAAGTAAAAATTTTCGCAAATGTTAAATGATGAAACTTTCATATTTTTCATTGTATTATATTCGTTAGCTAAGTATGATTAATGGTATTTTCGATAAAAGTTATCAAATAAAAACTTGTTCAAATGGGGTGCACCTAAGAGTAACAGATATATAACGTTTTTACAATTTTTATTTGCAATGAATCGAAAACGGAAACGTGCATTTTTAACGAATGTATCAAAGGATGCGAATACTTCCATATACTTGTCGAGTGTTCACTCATGGGGATGAAGTTTTGAGTGTTTCCCATGCTTGTCAAAAGTTTGTCGTCATTAATGTTACATTCTATAGGTACCCATGCCTATTTTTTTCCAATCAGGTATGCACTTAGACGACAATTTTACCCCTCTTTCGGACGCAGTCACAGTGACTCGACTGGGCTTAATATTTACTATTGCATCTCTGGAGTACTTTAGAGAACATGTATCCTATCCATGCACGGTCGAACGCCATCGACCGTCAATATGCTTCTATCCATTTAAGAGTGGTGTGTTTCGTTTCTCGTGGGGAAAAGGGTAGCTACACTACTAAATGGGGGATCTGACTGCTTCGACCGATTCAAAATAGAGTTAATTGATCGGAAGTCTTGAGGCTGCACGTGGCCTCTTGTTGTGTACTGATGACAAGGAACGACCTCGTGGTTGATCCTTTGAAAATAAATAACGTCGCTCCAAATGATTATTTCAAGATAACTAAATACAATTGCCTCACATAAATTCGAAAATATATGCTCCAACCATTTAACTCTACTCTATTGTAAATTGTATGTACGGATGATTTTTTCAGTACATTAAAACTATTATTAGTTCTATTACAACTTTGTAATACTGGATGTGTTCATGGAAATTTTAAGACAATAGAATGTAATGAACACTCAACGTTTATTAAATCGGTCGTGTAAAATAATATGAGAACATACGTTAAACTATTCCTAACATATCTAGAAAACAAAATCAAAATCAATTTTGATGCAACAAAACATTTTCATTTAAACTTTCTTCCCTCGCATTCTGATCATAACATTGTTCAGAAAGTTCGCCACCCCCTTGTTGATAGTTTGCAACATATAAATCTGCATTGAACTTGCTTGTCAAATGCAAATTAATATTCGTTTAGCATAAATGTTTCTGAGAAGTAAATTAATTTAAAAATATTGTACTTATCCTAGTCATAAAATTATTAAATGCTTCTTTTTAATTGCATAATTTTTGTAATTCAATTTTACTAATTTCATTAAACTGAGAAAATTCTCTTATTAGATGAGAAAATTTCGACTCTAATTTCAGAATTTTATTAGTCACTTTTGACTGATTCGAATTTACTGAGCAGATAAATTAATTAAGGAAATTTGTTCTTTTACAGTCTGACAATTTTTGGAACTATCATACTAGAAATACCCCTGGATATCCATGGCATTTAAACTTAAGTCGATATAGTGCGCCAACGTCGTCTTGAGAAGGCTCGTTGTCTACCAAGATATATAAGGCGAGACATCCGCCCATCTAGACACTAGCTGAAGTAATTCAAGTAGAGCCCGTTTGGTCCAGGAATTGCGCAGCATTAAACTCCTTGAGGAAATTAGCAGAAGTTAGATATTCACAGCACAACAATGAGCCGATAAATATCTTTATTAGTCATAGACATTCTTTTGAGTTTGAAAATAAAAACATTAAATTTTTCATTAAAAAGAGAAATTTTTTTCAAGAAATTAGGGAGTTCAAAATAAATGCAATGTTATTAAATCCAATTTTGATGTATTTAAACATATCATATCGATGGGCAGTTCATTTGTGTAGTCAACCGTACATTCTGTTTAAATTTTGTTATTATGACCTAATTTTAATGATTACTTATTTAAATGTTTAAATTTTTCCTACTCTATTAACTTATAATATTCTTCTAATCTAACCCTCAATTTTACTTAGTTAATGAAAACTAAGTAGGGAACAGGTAATATTAAATAACTGAATAAGTAATTTGGTATTTATAATATTATTTATTAAATAATTTAAATATTTTATTTTCAATAATTGTTAATATTTGAACAATAAATTTAATCAAATAATCCTTTAAATAAGTAATTATTACTTTTATCTAATTGATGCGGTCGTGGATCTCAATATATGAACAGCGGGTTCCCTTTGTGTGCATTGCTCTGACACCTGAGTTTTTTGAGATTTCGTAATAGACTAATTGTAGACTGCATTTCAGGGACTAGTTTTACTGTTTACACATTCAGAACATCGAATTAAAAGCAAGGAAAGCTCTAAGATGTCTAATGCGAAATTTCAAGTTTTTCAGTAACCAAAAATTCTTAACTATTTTATATAATTACATCAATTCTTCAAACTTATTAGAATACGTCAATTTTAGAGTTCCACGAATGCAGTCGCGCTGTTATCAATCATTTATTTTGCCAATGCCTACATTTTCTATTGGCTTTAATGCGCCTATTTACAGTGGTTGTAATATTATAAATATTATGTGCATTCAGAGTGAGACTGATATTGATTTATTTAACTTGTCAATTTCATACTTTAAAAAATTACTATTAGATTACGTTACATCAACAAGTTAATAATGTAACAGTGTGCAATTTTCTTAATTTTTTATACTTTAAGTTAAAACATAAAATAAATAAAAATTTTGCTTGTTATTTAGTATATATTCCTACAGCATATAGGCAGATTTTTTGTGACACGGTGCGGTACCTCACCGATGTACACTACCGTCCGAAATTGTCGGTACGGCTGACGTTCGAGGAGTGGAAATTTGGTGCTGACCTTAAGCAAGATATTTTAAGTTAGAAAAAAGTTAGAGACTTCTTACTTTTAGATGGCTGGAAAGCTGATAAAATTCTGCATCTGAATGTTTATCAAGAAAATTTTTTCCTTTTCTTTAGCATTTATAACTCCGAAAAGATTTCAAGAAAAAATTATGCAAGTTTCCTACTTTCGTACTAATGTTTTTGACTCCCAGCATAATCTAGAATAATGTATGGAAAAAATTGACAATTTTATAAGATAATCTTTAAGAACTTAGCTTTAATTTGTATTTTTGAAATTTAAAAAATGTTTTGTGGTTTCTGAAATATTATAAAAATGGTCCGAGCATGTTTTTCTACAACTCAGCCGTCGATCATCACTTTTTGCCGCCTCGCTGCTAGATTGTAGAAAAACATGCTCGAATATCTTTAAACATATTTTATAGGAACTACAAAACATTTTTTAAGTTTTCAAATTTTTAACACAATCTTTAAGTTCTTAGCATTAATTTGCTTTTTTGAAACTTAGAAAATGTTTTGTAGTTCCTGAAATATGATAAAATATGTTCGAATATGTTTTTCTACAACCCAGTAGCGAGGTGGCCTAAACTGATGATCGACTGCTGAGTTGTAGAAAAATATATTCGGACATTTTTTAACATATTTCAGGAACCACAAAACATTTTTTAAGTTTCAAAAATGCAAATTAAAGCTAAGACCTTAAAGATTATGTTGTAAAATTGTCAATTTTTTCATACATTATTCTAGATTATGCCGGGAGTTAAAAACATTAGTACGAAAGTAGGAAAATTGCATAACTTTTTCTTGAAATCTTTTCGGTGTTACACGGAGAGACCGCCAGTTGGAAAAATTACTAAAAAAATTTACAAGTAGCGGAAATAAGGTTACATTGTCAAATATTGCTGTAGGAAATCGAAAATTCTACTAGCAGCATACTTAATAAAACCTGTAGACTATAGTAAAATTGTACACAAATTGGAATAGAAATTACTATAGTCTACAGTTTTATTAAGTATGCTGTATGACAAAGTAACCTTATTTCCCCACACAGCACATTAAATTTCCTGAATTTGTCCTGAATATTTCATTGAAAGATTCGAAATATTCCAATGAAAGGTCCATAAAATATTGCTGCAACAGGAAAATGTCCGCCTATTTGAAATATTAAATAGTCAACTTGAGAAAATATTTCATTGAAATATTCCTGAAATATTACACATATCGATTTAGCAATATTCTGGAAATATTTCAAAAAATGAAAAAATTTGTTAAACACATGAAATCAATAGGAATTTTCTGAAATATTCAACATCCTTAGGTTTCTAGAAAAGTAAAAACTACTGCGCAGTTCTACAGGCCATAGAAACTGAGTTAGACCAGTGCGCATCTTTGAAATTAAATATTTCCACAATATTTCAATGAAATATTTTCTCAAGTTGACCGTCTAATATTTCAAATAGGCGGACATTTTCCTGTTGCAGCAATATTTCATGGACCTTTCATTGAAATATTTCGAATCTTTCAATGAAATATTCAGGAAAAATTCAGGAAATTTAATGTGCTGTGTGGGTCCGCTACTTGTAAATATTTTTAGTAATTTTTCCAACCGGCGGTCTCTCCGTGTATAAATGCTAAAAAAAAGAAAAAAAATTTTCTTGAATAATCATTCAGACGCACACGGAAAAACTAGTTTTTCACTTTTGGACGGTCCCAAAGTTTGGAAATCTTTCATTAACTTTTTCCAAGATTTCACAAACGTTCATCACTCTCTTCATAACAATCAATGTCTGCGCATGGGCACAAAAAAAGTTTGTGGAATCTTGAAAAAAGTTAATGAAAGATTTTCAAACTTTGGGCCCGTCCAAAAGTGAACAACTAGTTTACGAAAGTTTCACGAACTATTTTTTTCCGTGCAGAATGGAAGTTGGTAGTAGTTGTGGATCACGCATAGGAACCATGAATTTAAAAATTATATCAATGAACGAGAATAAAACATTTTGATATATTTCGATAAAATTAACTATTACATTGTAATTGATTTTATAAACATCAATTTATTTTATAAATACCAAACTTGTCTCATGATTTTTCGATTTGAGAGAACTAAGAGAACATTAAAACTTGTTTTTCTCGAAATCAGGACAAATGCAGTTATGTTGTTATACCTTTAATTTCAACAACAGGATTCAAGTACACAATTCTTTTTTATAAATTTTTAAACTGGTTTGTTTCATAAATCCAATGATAGTAAAAATTCAATTTTGACAAAAAATTTCGATTATGTATTATTTTATGCACAGCAAAATTATCACCAAACAAAATGGAACCCTTTTCTTCAAGTACTTTTAAACTTGTTTTGCAAATCGTATGAGATTTGGCCCTCTTAATTGACCTCATGACCTCAAAGTAATCCTTCATTTCACATTTTTAACACGAGATGAAAATCTACCCCTACACTTGAAGTTGTACGGTTGTAACTCATTGCGATAATGTCGCGTGATGCATTATTTACCCTCTGTGTCACTGTTCATCTGTTATACCAATACAACTACAAAACTTACTGATTTCCATAGGGAATACAAGAGAATTTATTTTTAGTAACGTATTTCTTTCTGTTTTTAATTTTAAGAAGAGTCACATAAGTTTAGACGAGTATAATTTTTTCACAACGATTTTAAGATTTTATGAAAATACACTGCTTTAAAAACTTTTCATTAAATAAATGACACTTTTTTGAAAAAAAAATATTTTTTTATGTTAGGATTATTATTTTTTGTAATATTGATTTATCAAAAAAAATTTAATTTTAAAAACTAAATTTTTAAAAAAACTGTATTTATACTATTTCACATATTATTTTTACTATGGTTATTTTAATGTATAATTAAATTATTTTTAAAACTTTAAAAGAAAACTTGACAATTTTTATTTATGAGATTCGTTCTCTCCCCCACAGCACCGAAACTTTCCTAAAGATTTATTTGAAATGTTCGGAATATATAATTATTCAAGTGGGACATTTAAATCTTTACACAATTTTCACTAAACATTGCAATTAAATATTCCGAACATTTCAAATAAATCTTTAGGAAATCTTTAGGAAAGTTTCGGTGCTTTAAGGGTCCTTTCTAAACATAATCGATAGAATCTGCACACACGTATTTCAGTCTAAGGAAGACAATAAAATGATAAATATAATTAATTATTTATTTATTTTTAATTAAAAATGGAGGCCTGTCAGTATCTATGTTTACCTACTTTCACCGAATAAAAGTCTGTAGGGAAGTTTTGAATTGAAAGAACTTCCTGTCACAAAATTGTTTATTAATTATATATGGAAGTTTTTTTTAATTTTCAAATCGACTTTTCAAACGGTTTCCGGATAATGAAATGTTTAAATAATTGCAAGTCGCGCGTTAGTCGTCAGTCTCACAGCGGCTATGTAAAATCTCAAAAGGGTCAACTTTGAGAGACTGTATCTCGGAAACTATTAGAGCTATTACATTGTTCTTTTTTGCAAATTGTCAGAAATTTTGTCAGCTTTAACTTTCTTATTGGGAATCGTGCACATAATACGTCATGCAATTTTTGACCCTTTTTGACCCCCTCCTCCCCATGTCACACTTTGTCACAAACTTTGTACACCCCCTTCCACCAACAACGTCACGTCACACACGTAAATTTTTTGGTACATTACATTAGACAGGAAAATTAAAAATTATTAAAATTTACTTAAAACTTATTTCCCTGGCTTTTTTGGGGTCGTTGAATTTGAATCTGATGTTTGTTTTTCAAAATTCAAATTGGCGGATCCAATATGGTCAGGCAAATTAAAAATCAATAGAGTTTACATAAAATTTGTTACTCAGGGATTTTCGGGACAAGTCCCAAGTAGAAATGTGCCACTGGCATAGTACTGACCCAACACTGCCAGTCAGTATAATAGTACTGACTGCCGTACTGGGCCAGTAGTGGACCAACCCTGGCTGGTAACGCTGTCCAGTACTGATTTTGTCCCGCTCACCAGTACTAACGTAGTACTAGAATAATACTGGCATAATACTGGCAAAGTACTCATACGGACTTAAAATCTCACTTTTTTACAAAATGCTAAAACACGCTTTCCAATGAAAATTTCATCCTTATTAGCTTATTACTCCCATTTTTACCACGAACAGGTAATGTGAAGCCAATAATAGTTAATGTTATTTAGAATATATAAAATATTATTAACAATAAATAATTAAAATAATAATTATCATTTATATTAATTAAATTATTTTATTTTTAATAAATTATTTTACAAAAAATAATTTGTGTTGGAAATTTTTTTATTTTTTTAAATTCATAATATTTAATTTTTTTTACTTTGCACTTATACTTAATTTAATAATTATTTAATAATTGATATTACACATGAACAAATATTGTACTTATAACACTTAAAACTAAGAACGAAAAATCTCGCACGCATGGGGGATCGAACCCTAAACCCTTAGAACGCAAGTCAGATACGCATACCGCACAGCCGCGCTGGCTTGAAGTGCTGACTTCAAGTAGTTCACCTAATACAAAAGTTTTGATTTCAAAGTTTGTATTATCTATTGATCACGAAAATAAAATGAATTTATTCTTAAATTTTTTAAACTCACAAAATTTTTTCAATTTTTACAAAGATTTAATGAAATAAAACTGAATATCAATTTCAGTTAAATATTTTTAATAAATTATTTTTACCGTAAATAATATTAAAACAGACAAAAATGATTGATGAATTACATAATTAAAAATAAGTTAATAAAAGACGACTGTAAAATATGAATGGTAAAAAATTTTTTAAATTTAATATTTAATTATTAATAATATTTAAAAATTACAGTGAAAAAATTACATTTGCTTTATTTTTAAAACTATTAGAAAAAAATTCTCAACTTATTGTTATTATATGCATGATAAATAACTTAATGCACATATTTCAATGAGTACTAAAATAACTAAAAAAACATAAATATATTTTATATAGGTATATAATAATACATTACAATTACATCCAAAATTTTGAGGGAAAGTATTCGAAAGAAATTAATATACATTTTTTAAAATAAAAAATCATCGTTTTCTACCTATTGGAATAATTTAAAGACTTTTTCATTTAATGTTTTTTATCACCGACATAGTACTGATTCGGTGTGAATGACAGTGTACTGCCAGTACTGGTTTTAATATTTTTTTACCTCCGACATAGTACTGATTCGGTGTATTAGTCAGTACACTGCCAGTACTGAAAGTCAATACCGACAGCCAGTATTGGATCAGTACCATGCCGGTGTTTAATTACGGCGAGCTACGGATATTTCTACTTGGGGTGGTTCACTCTGGGGTTGTAGATAACTGTTAAACTATTTACTAGCTAACCGCAGGGGTGAAATTTGATAGTTATTTTTCTTATTTAATACTTACATTATTGATATAAAAGTTTCTTAATATTCGGACTCACTGACGTTTAAGATTTTGATACTCACAGCGAAGGGGTTAAATAGTTTAAAATATTTTTAACTTGTTTTATTTATAGTATTTGAGATCATCACATATAATTTTTTATAAAATTTAAATATATCGACGCCTCCCGTTGATAAGATGCCCGTTCATTTGTCAGAATAATAAAATGCCATCTCGAGCTCAGTTCAATATGAAGCTAGTTCAATTGTCAAAATAATAAAAGGCTATCTCAGTTTCAGAATAATATAATCCTATCTCGCATTAAATTCGAATTTAAGTTTTCGTAAATTAAAAAAAGGAGTTTAAGTCGATCAGAATATTAATTCATACTTTTTAATGATTAATTAGTGATTAATAATTATTAATAAAATAAGAAATAGAATAAAAAACAAATAATAAAATAAGAAATAGAATAAAAAACATTAAATAATAAAATAAATGAAAATAAAAAATATTATTAAAAAAGAAAAAAATTAATTTAGCCTTGAATTATTTATTACTAATATTTTTTTTATTATAATTTTTTTATTAATTTTTTTATTTTTATTATTTTATTATAATTTATTTATCAATTATTTTATTTTTTTAATCAATAATTAATCATTACAAAATATTAAATAATATTCCGATCGAGTTAATCTTTCTTTATTTTACGAAAACTTTAATACTTACTAAAATGAATCTGAAATCAAATTGTTTTTAGATTTTTGTTAATGAAGGTGTAAATAAATTATTTTCATATAAACTAACTTTTTATTTTAATTACAACGAAATTCTTATATATTTAAGTAAATTAACAAGAAGAATTATAATATAAACAAATAATTATTATTATTATTTAACATTTTTAGAAATAAGGAATAAAAAATTCCTTTTTTATTCTTCTTCTTCACTTCCACTTTCAAATAGTTTTTCTTCGAATGATTCATAGTAACTATGATACTTTTGCGGGATAATGTTGCTTTTGCACAAATTTTTTAAATCATTCAATTTTGCAGCACTGAGTCCTTGGCTACTTGAATAGACTTTCTTGGGAATATACTTCTTGACAGTCATATTAAATTTCTTTGTTCTTGTCACATGTGTTTTGTAATCCATTGTAAATGACGTCTTGTAATCGATTTGGTTTGATTTTGCTATGGTGACCAGGAGTTCTTTTATTTGGGATATTTTTAAATTGCTTTTGGATCTCGTATCTTTCCAATTCATTTGTTCTGATAGATCTTTGAAGTCATAGATGGTGACGAAAGTAACGTTTATCACTTTATAATAGGGTTTTGTTGTTTTCGCCTCCCTAATTATGTCGCACCATTCATCCAGACTGTAAATTTTCTGACCTTTGGAGTGTCGCTCAATCCTCGCATGAACCGAGTCACCTTCGTTTTGTGTGTGTCCTTTTTCTAAAAACGAATGTTTGATATTTACTTGAAACTTCGAAGAGGCGTAAACATACATGGCAAAAACATTTCTATTTCGGTTTTGACCAGCGCAATTATCTGACCACATGAAAAAATCAGTTGTACCTAAAGATGATTTGTTTTCAATGAAGTGCAACAAACAACTCGCGACTTCATTAGAACCCTTTTTGGCATCATTTTCGCTCCACATATAACAGAATGCTTCGTGACTTATTATATCATATATGGTAAAATTATAAACGTTGAGTTTTCGTTTATAATATACTGCACCAGCATCTGTTTTCGGAGTCACTAGATTTTTTTGAAAATCAAAAAATACCATGCATGTGTTCTTGTTTTTTTTAGCTGCAATTTTATCGAGTTCTTTAGCTTGTCTGAACTCTTCTTTATTTTTAATGTGAGAAGTGTACTTATCTTCTAGTACTTCATTTTCTGACGCGTTCTTAAATCCTTCACAAAGATTGCACTGGTCTTTTTTAGGTGTAAAAAATCCAATATTAAATTTGGTGTTGAACGTATCATAATAATGGTGTTTCGTCGCAAAGGGCTTTCCACTCTCTTTCGTCCATTTTACGTATAACGAATACATTCTACTTAGGGTTAAATTGTCTTCCAAATATTCTCTGCTGGAGTCTTTTCGCGTATAATGTGACTCGATTCTCGGAAACATATTAATGTGCTCCATAACGTTAGCAGTCGTTTCTTCAGCCACAGCCCTTGGTCTTGTTTGTGAATGACCTCTTTTGTCAATTCAATTTGATTCTCCACTTCTAAATTTCTTAAAAGCTGTATCTACAATTTGCTTACTTATGTTTAAAGTATTCAAGAACATTGTTCTGCAGACAACAATATTTTTACCCCTATCATTGATTGAAAATTGCCGACTGAATTTCTTTCTTGAATTTTCTGAGGAATTTTCATCATTACAAGTTTCAGTAACGTGCCGAAGAATAAAATCATATTTTCTTGAATGCTCTACAACATTCCAATATTCATCGAAGAAAGCAGTTCTAGCTATTTCAGAAACTTTAGTTTCGCATTTAAAGCGGCAACCAGGACCACATGTTGCTAACATTTTCCGAGCAGGCACGGGTTTTTTTGTAAAGCTTGACGTATATTCCAAACCTGAATTTGACGCCTTCTTTGCAATATTCAGTTTCCAATTTTGAGGATTACATAATCGCTTCCTGGTTAAAGTATGTGGTTTTTCACTCTTCCTCTTTTCTCCTTTATCTTCAGGTATTGATTTACTTAAATCATCATTACAATCAGCTAAAAAAACTTCTTCATCTGAAGTCGAAAAAACTTCTTCATCTGAAGATGAAACCGCTTCTTTGTTACCAGTAGACGATTCGTTTGAAATATTCGCGTCTCTAAAATCCTCATAATTAAAATGATAATCAAAGCAGCTGTTAGAATTTTCATGTAAAGTTGAAGCTGTTTTTTCGTTATCAATAGTCAACTCGTTTGAATAATTAGTATCTTCTAAATCATTATAACCAATACCGTCATCAAAATAATCGTTACAATTTTCATATGAAGATGAAAACGCTTCGCCATTATCAGCAGACGAATTGTTAAAATTTTCACTTGAAGAGGTAAACGCTTCTTCATTATCTGTAGATAATTCGCTTGGAAGATCTGTATCACTCAAATCATTAAAATCCATACCACCATCAAAGTAATTATTAGAATTTTCATCTGAAGATGAAACAGCTTCCTCATTATTAATACACAATTCGTTTGAAATATTCGTATGTTCTGATAAATCTATTAAAAAAATATTAAGAGTTACTTTTTATTTAAAGTATGTACACTAAATTTTTTAAACTGAATATTTTTGTTTATAATTAAATACATACCTGCCGAAGTAGATTGTCTTGAATTCATTGTAATAGATTTAAACTTTGCCCTTAAATTAACGCATTATACGTAAAATCTCCCTGTTGAAAATTCCTATGTGAGAACACATATGGGATCCCATCCAGGATCTCTTGTGAGTTCTTATGTGGGTTCCCATACAGGTTCACACATAAGATCCTGTATGAAAAGGTTCCTGGGATGAACTTGCGTGAGATCAAGCGCACGATCTTATGTCTTTGTAAAAGCAATAACACAGGATCCCATGAGGTTTCCTGTGTAGGTTCCTATATGAACAACACGATAAATAGGAACACACATGGGATCTTATCCGAGATCTTGTATGAGTTCTTACATAGGTTCTCACATATAAGAAGATTAATAGCATATATATAAAAGCATTCTATAAAATCTTATTAAGCTGCTATTAATCTTCTTATATGTGAGAACCTATGTAAGAACTCATACAAGATCTCGGATAAGATCCCATGTGTGTTCCTATTTATCGTGTTGTTCATATAGGAACCTACACAGGAAACCTCATGGGATCCTGTGTTATTGCTTTTACAGAGACATAAGATCGTGCGCTTGATCTCACGCAAGTTCATCCCAGGAACCTTTTCATACAGGATCTTATGTGTGAACCTGTACGGGAACCCACATAAGAACTCACAAGAGATCCTGGATGGGATCCCATATGTGTTCTCACATAGGAATTTTCAACAGGGCTTATTTGACAAATCTGTACAAAAATTATTTTTATTATTAAAAGATAAATTTTACAATTTCATAAAGTTAATTAAAATAAATTTATTTAATTTTTTAATTTATTCTTGAAATATAATAAAGTAGTGATTAAAAAAATTAATTTCAAAGATAGAAAATAAATTTATTTAGAATTTATTATTATTTTAAAAAATAATCCAAAGTATTAAAGTAAGGTTATGAATACAAATGAGAAAATTAAATTTAGAAATTGTTATTTATGCCATTTTTTATATTAATTTTTTCATAACACATACCAGATAAAGTATATCTTGTACAAATTGGTTTGGCAAAACTCTCACAAAATATAAAACATTCAAAGTTAATTAGTTTAACAATTTTCTTTAAAGAGAATTACAAGCAACAGAATAAATAACGGTTCTTATTTGTTTATGTTACTATGTTTAATAGGTATTTAATTTCATAAACTAATATAATTTACATGAGGAAGTATTTGTGATTAATTTTTTAAAATAATAATAATTAATTCTTATTAAATCTATTTTCTATCTTTGCAATTCATTTTAATATTTTTAGTTAAAAAAATATGTCTGTGTAATTGTAATATAAAAAAACAATTTTTTCAATTACGTTTTGAAAATATTTCAAGAATTAATTAATGAATTTAATTAATTAATTTAAATTAACATCACAAAATTGTAAAAATTATTTGTTACAAATAAAATGTATAAAATTAAAGAATTCTCATTGATTTCAGAGCATATTTGTCGAATGAAATGCGTTCATTTAAGGACTAGAGTAATAATTTATCATAGATTCTAAACAATCTACTTCGACTAGGATGCGTATTTATACACAAGAAAATTTAATTTCTAAAATTTAGTGTATTCAAAATAAAAAGTAACGTTTTAATATTTTTTACAGACTTAACGATAAATTTCTTTTTAAATTAAAATTTTTTTCAAAATAAGGTTTTATGTAAAAATCATTTTTCCCAAAAATCTACCGAATAAAAAAGATTAAATATTGAAGCACAATAATTAATTGACGTGATATTGATTATATATTATTGAGTTTAGTTTGAATTCAAGTTTTCGTAAAATAAAAAAATAAAAAAGAAATAAAAATAAAAAAAAAAAAATTAATAAATTAATGATTAACAAAATAAAAAAATTATAATAAAAAAATTATAATAAAAAAAATAATATTAGTAATAAATAATTCAAGGCTAAATTAATTTTTTTCTTTTTTAATAATATTTTTTATTTTCATTTATTTTATTATTTAATGTTTTTTATACTATTTCTTATTTTATTATTTGTTTTTTATTCTGTTTCTTATTTTATTAATAATTATTAATCACTAATTAATCATTAAAAAGTATGAATTAATATTCTGATCGACTTAAACTTCTTTTTTAATTTACGAAAACTTGAATTCGAATTTAATGCGAGATAGGATTATATTATTCTGAAACTGAGATGGCCTTTTATTATTTTGACAATTGAACTAGCTTCATATTGAACTGAGCTCGAGATGGCATTTTATTATTCTGACAAATGAACGGGCATCTTATCAACGGGAGGCGTCGATATGATTTCTTTTTTATTGTTATATGCATAACATGTACCCCAAAAATTTGAAAACAATCTTGGTCGTTGTACGGAGAACATTTAAAAAAGTTTGACGTAACGCATGAGCTTACCCCTCCACCCTATGTCACACTTCATCACGATTCTCGGACCCCCTACCCCCCTTAGCTGCGTGACGTATTATGTGTATGGTCCCTTAGTCATTTTTTCAAAAAATTTTTTGTTTCAAAGCTATATTGGAAAAACTGAAAAATACCGGATTTTGGCTACCCCCACAGCAGCCAATCTTTACTAAAAATTTCGTAAAGATTTCCTTGAAATCTTGGGAATATTTAATTGAAAAGTTTAATGAAAATTGCATAAAGATTTAAATGTCCCACCAAAATAAATATTTGGCGTAAAAGTTGACTAAAAATTTAAATGAAATTTTCAGGAAATGTTCGTCGCAAAAATTTAAATGAAATTTTCAGGAAATGTTGGACGGAAATATCTGTAAAAAATACAAAAATAATATTAATAATAATAATAATAATAATAAATAGATAGATAGATCTTTATTATTATTATCAATAAAAAGAATTTACTATCTGGGAATAAAAATAAAATAAATAATATACAAACATTGTTGCTCTGCTTTAATGCTTTGTTTCACATTGAATCAAGCACTGCATACTTGATTGAGCAAGAACTTTTAAAAACAAATTTTGGGGTGCTGGGGATTGAACCTACGTTCGCCGCGCGCTAGCTAAAGACCCTAACCACTACACTACAGATATCTGGCAGAAAAAGAAATCTTCCACAGACTCTACAACTTGCTGATAGACAATTAATCCTACTTATCGACCTAAAAGGGCGGGCTCATTTGAAAATGTTTTTCACGGAGATATTTGAATATTCTGAATATTCACATTGCAGGTGAATATAAAAATTAAAAGTGTATCGAA
The DNA here is from genome assembly GCF_019393585.1 of Leptopilina boulardi. Taxonomy (NCBI): domain Eukaryota; kingdom Metazoa; phylum Arthropoda; class Insecta; order Hymenoptera; family Figitidae; genus Leptopilina; species Leptopilina boulardi. The sequence continues at coordinate 3,061,379 of NW_026137948.1, read as the reverse complement.
ATAATGCTATAAAACCATGACTGAAGGTCATGCGAAAAGGTTATAATAAAATTAATTATTTTTTTAAATATTATCTATTAATTAAAAATTCACAAATTTGCGAAAATTAATTTAAAAATTTTTTATTTATTAATAAACAATTATATTAGTATTGTTAAAGACAAGAAAAAACGTTTTAAAAATAATTAAGAAAATAATTTCAATATATTAAAATGAGAAATGAAAGTGAACACAAAAATTCTATTTTTTAAACATTTAAATCAAAATTATTATTCAAAAATTATTTATTATAATTAAAAATGTATTAATTAATGAAAAATTAATTTTTAAATATTTTATTTTTTGTAAAAGATTGTGGCCTTTACAATATGGTTTTTAAAGTTGAAATAAAATTTTTTAAAAATTAATATTTCGATTCGAAATAAAATTGACTAAATAGACAGAAAAAAATGCTTGTAATATATTTATTTGTGACAATTTGTAAAATTTAATTATTTTCAAAATGTTGAATTACAATTCTTTAAAAATTCGTTTTTTTAAATTTTACTAAAATTAATTAAAAATTAATTATTTTTGAAAATTCAATTATTTTGAAAAAAATTGAATTAATATATTTTTTAAAATCTAATTTTTTTAAATACCCACTTTAAATAAAAAAATTTTAAATACATACAAAAAAATTATATTAATTAGAAATAGGATAAGTAAATTAAACAATTAATATAAACACATTTATTACAAAATTTAAGTAAACACAAAAACATAGTATAATTCTGTTTGACAGAAATAAATGTTTCACATTTAAAAGAAGAGGTTTTAAACTATTAAAAACCATTTCATTTTCTTTTTTTCGATGGAATAATGGCCGACGAAAATTATCCCTACTTGAAACTAGTGGACATAATATCTCATGTTCAGGACATCAGAAAAATAAAATTCGACCAGATTATTAAAAAGTAGACAATTATTTCTTAACATTTCGTCTACTTTTTTAACTATAAATATTTTTAAAAAATGTCAAAAATGAAAAGTCAGACATTTTTTTTTATTTTTATCCTATGTACAAAATTCTAGCTCATATCAATAAAGACAAGCTTATTTTTTAATAATCTGGTCGAATTTTATTTTTCTGGTGACCTGAACTTGAGATATCATTTATTTCTGTCAAACAGAATTATAGGGTCAGTCGGGGTAAATCCGAACGGGGGGTAAATCCGAACGCTAATTATTTCAGCTTAATTAAAATTTTTAAAAATAAGTTCGATATGAGAATTTTTACCTCAGATCCTCTTGAAGAGATTCTAAGTATTATCCCATTTTTTGTTTGTTAATTAGCAACAGCATAAACAAAGATAACAAGTATTGCAAAAAAGATTGAAAATCAAAGATGACACTCTTTCAGTATTTTGTCTCGTATTTGAAAAAAAAGAAGCTAAAAATTCATTTTATTATTTATAATTGTTTGTTATGAATACTAGAACAGAAACTATATTTGATTTTTGCCTTCTGTAAAATTTTATTAATAATATCAGACCGTTCGTATTTACCCAAGAAAATTGGAAAACTGGGGTAAATCCGAACGGTATTTTTAATAATTTTTTTTTACATCAAAGCCACACGAAATTGTTTTTATTTGATTACACTATTATTTTAACATTATAAAAGTACATAGAAAAAAGTTTTTCTTTCTATACGTATCCTCGTTAGTAATTAATAAGCAGAAACTTAATCTCTGTTCTCTCGAAGGAGTGTTTCAATTTTTTTGCCAAATGGTTTGTTGAAAAAAGTTTTTCAGGATCTTAATAAAATTTGGTATTCTACGGTTTTTGGGGTCGCTAATTACCAATTTGAAGTCAGTTTTTCAAAATTCAAAATGGCGGACGAGAATTAAAAAATTCATTGGATTCGCTCGAAAATTGTTACTCGGGGGGTTTCAGGGTTAGCAAATTTGATCATTTTTAAAAATAAGTTTTAGGAAAGTCCGCCATTTTGAATTTAAAAAATTTGACTTTTATTTTTGTATTTACATTGAATCACTCCAAAATACTTTCTGTAGCAAGTTTTGCAAAAATCCGTTATGATTTGATAAAGTTATTGAAGGTTTTAATTGTGTAATGCATTTTAATTTTTAACCTGTTTGATTTTTGTATTTATATATGATGCATTATTACATAATAGGTTTATTATCATATTTTTTTTGAGTTTTTAGATAAGTTTAACAATTGCAATACTTTAAATTTATTTTCCCTAAGATTTTTCTGAAATACAGTGGCGTTCGTATTTACCCCGGTATTTTAGGAAAGTTGCAAAGTATCGAGGTAAATACGAACGCTAAGTTTCCTGCGATTGTAATTTATCAAAAAATTTTGCTACCCCATAAAATTGTTCTATGGAAGTAAAGTAACAACTTCATGCACCAGAATACCGGAAGTATTTTTTTTTTAAAGAAAAAACTTATGTTATTGTTGAAACTTACTAAAAGCGTTCGGATTTACCCCAGTTGACCCTACTATGTTTTTGTGTTTACTTAAATTTTGTAATAAATGTGTTTATATTAATTGTTTAATTTACTTATCCTATTTCTAATTAATATAATTTTTTTGTATGTATTTAAAATTTTTTTATTTAAAGTGGGTAATTAAAAAAATTAGATTTTAAAAAATATTTTAATTCAATTCTTTTCAAAATAATTGAATTTTCAAAAATATTTAATTTTTAATTAATTTTAGTAAAATTTAAAAAAAACGAATTTTTAAAGAATTGTAATTCAACATTTTGAAAATAATTAAATTTTACAAATTGTCACAAATAAATATATTACAAGCATTTTTTTCTGTCTATTTAGTCAATTTTATTTCGAATCAAAATATTAATTTTTAAAAAATTTTATTTCAACTTTAAAAACCATTTTGTAAAGGCCACAATCTTTTACAAAAAATAAAATATTTAAAAATTAATTTTTCATTAATTAATACAATTTTAATTATAATAAATAATCTCGGGGGTTTTCCGGGTTGCTGATTACGAATTCGAACTTCATTTTTAAAAATTAAAAATGGCGGATCCAATATGGCGGATTTTGAAAAAAATCCATCGGATTTACATGAAATCAGTTTCTCGGGGGTTTTTGGGGTTGCTGATTAAGAATCTGAAGTCGGGTTTTTAAAATACAAAATGGCGGATCCATAACCACTATCTCCATAAAATCCAATGTTTTCGCATGCGCACAGAAAAATGTTGATTAATTCGTCGAAAAAGTTTAAAAATTTACTAACTTCGTGCCCATCCAGAAGATAATATCTAGTTCATGAAAGTTTTACTAACTATTTCATTCTGTGTGTAAGTCACTAGAAATATTCAGACATTTGAATAAATAAATTTTTAATTCAGTATTAATAATTAAATCTAAAATAAACAAATTAAATTAAAAAAAATAAAAAAAAATAAGATTCTTAATTTTGTCTACCTCCACGTGGTAAGAATTGGTAAACGCCTAAATGGGCGGCTAAGAAACAAAAACTGAAAACCCCTTCAGGCTATTTGAACGGATTTTTACATTTTTTATTTGTCATATTGGATCCGCCATATTGTATTTTTGAAAACCGACTTCAGATTATTAATCAGCGACCCCAAAAACCTCCGAGTAACTGATTTCATGTAAATACGATGAATTGTTTTTTTTAAGTCCGCCATATTGGATCCGCCATTTAGAATTTTTAAAAATGAAGTTCAAATTCGTAATCAGCAACCCCGAAAACCTTCGAGTATGAAAATTCAGACCAAATGAATGCATTTTTAAAATTTTCATCCGCCATATTGGATCCGCCATTTTTAATTTTTAAAAATGAAGTCCAAATTCGTAATCAGCAACCCGGAAAACCCCCGAGTATGAAAATTAAGACCAAATGAATGCATTTTTAAAATTTTCATCCGCCATATTGGATCCGCCATTTTGAATTTTTAAAAATGAAGTTCAAATTCGTAATCTGTAAACCCGAAAACCCCCGAGTTTCCGCCATATTGGATTCGCCATTTTGCATTTTTGAAAACCGACTTCAGATTCTTAATCAGCGACCCCAAAAACCCCCGAGTAACAAAATTCAGGCAAATCCAGTTACATTTTGTCAATTTGACCAATATTGCACAAAATTTTCACATTTTACAATGAATTTGACGCCATATTTGGTCCGCCATCTTGAAATTTTTTATTCTACTTTACGTTTCTCGAAAGTACACAACTTTTATGCACCTATGGTTGACAATTTAATTTTATTCTTACATTTTTTCCGATTGAAAAAAAATGTCAAACTTAAAAAAATGAAACTTTTTTTGTGTTTTTTGACATTTAAACCGCCATATTTAATTTAGGCTTAGACGAAATTAATTTTTGACACCGGAATCGGAAAGAGCACACTCAAGACCTATAGGAAATGTACCTCTCGTAGAAAATGTTGACCGATTTATTTAAAATAACGTAGCCTGAATGTGTACAAAGAATTTTCAGTTTTTGGGCGTTAATGGGTTAACTTAGACGTTAAATTAAAATTTAATTTTTTATTTCAATTTAACGTCGCATTCAAATTTATTTTTTGATAGCAATTTGACGTATTGCAATCAAAAAATAAATTTGACTTTGACGTCAAATCAAATTACATAATCGACTCCCTGGATTTTTATTATTCTGATAAGTAAATATGTGACCGTCCACGACAAAACAAGCCTTAACTCCCAAAAAATCAATTTTGAGTTTTTGATGCTAATCGATAGATTTTAAGTTGCTCTTTTCACATGCAAAAGTCAGAAATTGTTTATGTCAATTACTTTTGACACTATAACGTTCTAAAGACGGGCATGTCAAGCGTGTTCCTTGTTTCTGCTTCTACTTCAATCGCTTGCCCTGTGAAATTTACTTTTGGGAGCTAAGCCTTGTTTTCTAGTGGACGGTCACATATAGAGTATGAATTACGTACAGTTAATCTAAATTGTGTTTCTTTAAGCCACATGAAATAAAATTTGGTGGTCTGTAAACAAATATCTAGTACGTCCTTCTCTAATCGGCAAGTAAATTCTTTACAACAATCTTGAAGAGAATTTGTTGTACAATTTTTTAATTTATCTAACACCTTTGATAATTACTGATTTTTGAAAATGGCTTCTACTTTTGCAAATTGTTGTTTTTATTATTATTACCTTCTTTCAAAGGATCATGTCTTCCTGATGTGTAAATAAAACCCGAAAAGAGTAATACAAAAATAAATTAAACCGTAAATTTTATTATAATCAAAAAAATATGCAAATAATCGTTGATTTTCTATTTAAAGACCATTGAGAATTTTTACAAAATATTTTCTGTAAACAAATTATGTAGAACACTCGACTATAAATATATAAATGAAATAAAAGAATTTTATTAATTGTCTTATTATAGAGAACATAAAAAATAAGTTATTAACAATTTAAAAAGTTGATTACAATATTTAGAAAAATATAGTCCTATAATTATATGTGTTGAGCTAATGCCCAAATAGGAAGATCTGAAATCATTATATTTCTTTAAAAATTTTCATGGACATATTCCAACTGATCGTCTACATTATTCGTAGTTGCTTTGTCCTCAATATCATCTGAAAAACATTTATGGTTCTTTAAAGGTTGCGCTTCATATTTCTCCAAAGACGATTTGTGGGGCACATTCCAAATACATTTTTTCTGTGTAAGTTGTAGATTTAAGTTCTAAATCGTTCCTAAAAATTAGATTTTTTCATTAAAAATTTGTAAGGCAATAAAGTTATTTTCAAAACTAAATTACTGTAAATACTAACCTATTACAATATAACAACACAGAAACCACGTGTTTACAGGCACCTCTTAACCCGGCTTTACATGTGCATTTCATCCTACAAATTTCTCCTTTTTTAGAGATTTTCCCCGTTACTTCGTGAGGAGCATCTTTTAAATGAGATGTTTGGAGACAAAACGCTAAAATATTATAAATAGCACCAGTATTTTTACTATCAAAAAGTGTCCCACAGTAAATCACATGTCCAGCATTCAAAAGACTCTCTCCTTCAATAAAACTTTTACAGCTTGGCTGCGTTTTCGCAAAATTACATATTTCATGTATATTAACTATCATTGTTCAAATAGTGAAAGTTAATTTTAAAAAAATAAAATGGAATGGATTTAAAGTTCATTAATGTGACTGATATATTACTGATCACGTGTAATTTTGTTTATTCTACCCTACACGTTCAGTAGTTACGTTTGATGCCACTAGGTAGTGTAATCACTAGCCACGCCCCCAACAGACTTCCCAATTGCAAGATTTATTTATTTATTGGTGGCATAATATAAGTACAAACAAAATGCATATTACTAAATAGACCTATTACTTTTAAAAACAATTTTCAGCAAACGATGAAATGATTGCTTGCGAAAAGTTTATATTACAAGTGATAGGCATCGAGATAGGTCGGTTTAGGAAAGTACAAGAAAAATTAAAATAATAGCTTTTAGTGATCAACGAGGTAAATGTAACAAACATTTAAAGAAACTAACGAATGAATTAAAACAATTAATTCATGAACATTGTGGAAGTCTTCTTTACCCTAAGTCTAACTACAATGACTCTACATTAAACTATTTTAGAGACATTTATGAAAATAAACAGAATGGAAAAGATGATCCGGAAATCCTAACTTATAAAGAAAGCGTGACGGAGTCCTCAAAATTGAAAACATTTATGTTATCCACACACGAAGAAAATTTATATTTTCACATTGAGCAAAATCTACCTCCACCAAAACTTACAGTTTCACCACATAGTTTTATATGAGGTTAATTTGGCTACATGTATTTAATGTACATGTCCATGGAAATAAAGACATACTTTTACTAAGTTATATGTTTTTCTTCATGGAAGGATTTCTCAAGAAAGGAGGGAACACTAATTTTATTTGCATGTCATTCTGGAAGAATTTAAACAAAAACAATTGCAGGTACCAATTCATCATCTATGTCTAGTACAAAGTATTATGCAGCCAATAAATAAATCTTGCAATACAGAATTTTCTAAAAAATTTTGTTGCAAAATTCAGACCTTTCACAATTCCCCCTGTAGCCGCTGTGAAGCTGACACCTCATGAGCGGTCCACAATTGTTTAAACATTGCGTTAGTCGGAAATCATTTGAAGAATCGATTTGAAAATTAACAAAAACTTTTTTATATATAATTAATTAACAATTTTGTCACTGAGAGTTCTTTTAATTCGAAAGTTCCTTGGAAAGTTTTATTTGGTGAAAGTAGAAAAACATAGATGGTGGCAGGTTTCCATTTTTAATTAAAAATAATTAAACAATTTATGATTTTTATCATTTTGTCGTCATTTTTAGACTGAGAGTGTGTACACCAAGTTTCTATTAAATTATTATAATTAACGAACATACGATTTATGTTTTAAAACCAAAATTTTTTATTTATTATTAACTATAATATTCGAGCTACAAATAAAGTCGAAAAGAAAAAAGTTGCATTTTTTTATGCTTTACAAGATAGCTTTTTTGAAAATTAAAAATTTTCTTTTTTTTAGTGTGCTTGACAACTGTGAAAACGACCAGCCGAGATTAGGGTCAGTTATTCGTTCCCGACCCTCAATTTATAATTGTGCTAATCCTGAAGGATTCTGTTTTATGTGGGGTCAAAATATTTCTAAAATAGAATTTAACAATATAGGTAGCTATGTATTAAAATACCTAAAAAATAGTCAAAAAGTGGTTCATGGAATTCAACTACATTCTGACAATTGTAGGTGCCAAAATAAAAGCAGATATTTGTATATACCATTTTTCATTCGAATCGAAGAACTAAGTAAATATTCTGATTTTTAAGTTTTGACTTCAGTGTTACTCAGTGGGCAAAAAACCATGTTTCATGTCTGCCAAATAATGTTCTGGAACATTATTTAAACATCCATGTTCTTAAAATGTACCAGAAAATTATTTGGCGGACATGAATCGTTTTAAAAACGTCCTTAAAACGTTTTTAGAACAAACATGGTTTTTTGCACACTGGGTATTGATTTGTTGTGGTTTTTTGGTAGTTAAATAGGTTTTCTCATTCTGAGTCATACATACAAATATAATGTTTTCATTGTAATGGATGCATAGTGTTCAAGATGTTTTTCAAATGCATGAGTATTCTGAAATATACAATGCTATCGTCGTGTTTGCATTTATATTGATTTTATGCAAAGAATAAAAATGTTAAAGATAAAAATGTCATATGAAAATGATGAACTTCTAAATTGATTTACATGAATACAATACAAAAATATTTTAACTTCGTTTACATTCCTTTACATATTACACTTCTAATTTTTAAATTATTTATCTTTTATAATGTAGCACAATAAAATTGGTCAGTGAGACAAGTTGCTAAAAACCTGGACAAAACTTAGTAACTCGTTACTTGAGGGTTTTTGAGGTCGCTGATTACGAATACAGTGTTAGTATTTTAAAATTCACTCGAAAATCTTTACTTAGTTTTTTTTAATTTATACTAATATCCTATTGGTCTTAATGTTCTTAACAAAAAATTTTTCAAATATTGCGTTTATAGAACGACTGTTAATTAAAAGTATTTTAAAATTGACATCTTCCATATTGGATTCACTATTTTAAATTTTGTATAAATAATTATTTTTCTGTAAAAAATATTCAAATTTTATTTTATTATTTAATTTCAATATCAATTCTACATACCTTTATTTACTGATTCTATTTTATAGAATTCAATTTGAACAATGTAACAATTTTTAATTTACTTTTTAACAAAACCGTTTTATTGGTAGCGTTTCTAACAAAGGCATAAAAATTATTGATTCGAAAGCAATGCTATAGAATGATGTTGATTCAATAGCATATTTTTCTCATTGTTCAATCAAAAATTCTAATCAAGAAAAAGAAACACGTTAAATTAATGAAACCATAAAAATTTATGAAAAATCATTTAAAAGAAACAAAATCAATATTTGCCCTAAAAATCTCATTCTTGGAATGGTGTAGTTGTGGCGTCACAAAATTATTTATATCAATTTCCGTACAGGAATTATTGTATTTTAAAACTGCATTGGTTTATACATTAATACCTAATACTTGTACTTTTAAGTAACAGTTTTTTAGTTCAAAAATTTTTAATTTCTATGCAAAAGCAATAGATTTTGAAAATAAACAAAAAAATTATATGTACGCCCCGACATAGACGCATAGGTAAAAAAAAACTCGGAAGCGGTTTTTCTGACTCCTTTTATTTAAATTGCTTGAAATATACATATTTATGTTTGAAGTCTTTTTAACTTACCTCAATGTCGTATAAGCACTTTCATTTGAATGCGTTTTAACGCGAATCAAATGCATTACTCTACTCGTGAGCCAGACCACAGTATACACCACTAGAAGCTTACAGCTGCATGCGAAAAGGATTACGCTAGAAGGTAAAACTATTGTCAGGAATAGCTTAACAGAAGCAAATCAAGAGGGGACAATTAATGTCCGTGCACTAATGAACGGTTTAAACTGTCATTACCTGTCGATCAAAGAAAGGGAGGCGATCGATGATCGCACTCCAACTTCAGATTTACCTCTAACAATGGGCCAACGTAGCTCGTCATCGGATGAAAACTTAATAACGATGCGTCGATGCGTACCACCCGCTATCAGATTTTGGCTTTCCATAAAAATTCGACCGTGATCACTCATGTCTCAAGTACTAATTATGGTTTTGCTGTTGCCTATGTGCCTTATATTCATTTTTTATGGGGGATGCAGTGTAGCGTAAAATCTCAATTATTAACAACAAACAAATTCAATAAATATTTCAACAATTTCAACCAGTCCAATTTAAGGTAGGTAAAAAACTATAGAGTTTTTTTAACGTTATAATAGCTCAGCTATCCTCATAAGAAACTTTAAAAATTTTACTTAAATTAATTTAAAAATACAGTAGAAGTTTTCAAGGTGGACACTCATCTTTTGAATGATTGTAAAACTCAAATGGTATTATATATTATATCGTAGTCACTGCTACATATGTTGAAACTTTATTTTATTAGATTTTATGATTACATATGAAGTTTTCAATCTTAAAACTAAGCTATGCAGCTTACTCAATTTTACTCATTGCACTAACAAATTTATCATTTTTTAATAAAATATCGGAGATCTCTGGAAATTTCTGTTCCAGGTATTTAAAACATTCATTCCGCTTGTGAAATCAACCAAAGAATTGTTAATGATATCTTTATAACCAAGTTCAGAATATATCCTTTGTAGATGTTCTTTTAAGTAATTAGGTATTCCTTTAATCTCTACAATTTTGAAATTTTCAAAAATTTGTTATTTTGATATTTAATTTTTTTTCAAAACTAGTTTAACAGATTTTTTTATTTTCGATATCAATTTTTTCTTGTTCAACACTCAAGTTGGATATTCTGCACCATTCTTGGGTAATTTTAAATTTCTGATGATATTGTCAAGTTCTCCTTGCATAAAAATTTGTGTATCATTTTTGCTTTGTTTGTCTCTTGGAATGTAAAAATCTTCTTCGTTATCTACAATCTACACATGAGACCTTTTGAATTTGTTGAGAACAATGATAACTCGTTGTCGAACACGCTACGACTACTATTATACTCACACCCTAAAGTCCCCTTGTAGTGCACCGCGCCTACGCTGGCTTCGTTTTTCGATATACTGGAAGTGAATCATTCTATACATCTCCTTTTGGAGTAGTTGCCCTCGTCCACTACATCTAAAAAAGTAGCAGGATTATGATTGAGTAAAAACACAAAGAAAGTGTAAAAAGTTAATAACCGCCTTAAAAAAACTTCCTGCACAAGTGTGCCCACTGGGTTAGTGCCGACTTTGTGTATTCTGTATTAATTATTTAAAAATTTTCATTTTTATCAATAGAATGTCAGGCTGACATTATTATGATTATTATATATATTTTTATCCACGACGGATAAAAGTATTGCATCTTATTTTAATCCATTTTAGAATTAAAATAATACTTTACTTTCTGAATTCAAAGAATCTAAATCAATTTAAAGCTAAGGGGATAATAGCAAAAATAGGTTATATAATTTGAGGGAAAGCAAAAGTGGGTTAAAAATATTGCGAACAAAAATGGGTTAGAATGTTTTTATTAATTTATTTAGTAAAGTAAAATATCTACACTTTTGTATTAACTTTAAGTTTAGAATATTTATATTTAAATAAAAATTGTAGAAGAAAAGTCATCAACATCTCTTCCAAATAGATAAATTATTCAGGATATTTTAACTCGCTTTTGCTCGCAAGGAAATAATCCACTTTTACTCTCATTCAAATTATAACCCACTTTTGCTATCAACCCCTCATCTACCAGACATATTTTATATTATGACTTATCTATAAGTTTTTTTTCGCTATTGTATCTCACTCTTATAGATTCAAATAATATTGATGCAGAGTTTATCTTTTATGTTTTCTTTCTTTTAGCTTCGTCCCTTAGCAGCGTCCAGCAGTAATCTGTTATCATATTTTTGTTCTCCGTTCACTGATATCAACGTTACATTTTCTTGATTTCATGGTGTAATAGTTATCCTTGTTTACCACTGTGGACTTTAGATTCGGATTCAGTGGCAGAAAGAACATGGGAATTTTTGAAAAATGGCTGTTTTTTTTATAAATTAGCATTTTAAAAATCTGTGATAATAGACAGTTTTATATCTATTGAAAATTCAATTTTTATAACTTTTATAGGCATAAAATAACAATCGCAACCACTGCACTATACATTACCCTACTTTAAATTAAATTTAAAATTTACATTTTATTTTTATGTGGAAAATTCATACACGTGTATATTTTTATTTACACTGTCATGTGCACTTGCAATTCGCGTTTGCGTAAGTACTTTTCACTTACATTTTCTCTAGCACTGAAATTCTCATTTTTTTTGAAACGTCATTTTCATTGTCAGTCAAAATAGAAACATGAACATTGTTTTATACATTTTCGATTCTCCAATTACACGTAGGTACTTCCAAATATATGCAAATGGAAATTTTACTTTGTTTGAATATGTAACTTGAACTTGGTGTCGGTTTTTATTTTTCAAATGTGTCAAAAATTAAATCATAATTTTGGAATATATTTTTTTCTTTTTTAAAGAAAATATAAATTCTATTGAATATATATATTCCACTGCTATGCAAAAGTAAAGTAAATATTTAGTAGTAGATAAATGCCTTTTCAATTTGCTTATTTCAATTTCTTTTCTTGCATAACATTGCCTCAAGCAGTCAAAGCAAAAATATACAACCAAAAGATTACGAAACTTGTTATTTTCACACTTGAGAGGTACAGAGATCAAACCACAAAGAAAATAAACCATTCAGAGTTCAGCTTCCCCAAGCTGCTATAACAAGGAAGACGGATTTAAGGAAAGCAATTTTTGCTTTTGAAAATATGAAATCTCACGATCCTGATGGTCATTTACATGAAAAATTGGCTTGAAATTTAATATCAATTGACAATAAATATTATATTTTCGTAAAATGATTCTTAAATCTACTATCATATGAAAATTATAGAAGATAACAAATTAAATGTAAGGACTAAAATCTTATTTTGACAAATCTCAATTTCATATATTATTTATTTATTAGACTTACCATAAACTAAAACGTTAAATTAATTTTGTCAAATGTGATTTTGGTCATAAAAATTGTCTGTTGTAACATGGCTATCATAAAAAGTTATTTTACGAAAGTCTAAAATTATATATGTAGCGATAACCGTGTATAATTTAATTATTATTATAGCTACCAACCATTTTATCATCAAAAAAATGTTTGCATTATTATACATTGAAATATTTCAAATCTTTCAATGAAATATTCAGAAAATATTTAGGAAATATCATGTGCTGTGAGGAAAGGATATATATTAATTATATATAATTAGTGTTCTCTAAATGTAATTTTAATAAATGTTGAATGCAATTGGTTTTTAAATAAAAAGTTTCGAATGTCTTTTTATATTTTTCGTCTTTTTTCTTTTTGAAAAGATCATTCTCTTGGTGTTTGAATCATATTACATAATAAATAATAGATTTCAAATTGCTTTTGTATTCATATTAAGGGAAGAGGGTGAGAGTCATTTTAAGCGGACTGAATATTTTCGTTTTATTCAGGATTAATGGCTTGAACGTGTTTTATAACCGCGATATACATGGAATTGACCACTGGACAGTTGTGTGATACATCGTCGAAAATTTGAAAGTAAAGCGTATAGAACAGTATTTTAAATTGTTATACACTTGAGAAATATTTAAATTCGTATTTTTTTTGTCCATGTAACTACTCGTATATCTATAAATTATAAAAAATGTTATATATTTTATTACTTGACTACTTCTTCTAAAAGCTTATTGAATAAAATTGTATATTTAATAATCTTTTACATCATTTTATTAATTTTAAAAATTAAATTAATTTTATCTTTAAAAATTGAAAAACTAATTTTAAATAAACTTTAAATACATTTCGAATATTTTTAAAATATTTAAAAATATTGTAAAAGATAGCTTAAATTATTTATACCAAAATGTAAAATGGAATCTTCAATGGTTCCAAAGGTATTTAATTTAATCTATAAAAAAAATTGCATGTCGAATTGGGATTAGAAAGAAGTTCACGTCGCTAACCCTAATTCGACCTGCCTTATTGTATGTAAATTAAATAACCAACCAGTTTTAAACCAGTTAAAAGATGCCATTTTGCAATTTGACATACAATTTGTTTTTTAATTTTTAAAGTTGAAATTAATGAAATCAAAATTAATCAAACGTCATAAAATTTCTTACAAAATCCATACCTCTTTTCCTTCGTTTAAAATGTGATTGTTAGGTCCATAATGTTAATTTTGTCGAGAACTTTACTCATAAAATATAAAATGGATTTAGTTGCAATTTTGTGGAAGTGTCTAATATCTTAAAATTAGGTATAATTTTCATGTGTAAATCTTTGATAAGTGTAAGCCAGTTATAATTAACCATTTTACTTAACTGGATAGCAAAAAATTATATCATGTTAACAAGCATATAATTAATTTTTATTGTATTCGTAAAGTTTAAAAATATAACTTTTATACCAGAACAAAAAGAAAAATGGCATCCAATATTTTTTTTAGACATGTAATTTGATTATCTTCATTTAGAATGACGATTTATCTCTATCTGCTTCATGATTTCAGTCCAATGCTTCTCTTAAGATCGATTCGTTCTGATCGTTTTCAGTTCCTCACACAGCAAATGCGGAGAAGACAAATAGCCTGTTAGATAACATGCCGCTCGTTACCGTGACCGTTCAAGATAGATTGACATGTCTCTTATTTGTCACAAATGGTCGAAAATTTTATTCTACCCTCCTCCTCTAAAACCCATATACATTGAGTAAGATCGAAACAGTGTAATTAATTTCGACAAGTTGATATTTTCAATCCAAGAGGATGATTTGTTTCCGTCGCATTTATCTGATCAGAGAGAAAATTAAGAATAAAGAACAAAGAATATTGTTTAAAAAATGCTTTGATTTACTATAGACAATGTAATATAGAGTCATGTATTTCCAAGGGGTAGCTTAATCGTCTCACTGTACAGGAACTGCTTTGTTGATCACGGTAGTCGTTTCAAAGTCACATATGCTTCAGCTGAATTATCTGACAGACGACTCAACGTTCTGCCTGAGGTGTTTTGTCATGCATTTGTTTGATCTTTGCCCAATTAAAGACCTTTTATTTTATTAAATTTATTTACTGTTTTAAAAATTTGTCATTACGTATAATTTAGGTTGTACAGAAAAATTGAATATTTAAATATAAATGAAAAATACGTAGAAATAAAAATGTCAAATTGTTTTTTTTCTTTGAATTATGTATATATATATAGCTCAAAACTAAATGGAAAAAATTTTACGAGTTTTTCTTTTCATGTATATTGAAGCTTATCAAATTTTATTTTTTTTTTCATGCTGAATCTAAAAGATTTCGAGCAAACGATATAATTCTATCATTGTACTTCTGCTGTTGATAGACGTAGATTTGTTTTTATTACGTATAAGAATGGTGTTTCAACGTATCATATATAAAATCTTCACGCTAGACAGGATCAGTTTACAGCGACAGGCGGCACATCTTGCTAAAACTTGTTCAAGTGCAGCCCTTCTTATCCTCGAAAGACTTTCAATTTAGAATTTTACGATTGTTGATAATAAGGGAGGGCGTACCCAGGTGGTGAGTTCACATCTACCTCACATCGATGTAAGGCATGCAAATTTTGTCAATGCAAAGTTTAAGGGCGACTAATGCCTGGTTATGACTTTCTTGCCCTAACACGATCATCCCTATAAATGTTCTTTACGATATTGCGTAGATTAGACTATTATATTTTACACTTCGGTATGTCAGCTTAAGATAAATGAGGTTTTTTTTTAAACAAAACCAATTCAAACTTTTAGTATAAAAAAGCCAATTATTTAGGCATTTTCCGACTAAGCCTATTGACAATTAAAACTTAACTATATTGGATTTTTGATTCTCTTATGTGTAAAAGCAAGCTTTGCAATTTCAAGTACTAAATGTTAAAAAATGGTTCATAACTCATTATGCCCACGTTGATTGCAATAAAAACAAAATAAAAACACCTTTCAAGTTAAATTTGAGGATCACCAAATATTTTTTAATAACTTAAAAGAGGTATTTTAGAAGTTCAAAATTATTTTAAAAATAACTAATCAGAACGTGAAAAATCATGATATTAATTTATCATTTTTAACCCATTTGTGGTTTATTACGAATTTTCAATTATTTGTAATTATTACTTTATCAACAAAACAAATTAATATTCTTTTATCTTGTTGTATGTGTATAATATTTTTCACATAGTGGTCAACGTCATTTAACACATGACCCTTCTAAATGGACAGTTGTTTTCGCGTCGCACAAGGGTTTCAATGGCATGCCATTATCATGCGCGACTATTGTCAAGCACAAAGTTATCTCAGTCCTTTGAGTAGAATCCGATATGAGCATATTTGAGCTCTCGCACAGGCCAACGCGTCTGCGGACTGGCTTCTGGCATGCGAGTTACGAGACATGATGTGTTTGAATTTAATCAACTCGTTCATGCGCGGAGTCCGAGTCAAAGAGCGATTACCATCAAATACCATTATTGGATATTCACATTTGTCTCTTAGTCAAGGTGTATAGGTTAGTTCGGACATCTATAAGAGCATAAAATTTAAACATCCACTTGAAACGGACCCATTTATTTACTATTATGGTTGTTTATATGGGCAATTATAGGTGAAATGTCATTTCTGCGTCCTGCTCAAAAAAATGGAAAGGGCTTTCGATCCACTAGATATAGCTTTTGGGGACGTATAAAGTAATACCCAAGCGTCGGTGGCTGTCACGTAGCCACAACCCTTAGATTAATAATACATGTAAAAAAGGGATTGAATTTCACACTTCAAATAGTAAAGTCACACAATTTTGTGACGAATTTCGTTAAAAAATTGTGTAGCACTACAATATTTAGTGTGGTAACACTAACCAAATTTTTTTGTTTTTTAAATGTTCATAACTTTTTTAATTTTAGACCAATCAATTTACAATCTTTAGCAAGTTTTCCTCTTTTGTAGATCTTTCCAACAATATAATTCAATTGACTAAATTTATATTTTTAAACTATAAAAAAAGTTCAAAAGGGGGTCCAACCCTGACTGTATTCCCCTACGAATTAAAAAAAATAAACGTAAAAAATGAAAAAGTTCAAATTGAAAATTAGTGCACTTTTTGAAGTTAAAAATATCTGACAATTTTGAAAATTACATAAAACATACATGCAGATTATACAAGATCCCGGTAAGAAGCAAGAAATAGAGAAAGATTGAAATTCTTCATATATTAAACATAAATTGATCATTTTGAATTATTCTGAATAGGCGAATTTATGTTTTTACCCAATTCCCCAGTGAACATCTAAATATCAAAAAAATGAATTCTTTTCTATTCCCAGTACAGATAAGTCAATAGAAAATAATTCAAACTTCCTATTTTTCTTAATGCGCAAAGTTTTTTATTTTCAAACTTTTTGGAAGCGAATAGAAAAAAATTAAATTTTTGGAGAGTAAATTCTAAATGTCTATTTCTTTCAATCGCCAGGTTCAAAATTTCCAAAGCGTATTGAAAAGAATAAGAAATTTGAAAAGTGATGTACATGTGGTTATTTCTATAAATTCTCTATATATTAGGCCATTTGAAGCGCATTTAGAGGAATAGAAAATGTGGAGAATAAATGAGGCATTTCTATGTTTTACAATTGATTGCGTCAGGTTATATGTATAATTTAGAGTATAAATTTTGACCAAGTCAATTAAGAAAAATAGATTTTTCTATTTTTTTTTGCTTCATCGAGGAATTGAATAAAAACGTAAATTCACCCATTCAAAAGAATTGGAACTCTGAATTCTTTAATTATTCGCTTCTTACCGGGATAATAATAATTTAACAATTAGAACTATAAATTAGTCACAGTTAATGAAACATAAAACAAGATAATAAGATAAACTCAAAATGTAAACAATTAGCAGACGACATTAGCGAAAGACACAAACAGGAAGTTATAATTAAATTTAAACAATATATTTTTATTATTAAAATACTATTTTACAAATATTTGTTACTAGTAAATGCACTAGTAATCGTCACCTTGCGCCGAATTGGCAACTTTAATTGTATATTAAACAATGTTAAAAGGTATTTCTAAACTAATAATTAATATTTACAAATAAATTGAAGTTTAAAGAAGCATAATTACCTTATGTTTTTTATAAATATTATTATTGTTAATAATTATTTATAAAGTTCGTAACATGCAAATGTGTTAGTTATCGGCAGGGATTGCCTTAGTGAAATTATTATTGAATAAATGGACATATTTGAGGGGCTGATAGTAAAAATGGTTTAAAATAACATTGGGAGCAAAAGTGGGATAAGTGACTTGGGAGCAAAAACGGGTTAAAATGATTCGTGTAATTTATTGATAAATTCATTATATTATCGATTAAAAAATATTAATTATAATAAAATATGCATTTTTTCCTATTGTTAATATTTTTTAGTCGATAATATAATGAATTTATCAATAAATTACACGAATCATTTTAACCCGTTTTTGCTCCCAAGTCACTTATCCCACTTTTGCTCCCAATGTTATTTTAAACCATTTTTACTATCAGCCCCTCATTTAAGGGTGATTCTCCTAAATATTATTATACTAAAAAGTAGTCAGTTATAAATGAAAATAATTATTTGTTAATTAGAGACGCTTGCTTTTTTGCGAATGGTCAAAACGTCAAACAGACAAAATAAAATGTCGAATGGCAAGTTGTCGAACGGACAAAATACTGAATCGCAAATTAGGTTCTGTCAGTTCATCGATATATTTCGAGTTCAAGACATGACGTCAGAGACCTGGAGGGACAACAAAGCAGACGACACAATTTAATCTTGTGGATAAATAAATTTGAAGTCACTTTTATTAAACTTACTCAGATCTTAAACACTTGAAAAGCTTGTTGGCTTGAAGTAACAATAAAATTTTGTTTATTAATCAAATGTGTTATGCATGTGAGCCAGTTGCATGTGTGTATTTCAAGATTTCTGCCACAGTGCCGAAACTTTCCTGAAAATTTAGTAAATATTTACTTGCAATATTTGGAATATTTAATTGCAATATTTATTGAATGTTATGTTATGAAATTATTATGAAATTTTTGCCTAATTATAATTATCATTAGGGGAAAATTTCCTTTCAATAAATATTGCAATTAATATTCCAAATATTACAAGTAAATATTTACTAAATTTTCAGGAAAGTTTCGGTGCTGTGTAGGGGTTGTCAATAAATTTGTGTTAGTGACGTTAGGAGTGTTTGTTTACAAAGTAAATTTTATATTTTAAAAGCATAATAAAACGATATTTTCTACATATTACATTTAAAATATGTGAAGAACATATTTTAAATGGAAATCAACGCAAATCGTATAAAATAACAAGTAAGTAAACAAATTTTCCTAACCCCACTAAAATGTGTTTAATCGAAAATCCTGCAAATATTCCGTTGCAACTGCATCAAATGTATAACACATTTAATTAGTAGACTACATTCTAGACTATTTTTTCAAGCCAATAAGCATTTTAAGTGACTAAGATTTGAGTAAATTAAATAAAAGTGACATCAAATTTATTTCTCGATAAAATTAATGTTTCGCGTCTGCTTTGTTTTCCCTCCAGACCTACCAAGTCTCACCTCGAAACGCTTTGACGTCACAAGTGACAGAGTCTAATACGTCAAATGGACAAAATATCAAACAGACAAAATGTCGAATGGCAAGTTGTCGAACGGACAAAATACCGAATCGTAAATACGTCGAATGGACAAAATATCGAACAGCAAAAACGTAGAATGGACAAAATGTCGAAAAGCGATGACGTCGAACGGATAAAATGTCGAAAAGCCAAGACGACGAATGGACAAAATGTCAAAGCTTCAACCAATTTTATAGACATCCCACATAGAGAGTATAACCTCACCTCATTAAAAAAAATTGTACATTTTGTCCATTCGACGTATTTGCTATTCGACATTTTGTCCGTTCGATAACTTGCCATTCGACATTTTGTCTCTTCGATGTCATGACCGTTGGGGGAAAAACAAATGTCTCGTTAATTTATTTTCATAATTAGTGAATCACATTTTTTTGTAATGATGACATTGTATTCTCTAAATCTGAATAAGTGAATTGTCACTAGTTAGCAGTGCATAGTCACTGAAGGATCCAGTTATAAGTATACCACTGCGAATCAGTGAATAGCCACTGGCTATATCAATCTTGAAATTCACTGAATGAATCAGTGATTTTCACTGATTCATTCAGTTGAATTTAATTTATTTGTTTGGTCTAATTACTGAAAGAAAATTATGAATTATATAAATAGTTAATAATTTTCTGGTTTTAAGTAATTAATTTTAAAAATGTCAATTTTTAAAAAAAGTATTTAATTTTTACCTTTACTTTAATTTTAGTACAAACTTAGTTTTAAAGAAATTCTTAATTCTCATTTTCTTCCTCCTCCTCATCATCTACTGATGAGTAAGGCTTACTGTACACAGGTTTAATGTAATGATCTTACAATATTTCTTGGTTTCGAGTCAGCTATTTTGTATACAAAATGCTCCATAAAATTATAAAAACTTAGAAGCCCTGAAGGGTAGCAAACGTGTAATACGAAGTACAATTTAAAAAGTAAATCAAAAGCTTTTGTATCGTCAAAGGCTTTAATTATCCATCCACCTCCTTGTACAAAATACGAAACCCGATTGTCTTGTCCTTTTATAGCAATAATATAAGGTTGCACATTATTTTTGGATTTTTGTCTAAACTCCTTAATGGAGGTAGACAAATTAATGCCCTCCTAAAAACATAAAAATAAATATTAAATCTTTAGTTGTCATCCGAAAATATTCTATAGCTTTATCAGGGTTGCCGCAGTATTTATAAATTTCGAAATTCCATAACTTTTCCTGGTTTTGGAAAAAAATAATTAAAATGCAGTTATACTTACTAATAATATTTGAACCAAATAACTTGTTCGATCGAAAATATTTTCTTCGACTGAGGATTCCTCAACTTCTGGATTTAGTCGCTGTATAAAGTTGAAATTAAATTAATATTAATCTTGGGCATTAAGTATAAAATAAATCATTTCAAATTGTAAAGCATTGAAAGTTTTTTGATTTAAGTGTATTAAAGTTCAGATAAAGTTTAAATTTTCCTTATTATTACCCTTTTCTTTGAGTTTCCTTTCCAGGTAGTCACCGACTTTCTACTCCGCGTTGCATTTGTGTCTGGCAGTAGATTTACTAAAATCACTAAAGCTCGCAGATTTTCTGAAAAATGTTAAGTCAGCAATAACAAAAATGAAAAATTTTTACTACTGCGGTTAAAAATTTGAATAAATGAATTACATGCCTCAGATTGTGCTACTTTTTCGATATTCTAACTATATTTTTATAATGGAAGCTATTTTTTTGACTTTTTATTTATATATTTGAATTTATTTGTATTTTACTACTTACGATCGGAAATATCCTTTGTACGCTGGTACAGGGCATAAGAATTGGATTTTGCGTAAGCTAAAATTCGCGGACAATAATATGATGGAAACTTTAATAAAAGGTTTTCTTCCACTCCTTTAAAAAGCATTTTGAATTCATTTCCAATCTAAAAATAATATTTTGATTACAGTTTTTTAATTTTCATATTTTTTTATACTAACATTTAATAAATTTTATTAATTTACTATTTCCTCTTTATAATCCTGTAATCGCGGATACATTGCAAATACTTCACAAATAGGTGGATTATGTTATTAATAATCCAGGTTCTTCTATTTGGAAGAGTTTCCATTCATGCTTGAGCAATCTCACGTTTATTGCTGTCCAATGGGTTCTTAAATCTCACCCATGAAAGCTGGAAAATGACATATATTATAATTGTTTATTTAAAGTAAGTTAACAACTTTTTTAATTATCTTTTCATTAAGATCTTCTTCTGACAAAGGTGTTGTATGAATTGTCGTCAAAAATGAAGAATTTGACGTATTGATCGTTGGTTTTGGTTTATATTTCTTTTTATCAAGTAAAAGACTTTTGCAAACTGTTCACAGCCGATATTCAATAAAACCCTGCTTACAATTATCATCATAATAATGCTCCTGTAAATATTAATACGCAAAAGGTATATTAAATTTTTTTAATAAAATGACATGAAAAGGTTTAACTATAATTTTTTACTTGGATTAGCTGTAATATATACTTACATATCCTTTCTTAGAATTGTTATCTTTCAAATGCGGAAATTCTTCTACTATTGCTTTTGCTAAAACAATCTTTGATTTTTACCGGAGGATAACGAAGTCAAGTTTTTTAAAAAATTGGTGTTGAAAAGTGAAAAAAGCATGTTTTTGACAATTTCTGGGTTTTAATAAATAAAAAATAAGAGATGCTAGAATCTTGTTCTTGGGTTAAAATGAATGTTTAAATCATGGACAACAATTTCCTTCGAACAAGCTTCTAACACCGCTTGTTTTTTATCTATTCAAAAACCACGCTTTTTTCATTTTTGACACTAATTTTTTCACCAACTTAACGTGATAGGGCATTTTTCTTTTATTTGCGGATTCGAAATCAGCGTGACAAAATCTTTCGAAAGTGACCAGTATAATTCAAGAAATAAAATCAGTGGCGGTCAGTATTATATGAAGGAAATTCTTTTTATGCAATTTAAATAATTAAAAATTATATAATAACTATTAAAGCATTTGATACGAGAAAGAACATTTAAAAATATTTCTTCATACGAAGATTAAAATTTAAATATCGTGCATTTGAATTTTTATAACTTTAAGGGGAGTCACAACTCCAAAAAACACATCAACAAAAAAAAGAAAATTTTAATTTTTGACAATTTTAGAATTTTTATTTTTTGAAAAAATTAATATTTTTGAAAATCTATGCGAGAGATTTTTAAGAATCATTAAAAAAGCGTGGAGAAAAAAATGTCGATGAAATATAGTCAAAATTGAGAAAGAAGATAGATATTTAAAATATTAATTTTATTAAGAAATTAATTTCTAAAATGGTCAAAAATAGAAATTTTATTTTTTGACCATTCTGTATGTTTTTAGGACCCAAATGATGCAACAAAAAAATATATTTTCTTACGATCATTAAAATGTAAAGGATTCAAAATGAAGGTTGTGACTCCCGTTACGTATGTCAAAAACTTTTAGTTTGTTGTAAAATAAGTGATCGTACTGGCCATCAACTTCTATAGTTGCAGCAACGACTATTCTTATTAAAGTCTTTTTATCGTCGTTAGTGAAAGAAGTATTTTCTGCTTTTATCAATTTTGTTCCTTGACAATGATTAAGTAATGTATCCTTAACTGTTTCCAAATTCCATAGGATAAAAGTAATATGATTAGGATTTAACAGTTTCAAAATATGGTAATTGCATTTAAAAAAATAAACATTACTGAAAATTTGTTGACTGCAGAGTCTGGGAATTTAGTGACACTTGTTGAAGCGATGTTACCACTATTGTTAACATTTAACGAAATTTTCGTTTGTGTAGCGCTTAATGTGTTTAGAATTATGATGGTTCAGGAAAAGAAATAAATTTGAAAAATAATTAAAATATTAACAAACTTAATTATTTATTGTGATATTTCTCAGAACTGATACAACCAGAGTTAAATTAGGTTTATTTTAATTTATCGCGGAGATGTGTCTGTTCCGGAGGTTACATTGATTCTGTTAAAAGATAGACATCGTAGGTACATTGTAGTTCGTGAAAATTTGGCAACATTGTATTTAAATTATTTAAGAAATCTGGCAACTATGGATTTTTGGAAAAGGGAGCGTTCACATATGACGTCACGCTCGAGGGGGTAGGGGGGGTCTTCACAAAACGTGATACAATGTATTTTTTTCATAAGAAAATATAGTAAAATAGCGTGACAGGGGGGAGGGAGGGGGTCAAAAATCTTGAAAATGTGCGTGACATCATATGTAAACGCTCCCAAAGAGGAAGGTTAACCTCTAGAGGGCCGGGGTGGCCACTATAGTGGCTAAAGACATAATTTTTTTTAAATATCATAAAACATGTAGCTCTAAGGATTTTCAGTTACTGAGACTGATTTCAAATTAACAATTATAAAATTCAAAATGGCGGACATAAAATGGCGGACAACCATTCATAGTATAATAACCAAAGTATGATAAAAGTGATTACCTTCATTTCAAAGTTTCTGCAACTAATTTAGAAATTTGTAATATGTTTAGAAAGCATAGGAAATATTCTTAGATACACTCCATGTAAATTTATAGCGTTTATGGTTACAACCATACATTGTAGAATAACCAAAGTATGATAAAAATAATTAATTTTATTTAGAATGATTCGAAGCGTTTTAGAAATTTATATAGGTATAGAATAAAAAGGAAAAATTCTAAGATACATTCCAAGAGACTCTATGGTTTTTATGGTTACAACCATACACTGTACAATATTCCAAGTATGATACATATAATTATATTCGAATTTCAATGATTCCAAGCCCTTTAGAATTCTTTTGTAGGTACAGAATGCCATACAAAGTATGATACAAATAATTATTTTCGTTTTAGAGTGCTTCCAAGCGCTTTAGAACATTTTTATAGGTACAGAATGCACAGCAAATATTTTTAGATTCATTGGATGTAAATCTATGGTGTTTATGGTTACAACCATACACCGTACAATAGTCCAATTGTGATACAAGTGATCATTTTCAATTTAGACTGATTCCAATTATTATAGAGTTTTTTCACAGTTACAAAATAAACAGGAAATAAACTCAGATACATTCCAAACTAATCTATGGTGTTTATGGTTGCAACCATACATTGTACCATAGTCCAAATATGATACAAATGATAATATTCGAATTACAATAATTCTAAGTGCTTTAGAATTCTTTTGTGGGTACAGAATGCATAAAAAATATTCTCAGATACTCTCCAACGAAATCTATGGTGTTTATGGTTACAACCATACATTGTACAATAGACAAAGGAATACACAAATAATTATTTTTGATTTAGAGTTATTCCAAGCGCTTTAGAACATTTTTATAGGTACAGAATGCACAGCAAATATTTTTACATTCATTGGATGTAAATCTATGGTGTTTATGGTTACAACCATACACCGTACAATAGTCAAAGTGTGATAAAAGTGATCACTTGCAATTTAGACTGATTCTACGTACTATCGAATTTTTTATAGGCACACAATAAACAGGAAATAATCTCAGATACATTCCAAACTAATCTATGGTGTTTATGGTTGCAACCATACATTGTACAATAGTCCAACTATGATGCACATGATTTTATTCGAATTACAATGATTCTAAGTGCTTTAGAATTCTTTTGTAGGTACAGAATGCATAAAAAATATTCTCAGATACACTCCAACGAAATCTACGGTGTTTATGGTTACAACCATACATAGTACAATAGACAAAGGATTATACAAATAATTATTTTCGATTTAGAGTGATTCCAAATCCTTTAGAATTTTTAAAATATGTGGGGAATGCGTAGAGATTATTCTCAGATACTTTTTGCGTGTATATATTGTGCTGATGGTGGCAACCATGTTTTTTACAATAACCCAATTATGATACAACTGAATCTTTTCGATTTAGAATAATGCCAAGTTCTTCAGAATATTTTTTTAGGATCAGAATGAAGTGGAAATAGTTTTAGAAACGTTTCAATCGAATGAATGTTGTTTATGGTAACAACCATACATTGTACAATAGCTCAATTATGAAACAAGTGATTCTTTTCGATTTAGAGTGACTCTAGGTGATTAGAATTTTATATATGCCTAGATAGCATTGGAAATATTCTTAGATACGTCTGAAGGGAATCAAAGTTGTATATGGTACTTCTGTTTGATAGTATTAGGCTTTTGGTCCCTCTTATATTTATGTGGAACCGTTTTGTTTCTGAAATGTGTTTTATTATTTTTATCTTACAAAAGTTGTTGTATCTTGAATCGTGTAAGTTTGATAATCGCAAGCTTTAGGAAATCTAATGACAGAAGTTTTGAAATTATTGGCATATACTTGATGGCGGACGAATTTCTGAAATGTTGATCATATTTTTCAGAATCTCATAACTTTCCTTTGGCATTACCCGGGACTAACGACGTGGACGTAGAAAGTTATGTAGCCCCATATTTTTTTTTTTTTATTGTTTTTTTTTGTTTTTTTTGTATTTTTTTAATGATTTTTAAATAAAAATAAATTAATAAATAATTAAATAAAAAAGAGGAATTAAAAAATGCATGCTTTCGAAGAAGAGTTAGTTACTCGAGTACCTCTTTTGTATGATACTCTTCGAAGCACGGAGTAACGCATAATGCAGTTTTACAAGTTGAACAGTTATATTTAGTTCTTCTGGAAATTCTGGAAATGACATGTAGGGATTATTCATTTTATACAAAGCATGAGCAGCAGTGAGTGACAAATCCATCAAATGAAAGGCTACCTTACGGTACCATTTCATTGTCTTTCGGATAGATTCTGTCAATGCCAATTGCCTGTCAATGTTGTCAATGCCACCCATATTCTTATTGTAATCAACAACGCAACTTGGTTTTACAATATCTTCGTTGGTACGATAGTTTTTTTTCCCAGTCGCACAGAAATGAAGTTCGTGAACTGTGGTAATCATGTAGACTTCTTTTTTGTCCATCCATTTGATGAAAAGCCAGCTAAGAGTATGGGCAGCCTCTACTTCACCCCGAATTAGTTTTTTTTTGCAATTTGGGTAAACCTTTTCGATTTGCCTTGACCGTTCCGCAGAGTCCCGTATCGCGATTGTGCAAGAATTCTGCCAACATAGGGGATGAATACCAGTTGTCTACATACACAACATGGCCTTTATGAAAATACGGTTTCAAGAAATGAGCAACAATGTCACCAGTAATTCCCAAGCCAAACTTATTATAATCAGTATTTGCGCCTGTATATATGATGAAATTCAGTATGAAACCTGTTTGACAATCTACTAATTCCAAAATTTTTATTCCGAAACGATTCCTTTTCAATGTCAGATATTGCTTGAATCTCAGTCTACCTTTCCACAACAGGAGACTCTCATCAATACACAAATTTTTTCCCGGAATGATTGTATTTGCAAACTTACCTTGAAGATAATCCACAAGTGGTTTCACTTTTTTTAGAGGATGGTCTGAGACATCTTCATTATTTTGAAAATTTAAATATTTCAAAATTTGTAAATATCGATTTCTGGTCATCACTTCTCTGAATATTGGAGTTGATATCAAAGTATCAATACTCCAATAATCATTAAGGTTTCCTTTTGGAACGTGTCCCATTAAAATTGTGAGGGCAAAAAATTTTCGTAATTCCTCCACTGTCAGAGGTGTCCAATCTTTCATTTTGGTATGATGGCATTCAGGATTTTAAGTTTCATAACGATTTGTTTCTGTTACTATCTCTTGAAGCAAAGGTTTATCAAAAAACCACTCAAAGTAATCAACCGGGTTATTACCTGTCAAAGTAATGTTATCTGAAATTTTTGATGTCCCAATAAAATCTTTGATAGATGGATAGAAATCAGTATCATGAAAAACATCTGAAGCAGACCAATAATCGGGATCTTCGAAATTCAAATCCGTTATGTCAAAATTAGCAGCATCTATTTCTTCTGGTTCAGATTCACCACTGCTCCAAACTATTTCCACTTCATTCTGATCCTAAAAAAATATTCTGAAGAACTTGGCATTATTCTAAATCGAAAAGATTCCGTTGTATCATAATTGGGTTATTGTAAAAAACATGGTTGCCACCATCAGCACAATATATACACGCAAAAAGTATCTGAGAATAATCTCTACGCATTCCCCACATATTTTAAAAATTCTAAAGGATTTGAAATCACTCTAAATCGAAAATAATTATTTGTATAATCCTTTGTCTATTGTACTATGTATGGTTGTAACCATAAACACCGTAGATTTCGTTGGAGTGTATCTGAGAATATTTTTTATGCATTCTGTACCTACAAAAGAATTCTAAAGCACTTAGAATCATTGTAATTCGAATAAAATCATATGCATCATAGTTGGACTATTGTACAATGTATGGTTGTAACCATAAACACCATAGATTTCGTTGGAGAGTATCTGAGAATATTTTTTATGCATTCTGTACCTACAAAAGAATTCTAAAGCACTTAGAATTATTGTAATTCGAATATTATCATTTGTATCATATTTGGACTATGGTACAATGTATGGTTGCAACCATAAACACCATAGATTAGTTTGGAATGTATCTGAGTTTATTTCCTGTTTATTTTGTAACTGTGAAAAAACTCTATAATAATTGGAATCAGTCTAAATTGAAAATGATCACTTGTATCACAATTGGACTATTGTACGGTGTATGGTTGTAACCATAAACACCATAGATTTACATCCAATGAATCTAAAAATATTTGCTGTGCATTCTGTACCTATAAAAATGTTCTAAAGCACTTGGAAGCACTCTAAAACGAAAATAATTATTTGTATCATACTTTGGTTATTGTACTATGTATGGTTGCAACCATAAACACCATAGATTTCGTTGGAGTGTATCTGAGAATATTTGTTTTGCATTCTGTACCTACAAAAGAATTCTAAAGCGCTTGGAATCACTCTAAATCGAAAATAATCACTTGTATTACTGTCTACTTTCAGAATTACCCTTGGCGGCCGGGGTGGCCACTATAGTGGCCAGTTCCGGTGTCAGGTTTTTTCTACCTTATATTGACTTCATAAGTAGTCAAATTTTCAGTTTATAACATGGTGATTTTCAATTAAAAAATGTCGGCCCTCTAAAGGTTAATATTAATTAATAGCGACGAATTATATATCTTTATTTTTCTGTTTAAAAATATTATAATTTGCATTACACTGGGTAACAAAAAAATGGTTGTGTTGTTTTTATTTCAAAATTCCTGTGTTTATTGAATATTTCGGTGTTACGGAAAAAGATAATACACAAAAAAAAAATTTTAATTTGTCCAGATCCCTGAAAATGGGGGTTAAAGTGTCAAAAAATGGCTTTTTTGGCACTAACGTATCATTGAATTTATATTTAAAATGTTTCGGAATGTTTGCTTGATAAAAATCGATTCTTCATAATCGAATTTTCTTGATACTATCCACTTAGAGGTTTTTTGGGTTGCTGATTACAAATTTCAGGTTAGTTTTTAAAAATTCAAAATGGCCGATCCAATAAGGTAGACGAATTTTTTAAAAACCGTTTAAATTCCCTTAAGTCTTGTTACTCGTGGGTTTCAAGGTTACTGATTACGTATTTGAAGTCAGATTTTCGAAACTCAAAATGGCGGATCAAATATGGCGAACGAATTTTTAAAAACCGTATAAATTCTCTTGAGTCTTGTTACTCCGGTATTTTTGGTGTCACTGATTACGTATTTGAAGTCTCCGCAATTATCGCATGATATTTCAGTCTTGGGTCTTAAAGTTGAAGGTTTAAGCTTTATTTTGTGCCCTATTGGAGCTTACTATGCCCTCACGGTTTCATTTTACAGCACTCCAAAAAGTGCCAAAAAAGCCATTTTTTGACACTTTAACCCCGGTTTTCAGGGATCTGGACAAATTAAAAAAAATTTTCCTTGTATTTTCTTGTTCATTGACACCTAAATATTCAATAAACACAGGAATTTTGAAATAAACACAATTACTTTTTTGTAACCCAGTGTTATATAAAATCTATTGAATATTATTTATTCTATGCCTATATAGACTATATGTATTGCCCTTAAATGGTCTTCTGACTATGGGTTCGATATTTTGTTTCAAATAATAAAAAAAAAAAAATTGAATTCCCGGACATAAAAATTAGTTTGCCTGCATTTACGAAGCTTCGTCCCCGTTGTTGCATTCCTGTTGGAAAAAAGGAATTACACAATGTATGTGTCTGTCAAAAACATCAGAACATGAACCTAAAATTTATGGGACTTAATAATGGTTTAAGTAAAAATGGTGCGATTCATTATAATTATAAATCCTCAGAGGTTCTTCGTACAATGGTATGTGAAAATTCGAGTCCTGAGTGTTATCTATTAGA
Organism: Leptopilina boulardi; assembly: GCF_019393585.1. Taxonomy (NCBI): domain Eukaryota; kingdom Metazoa; phylum Arthropoda; class Insecta; order Hymenoptera; family Figitidae; genus Leptopilina; species Leptopilina boulardi. The sequence goes on along the minus strand of NW_026137948.1, from coordinate 3,031,485 downwards.
ATGCGAAAATTATCCTGGTGTAACACCACTTATATATGAACTTAATAAATTATTTGATAACTACAAGATCACAGCCATTTTTTTCTCAACGGATTATTATTTAGAAGGGTTTTAAGTATATGAAGCTATTTTTTTATTTTGAAATTCGATTGTTTTCATGGTTTTTTACTAATTGTTTATAAATAAACAATTTTTTTTGCAATAAAAATCAATATTTTTGCAAAAAAAATACTAATTAAACTATGGTTTAAGACAAGAAGAATGCCGTTTAAATCACTAAAATTGATTAATAAATTTCTTTGTAATTAATTTTTTTAAAAAAGGGTCAAAAATATTAAATTGTTAATAACATAAAATTTTTTTTTGCAAAATCGTTTTAGGGGGTGATTGTGCATATAAAATACTGTAAGAAAAGTAACATTTCAACAAAAAATAAATTTTTTTTAGTTTTAAGTGGCTCGTTTCAGAAATCCTTACTCAACTATATAAATTTTAATACATTTTCTTAAACAATTGAACAATTAAAAAATTTTATTTACCTAACATTAAATTATTTATTATAAGTTGTAATTATTTATTTATAACTAATAACCAAATAAGAATTTTCATTTAACACTGAAATACTTATGATCAATATTATAAAATGCTAATATAATTATATTTGGTAATACATTTTTTTAACAATTACAGGGATCACAGTGCAGTACGGTAACTTAATATTAACGATCAAAAAAATAAGTAAGATATGTGACAAAAATTAAAATAGATGAAAAAACGTAAATATGTGATTACTGCAATTACACAAATAATATTTTTTTAAATATTAAATGATATATTATTAATCTTTCTTCATTTTCTTTAGTTTGGGACCTTTTGGCTTGGGAGCAACCAAATCTTTGGAAGATTCTTTCATACAAAAAGGACGAACTTCCTCATAAAGGTACTACATTCTTTGAGCAGAAAATTCTTCTAGTTTAACCTTTTTTATGGGCAAAACTGTCTCATTATTAAGGTACGGTCACACGACTTTTGGAAAAACCATTCATGTCTTTCTCTCTCCTAAGACAGAGGCATAAGATTGTCTCACTCTGCATTTTCTTACATTTCCCAAAGACGGAAAATGCAGAGTGAGACAAACTTATGCGTCTGTAATAGGAGAGAGAAAGACAAGAATGGTTTTTCCAAAAGTCGTGTGACCGTACCCTTAATGCTAATTTCTGAATGGACTTCAATTTCTGGCGAATCAGAAAAAAATCTTGCATAAATTCGACCATCTTTTAGGAAAATAAAGTGATGGTATTGCGTCAATAATGGTATTTGTTTAAAGTGTTGTTTTAAATAAACATCCCACTGCAACGAATAGACATTTCTCAAGTTATTATTTGGGTCTACGCTTGGCAAGGCAAGATTAAGGTCAAAAGAAAATTTAAACAAATTGTTTTATTTTTTCACATTATTACCCGCCAAAGAAGATAATGCAAGACGGCATTATTTTTATTTTGACCAACGCAGTTATCAGCAAAAAGGAGAAGATTTGCATTCGGATTATTGTTTAAATAATAATCTAGCATACTAATTACTGCGTTGGCACCTTTTCCTGCATTATCTTCCTCATTAATGAGAAAATTTGTTTGGACGTGCATTTTTTTATTATTCACACTATTATTTATCTAAATGGTCTTTTGCTTCATCTAAAATTTTTCTTTGCTCTTCAACTGGAACTTGTAACAATTTAGCTACCCAGTATATTATGTATATTATGTGATTATTACTTTCATTGAAACGTTCATTACACTTAAAGTTAATTGAACTGCTTATTTTAATACAAAATCTTTAATAAATTAAACATAGGTACCCGAGTGCTACGTTCGCCCATAGGTGTTTTTTTCTCAGTCCCGTAAAGGTTAAAAAATAAAGCATTAGGACTCTAATTATAACAAAATGTCAAAAATTTAAAAACAAAAGTAACGAAAAAGAAGAAAAATTAGAATCAAATTAATGACACCACTGCTGCTAGAGGAAATGTAAGATTTTCAACTAAATTATTATATTCTTCATTGAAATTCAGTGCTAACAAAAAATTATTAAAACACTAGTTTAAAAGAAAATTTGGGTGTAGTTTTGATCAGCCCAAACCTCAAATCTTTTTGAAACTATGTATATCCACGTATTTTCGTGCGCTGATTACGAAAATCATATTGAAAATTAACGCAAATGTGATTATCAGGGTAAAAACCATAAAAAAACACCATAAAATTGTTGTTTTTTTGCGATTAACTCTTAAAAAACGCAAAAGGACCCCGCACAAAACATAGTGGAAAAAAATTTTAGATCAAATTTTTTTATACTTTGCAGTTTTGTAGCTTATTATCTTCTGAATAAAAAATTTTAATGGCAAAACCCCCGAAATTCAATCGTTTTTGACTTACACTATGTTGAGCCTCAATAAATGGGAAAAAATTAATCAAGTTTCGTAAGGATTGCATAAGGCTTACTCAAAGCTTAAGGCTTCTTTACGGCTCAAGACTCAAGGCTTGATAAAGACAGGTAAGGCAGGCTTATGGCTCAAAGCTCCATTAAAGCTCAAGGCTTGCTCAAGGATCCAAGCACTCCTAAGCACCAAGTTTTCTTACGACACCAGGGTTGATTGTAACTCAAGCTTTGATTATGGCTCAAGGCTTTGTTCTGGCTCAAGTCTGGTTTATGGCTCAAGGCTTGATTATGGCTCAAGGCTTGGTTCTGGCTCCAGTCTTGATTATGGCTCAAGTCTTGTTTATGACTCAAAGCTTGGTTATAGCTCAAGGCTTGAATATGTCTCAAGTCTTCTTTATGGCTTATGGCTTGGTTCTAGCTCAAGTCTGGTTTATGGCTGAAGGCTTGATTATAACTCAAGACTTGATTATGGCTCAAATCTTGTTTATGGATCAAGATTTAATCGTAGTTCAAGACTTGGTCCTGAATCAAGGCTTGATCATGGCTGTAGGCTTGTTCATGGCTCAAGACTTGGTCCTGAATCAAGGCTTGGTTCTGGTTCAAATTTTGTTTATGGATTAAGACTTGATCAATAAACAAGCTTTGAACCATGATCAAGTCTTGAGCCATGACCAATCTTTAATCCATGATCAAGTCTTGATCCATGTCCAATCCTTGGTTCATGAACAAGCTTTGATTCTGAACCAAGTCTTGAGCCACGATCAAGTCTTGATCCATAAAAAAGATTTGAACCAAAACCAAGTCTTGAGCCAAATCCAAGCTCGAGCCAAGACCAAGCCTTTAGCCATGAACAAGCCTTCAGCCATGATCAAGCCTGCATTCAGGACCAACTCTTGAGCCATGAACAAGCCTTCGGCCATGATCAAGCCTTGATTCAGGACCAAGTCTTGAGCTACAATTAAATCTTGATCCATAAACAAGATTTAAGCGAGAACCAAGCCTTGAGCCATAATCAAGCCTTGAGTTACAATCAAGCCTTGAGTCATAAACCTGACTTGAGCCAGAACCAAGCCATAAACAAGACTTGAGCCATATTCAAGCTTAGAGCTATAACCAAGCTTTGAGTCATAAAAAAGACTTGAGCCAGAACCAAGCCATAAGCCATAAACAAGATTTGAGCCATATTCAAGCCTTGAGTCATAAACAAGACTTGAGCCATAATCAAGACTGGAGCCAGAACCAAGCCTTGAGCCGTAAAATAGCCTTAAGCTTTGAGTAAGCCTTATGCAATCCTTACGAAACTTGATTAATTTTTTCCCATTTATTGAGGCTCAACATAGTGTAAGTCAAAAACGATTGAATTTCGGGGGTTTTGCCATTAACATTTTTTATTCAGAAGATAATAAGCCACAAAACTGCAAAGTATAAAAAAATTTGATCTAAAATTTTTTTCCCCTATGTTTTGTGCGGGGTCCTTTCGAAAAATGTTTTAGACAAAAGTTGTAGGTCTCAAAAAAACACACAGTTTATATTCTATACATTTTTTACACAAGTGATTTTTTTTAAGAAAAATGAAAAAAACCAATAAAAAAAATTAAATATTATGGAGAAACAGTGCACACCATAACTAGAGAGAAATTTGGATCCCACCTGACTTCGTCTGCAGAATACTTTCGACCATATCCGACCCTGTTCGCCAAAGTCTTTAAAATACACGCGAGTAAAGCTATTCGCGAAAAAACGCAATGCGGCTGTAGGCCGCGTAACTTCTTTTGTGGCAGAGTACTTTCACTCATATCCAACCCCTCTCGCCAAGGTTTTTTGAACTTTCTTCAAAAACTAATCAGTTCAGGTGAAAAATGTATACGACATAAAATGTGTGTTTTTTTGAGACCTACAACTTTTGTCTAAAACATTTTGAGAAATTTTGCATTTTTTCGCTCATTAAAATACGTTAGTATACCTACAAGTACCAAATTTCACTCTACTTCTAGGGTGTCTAACGGTCAGAGAAGTCAGGGAAAAGTCAGGGAATTTCTTTCATTTTCTGGAATTTTTTCTAAAACTTTCTTTTTTGTATTTATAAATGAATTTCTTGAAGTGACTTGTGTGTTTTCAACGAATAGTGAATTAATATATTACAAAAATGTAGTTTATTGAATTACATTATTCAGGTGATTCTTCATAAATCGGTAATAAAACAGTCATAATCTCAAAAGTAAAATACTAGACGAAATAAATTAAAGTAGTAATCACCCCGGTGACACTTGTACCATTTTCTATAGGAATAAACTCGGCTGAGAACTGACCGTCGCCACCAGTGGCGCTGGCTGTGTAGTGGGAACATTTCAATGAAAATGCATGGGATAACACAGAAAAATTTACTTTTTACTCATTAAAGTTTATTTAATCATATTTATTTGTCCATATACTTATATATTTATATTATATCATATTTATTGATGTAGAAACTTTTAAAAAGTTTTTTATTTATAACAAAAAATGGGAAAAATGTTTCACAATTCCTGACGGGAAATTCAAGTAAAATTATTGAAAGTAATAATGTTATTAATTCTGTGAATTAATATTGTGCTTATAATGTATAATATATTTTTTTTGCATAAACATATGTTTTGGTTTTTTAATATACATAATTATACATTTCAATAATATAATAATAATAATTTGAAAACAATATAGTAATTTGAAATGTTAATATAAAATATTTTATATTTTAAATAAATAATTTCCTAAAGAAATTAACGAAAATTATATATTTTTTAATTATCTGTCAGTCTTGACAATTTCTTTTTTTCTTTATTTGTCGTTTTTGCCTTGACACTTTTTGTCTTGGCAAATTGTCTCATTCTATTTTCTAAATAAGAACTAATAAGAAAAGCGTAAACATCTTTGGCGTGCTCAGTACAGGAGAATTCGAGTTGTTCTTCTGTAATATCATTGATTACCAGTTGAAAGCAATTTGTATTTTTATAATACTTTTCAAATGATTTTTCAACCTTTTTTAAGAAAAAAAATAATCTTTTGTTAGGATGTTGAAGTCCTAATCCTTCTTCTTGATTAAAAGTTATAATTTTGCTATAGGATAATTTTCAAATAAAACTGATTCTTCTTCTGAACAAAAATAACTATTCCGACACACTTCACAATTTGTAAATATATTCAATTTTTGGCTTAATTGCCCTGCTATGAAGTACATTAAGCATTCTACTACTTGAGGTAAATCATAATCGTGCTCACTAGCATTCGTGAAGTCTTGAAAATCACAGCCTTCTTGACTAATCACAATGTCAAATTTACTTTTAATTTCATTTATCACAGATGAATTATTTTTACGAGTTTTAAATAATTCTTTTAATCTAGACATAGGCAGCAATGGTTCCGTAAAATTATTATTAGAAATAAAGGTGCAATTTCCAGTCCTAGGAGGTTTGAGAATACTGAAAAATGTTAAAATTCTGTATATTTGTAAAAATGTGGGAGTAGCAGGATGATCGTTACTTCCACCCGCTAGTCGAACGGTTCCGAAAAATCTCTAAACAAAACAAAAAAAATTGTTTTACGACAAGCATTTTTATTATAAAAAATAATTGTTGGTTATTAAATTATGTCTTATCTTTGACATTAAGAGGATGTTCATGAACTTATATACTTAAACAATACTTTAAACAAAGTTCGTTGATTTTATACTTATAAATATTCAAAAACCATTCTTCTTTACGTATAATCGTATAGAGAAGAAGTTATAAAATAATTTCATAAAAATAATATAATTCTATCGATACATTGAAATGTCTCTAAGTTTCTTAACTGTACATATGATTTTGATTAAACATAAATAATTTTAAAAATACTGTAAGTTATACTAAAAAGTAAATTAAATACTATAATAAATATTTATATTAATTTCTCAATTAATGATATTTTTCATAAATGTTCTTAAAATTAATATAATTATAATATAATTTTAAATATAATTAATTAAATTAAAAAAAATTAAAATTAATTAAAACTAGACAATAATAGATGCAAAAATGATACGAAAAAATTGATTTCAGAAATTTGCAAACAATCATTAGTAGACAAATTTGAATTACATATTATAATGTATGTAGAATATAAAATTAGTGATGGATGGCAAACACATAGATTAAATTGGTTTTTTCGTTTACTTTCATAAAAAAATGAGATTAAAATCTTTAATGCAATTATTTTAATTTCTATTTTAATGATATTCTCGATTTTTATGAGAATCAGTCGCTCGATAATGGTTTGTCATGCATCACTAATTAAATTGTAGAAATAAAATTAGTCTTTTCAGGTACCTCCAACGGATCTTGATTCATTTTGCCAGTCAAAACGAAATCCATTTTTAATTCGGATAACAAATAGTTAGTCAAATCTAACGTTGAATTTAAAGTGACTCTCAATCCACTCGCAGTCTGTGTAGTAAGGAACTGCTGCGGACTAATTAGTCCATCTTTGACCCTTTGTTCCCAATCATTTAGCCAAGCTAAAGTATTTTTCAAGGTCTATAAAATTAATTAAAATATTCGGAATAAAAATTTATACTATAACTATATTTTAATTTTTACAACTTACTTTTATGTCTTTACAGTCCATTGTCAAACCTGTTTCTCTTGTTGTTCTATTTAATGCATCAAACATGTTATTAATTATTATGCAGAATTCGGCAGTGCTTTCCGATTTTTTAAGTTTTTCTTCATACACTGTTAAAAATATCCATGGGGAATTTAATATACTTGTATATGAAGTAATTTGCATATACCGTATATTAAATTTAATATACCACAATGTTGTGATATTAATACACAGGTATATTAATATCAATATATTTGTGTATATTAAATTTAATTTACTGCGGTATATTAATATTAATATACCGGTATATTAAATTTAAAACATCAAAATCTCATGCTAAAATGATTATAAAAAAATAATTTAAACAATTAATAAAAATAAACATTAATTATAACTAATACTATCATTTATAATTTTATCTACTTGTATCTTTTACGTTCGAATCTCAGAATTAAATTAAAATTTGAACCCTACGGGGATTGAACCCAGACGCACCTACCTAATCTAAGACCTAACGCTAACGCTTTAACTACCGCGACTAAATAACCGAATTAGAAGTTAATATTCGCACTGTCCATATAAACTGTAACTGCTGAAGACATAAGATTGTGTAAAATATTTAAACATTTCGATTTAGTTATTATACAAAATTAAAGATATATTTAAAATAAAAATTTATTACTTATTTAAAATACAATTAGTGTCTATAATTATTAATATTTTTTCTACTTCACCTAGATAGTTGCAATTTTTATTAATTTAAAATTTTATAATCCCATTTAAAGTATTTAAAGTAATAAGATATAGACAGTATTGTCGTAATTTAAATTTCTTTTTACAATTTACCTAAAATCATCCAATTCTTCCATAATTTTACATTATACAGTAATAAGAATGTTCTAAAAAAAAGAAATGCTTTGAAATAAATTTTTGATAAATATTTAAAGAAATTATTGTTGCTGAATATTAACTTTTTGCATAATGCAACTAGACAAAGATGATTTGTAACTTTTATCACAAATGCTGTTTATTCACCTCTTATTTTTTTTTTCGTCTGAAAAATGTTTACACTTTTCTTATCAACAACTTGAAAGAGAAATATTTTTATACAAACAAATGTATTATTTTTTCTTTGAAAAAGTACTAATTTTTTTATTTATGGATGGTAATTGTTGTGAAATTCAACTAAATAAATATTTAAAATGAAAATGAACGAAATTTAGTGGAAAGTTATTTGAATCTATACCATTATTAACCTTAAAACTACAGGGGAAAAAATTGTGTAAGTGTATTTAATAGAAGCGAATTTAAAAAATTTTTTAAGTAAACTTTTAGAGTTGTACACTGAAAACAATTTATTTGATTCAAACAACCTGCCACTTGACTATTATGTCAAATAAATATTTAATTAAAATAAGTAATATTGTAGTAATTATTAAATTAATTAAAAATAATATAATTGCATTACTAAAAAAAAATACAAATTAATATTTATTTGATAAAAGCTAATCAAATAGTCGATTAATCACTGAAAAAACCTAGTTTCAAATTGAGTATGAATAAAATTCCATATTTAATTTGATAATTATCCCAGTTTCATTTTTGCTGCGAATCAAATTGAGTATGGAATTTATACTTAATTTGAAACCAGGTTTTTTCTGTGATATTTAATGATATCAAATATTTTAATTAAATAAATTTTTGATTCAATGCAAAACGTAAAAGTTGAAAATAAATCATTAAAATAACTACTCTTTTAAACATAGGTATAAGACACGTACAAATTTAGGATAAATAAAGCATTAATACATTAATGTATTAATATTACTATATATAGATGTACATTACATTAACTTAGAGTACATGTATTTTAAAGTTAATATACCGTGGTATATTAAAAGTATATTAAATTTACAAACATCAGGATTAAGACACCAGTATATTAATATTACCACAAAAAGGTATCTTAATATAATTCAAAGTACAGTTTCTTAAATTTAATATATATTGGTATATTAAAAATGTTGTAAATTTACGAACATTTTTAACAGTGTAGTCACAATAAAATCGTAAACCAAGCGCCATTGATTTACTAAAGACCTATAAAAATATTAGTAATAATATGGATTTAATAAGTGAGTAAATATAATTATGTTTAGTATAATACATTAACACTGCCGTACGAAATAAAAACTTACTTAACTCATATTTTCGTGAAACCGAGAAAATGATGAAAGACTGTTTGTCTTAAAAAACCTAATATAATATAAATAATTCTTTAATCTAACTTCACTTTCTAGGTAAATAAATAGAGTTCTTTCTAAATCCGTTGTCAAAAATTGATTATTTAAACAAATTATATTAAATAATTGAGATAAGTGTTTTTTTACACAAGCAAAACTTAGTTAACTCGAGTTAAGGAGTGCTTTCCGAAAAGGTAGGCGAGTTCGAGCCGCCGCTCAGAAGTAAAAACTCACCTAACTCAAGCTAGCACGCGAGGTGGGGGAATAAATACACATTATAAAAAATTTGTTTTTGAGTTAAATTTTATTCTGATTGTGATTAACAAAGATTATTTTTATTATTTTTAATTTATATATTTTTTTATTATTTTATTATTTATTAATATTTTTTTAAAAATTAAATTTTAATCAACATGTTTCAGTATAAAATTTATTACAATTAAAAATGTGTAGAAGGATTGTATGAAAAAACGGCGTTATTAGTGGAAAAACATTGATTATATTTGCTTATAATATTCAAATAACTTACAACAGCTGTTTATAATTACTACAACAGTCTTTATATAATAATCAACAGTAAAAAACTATTAATTAAACTTTTTAAAAGTAAAAAAAATCAAAGAAAATTTTGTATTTTTTTCGTTTTTTTTTCACTTATTCATTTTTTTCTAAAGTAAACTTTTTCTAAAAAGCCGGTGCATTATTTGCAAGAATAACAAACCGGCATGATCATAGCACGCGAGATTCCGAACCAACCCGACGAGAAACCGAAGTTAAACGATGTTGAGTTGAGGAGTTTGCTTTCGAAACACAGGGTCTAGCTCACGCCACTTTTCGAAATAAATACTCACTTAACTCGAGTTAAGGTTTTCGTTTCGAAACTATGCATGAAATTCGACTACGTTTTTGACAGCAAAAATACTCAACTCGAGTTGACTGAGTTTTTGTTTCTTATATCATGCTCGAGCTACGACTTTCGGACTCCTTAACTCGAGTTAGCATACTTTTTATGTAGTATTTCTTCATTTTCTGGGTTTTCGACAATTTTTTATAATTATTTTTTTGCAATAAATAATTAAATAAAATTTTTTTAATAATACCATCAGACGCGTTTTTTTATTACGAATCCATTGATACCAAAAACTCATTTTTCGCCAAAATATGAGTTAACTAAGTTTTTACTTCGTACGGCAGAACAGACAAACCTGCACAAACCTGCATTTTCTAAATTCCCACTGCAACCCATTAAATTCCACATTCTTATATTTGTGGTAGCACCGTCAGATATTACACCATGTACTTTTGCTCCAACCTTTTCAAGCATTACAATAGCTTGAATAACAATTCTTGCTAAAACATCTCCTATAACAGGACTACTTGACGTAAAAACCGCAATTGGTTGAGAGTAGTTATCATTTAAAGGTTGGAACATTAGTACTAAACCATGATCCGCAACATCTGTGTTTAAATTTTTTGGAATATTATGCCCGAAATCTTCGACTCCTTTAAAAGTCATAGTTTTTTTATCTAATAGGACATTTTTTCTCGTGCCCATTTCATCCAATAACAGCAGTCCATGAAGTTCTCGTGGAGTTTTATTAGAAAAATGTTCTCCTAGGATTTCAAAAAATCTTGGATCGAATCCACACGGGCACTCTATTTGAGAAAGACATCTACGGAAAATATATTATTAATTATTTTAAAAATTTAAAAATTCTTAATGATTTGTGAAAATATTTTGAAATTTATACTTCACTAAAAAAATATACCTTCTAATAGTCCGTTCACAAGGTAAAGGTAGGATGTGCATATCACGAATCATACGAAAAGTAACAGGCGATCTCATATGAGCCACCGCGTACAGTAACCGCAGATGCGCTCGGGCTGTCTGGCCCAAGCGCAATATCTACTTCGAGTTGCGCGGTGTAGGCCAATTCTAGTGTTCTTATTGGCCAAATCTCGTTCCCACCACTTAATTCGTAGTATATTTTGCTGCTGGGCCAGACTGCTACTTTATTTTTATATTTTATAACAACTTTTTTTAATAAACGAGCATTTATTTGAGCTTCTTGTTTGACTCTTCCTGAGTATTGTAGCTTTCTTTCTAATTTTAAAAGTTTTAATTTCTGACGCGGACTTATATTATTTATTTTTATATAATCTCCGACATTTTTTCTTCGTTTTTCTTTTTTTTCTCAATAAGTCTTTAACTGTTTTGCAATATTTGCACTTAGAATTTTCTTTTTCATATTCCGTCGGTAATAATAAAGTACATTTATTATGATGTACAATATCAATTGCATTAAAATAAGAAAATGAACTTATTAATCTAAGAATATTTGGTGTACATGAAATTTCTAGGCAACCTTCACAAATTTTAAGTTTGTCGCCAATTTCTATAATCGCCTCAAGATCTTTTATTGTCATTATTTGGTCATTCATAATCCCGAAATCTTTATGGGAAGAATGTGTTCCATTGATTTTTATTATTATTATCATTTTTGAATCAAGAACAATTTCTTTTTGACACACTGATTCCGCGTGTCCAGATTAGCCCTTCCTTCCGACTAATTTATAAAAGGTGATAGCTTGTTGCTATTCTTCTCCCCAAACTAAATTAGTTTTCCCCCAAGACGCTGGAATAGCAACAGTTTTTTCACCGGCAAATAATTTATAAAAAAAAATTTCCGGGACAGGATTTATGACGACGGGAGAGTCAGCCAATTCAGAAATTTCATTTTCTACATGTACTGTTGTAGAATCTGGTTTTACAACAGATTCTTCAATGTTAACGTTGCTGCTCTCCGCTTCAATATTATTATTATTTTTAATTTTCTTAGAGATTTGTTCATTTAAATCTTCAATTTGCTGTCTCTTAAGTACTCTACGAGGTTCCTTTTTGCTAGTCTGGGGTCGTACTAGATGCACTGAAGGGAATGCACCTTCTTTAAGCCTCGGTCTTTGGTAAATACTCTATAACATATAATTTTATTTATAACGCTTATCAAAAAATTATATAGGTACAATATAAAAACGTTTAATACATTTCTTTAAAAAAAATTTATTAAAATTAATAAAAATTAATTAATTCATTAATTTTTAATTCTAAGATTTATATTTATAAAAAAATTATATTTATTTTATTTATTAAGTTTTTAATCGTAATATGTTTAAATTAATTGTTTTTACAAATTCTAATTTTTTTTATAATAAATAGTAAAATAAAATGCAAAAGTATAGGATTTAAAAATCAATTTAGTTAACAAGGGTAAATAATTCGTACAGTGAAAATATAAATTTTAATTAATAAAAAAATTAGTATTTACTTTTTTCTTATGCAAAAAATAATTTTATTAGAAATACAGGGCAAAAATATACTTACTCTTCCTAAAACTGTTACTCCATCTTTAGCATATGTTAATCTTTCTCTTATTATGTCATCACTTTTAAAATGTTTTTCGCAAACTGCATCGCGTGGTTTAACTTTAAAATCGTCCCTTAAAATACCGATTTGCCACTGTTTTAATAATTTGGTATCATTTGGTGCCAAAAAGAAATGAATTTTTTCACTGGTATTACGTTGTGACTTATAACCAGATTTGCACCCAAATGCTCTGCATTTAACCATTTTTAAAAATTAAAATAATTTTTGTAAGTCTTTAAAATAATAAAATTTATTAAAATTTAATATTTATAAACATTATTTATTATCAAATAAGTAATTTTTCTCCGATATTTACATTTCGTAAATGTATAACGACTGTCAACATTCCCACTAAACACCCAGCGCCACACGCGGCCACCGGTCAAATTTGGTCTGAGTTTCAACCAGGGAGTTTCAACTCACTAGTGTCACCGGGACGGTAGTAATTTTTTTATTTTTAGGTTATGTCATTTTGTAATTAAAAGAATATTCACGCTTTCAAGAGAATTTTAGAAATTGTTATTTATTTGGAAGTAAAATCAAGAATTACGATGGCTCCAACAAAGCAGTGTGTATTTAATTTTAGCTGGATGAATGAAAAGGAATTTTCATGGATAAAACCAGTTGAAGGAAACTTAAGTATCGCACATTGCAAGTTGTGCAATACAAAATTTCTATAAGCAATATGGGCAAAGGAGCCGTGAAAAGTCATATGCTTAGTAAAAAACATTCCACTATTGAAAATGCGAAAAACTCTAATGAACCTTTATTTCAAAAAGACGTATTATCGATAACAGATAATAACTCCAGCCCGATAACATTAACTTCGTCTACTGAAAATGAAAGCTTCTTAAATTCATCTAAAACTAGTCTACTTACAACTCAACCGAGTACTTCAACTGTTGAACCGCAAAAATCTAGAGCAATGGGAATTAAAAATTATATGGATAATAAAGACGAAGTGACAGAAGCAGAAATAATGTGGTGTTTAAAATCAATTGTAAACCATAATTCTTTACGAGATATAGAAAACAGCATTTCTCTAATGAAAATTATCTTCACTGACAGTGAAATAGCAAAAAAATTGAAGTTGAGCAAGGATAAAGCATCATACGTCATTAATTATGGACTTAGCAATTATTTTCATAATCAACTTGCCAAAGATTTAGAAACATCTGATTTGATAGCAGTTTCGTTTGATGAATCTCTGAATAGGGTAAGTGGACATCAGGATTCAAGGACTATTATATTTTAAAACTTGTTTATCTTTTGAAAATATTTTCACTAATTTTGTTAATTTTTTATCTTTTTCACATCTTTGGAAATTTAAACTCCTACTTGTCAAAATTTTTATCAAATAAATATTTAATTATATTAACTATTATCAATGTTAATTAACCAAAGCTTTCATTTATTAAAGTTTTTATAAACTCTTAATTTAATTTATCCAAAATATAAATAATTAAAAATTTGAACTAATTATAATTTTTATAAACCATAAATTCAATTCAATTATTTTAAATTTTATTGTAATTTGCAGTAAAACGAATCTAAAAAGTCGATTTTTTTTCTCATTAGACAAATGATTTTATTAATATAGGTGTGTGAGAAGCAGCAGATGGATTTCATCGTTCGCTATTGGTGTGCAAAGAAAAATGAAGTGGCAACGAGATATTTTACGTCCGCTTTCTTGGGCCACACAACTGCTTTAGATTTATTAGCAGCCTTTAAGGATAATTTTCCACCAGAAATCAGATAAAAAATTATACAAATCTCAATGGATGGACCAAATGTCAACATCAAATTTTTACGTAACCTAAAAGAAGATTATGCTGAAGACGTGGAAAGAAAAAATTTATTGGATTTAGAAAGCTGTGGACTGCATGTTCTTAATAATAGATTTAAGAAGGGCGAATCTGTAACAAAATGGAATATCGTTGGTTTTTTGCGAGCACTCTACAATCTTTTTAAAAATAATCCTTCTCGAAAAGCTGATTATGTTAATGCATCTGGTTCGTCAAAATTTCCTAAAAAATTTTGTTCAGTCCGGTGGTTGGAGAATGGAATGGTATCTGAACGTGCTTTTCAAATTTTATCATATATTGAAAAATATATCGAAACTGTCACGAAAAATAAGAAGGAGCCAAGTTGCTCTAGTTTTAAAATTGTCTCCAGCATGATAAAAGACAAATTTTTGGGATCAAAGCTTTTGTTTTTTCAGACCATGTCAAGTGAAATTCAACCATTCTTGTCAAAATTTCAATCAAATGACCCTTTAGCTCCATTTCGTCACTCAGAGATCACACTCGTTATAAAATCCATTTCAAGCCGTTTCATAAAATCTGATGTTTTAGAAAATACTAAATTAGAGAAAGACGATTTTGTTAATAAAGCAAATCAGTTAACTGCAAATCAAATTAATATTGGCTATGCAACAGACTCTGCGCTATGCAATTGAAAAATGTGAAGGACTTAGATAAATTACAGTTCAAAGAAGAGTGTCGTAAGTTCATGATTGCTTTTGTCTCAAAAATAATGGAACGATCTCCAATTAAATATCCTGTGGTAAAATGTATCTTTTTCTTAAATCCTGAAATAGCCGTTAAAGAAAAAGTAGCTAATATGCGTTTGTCCAGATTACTGAAAATTTTTATAGACAGTAAAATAATATATGGCACAACAGCTGATAACATAGATAAAGAGTTCAAAAATCTTTGCGAGAAATCTATCGTTACTAAGAAGCTAAAGAGTTATAATCGATTGACGGACATGTTGGATCACTTTTGGATGAATATTATTAACGCATGTGGATCGACGAATTATCAAAATCTTTTCTATTTAATTAAATATGTAACTGTTCTTTATCATGGAAATGCTGCAGTAGAACGAGGGTTTTCAGTTAACAAACAGTGTCTAGTCGAGAACCAAAAATCTAAAAGTTTAATAGCACAGAGGTTGATTTATGATTCAGTCAATGCTTGTGGAGGTATTGAAAACGTAGCAATAACAAAACAAATGATTCACGCTGTCCGAAACGCACCTTCGTTAAATAAAGAGGCACTTGCCAAAGAAAAGCAAGAGAAAGAAAACGCCGAAATGAAAACTGAATCAAGAAAGCGAGTCGCTGCACAACTAAAAGAGCTCGAAGTAAAAAAAAAATTATTTGATAATGCGATGAAGGAAACAATGTTTATCGATGACCAAATACATGCTTTACAACAAGTCTGATTAGACAGTAAAAAAAATTTAACAGTACCTATTATTAAAAAAGTTTAATAATAATTTAAGTAATTTAATATATAAAATATGTTTAAAAGCAATGTTATTAAATATAATAAATAATAAATTATTAAAAATAATGTTCAATATGTGATTTATATGTAAGGACTTTATAGTCATATAAATAAAAATTATGTCATGCTTTATCAAATGTTTTTTTATTTTAAAGGGAAAAGTCAGGGAATTTTTTTTCTGAATGTTGTTAGACACCCTGCATACGGATATGCTGGAATTTCTTCATTTACCACTGACCATATTTCTAAATTAACAAGCATTTACTTCACTTAAAACTTCCACACGGCATAATTATCATTGTTGAGTTTTACGATCTGGAAACTACGGCGAAAATTTTGAGCCATCGTGAAGTTAGAAATACTATATCAAGCACAATACTTTAAAACTTTAAATGTTAATTTTATTCAATTTAGTATAGATGATAATTTTTTTTGAATTTACATAATTTAGTCAAGATGTTAGTGAATGACTAAAGCAGTACTAAAGTGATATAGTAGATCACTCAGTTATAAACTCATGTGAACATTATAGATTTTACATCATTAATCATACCCATAAATGATAAAGTAGATTTTTAATTTTTTAACAAATTTAATTTCTTTTAAACTTATATTAGTATCCGTTGAAACACGTGTCTTGTAGAACACATATCGACACATAAACATCATACAACATAATTTGAATTATGTTTAGTTTCACAGAATTTTTGGGAAAATTATTTTTCTATTACAATTTTTATTATTTTTTTATTTAAAATTATTAAATGAGAGTGAAAATCAATATTGGTGAGTTTGAGGTTATGTTTATCAATTTAATTAAATTTTATTTTTATAACAAACTCAAAAAATGTAAATTTAATTTCAGTATTTAAATCTGATGAGGCCCGACGTTGACGGGCGAAAGCTCATTTAATAAGAATTTTAAAAATAAAATGTGGATTTTTTCCAAAAACAACTAACATCTTGACTACTTTATTCAATTTATTTCAAAAACTGTCTTATCTGTCTATAATTTTATTCACATTTCACTGTCCTTTATTCAATTTATTCACTATTCTTTAATTCCTAATTTGTCACTTGATCCTTATTAATATTATCTTTATTTTTTTGTAGACCTTTTTTGTGTGTTGAGAATTAATATAATTAAAATAAAAATAGAATCTAGATCTCATATCGAATGAAGTAATTTCTAATTAAAAATTGTCGTTTCATTATGAAATAATAAAGTAAAATTCAAATTTTTTTTATTCTATAAAGCATAATTCATTGTAGCGTCCATTTAATAAGATAATAAAATATATCGAGATCGAGTAGCGTACTGATTGAATTTCTAATTTTTTTAAATTTTCAATGAATTCTATTTATTAATGATTTTGATTTGTAAATATCATAAAATCGAAGATTTGTAGAGTTTACTTCATAGAAATTGAAATTTAAAACCTGTTTTCGCGTAGAGAAAAATCATGTGTTATTAAACATTTAAAATTGATTACAAAACATTGATATTTTTTTATTATGTTGTTTTATTTTTGCCTTTGTGTAATTTTGTAAAAATATTCTCAACCCGAACCACTTCCCCTCGTCATAGAAACATCCGCGAGCTAGTCGACTTTTTCCGGCAAGTTATGATCGTGATTTCCTTTTGATTCTTTTTTTTGTTTGTTGAAGAGATTGAGACTTATTGAGTTCTTTATTTTATAATTTTTTTTATTCAGAATTTATTGAGAATTATTATTATTGATGCTGACATTGACTCATCGGTGAGTCTGGCGCTCAACACTCCGTAATTTGTTAAAAATGTAAAAAAAATTTTGATAGAGAAAATTAATTAAGATCTTTATGAGTAAACCAATCATAAATCCGAAGGTTAGGACAAAAATTATTAATTTTTTTTATAACCTCAATGTATGCAGATATGCACAATTTTCATCAAGATTATAGAATGAATATATGGGTGATTCTCCGCGTAGCGCACGATTTGGTGTCTGAAACTTTAAAAATATTTTTTTATCGAAATGATAAATATCAATACATATTTTTGAAGATAAAGTGTCAAGAAATAAATATCCATGGTGGGCCGGAAAATTTTTTAAATTTTTTTAAGGGGGCAACCCTAGTTGTATCGCCCAAAAGTTGACCATTTTCAGGAAT
Organism: Leptopilina boulardi; assembly: GCF_019393585.1. Lineage (NCBI taxonomy): Eukaryota > Metazoa > Arthropoda > Insecta > Hymenoptera > Figitidae > Leptopilina > Leptopilina boulardi. Next base: position 3,013,321 of record NW_026137948.1, on the reverse strand, counting down.
TAAATAAAAACATGGTTTGTGGTGACTAAGATTATAAATAGTTGGTTCATCTAAAACACAAAATTCAAACGAATTTAGTTAAAGTAGAAGATAATCTTGTCTTTAATCGAAGGATTAAAAAAATTCATTTTTGACAAAATGGCAACGGCTTAAACTCAACTTTTCCATTTTCACAAAAAAAAGATGATTTTTCAGCTGTAAAAAAGTGAGTTTTTCATAAAAAAAAATATCTTCGATTAAAGACTAGGTTTTTATGTATAAAAGAAGCCCATACAATTTGAGCATAATTGGTTCTGTAATTTTCGAGAAATCTTAGTCACCGATTTGCAAAACGCTATTTCGATAAAAACGAGTTTACAGTTTTAACTTACTTTTTCAACACGACACTAATTTTTTTTCCGGCCTACAGGGAGTCAACAATCAACTTAGAATTGCAGAGACATATTTTTGAGAACCTTAACTTTGAAAAAATGCAAAAAAAAGAAATCAATTTTTTTGAAAGTTACAACTAGGGTTGCCCCCTTAAACAAATTAGAAAAAAAATTCTTTGTTTTTTGAATTCTATAAAATAGTTGAACTTTGATTTAAAATTTATTTAGTAAGATGTAAAAGTTGTTGATCAGGAACTCATATTTAGTAATAGATGTTATAGTTTTTTTATTCGTCTAATCCATACCCCTCACAACAAAAGGATATTCAGGATATCCTTGGGACGTCCTGGGGATATCGATTTGTTTTCGGCGGTTTGGATATCCCTGGGATATCTTAGAGATGTCCATGGATATCCAGAGGATATCTTAGGGATATCCGAATCGCCAAAAGCAAATGGATATCCCCAGGACGTCCCAGGGATATCCTGAATATCCTTGTGTTGTGAGGGACAATTTATTTTATCGATTTACATCGACAATTCCGCTAAGCTTTCGGTCTGACACGCAGAGCCTCCTCAGAGCACAATACTGCGAAGTCAAAACATAATATAGATAATAATAAAAATAAAACAAAATAAATATAAATTATTTAATAATTACTAATTTCGCAGAATTAAATGAATATTATGAAAACTAACCTCAAAACAACACACATGTCAATTTTTCAAACATTAAATAAACAAACATTTAACATGAAATTATAAAAACAAACATATAAAATCAAACATAAAATAAACATGGAAACGTAAAACGTCAAATAAAATGTCAAAAAACTTTTGTCAGAGGATTAAAACTATCCTCAAAAAAATTATCTTGGCGTCACATGTTTAGTATGGTTATAAAATTGTGAGGGAATTTTATGTCGATAACACAGAAATCTACAATATTTTTACAAAGATCGTCGATAGCGCCAATTCTACGATAGTTTGAATTTGAATTTTAAAACATGAAAAAGAAATAGAGAATAAGAAGCCAAAGAAATCAAATTTTGTTTGTGTTTAAAATTAAATTTCTGTAAACGTCATTGAGAGAATTGGTATCGGTTCTTTTGTTAACAGAATTATTATCACTTTTTACTATGTGAAACATTTCCTTGAAAATTCTACGGTTAAAAAATCTTTCAGTTTCAAGAATTTTAACATTTTCAAAATGAAAAAGGTGATCATTTTCATGGGAATGTTTAACAAGTGATGACTTTATACGGTCGTGATTACAATCACGTTTGTGTTCTTTCATTCTGTCCTTCAAGTATCTCTCAGTCTGACCAATATACACACAGCCACATTCACAAGGAACGCTATAAACGACGTGTGATCTAAAATCAAACGGAGTGGAATCTTTGTTCTTTTTGAAACAATTGTATGGATCTTTATCATAAGTAACAACTACTCTGATACCAAAATTATTATATGTGTTTTTAAAAAAATAAGAAAGATCACTATTGAAAGGTAGAACCACCATATTACTACCATTAAATTTCTTCACTTCTCGTTCGTCACCTGTTTGTACCAAAAAAGTTTGACGTCTTAATTTAATATATTTATTAATAAAACTGTCTGGAAAGTCATTCTTTCTGAGAATATTAGAAACTATTCTTAAATTCTCTTCGTGAAATCTATTTTCAGACAATTTAATTGCTCTGTCTACAAGGCCGGAAATAATTGAAATTTTATCTTTTGTACAAATTTTTGAATTAAAGTTTACATAACGTTCAGAAAAAGTTGGTTTTCTATACCAATTCGTAACAATTTTATTATTCTCTCTAATAAGTAAGACGTCTAAAAAAGCTATTGAATTATTACTTTCTTTTTCTAAAGTGAACTGAATTCTGGGGTGATAAGAATTGAAAATGTCAAGTATATCATCAAGAAACTCCTCTGGCACACAAGTGATAATGTCGTCAACATATATGAAGTAAAAAATATAATCAAAATTTAGTTTCCCCAATACATCACTCTCTAATTTTTCCATGACTAAGTCAGCAATAACACCGGAAAGGGGGGAACCCATAGGTGTACCAAAGATCTGTCTAAAAAAATTTTCTTGGAAGACACAATAAGAATTATCAATACAAAATTCCACCAATTCTAAGAATTGTTCAACTGGAATTTTGGTATTTTCTCTGATATTTTTCCACTGCAACTTTAAACATTTTAAAACCATTTCTTTGGGGATATTAGTAAACAGCGACTTAACGTCAAGTGATATAATAACGTAATTATCTGGAATATGATAATTCTTAATCCTTTCAACAAAATCCTAACTATTCTTAATAAAAGAACTAGACTTTCTTATAACTTTCTGAATAGGAATACTGATAAACTTCGATAAGGCCGCCAATGGAGAACCACAAAAAGATGTCACTGGTCTCATTGGTATACCATCCTTATGAATTTTTGGTAATCCATAAAATTTTGGAGCAGTTGAATTGTAGCTCTTCAGAAATTTAGAAGTCGGACAGTTAATGTACCCCTTTAGTAGGCAACCACCCAACATCTTATTCAAGTCAGTCTGAATGATACTTGTAGGATCTTTTCTTAACTTACAATAAGTAGTCTCATCATTCAAGAGTGACATACATTTTTCAACATACTCGTCCTTGCTTAAGCATACATCAATATTTCCTTTATCAGCCTTTGTTACAATCAAATCTCCGTTCTCCTTTAAAAATCTATTTGTTTTTCTTCCTAACATTTCAATATCGGAAATATGACATTTATTAATCTTAAACTTTAAATAATTATTTAACTTATCAGAGATAGTACATCGGAAAATTGTTCTATATTCTTCCGGAATCAAAGCTATTTTTTCTTCTATCATTGATAACGTGTTCGCAACATAAGTACTTTTATTTTTGACGCCAGTGCAAAACTTTTCACCTAAACTAAGAAAATATTGTATATCCGGCGGAATATCCTTACCGGAAAAATTTTTGAACCATTTATTATTAACACTTTTAACATTATCATAACAGTAATATTTTTTTATTAACCAATTGTATTTATTTATTGAATTTTTAATTAGCAATTTTTAAAATTTATCAATACTGCAATGTTGATTGTCAAAAAACCTCATAAGAATGTGTTTGTTGTCAATCAAAACTTTTAAATTGTCATACAAATAATTAATTTTTCTATTTAAAAACTTTATATATTTTACACTATCAGAAATTTCAATCTATGGGAATTTATGGGAATTTTTGGGGTAATTCACAAAAATATATATGGCGCGATCGACGATTAAAAATTTTTATTTCGGTAATTTACGGAAATTTTCGAGGTAATTTATGGAAATTTATGCGGTAATTTATAGAAATTTTGTCTAAAATTAATAAAAATATGTAAAGCATAAATCACAATTAAAAATTATAATTTTGGTAATTTACGGAAATTTCCGCGGTAATTTATGGAAATTTTCGCGGTAATTTACAAAAACATATATAGCGCGAAGGACAATTAAAAATTTTATTTTTTGTAATTTATGGAAATTTATACGGAAATTTATAGAAACTTTGGCTATAATTCTGCCGTGCTAAGGAAAAACTTACATATATCCAGTCGCGTTGAAATTGAGAAAATTGAAAAAAAACTGTTTGTTTTGAGAAATTTGATTTTAAAAAAAATGAAAAAACAAACTTCACTTTTCTAATAAAAGTGCATGTGTAGATTCATATTTTCACAAAAAAAATTAATTATTTAAACAAACTCTATGCAAAAATGTACATGCGTTGTCTACAGTTTGCAAATACGAAAGAAAAAGTTACAGATAGGGACTTGCGATGTTTGTTCCAAACGAGCCATCGAGCTTGGGCTACCTGTCACGAACAAAAACTTACACAAATCCAGTGCCCGCGTGGTGAAAATCTGTTCTTTAAAATAACCTTAAAATACAAATTTCTTTACAAAATTATTAATACTAAAACATGATTTTTCATTTTAATATAAATAAGTTTTGAATTTCTTTAACGAATAATAATTCTGATATTTAATTTTAATTATACATTGAATTAAAAAATAATCATATTTTTACATATCAATATTTGCAAAAAATTTAGTTTTAATGTATGTGAATCTAAGTGAATTTCTACGTTCATTGCTGTAAACATTACGGTATAAATTTTATTTCGTTTTAAATTATAATTTATTATTATATAATTATTTTATTTTTAAATATTGATCCGAATTTGGAAATTTTATCAGGAAAAAAATTTCACAATTTTTCGAAGTTTGTAACTTTTTCTAAAAGCTTCAAAAAATTTGGGTTTCGCACATATTTTAATGTTGATTTAATTTAACTGTTATAAAAATTTGATAAGGGTATTTTTCTCCGTTTCAGAAATAATGTATTTGAAAAATTGTTACTTAAAAAGGTTAATTCTCATAAAAAGAGAGAGATGTGGTATTTTTTGTTAACTTCAACTCTTACAATTAACCTTTTAAATTAACAGATAAAATTTATTAATTTTTAAATGAAGCAAAATACTCTCATCAAATTTTCATGGCAGGTAAATAAATTATATCAGTATTAAAATATGTGCGAAACCCTAAATATTTTGGAGCTTCCAGGAAAAAGTTACAAGCTTCAAAAAATTGTAAAATTTTTTTACTGACAAAATTTTCAAATTTGAATTAATATCTAAAAATATAATAATAATATAATAATGATATAATAATTCCATAATTTTTTGATGTATCTCACAATTGATCCGACAAACATCGAATGTTACCGAAGACGCACTTGCGTGGTGCCTCGGCGAAACAGAGAGAAGAACTTACATATAAAGTATTATCTATAACTTTTTATAAAGTATTTCTTCGTGTTCAACATTTTCTTCGATTTTTAATTATTGTTTTATTTAGTTATTAATTAATAATTTCAATTTTTGTTAACATAGTTAGATGCAGTTTTTCTTCCCTCGTCGATTGATACCAAAAACTCAATTTGGCAAAAATGGCGTTTATGTAAGTTTTTCCTTAGCACGGCATAATTCATAAAAATATGAAAAACATAAATCGCAATTAAAAATTTTAATTTCGGTAATTTATGAAAATTTTCGCGGTAATTTACAAAAATACATATAGCGCGAACGACAATTAAAAATTTTATTTTGTTAATTTATGCGGTAATTTATGGAAATTTATACGGTAATTTATAGAAATTGATTTGGTAAGTTATAGTAAACTTACCGGAGCTATGATAGTTTATAAAAAATATTTTTAATTTCGTTTGTTTTATTGTGTATTTAACTTGCACAAGTGACGGTGGAAATTCTGTGGCGGGTGGAGACGCTGGGGTCGGTGGAACCGGTGGAACTGGAGTTAATAATTTTTTTTTTTTGAGAAAATTATCATTTATTTTTAATCGGTTTCATATGTTTCACACATATATATATATATATATATATATAGACTACAATAATATAACTATACTTTATTTAACCTTTATTATTTAATTATATTCTATTTTTTTTTTAAATATTGAAGGATCGGTGGATGCCGGTGGAGACGATTTTGTGATGCCCTGTACAAATTTGAATCTTGAAATGTGTAAAAAAAGATAAATCAATTAGAAAATTGATTACTTTCTTCATGGATCAACTTAAGGAATATAACTTTTGCTGTTACTGAAGTAGAACTATATATTAACATTTGACTTTTATTTAAATAATTCAATGTTTAATAATAAAACGCAGAATAACACAAAAGTGCAGTCAAGTATTAGCAAAAAAAAAAAGAATTATTTTTTTGATCAAACGTTTTTTTATTCAATTCCACTACAATATACAATACTAAAATAGCAACAGAAATTGTATTTATTAGTGCACATTGCTAAAAATATTAACTTTTTTGTTTAAACATCCTGTGGGGACAGGTCAAATTTTGACGTTTACAGGCTTAAAAACCACTTTTCACGAAAAATTATAATTTATTTATTTAACAACATACGGGTCAAGCCCTTTCGTACATAGTACTCTTACAATCTAAAAGTTGCAAATGCAACTTGTCTTATATAATAAAGCTATTCAAATAACGCTAGGCAATCTCTTTCTGACTTAAAAATCTAAAATATTTCTACGTAGTAATGTGGTGAATCCTGACAAATTATTATCAAAAAAGTCAACAACATTAGAGATAGAATTAGCCTCTCTACTCAATCTATTTACTAAAGAGTGATATCCATTATTTGTTCTATGAGCTGTTTCCAAAAAAAGTCTGTAATTTATAGTCATCGTTGTAGGGACAGAGATTTTAAACAATGATAATAAATTCGGACAATAAATTACACCATTCAATATCTTGTACAAAAAAAGCATATCATTATACAGAAATCTGGATGCAAGCAACGGAGTACCAAATAATAGTCTTAAATCACTGTAGTCATGAGTGTATCTATTGAGAGGTATATTGAATTTTCTATAGCAGCATAACGAAGGAATCTATTTTGAACTCTTTCAATTCTAATTATATTAAAATCATAAAAAGGCACCCAGATAACAGAGGCATACTCTAGCACCCAAGAAGCACGTAATATTATCTCAATATCAGGGTAATATTACATGTAAGATTCGTAATATAACGTTGTAATATTACAGGAGTGGGATTACAAATAGCGACAGCGCTACAAAGATTTCGCTACGTAGCGATTCTAAGCAACATTCACTTTAAAAAATTTTTTAGCTATCGGGTGACTCAAAAAATGGTATCATTTTGATAGATTTAAGTTGGTACAATTGTTTTTCTGTGTATTTTATCCTCATATTTGCTTTATTTTATAATTTAAAAATTTTTTTAGAATCACGAATGTATCAAATTCATAAGGATTTCCCACGATGAAGAAATGAAGTAATTAAAAGAAATATCTAAAAGCCTGACAAATTTTTCAAGTGTAACACTTCAAATCTTAAAAGTAATTAAAAAGACAATTCTAGGCAACGATAATTATTAATATTATTATATTAACACTTTTATTTCTAAATTTAAACCTTAAATTTTTTTATAATTAATAATTATAAACTAAATAAAACATAATAATAATAAAGAAAAAAAGGAGACATTTATTTCCAATTTCTTTACAAAAAATCAAGAAAATAAGCCAACTTTATCCAATAATAATAAACTGTTTACTTTTCTTTTTTATATTAATAATTAAATATTTATTGCATTTATATTTATTATCTTTTTAATAGGATTAAAAGTTTCTATTAGACATTGTCTAAAATGGGAAAAAAAATTTAATTTAAAAAATTTTGAAGATATAACCTCGAAAATAGAATTTTTATTCTCACGCAAGGGTTAACTAAAAAAATGTATACGGCATTTTTTGTGATTTAAAGAGTTTTTCAAGAAATGAAAATTTAAATCAATTTAATTAAAAAATTATTAATTAATTTAATTAAAAAAATTTATCAATTTTTAAATTTAGGCTGGTAAAGAATATCCTAATTTTAAATGTCATATGCAATTATTATTTTTAATTCTTGCAATAAGATTAATTTTCTTAATTTTTATTTATTAAATTAAATTTAAAAAATTTATTTTCTTTATAAATTAGCAAACATCAAGTTAGAGAATTGATTCCACCTTCATATTGTATTTGTTTGCTACGTAGATAAAATATTTTAGGAAATTGACATGAATTCTATGTCAATGTCCTTATCTAGAGGGGTTATGTTTATATTTTCTTCTAAATTACCATCTTGCAGTTTAAACTTTGAAGAAACTGTCAACGGTAATTTATTTTGGTCATAATTTGGAACAAGTTTCACTAAAAATATGTAAGTTTTTAATTCTAAATAACGAAAAGCGCTACATAGCGACTAGCGCTATTAGTAATCCCACTGCAGTAATCTTACAGTGATCTTAAAATGTCCGCCTCAAGGTAATGTTACTGTAATATTACGCGCTAATATTAAGGTAATATTACAGTAATATTATACCGTAATATTAAGGTAATATTACAAGAGAATATTACAGTAATATTATAGGAACATTTCTTTATGAAAAAATCTACCCATCCAGGGAATCGAACCCCGAACTCAAAGCACACGAGTCCAGAGTTTTACCAACAAGCCAAATTGACTTATAATATATTTACGTTTTTTATGCTTTATGAATAACTCAAATCAGTCTGTAATATTACTGTAATATTACCGTTAATATTACAGTAATATTCCCGGTAATATTACCTTGAGGCGGACATTTTAAGATCACTGTAAGATTACTGTAATATTACAGCGTTACATTACGAATCTCACGTGTAATGTTACCTTGATATTGAGGATATATTACGTGCTTCTTGGGCAGCTATCTCACTAATGTAAAGTATAGAATTCTTAGTATATTTATATTATGAAACATTAATGCATTCCTGGATATGAATCCCAAAGATCTCAAAGCTCTAGAAATAATTTCTGATATATAATTGATAAAAAAGAGATCACTGCTTAGAAGCAACCCCAAGTCTCGAACACAGGCAATAATGTTAAATACGAAAGTAACTATTGGTTTTTATTTGTAATCACAGAAATTACCTTTTGACATTGGAATCGAAATATAATATGAACATTATTTGTGATTTTTCTTTCAGAACATGAAAAAAAGCAAGTTGGGCGCTACGCGGAGAATCACCCATATACATTAACGATTTAATTATTAAAAGTTGATTTTGATAATTATTTATTAAATGTTTGTGTATAAGTTTGAATATGTGGAAGTAGTAGTAGCCACAATAGTATTTGGATCTTCATGAAACTTTTCCAAAAAACTTTTTAAAATGGTTTAATTTCGAAATACCAATTTGATTTTTTTAAATTTACAAAGTGATGAAGCCTTAAGTTTGTTGAAATACAGCATATACATTTTGCACATAGCATAAAACGATATGCCTTTAACAGTTGTTTTTTCTCACTCGGACATAAGTGTTATGAAACATGTATGTTGTATAAAACTAAGTGAATGTAATTTTAATACAAAATTCGAATTTTCTAAGTGATTAAAATGTTATAAACTTTTTTCAGAATTCTATAAGTAAAAACAGAATGATAAAACGAATATATCGGTCAGGTTGGCGTGATCAAATTTAGCAATGTTGTTAACAAGCATGCTTGACTAGGCAATCCCCAATAACTCTAGTATACTCCTCTCTCGAGTGAGATAAGTGTGACGACCCGTCCAACGACTCTGGTGAAGGGTTGACGTAATCAACGTAAAACGTAATGCCGGCGCTAACGGGGATTAGTTTATCTTCGGTCCCTTTTACTAAAGTCTATCTTCACGAGGGAATCATCGCGGTATTTCAGTAATTGCGTCAAGAAACTTTCGAGAATTGTAATGGTTATAGTTGGCTCTTTGTCTTTCTTACACATTTAAGAAGACAAAGTTAAAATTAACTCCAAAAGTATTCTATAAAAGTTTGCACAGATTAGAGCAACAGAAAACGGAGTAAAAACTATTCAATGAAATTACATACCTTTGCACAATGGAAATATATGTTTCACAATTAACAATTTTGACAAAGTAAAACTAGTTTTTAAACGCATTTTCATTTAAATACAAACAACAAATGAATACAATTTGCATTTAAACCATGTTGCATGCTTAATTATTGTAGGGTATATATACAGAGTGGCCCCCATAAAACAGTGAGAAAAATTCTCCGACTTTCTTATCAAAATAATCAGTGCCTTTAACTTTTTATTACTAATAATTTAAATTAAAAAGAATTTTGTCTCGTTTTGTAAATTTAAAAAACAACCTCAGTAACTGAAAAATCCCCCGAATTTTTCAGTTTTTTTTGTCCAGCTACTACCATGAATTTAATCTTTTCAAATATCTCTCAACTACAATGGACGGTCATTTGATGCCTGAAATAATAAAACTATTTTTGTAGAATTAGACTTCGGTTGGACTAAAATGAATAATTGGATCACATAATCGTGATAGATATAGATAGATGACATTTTTGAATGGCAATAAAAAGAAGACAAGGCTTGGTGAGGGGCTTTCATTTATCAGTGAAAATTTACCGTACGTAGCTATAGAAAACTAAGTAATAAGCATTAATATTGGAAAATATTTCACGTCAATCCTTGGTTGTGAAATATTGATTTCGTTTTGTTAAAAGCGCCTAGAATCCAATATGCATTTGAATTTGAATTCCGTGTGTACTTGCACATTGCACAAACGATTCTATAGGATAGATTAATTAATCAGACTTCAATCGAAAAAATACTGTTAGGGGAAGTCGGATAAATTGACCCCAAAAAAGTATAAATAAAAAAAATGTAATGATACTTTTGAAAATTATAAACTTTACGCTTTAAAGAAATATGTTTTAGAAATAAAAAATAGTAATTATTTTAAGCATCTTTATATGGAAACATACAATAAATTATTATTTCGAATTTAGTGAATCGCAAATGTAAACGCTTCATCTATTTAGCATACTTCAGCACTTAATTCTACACTCAAGGGATGAAGTTTTTAATTGATAACAAACAAGAAGCAAATGTATGCCAATTTTATTATTGTTATTGTCCTAATAATCTTATAATCAACTTTAAAAAAGAATAAACATTTTTCACTACAGTTCAGATAATCAATATTTGTTCAAATGAAAATATTTAAATAGAATATAATAACTGCAAGATAGATCGACCATAGAAGCATAACAAACAGCAAATGGTCAATCAATCAAGTATACTGTCTTCCTTTTGCTGACGTCAGGGAAGTCATCCCCTGTTAGAGGGGTGTGATATCGAGCCACAAAATGAGAAGTTAGGGAAAGAGAGGTGATGGTCATAAACCAGGAGTATAATTATATATTCTAAGGGTGTTTCATCGATCAGTCAATGTTTCCGTTGCTACTTTTTGACAATGAGCTAAAGATAAAAATGCTTATCTGTCATTGTGCGCTGTACTTCCTTAGGGGAAAGTTATTTAATTCAGTTCGTGAATCTGAAACTGGCAATGAAAAATTAACATCTATTGCTTAATTCTACTGGAGCATAAATTTAATGCACTTCTAAGAAAAGCAAGTATGATTGACAAGAAGTTAAATTAAATTAAACATTTTTTCTTACATTCCTTTTCATTTTCTGAAAAAGTGAATCCCTTCCACTCTCGTGGTTAGAGTTACTAACTGTATGTCATAATTGACAAACAAAAGGTAAAAAACCAGAGACATAAAGGAAAATCTCATTTAAATTGTCTTTTTGTGAAGTAAAGTTCATTCAACCCAAATGCAATGCAGTCATAAATTAAGCAATAGAATTGATCAAATTAAAGTGTCACTGAACTTGAATCACATCACTGCATAAAACTGCAAGGGTGCAGAAATTAACTTGGCACCAACCAAGTTCATCAAAGTCTCTATATGTATATGTTACCCACTATACTTGGGTCGATTAATAAAAATCAACGGCAGAGGGAAATCGAGGTCTCTTCTGAGTAGTCTCTGAGTGACACAAGTGAAACAACCCTCGAGACCAGAGATGGTACTGTACAGTTTTAATAATTGATTTCGTCGCTTGGCTAGAGAACTATGTTATTTCGAACAAGCGATGAAAAGCATTCTGTGTAAAAAATTGTGGAAACTATAATAATTTAACAGATCATTTGAAGAGAGTAATATTTCTCATTTAAACACTAAAATTAACTTTAAAGTTGAAAAATGGTAATTAACTATACAAGAATGTTTTTTGTATTTAAAAAGATTTATTTTTAATTGACGATGTATATTAAAAAATAAAGAATTTTATGGTTTTGGTAAATTTTTTTATTAAAAAAATATTTAATTCTGTAAGTCATCTAGGTTGAACCTAAATGTTTTTAAATTAAAAATTTTTTGTTAACAATTTTTTTTCTTAACCCTTTTACTAGTTTAGTTACAATAGAAGCTTGAGCTTTTCAGTAGTTTCATATTTTATAAAAATGTATTAGATGACAATTGTTTCAAAGTTGAAAAAAATTGAAAAAACAGTATTGTAACATAAATAAAAATTTTAAAAAATTGTAACAAAATATTGCAATATAAATCAAATCGGACTTATATATTTTTATAGAAAGGAATTGAATTTTGTCCTCTGGTTGCGCGTAATTCCTCTAGACCGTTAAATAATATTAAATTTTTTTAATAAAGTGATGCAATTTTTTAGAAAATAACATTATTTAAAGTAAAAATATGTATAAATTGAGATGCACTTAGCGATTCACATCCTGAGTCCTCATTCCTCTGAACCAAATTAGAAACGAAATATTAATAGATGTAAATTATTTTAAAAAGTTACACAATAAAGTTATCATATACAAAACTATAATGCATTTTCTGATTACAATTGAATATACTATCAATTGTTTTTATATTGTCTTTTTTCTAAAGATTTTCTCTTTTCGTAAGTATTTTAAAATCTACTAGATCTTAAAGCGGTTCCAGAATAAGTGCAAAAGTCAAGTGCAAGTACAAGTCCAAATGCAAATCCCATGAGTGTAAGAGAGATAGATAGGCTACCTATCTCTTTCGCACTTATGGGATTTGCATTTGGACTTGCACCGCCATGTCACTCTTGGTTCCATACATTAGTGCCATTTATTCTATGGGTCGTCACAAATCTCTAGAGCCCCCTCCCCTGTTCGCGTGAAGTACTACGTGCACGACCCCTTACGTACCATAGTAAAAATAAATCGTGATGATTGAATCATTTTTAATCGACGAAAAAATGGAAATGATTTAGATCTGATATTTATATTTCATGATAATAAAACCAAGAAAATTTGTTTATTTTAGATAAATATGCTGTTATTAAGAAAAGAGAAACTGCAAAGGAAACAAGAAAAGAAATAAATACTATATGAAGCACTAAAACAAATTTCTAAAGGAGTAGAAAAATTAAGAGAAAAAGAATGAGATCAGTATTTAAAGAAGAAAATGAAGAAAAGCATTAACAATATTAGTAAAATGAATGAACATGAAAAATTATTGAAAAGAACATAATGGCCTCAAAATTCTTTAAAACATAGATTGAGAGAAAACACTAAAAAGAAAATCGAACAGGTTAAACACCTTCCTCCGGTTTCCTCTACTGTTTCAAATTCTGTAAAAAGTTTAATTCAAAGTATTACTGGTAAACAGATTGCAGCGAGAAATAGAAACATGAGAAATATAATTGTAAATAGGAATGATGAGAATGTTAAAAAGCTCATGACGTAATTAATAAATATATCAGAAAGGACCCCGCACAAAACATAGGGGAAAAAATTTTCAGTCAAATCTTTTTATACTTTGCAGTTTTATAGCTTATTGTCTCCTGAATAAAAAATGTTAATGGCAAAACCCCCGAAATTCAATAGTTTTTGACTTACACTATGTTGAGCCTCAATAAATGGGAAAAAATTAATCAAGTTTCGTAAGGATTGCATAAGGCTTACTCAAAGCTTAAGGCTTCTTTACGGCTTAAGACTCAAGGCTTGATAAAGACAGGCAAGGCAGGCTTATGGCTCAAAGCTCCATTAAAGCTCAAGGCTTGCTCAAGGCTCCAAGCACTCCTAAGCACCAAGTCTTCTTACGACACCAGGGTTGATTGTAACTCAAGCTTTGATTATGGCTCAAGACTTGATAATAACTCAAGCTTTGATTATGGCGCAAGACTTAATAATGACTCAAGGCTTGATTATGGCTCAAGGCTTGGCTCTGACTCAAATCTTGATTATGGCTCAAGGCTTGATTATAACTCAAGGCATAGTAAACGACGTCGTAAATGAAAGCGGAATTTGGGATAGCAAACTACGTCGTTTACTACGTCGTTTACGATGTTGCAAAAATTATTTTAATATTATTTATTTAGTAATTTAGTAAGTCCAATATCCAATATTAAAAATTTTAATAATAATTTAAAAAATCAATAATTTAAAAAAAAATTTATTTTTATTATTTTTTAATAGTTATTATTATTATTTTATTTTTAATATTTAAATTAAAATAAAAAAATGGTCATCAAAATATTAGTGAAACCATTTCTTCCAAAAAAGAATTTGTCTCAAATGCAATAAAGGAGAGACATCGGGCAGAAAAAAATTTTCGATCACTGCTTATATACCAATCTAATGGCACCTCAACTGCGAGAAACAGTTATGATGTTCGCCCTCCCTGTGGCGTTGAGCGAACTTAAGTCCATTTTATTAGATATTTTATTTTATTTTAAATATGACAAATAATTAACTTAATAAATAATTAATGTCATAAATAATTATTAATAACATAATGTCATACTTAATAATTCGTTAATTAATTATTTTTAACGAAAATTTGACAAAAAAAAATTTGTTGGCCAAAAAAAATATTACCATTAAAAAATAATTTTTTTGTTAAATTTTCGTAGTAAAAAAAATTTTTTTAAGACAATTATTTGTGACCTAAAAAAATATCACGATGAGAATATAATTAACAAAAAAAATTACTCGTAGCACAGAAAAAATTTCACCATGAGAAAATAATTTTTTTTAAATTTTATTTGTAAAAAATTTATTGGTAAAGTTTAATACATTTATTACCAGGTTAAATTTTCGTAGTAAAAAAATTAATTAACTAATTATTAAGCTAACTAGAATAATTAAACGCGCGCAAGCGCGCCAAATTGAGGATTTAATTATTTGTTATAAAGAAATTAAAGATTAATATTATTAATAATAATTTAATTTATTAGAATATTATAACATATTAAATGATAATAATGAAAATTATATGTTTACAGGCCTCGGATTATACGACTTTTTCCGACTTTTTTCAAAAGTACGACTTTTATCGACTTATTTTAATAAAATGCGACATTTTTTTTACATTTGAAAAAAATGTAAATAAAATACATTTTTTTTTGTATAAAATGTAGATCTTCTTCAATTCAATTATTTAACAAATTTTGAACTAAAATGATTCTTCACTAAATTAATTATTTTTAATAATTTTAATGAAATACATCACAAATTCAATTATATCAAAATTATTTTTCAATTAAAATTTTTATGAAATTTAACAATTGTTTATAATTTAAAAAAAAATATCACAATAAAATTGAATTATTTTTTAAAAATTTCAATTCAAAATAAACTAAAATTCTATTATTACCCGAAATTTTAATTCAAAATCAATTAAAATTCAATAATTATCCAAAATTTTCAATTTAAAATTTAATTATTTACCAAGTTTTCAATTTAAAATGAAATAAAATTCAATTATTTTCTAAAATTTCTATTCAAAATTAATTATCCAAATTTTCAATCAAGAATGAACTTAAATTAAATTATTATCCAAAATTTCAATTAAAATTCAATTATTTCCCAAAATTTTCAATTCAAAATGAACTGAAATTCAATTATTTTCCAAATTTAAAATCAAATAAAATTTCATTATTCTCAAAAATTTGAATTCAAAATTAATTGAATTTTCAATAATTTGAATTTAAAAGCATCTAAAATTTCTAAAATTTTCCATCGAAATTTTTTTTTTTTAAATTTAATAAATGAAT
Organism: Leptopilina boulardi; assembly: GCF_019393585.1. NCBI lineage: Eukaryota > Metazoa > Arthropoda > Insecta > Hymenoptera > Figitidae > Leptopilina > Leptopilina boulardi. The sequence goes on along the minus strand of NW_026137948.1, from coordinate 2,997,373 downwards.
GTTTCCAATGATTCAAAACAACGAAAAACGCGTTTTTAATAAAAATATATTTACACTTTTTTTGAAAATAACACTCACACTTATGGCAAAATAGATGAGGGCCATCGTAGGGGCCCCTCATGGATCGCCCTCATGATCGATTAGCAAAATTTTCTAAGTCCAAAAGTCAAATATTTTTTCATCAACAAAAAATGAATGTTTCCAATGATTCAAAACAACGAAAAACGCATTTTTAATAAAAATATATTTACACTTTTTTGAAAATTCACCTGAGATGATTCATGATAATAATCATAAAGCATATAATTAATTATATTTTATAAATTGCATTTGATTGGAAAATATAATTTAATATCTTAACTTTAACTAAATGATGTTAAGCACTTTTCTTTGTTAGGTATTTTTGAAGTTTAAATAGCATCAAGAAGTTAGCATTCGTTTTGAAGTAGCGTGCGTAGCGTAGTTGGTAAAGCGTTAGACTCATAGTCCGTAGGTCGTAGGTTCGATTCCCCCCATGCGTTAGATTTATTTATTTCTCAGGTTTGCGTTTAATCATTAATTCTATGTATGAATTAATTGAAAAATGAAAATATCCGTTAATAGTATGCATAAATTACATATTTTTTAATTTTTTAATTAATTAATTTATTATTACTTTTAATTATATCCGACAGTTAATTAATTAGAACGTTAATTAATAAATTCAATTTGAGTAAGAATTTAATTTAAAATTGAATAATTATTAAATAAATATGTTATTTATTCATAACTTAAGCTTATTTATTATTAATTAACTTTTATTATTAATATTATTGATTAAAAAACATTATGGCAAACTTGAGGGCAAGATGAGGGCAAACGTGAGGGCCCATAAGGGCGCCCTCATCGATGAGCATGTCGTTTCCATGAGGGGCCCCTATGGATCATCCATATGCGGCCCTCATGGCATGAGGGCGATCCATAAGGGCCCCCGCTGGGGGCCCACATCACTTTTCCACACGGGTATCTTTTGAAATTTAATTATTTCTAAAAATTTCAACTTTAACCCTTCGAAAAGGATTATTATTAAAAAAAAAATTTTATTTAAAAATCTGTAAAATATTTTTGTTAAAATGAAAAACAAATCCACTTTTTTTTGGAATATAAATCGACTAAAACGACTGTTTTGTGTCTTTAAGTTGATTCGAGGCCTGTGTTTTTATAATTAATATTTAATAGGTAATCGTTGGCCCCTGGTACCTTAAAAATAAATTTTTTTCAAATTACTATCTTGTACGAAATTTCCTGGCGCATCTTTTTTCTCATCATAAATTTTTTGTATTTGTATACAATTTTTGAATCAATATACAATTTTTAAATTAATATACAACTTTAAAAAAAATTTCGTTGGTAAACGTTGTGTACTTCAGCTTCGTGAATTGAATTTTCGAATTTGGAATTTTAAAGAAACTTATTTTATTATTTTATTTTAAAGAAATTTGGAAACACAATTATACAACTTTGGCAAAAATGAGAAAAAGAATTGTCAAAATTTGACACGTCATAAGATTACTATTCAAAAAAACACGTGAAATCAGAAAAGGCCAACTTCAAGTTAGGACAGAAAGACAGACCAAACATTTTATTATTATATAATCCCGTGTGGAAAAGTGATGTGGGCCCCCAGCGGGGCCCTTATGGATCGCCCTCATGCCATGAGGGCCGCATATGGATGATCCATAGGGGCCCCTCATGGAAACGACATGCTCATCGATGAGGGCGCCCGCATGGGCGATCCATGAGGGTGCCCCTACGGGCGCCCTTATGGGCCCTCACGTTTGCCATAATGTTTTTTAATCAATAATATTAATAATAAAAGTTAATTAATAATAAATAAGCTTAAGTTATGAATAAATAACATATTTATTTAATAATTATTCAATTTTAAATTAAATTCTTACTCAAATTGAATTTATTAATTAACGTTCTAATTAATTAACTGTCGGATATAATTAAAAGTAATAATAAATTAATTAATTAAAAAATTAAAAAATATGTAATTTATGCATACTATTAACGGATATTTTCATTTTTCAATTAATTCATACATAGAATTAATGATTAAACGCAAACCTGAGAAATAAATAAATCTAACGCATGGGGGGAATCGAACCTACGACCTACGGACTATGAGTCTAACGCTTTACCAACTACGCTACGCACGCTACTTCAAAACGAATGCTAACTTCTTGATGCTATTTAAACTTCAAAAATACCTAACAAAGAAAAGTGCTTAACATCATTTAGTTAAAGTTAAGATATTAAATTATATTTTCCAATCAAATGCAATTTATAAAATATAATTAATTATATGCTTTATGATTATTATCATCAATCATCTCAGGTGAATTTTCAAAAAAGTGTAAATATATTTTTATTAAAAACGCGTTTTTCGTTGTTCTGAATCATTATAAACATTAATTTTTTGGTGATAAAAAAATATTTGATTTTTGGACTTAGAAAATTTTGCTAATCGATCATGAGGGCGATCCATGCCATATGGATTAGCCCTCATGGGCCCCCGCCGGGGGCCCCGAACTCTTGAGGGCAAGATCGTGGCTTTTTCCACACGGGATTATTTAATTAATTTTTTACAGAGAAATTTTGACAAAAAAAAATTATTTTCTCATCGTGATATTTTATTTGGGCCACAAATAATTTTTTTCCTGAGAAAATTTTAAAATAAGTAAATTTCTCATCGTAATATTTTTTTGTGCTACGTACAATTTTTTTGTTAAATTTTTTTACAGAGAAATTTTTACAACAAAATTATTTTTCATCGTGATTTTTTTTAAAAACACGAATTTTTTTTTCAAAGAAAATTTGAAAAAAAATTATTATTTTATCATTGTGATATTCTTTTGTGCTACGAATAAATTTTTGGTAAATTTTCGTAGTAAAAAAAACAACGATTTATTACGGTATTTAGTGAATTAATTGTTTTGGAGAGAAAATTTGACAAAAAAGTTATTTTCTTATCGTGATAATTTTTTTACACTGAAAGAAAATTCATACTACTAAGTATTAAACTCATATTAGAGTTTAATATAAATGTTACAATTTAGGGAAAAAGTGCACCTATACTGATTACTATTACAGTTTTTATGAAAATATATAATGAATTTAAGAGTTTTTATTATTTTAAGAAATAAGAATTAGTATATTTATTTTAAAAATTAGTATTTTCTTTATGAATTCACAGAATACGAAATATTATAATAAATAATTTCACAAAATAGTAAGAAAAATAACATATATCCGTATACTTATTTCACATTTTGTAAAACTTTATATTAAAAGTCACGGATTTTCCCGAGAGACTACGAATTTAACCGAAGTTCTGTCTGTTTGCGGCTTCGTGTCCTACTCGAACTTCTACGACTTGATCCGATTTTCGAAAGTGTTGTTAACCAGCAGAACGTACCTATCAACTGTCAACACACGTGTTTCAAATGTTTATAGTGCCACAGAAAACATTTATAATTATTAAATTTATTATTATTTTTATTAATTTTTATTTTTTGATGTCATCTTTACAATTATTTAATTTTTATTTGCAATAAAAATTTTTATAACAATCATAATTTTTAATCTGAAAAAAAAGAAAAATCTATATAAACAATTAATAATAAAAATGAACCCAGCGTAACCTCTATAAAATTACACCATTGGCACTAGTAAACTATTTTTTATTATTAAGTTATTATAAGTAAACTTCTTTCTCGCAAGTGGTAAAAATATTCAGTAGTTAGTATATAAGAAAACGATATATGCCGACCCCCAGCGAAATTTATCGTTATGCGTGTAGAATTGTAAGTGTAGGTTTCGTTGCGATCGTGTAATGTCTATGTATAAGCGAAATGAACGTGCGTGTTCATTAGTATGTGTATTAACCTGTATCGTAAGTGTGAATGTGTTGTTCCTAGTCTCACTCCTCTTCCTCCCGAGAATTAACGGAAACGTCCGAGTTTCCACTTTTTTTCCCTTTTCTTCCGACATTCTGAATTTTTCGTATAAAGTTTTACAAATATTAGAACGCTACATTCCATATAATGCAACAACTCTATGAGAATTTAATATAATATTTTCAAATATTGGTAATCTTTTTACGTTCTTTCTACAATAATTATTAATATTTGAAAAAAGATTTTAAGTTGGAACTTTAATATAAAGTATATTGAATTTTAATAAAAAGTACACTTTTCCCTAAATTCTAAAAGAATATATTAAAATGTAATACGCATTTTGTTATTTTTTCCTATGAAATTTCTTTCAGTGTAGGCCACAAAATATTTTTTTTACAGAGAAAATTTAAAAATAATTTAAATTCTCATCTTGATATTATTTTTGTACTACAAATATTTTTTTGTTACATTTTCGTAGTAAAAAATTAAGTAACTAATAATTACCGTAAAACAGGGTTATTTCGCTCAGTGCGGGTAAAGTCGCTCACCCATTTTTTTGCTTTAAATTTGATTAAAAACTAAAATTTAGTATTTCTATTAACAAATTTAACATTTTTACCTGCTAATAAAGGTATTAAACTTTATTTTAAAGCTGAAATAAAGCATAAAAGTGGGTGAGCGAATTTACCCGCAATGAGCGAAATAACCCCGTTTTATGGTACGTTATTTAGTTAATTAATTTATTTACAGAGAAAATTTGACAAAAAATTATTTTCTCATCGTGATATTTTTTTTAAACTACCAATAAATTTTTTACAAATAAAATTTAAAAAAAATTATTTTCTCATGGTGAAATTTTTTCTGTGCTACGAGTAATTTTTTTTGTTAATTATATTCTCATCGTGATATTTTTTTAGGTCACAAATAATTGTCTTAAAAAAATTTTTTTTACTACGAAAATTTAACAAAAAAATTATTTTTTAATGGTAATATTTTTTTTGGCCAAGAAATTTTTTTTTGTCAAATTTTCGTTAAAAATAATTAATTAACGAATTATTAAGTATGACATTATGTTATTAATAATTATTTATGACATTAATTATTTATTAAGTTAATTATTTGTCATATTTAAAATAAAATAAAATATCTAATAAAATCAAATTTTTCAAATGTTTCCGCGCTGCGCTGATGGCTCAGCTCTGGACTTAAGTTCGCTCAACGCCACAGGGAGGGCGAACATCATAACTGTTTCTCGCAGTTGAGGTGCCATTAGATTGGTATATAAGCAGTGATCGAAAATTTTTTTCTGCCCGATGTCTCTCCTTTATTGCATTTGAGACAAATTCTTTTTTGGAAGAAATGGTTTCACTAATATTTTGATGACCATTTTTTTATTTTAATTTAAATATTAAAAATAAAATAATAATAATAACTATTAAAAAATAATAAAAATAAATTTTTTTTAAATTATTGATTTTTTAAATTATTATTAAAATTTCTAATATTGGATATTGGACTTACTAAATTACTAAATAAATAATATTAAAATAATTTTTGCAACATCGTAAACGACGTAGTAAACGACATCGTAAACGACGTAGTAAACGACGTAGTTTGCTATCCCAAATTCCGCTTTCATTTACGACGTCGTTTACTATGTCGTTTTCTACGTCGTTTACTAGGTCGTTTACTACGTCGTTTACTACGTCGCAAACTACTTAGAATACGACGTCGTAAACGAGGTCGGAATTTTCAACTGGGTAAAGCTATATCGGTTGGTTGAGTAGGAGGTGAAACACGATGTGCAGCTTCCTTCTCGCTGTCTGTTCTGATTAGTTTTCCAAAAACTAGCTAAGAGCTGCACAAAATGCATGTAATAGAAAGTACGGTTTGATAAAAAAGTAAATAAATATGATCTATTTGACATAAGTAGGTCGACCTATCGAAAAAAGTACATCAACGATTTCAACTTGGAATTTTCTGCTCTATCGATTTCCAAATAGAAAGTACGTTATTCCATTTAAGAAAAATAAATTGACCTTAAAATGACCTAAATTAGGTCAAATACTAGTTTACAACTGGATATCTCCCTCTGAGGACAACAACTTTTGTCTAAACTTTAACTTCTAATAACATACGGAATAAATTACCGTGACGTGCACCAATCACGAACTTCGCACTTGTCTTTAAAAGTATGAAATGAAAATTTCTTATTATTTACTGTCTCGATCGAAAACAAGTTTCGTTTCCAACACGGCACAAACAGCACATCTTGTAATTGTCTTTCACTTTGTTTGCCATTTACTTTTTCTTGAACCACTATTGTCCCGACACCACTTACAAGTAATATTTTATTGTCTGCACTTTTTACAACATTATCATTACCTTTTACTGGATCAAGACAGGTAAAAAAAAGTCTTTTCTGAATGTCATGTCCCTGCCAGCACCTGTGTCAGCTATCCAGATGTCCTCTTCTGTTTCATTGTGTCTTGAGTAAAGCGCGTTCGTTTCTGTTCAATATGCATTTTCTTGTTTTTTTAACATCATTGTTTTCATTTTCTTTTCTTTGGACATTCTCGAACCCAGTGACCTATCTCCTTGCAAAGAGCACATTTAGTTCTCTTTTTGACAGCTTTAATTTTGCTATTTTTTGCATGTTTTTTGTTATTCTTCGTATGGGATTTTTTTTTCTTTGTAATTTTCTTTAAAATGGAGGAAATTAACTTGTAACGCTAGTGATGAGACGCTGCCCTATTGTAAATTCCCGTATGAGATCCCGTAAAACATCATTTATGGTTTCCAATATAAGGTATTACATGAGATCTTACGAGAATCCTATATGGAAACTCATAAGACAAATCTCATGAGTGTTCATACAGAATTCTATATGACGTATCTCTTACCATTTTTGAGATATTCACAAATCTTATTTTTCAAATTTCGACCCCATATGGGATCCTATATGGAATCCTGTATGGACACTGATAAGATTCTTCTTACGAGATGTCCTTATAAGATTTCGTATAGAATCTTATATAAGAAACCATAAGCGATCTTACAAAGGATCTCATATGGGAATTAACAGTAAGGTGTCGTCCTCTTCTGTTACCCGTTTGTCTTCTAGTAACAGTCCTGCTACCCACATAGCACGACTTCTTGCTGTGAGGTTACTGTAAGGATATCTGTAGGTTTTGTAAGGTTACCGTATAAGTCTACAGTAAACTTGAGGTCATCTTAAAACTTCCGCCATTGCAGTAAACTTACACAGTAATGCTGAGGTAAGCTTATACAGTAAAGTCGTGGTAAGTTTACATGGTAAGGTTGTGTTGAGGTTACACGGTAAGGTTGTTGTAAGCTTCCCGTAAGGTTACTGTAAGGTTGCTGTAAACATAGAGTAATATGAAAATATATTAAAAGTAATTATATTATGATATATATTATATTATAAATTTTTTTTATAAAAAATTATATATTTAGTAAAGTTCTTCATGAACCCCAATAGGGTTTGTTAAATAAAATTTACTGCGCAGCCGTATGTGCCATAGAAAACTACTGCGCATAAATATTAATAAAACTTATTTATTAATAACATTCTATGTTTACAGTAACCTTACGGGAAGCTTACAACCTTACCGTGTAAGCTTACCAAAACCTTACCATGTAAAATTACCACGACCTTACTGTGTAAGCGTACCTTAGTGTTCCGTTGAGAGTTAAAAATAATTAAAAATAAAATTTAGAATAGTTTATTCTTAATCCCTTTCAATACATAAAACTTAGAATAGTTTGTTCTTAATCTTTTTCTAAAAGTAAAAAAAATAAAGTTGTAAATATTATCGCAAGAAAAACATCAGCATCTGCAACAATTGTAAAATATTATATTGAGCCTTAAGAAATAATCTCAAATTTGTAAAAACGTATTTTGGAACATCTTGCAATTTATAACTTTAATCCTCTCATTGTTAAGGTTGGACTATTGAAATTATTTCGAATATTAGAATAAAACTAAAAACCTAACCCCTCCATTTGCAATTATACCTGGGTCCAAAAAAACCTACAAAATATACCTGTTACCACCTTAAAAACCCTACAGATATCCTTACAGTAACCTCATAGCAAGAAGTCGTGCTATGGGGGTACAAGATTTTCCTTTTTCCTCTCCCCCTTTGGAGTACTTTCCCAAGACATTTTCAAATTTGAAAATCGGAGTGACAAGCTATACAATAGTTTTGATTCTACACCCGCGTCAGTGGGAATTTCATTCAAATCCACAAGCTTCTTACACATACATTCAAATTTCTCTATCTGTAGAGATATGGATTCACCATCTTTCATTCGAAATGAATAAAACTCTTTCCATGCCTTTTCCTTTGCGTCTTCACTACAAACAAAATATAATCCTTGCAGTTTATCCCACATTTGCTGTAGCGTCAAACAATTAATTAAATGTGGATATAACTTTCTTTCTACCAAATTAAGAATTAACATTTTACATGTTGAACTTGCCTTTTCCAGTTTTTCCAATCAATAAGTTTTGTGATTTTATCTGTCTCTTATTCTGAACCATCTATGTGACCTATCAGATCCTTGGATTCTAAGGCGATCATAACACTAAATTTCCACATCCCATAGTTGGTTCCGTCGAGTTTGGTTATATCTATTAAAAATCATGGAATTTTATTATTATGATCTTGCATAAACACGTTAGTTCATAATATTCAGTGTTGATCAAAGTTTGAAAATCTTTTACAGTGAAATCAATATTGATTTCATTGTAAAAGATTTTCAAACAGTGAAATCAATATTGATTTCACTGTAAAAGATTTTCAAACTTTGATGAACACTGAATATTATGAACTTACGTTTTTATGCAAGATTATAATAATAAAATTCCATGAATTTAAAAAGATTAATAAAACATTAATAAAAATTTAATAAAGTAATAGAAACAGATTTACTAATGAAAGATAGTTGCAGTTGAAAGCAAAGGTTATATTGACAAATTAAAAATGTCAAACGTTGAATCTTTTGAAAAACGACTAACTTCATATGATTACAGGATTTTGTTTATGCAGAATCCAACTTAACATTCAATACTGATCTAAATTCGAAAGTTTTTTACGGGTTATTGATATTTTATTTTCACTTCAAACCTTTACGGTTTAATATTGTCATTTAATAGCTTATTTTTTTAATTACCATTATTTTTTTTAATAATAAATATACGTTTAAGATTGAATAAAAACATAAATATTTAAGTAAGAAAGGCGAGCGCTTTTCGCTTGACTTTGCGCAAGAAGATTGAAAAAACGGAAATGCCGATATCTTGAGAATAGGGGGCTCTAGGATTTTGGTCTGAACGAATTTTTAAACTAGAAATAGTCACGAACAAAACCCACTTTCTACTTTTTATACCCATTTTTGTCATACCTGTGACTACTTCTAGACCACCGTGTTTACAGATATATTAATGCTATGACTGGTAATAGTCAACTGAACCCTTGAAGCAATCTGCTCGGTTGAAAAAACTTGCACAGGATCGTGTGCACGATCTTGCACATGTTCATTCACTAGGTCATGTACAAAAGCAGTAAGTGAACAAGAACATGCATATGTTTATTCATAGTAATTAAAGAAATCACCCACTGGGCAAAAAACCGTGTTCGTTCTAAAAACGTTTTAAGAACGTTCATGTTCATCCATGTTCATAAAATGTTCCAGAACATTATTTGGCGGACATGAAACGTTCTAAAAACGTTTTTAAAACGAACATGGTTTTTTGCCCACTAGGCAAGTTCTCGAGTCCATGCTCGTGTACTTGTGTAAGATCGTGCGTAAGTTCATGAACATGATCTTGAGTTTACCGTTACAATTTATAATCAAAATCCTTAATGGCGGCGCTAAATAGAAAAAATACATTTAAGAAACTTCAAAATATTACTCATAATATTTTACAAATAATGTATTCTATATTCAATAGTTTTATATTCATTATTATATTCGGTATCTTTTATTATTCCTTTTATTTAACAATATATTATTCTTTCGAAGGTTTCAATAAAGAGTCATTATTGACTGCACCTTTCCTCTAAATCATAGTAAGAAATAGTTCCAACTAGTAAACATAGATGGCACTTTACGCCACAATTAAGAATTAAGTGAGCAACAAGGACGCGGTCCCCTTCCGGCGAGCGAATCCTTTTGGCAATAAAATACATAATTCGTTATTATTATAAACATAAGACTTACCATAAAATTTCAGCATATGCAAACCTCCAAGCACCAAGAAGTGTACATATTTAGTTATCACTTATGTTTATTAAAAAAATCTATTTATATTAAATTAAGAAAATCACACCTTTATATTCCAAGCAGCAGCACTTTCCCCGGCGGATTGTATGATGCGAATGCTCCACGAAATTGGCGGAGCATTCGTGGGGCACGAGATCGAAATTGAAATTTTATCTAAAATGTATAGAAATGATGAAATTGATAATATAATTATTAAAATCAATCAGATTTATGCATTTTAAGATGATTATTATTGAATAATTATAAAAATTTTATGTTTATATTAATTTCAATATATTGCAGTTGATTGTCAACATTTGTCGATAAAATCAATAGAGCCGCGCTTTTAAGCAGGTAGGTGGCAGCACACTTATTTTCTTTTCTTTAAATGTTTTCTATATTTTTTTTGTCAAAAGCAAAACTATTTGTTCGACGGAAATAGTAGTAAAAAATGTATTATTTTATTTTAAAAAATTAATATTTTAATAAAAAAATATTATTGGTTAAAAATTTTTTTTTTAAATTCATTTTAAACGTAAATAATGGTGAAAAAATGTATTATTTCATCAAAAAAATTGATTTATTAATCAAAAAAATTGGTGAAAATTTATTTTTTTATCAAAAATATTGATGAAAAACCAATTTTTTTATTAATAATATTGGTGAAAGAAAATCTTTTTTAAAGGAAATATTGGTGAAAACAAACACTACACTGTCGTGTATGCAAGATCTGGAACAGAATTAAAAACAGATTGCTTCTGTACTTTATCAGAAAATCTTAATCACCATGATGTTGGATTATGGGGTCGTTTAGATCCTATTTTAAAGTTTATTCAACAGCATTCTGTTATTGATAAACTACATTTTGTAAGCAATTGAGTAGTCGCATAGTATCGTAATAAAAAGATGTTATATTTTTTCGCAAATGAATTTCAAAAAATGTTTCCAAACATGCAAAAATTTTCGTGAAATTATTCGGAACTAGGTCATGGCGAGGGAGCTCCTGATCGAATAGGTATGGGGTAACAAAAAGAATAGCAGACCGATTAGTACCTCATGACTGAGCTTACAGGGCTTTCTAAAAATGTAAATCGTGTTACTTACTTACATAAGACAATTAATTAATAATAATATGGTCTTTAATAATTTAATTTTTAATACCATTTCTTTTGTTTAAAAAACGAAAAAATGAGAATAAAAAAAATTTTAGGGGGACCGGAACATAAAAATTACCCTTTATTTTATCTATTGAAAGAAGAAACAAGCCAATACAGGTGAGTGTTTAGAAAAATGACATTCTAGAAAATTTTTAAGAAACCTGCTATAATATACTGAGCACTGATATATCTTTGAAATTAAAACAAACATTATCCTATGGATTATCTTCTTCAGATTTAACTGTAATACTAGTGCACTCTTTGACACATAGACGATTTTATAAGAGTCATTCTGTTTAAATGTAAAGTGTAAAAATGTAACCTCTTTAAAATAACCTATTTAATTTGATTTATAATGAATAAAAAAGTTTTTTGTTGCATATACGTATATATTTCATTAGTGTATATCTATATGAATATATTTATACACATACGTCAAATCCTGGACTATAAATATGTCATTAGAACTTTGAACATAAACCCTCAGTCTACCCTATTAGTATTACGTCTCAACGAGGGAGTTACCAAATCTTCCTCGAGTCCAGTAAATCCTATTCTCGATAACGATGATTCAATAAACCCATTAACTTTAACAGGATTGACAAATTCAGTATTCATAACATTCTTATTAAATTTTGGACATTCCTTTTTCAATCCCCTATACGTGATCAATACCTATACCCAATGCTTATTATAATGAAATAAGTAATAGTGTGAAAGATTTAAAATAGTATATAAAATACATAAAACATTTGCAATAGAGTGATAAAAATAATTTGTACAGGTTTTAGATGTTTTGATGCCTAAAAAAACATTTCTCGAAAATTTAACATTTAGCCCCAGTCTTCCATACGTAAGATTCTGTATATCAGACCATTTGTTATTGTACTTCGGTTGTCGCACAATTTGAAATTAATTCCAGCGCGGTGCAAGAATCTTCATCGTGAATTTTGTGGGATTGCTTCTTTTTTTTAATAGTTCTTTGCATGCCTTCATTTGCTTTAATTTATTAATAAAATTATAATTTAAGAAGAATTAATATACTATTCAATTTCTGGGCTACTTACAGTGTGCATGATTATTACATAAAAATAATTAGTTATAATTTTTAATTTAAATAATTTTATATTAAATATATTTATTTTTTAAACAAATTTTCATTTTTCGAAGTAGCCTTTAACAGAATTTCTTTTCAAATGGGATTTTACTTAACAAAATTTTAGGTGCCGAGCTTATATTTCAAAGAATTTCAAATTTGCAGAATTTATTTTTACCCAAATTTTTATCTAAAGAAATTGAAAATTAACTTAATTTTCATTTACAATAATTCTAATTTAACAGAATTTTAAGTGATTCGAATTTTGAAATGTAAAAATTTCTAACTTATCAAATTTTCATTTATTCGAATTTTAATTTGCACGAGTTTTATTTAATATAATTTTTAATACGACAAATCTTTAATTGTCAGAAATTGCAAATAGCCGAAAATAAAAATTTGTTTTAAAATAAGTTTTGTCAAATACTATTTCGAAAGGAATGAAAATTGATCAAATAAATATATATATATCTCTATATTATAAAAATATTTCGTCGCTGTCTCTAGTATGGTCATTCCATATCAACTGTACCCAACCTATGTTTTCGACAAGGTTAGGTTAGGTAACTTTTGAGGTTATGTTCGTTTCTTAGCTAGGGGTATTAGAGGTTATATCTATCGGACATAACCTTGAAACCTATGTTTTTAGCAAGGTTATGTTAGGTAATTTTTTAGGTTATGTTCGTTATGTCTGGCGGACATAGCCTCGAACCCAGCGCCCTATCCAGATTAGTTTGGGTTGATTAGGTAAGGTAAGGTAGATTTTGATGTTATGTTCGTTTCTTGGTTTGAGGTTGTCTGTCGGACATACCCTCGAAGCCAGCAACAATCCTGCAACTTGCGGCTATATTCAGAGTCTTGAAACAGCGGTATCGTTGGCGTACGAATATTAGTATCAATGTTCTCGCCTACCATTCAACTCGCGAAGCATTGAAACTCGCGTACCGTTCAGAATTTGTCTCGAGAATTTCAGAGGATTGAATGCTACGTGGGAATTAACTGTACCTATATATTAGTATATATTAGAATTTTGTATCTGAAAACCTGTGTTAAAATGCATATTATTTATAATAATAATAATATAATTAAACAAACATTTTTAAAAAAAACCTTAAATGATTTCCGCACTTTTTACTAAGAAGCAACAATGACTCCTCTCCATCAGATGAATTCTTATTGGTCATTATAAAGCCATTTAATTCAGATTAGGTAACAGTGACGATATATATTATTTAATATGTTGATTGGCTATTTAAAATCGTACAACGTCACCTTTGCCCCGTCACCCCTATACCAAAGGGTATAAAAGCCTGTAAATTCACCTCCAGAACCAATACATTTTTTGCGACAGTTTACTTTAAACAGTTGTCTGTATTTCGGTTTTCTGTACTTTAATATTTGTCCCATCAGCAATAGATTCGTTTATTTATTCCGAAAGCGGATTCGGGCCTAATTGTTAACATTAACAATTATATGGCATGGTCTATACGAACCATTGTACTTGGTATAATTTATTTCGGATTCTGATGTAAAATCTGGTCAAATATCGGCATTCAAGTATTTTTACTTTTGATAAAAAGATAACCAAAATCTCGTACCCTGTATTGACTTCCAACCAATTCTAAACATTGTTAAAATATCTAAACACATAAATTATTCAACCATACTACATATACATTCCTTCGAGGAAAGCACATAAGTAAGTTGTGAGTAATACTTGGTTATTATACTTATAATTTAATTTTATATTTGAGTTCTTATTATAATAAACTAATATTCTCTTGCATATCTTTATATTTTATTTACTCTTAACCTTTAATACTCTTTTCTGTCAAATAAGTAAGAACAATTTCATAACGGTCCCCATAGGGCTAAGGCATGAAACATTCCTACAAATAAATAAAAATAAAGAACGAATATTGCATTCGTGTGAAATATTTGCTAACGACTTCCGAAGTATAAATTACCTTTTGACTACGCTTACCTTCAAAATTAAATATAAACGTAACAATCCATCTCTCGTGCCGCTTGCAAAAGAAGGTTCGTTTGGTGAACGCAATCAATGGTTGTCAAATTTTCAATGTGGAATTTGTTGAAGTCCCTGAGTTCTTCTTCTTAACTTGGAAAGACTTTGTTCTTTTTATTTATTTCTTGAAATTTCTTGAATAGATCAGGATCAACTTCACTTTTCTCGTCGGCCATTTGAAGCTTGAATTCGTCTAGTAGTTCATACACTTCCGGATCTTTTTTTCTGCAAGTCTCGTACATTCTTTCGGTTTTCTTTTTGAAGAGACATGTACGTTGCATAGCTTGTTTGTTTCTTTTTCTTTTTGGCCACGAGCTCCCTAGCTGCTATTTTTCTGCTTCCTTTTCTCTCTGCTTCACACACGTTGCGAAAGATTCATCAATACTCATTGCTTCATCCGCTTTGGAAGCGTCTTCACCATGGTCCTTGGCTGCTTTTGAAGTTGATGTTTTTGATGGTTGTTTGTTGCGTTTTTCTTAAGTTTCTGCGACAAGCACATTGACTAATAATTCTTTTTTCTTCTCATTAAGAAGGACATTTGTTTAAAGAGAAAATTGGATAAATTAAAAACTCATTTTGATAAAAATGTAAAAGAATATAAATTATTAACTCACTTTTGTCCACTGACTTGATTGTTGGAGATTAATGTCAAATCATCTTTTCAATCCGCTTTATGTCCGACGAATTATCCTTCGAATTCGAAGTTGTTTTCCACTTTCTAGAGTCGGTTGAGATGTCGTCCATTGTACTTTTTCCACGGAAAGGCGGACGTCGATATTGATCTTCATCAATTTCCATCATTTTGTAAAATCCTTGTTTACTAATAGACGGTTGTGGCTCATCTTTTGTGAACGTATGCTTCTTTTGTCTCGTTCCTGAAAAAAGCATTTCTGTAAGAAATTTTTGCTTTCACTGTTTTTGTGTAAGCTTGCAATGGGATATTTAAAGGTATACACCTACTTTCAATGTTTTCATAATTTTTTTTGCCCAGCGATGCAAGGATCACCTTTGCATGTCCCTTGATTCTTCGTTTTTGTCATCTTTATGCCTTCTTGTCGATGGTTCTGCCTCGTCTGTAAAATTGATGTATTCAAATTTCAAAGAAGCGTTATATATTTCAATATCATATTTTTCAATATGTGTCATAATTTATCAAAGTGTTGAAAACAATCTTAAATTATTTTCAGTAGAGAGAGTAATTTCAAGTAAAGAACCATATTAAGGTACCACCCACACAGCACTTAATATTTCCTAAATATTTTTGGAATATTTCACTGAAAGATTTGAAATATTGCAATGAAATTTTCTTGAAATATTGTTGCAAGCAGGAAAATGTCCGCCTTTGTGGAAATATTGCCATGCAATTTTCTGAAATACTGCACATTCATATTTCTGCAATATCAAACATAAAAACTCCTGCAATATTTAGGAAATATTTCACCGAAAGTTAGAACTTTTTCAAAATACGAAATCAATCGGTATTTTCAAAAATGTTTAACACCCTAGTATCCTAGAAAATTAAAAACTACTGCGCAGCTGTAAAAGCCATAGAAACTCAGATTGACCAGTGCGCATCATTATTAAAATTGAAAATTTCCAAAATATTTCAATGAAATATTTCCTCAAAGGCGGACACACACAGCACCGAAACTTTCCTAAAGATTTATTTGAAATGTTCGAAATAATTAATTACAATTTTTAGTGAAAATTATGTAAAGATTTAAATGTCCCACATTTAAATGTTCAGGAAAGTTTCGGGCTAAACATTTATTCAAGTGGGACATTTAAAATCTTTACACAACTTTCACTAAACATTGCAATTGAATATTCCGAACATTTCAAATAAATCTGTAGGAAATCTTTAGGAAAGTTTCGGTGCTGTGAGGGCAACTGTATTGTAAGCTATAACTCTATAGCTATACTTGCGACCTTTTTCCACCTCGTCCATGCACATGACTAGCAGGTGTTGCAGGGGAAATCTTTGCCACTGGTTTCCAGATCGTACTCAGCACACTTCGCTTCTCAATGTCGTACCTGTGTATGAAATTAAATTTTTGTCCCATCGATGGTTGCCGCTTTAATTATAATTTCTTCCAAAAGATTTCACTTTCAAGTCATGTGTTTTGCTTCTCTCGACTTAAAATGACACACAGAAAATGAACCAACAATCCATATGTCTACTGAAAATAGTTATTTCTTTCTCGAAATTTCACTTTAAAAAATTTTTTTATTTCTAAAAGTAAATTATTATTATTATTGGTAATTCTAAATAAATTGTTCAACAAATGTACGTCTCTTTATATTTTTCTACTTCTTGCTGTGTTATTGGACAGTTTTTCCGTTGAATATTGGTCAAAAGTTCTAATCTTTTAACTTGTGAAGTAATAATTGATTTCATATACCTCTGTTGGCATTTTTTGTACTTGCATTTCCTCCCTGCTGCTCCTTTCCAGGAACCGATTCCTCTTCTTTTATTTTTCTTCTTTCTTCGGGAATATAAAATCAGCATATTAACAACATCTCCGTAAAGTAAAGTCTCTTTTACGTTACCACGAATTACACTTACCTTTATGTTTCATCACAATCTTCAATTTACGTGGATGCTCTTTCATTCGGTCATCCGCTGTCTCGACAGCATGGCTACTGGTCATCAATCCATCTGCACGAGCAGAACCAGAGGCGCTGTCATCTGCAATTGAATGTTTAGAATAAATTTTTCAATACAATTATTTATGGTATATTTAGCAATTAAAGAAATAACAATAATTTACCTCTGCTCGTGCTTTGTCATTGAAATGTATCATCTCGTCTACTGTCATCAAATTTTAAATGTCTTGCACCTATTTGTGCTATTTCTGCAATAAATACAAGCTTAAATTTCAGAAAAATATTAACAAAAAATTAAATCTCCACAGTTTTAAATTACACTTACTCGTTGGATCTGTGGTGTTGCCCTTCTTAATGTCTTTTCGTACACGCCTAAACCATAAGGGATCATTTTCCTCATTATCATGATCATCATCAATATTCTGTTTCCCCGATGATTTCTTGTCGCCCTTTCCCTGTCGACTATTACTCGACATTGTAATGTTTTAAATGGCTCGAACCAACTGTAATGTTTAAATAAATCGTTTTTTTTCTTTCTGAAAATGGTATATATTTAAGGACAAAATAGCTATTAAAGTAAACTCATGTTTCATCGACTTGAAGGTAAAGAAGTAATTGACGTATACATGTATGTATTTTAAAATCATCAGAATATTCTCTTTATGTAATGAAAAAAGTATTAAAATTAAAAAGCATATGCTGTAGAATCATTCGTACATGCTTATGAAATAATGAAATAAATCTTTAAATACAAAAATACCATGCTACAAATTTATTCCTCTTATGAGGTTAATAAAAGTTGTTGGTACTTTTGTTTGGTTGATTGGTTTCATTACTTTCTAAGTTTCTATTGATAGATACCGCATGTAGGTATTAAAATAGAACTAAGCAGTATTAAAATCATACCGATTCTAAAAGAGTACTCATTTTTTACAGTGAGTTCTCGTACAAGAACTTGTTCCAAATTCTGACAAAAGATCATGCGCATTCATATTCGCGCACTTTTACCGTGTGTGGTCGGTATGTATAAAAATGATGAAATTCATAATATAATTATTAAAATCAATAATTTTTATGCATTTTAAGATGATTATTGTTGAATAATTATAAAAATTTAATGTTTTTATTAATTTCAGTATATTGCAGTTGATTATCAACATTTGTCGATAAAATCAATAGAGCCGAGCTTTTTAGCAGGTAGGTGGCAGCACTCTTATTTTCTGTTCTTTGAATCTTTTCTATATTTTTTTTATCAAATGCAAAATTATTTGTTCAACGGGAATATTAGTAAAAAAAATGTATTTTTTTATTTAAAAAAATTAATATTTTAATAAAAAAATATTATTGATGAAAAAAATTAATTTTAAACGTAAATAATGGTGATAAAAATGTATTATTTCATAAAAAAATTGATGTATTAATTAAGAAATATTGATAAAAATTACATTTTTTTATCAAAAAAATTAGTGAAAGTTTATTTTTTTTATCAAAAAAAAAATATTTTGTTTAAAAAAATTAATATTTTCATAAAAAAATATTAATGACAAAGAAAATTAATTTTTTATCAAAAATATTGTTTAAAAAATGAATTATTTTACAAAAATATTGTTGAAAAAATTATTTTTTCATCAAACTTATTGGTGAAAGAAATTAATTATTTTTTCCAAAATTTGTCTGAAAAAACATTATTTTTTAAAGAAAATATTCATGAAAAAAATTGTTTTATCAAAAATATTAATTTTTTTTAATAATATAATACATTTTTTCAACAATATTTTTTATAAAAAAAATAAATTTTTGTCACCAATATTTTTTATTTCATTTCCTTTCATTTATTGACGGGACAGGCCCTTTCGTACAAATGAGCACCTGGATATAATAACTCGCGCTACGCTTGGCTGAACGCTCTGAAGCCAGTCAAACCTTCAAAAAGGGAGAAAAATTCGAAATTCAAAATTTTGATTTTTAAAAAGTCTGCAGGGAATTTTAGATTTGACTAAACTTCCAGTGAGACATTTGTTCACTAATATTTAAGGAATTTTTTTGTAAATTTTCAAGAAGATTGATAAAAAAATTAAAAAGTTATAGATTAATTTTCAAAAGCGCGCAGCGCGATGGTGCTCCGTTAACACCTGGGTTATACTGAAAATATGAGTATTTCTGCTCGCTATAGCTCATAATGAATATATTTTAACTTTATAATAATTATTTTTAGTTAAATATTTAAATATAAAAATATTACATTAATTTTAATTTATTAATAATTATTTATTTAATTAAATTTTTTTTGTTACCGGTTTAATGTTTTCCTTAGATTTTTTTTGGTAAAATTTTTGAAACAGCTTTTAAGCTTTTTTTAATTTTTTTCGTAGCTGTAGATTCAATAAAAGTATTATAAAATTCTTTTCCTTTAGGAGTTAAATATTTAATAAGATGTTTAACATCATTTTTCTTTTCCGCAGTTATCGCAATTGGAGGTGCAGTTGGTGTATTTAATAAGTCGTCGAAAGTTAAATCCGTTTCTAATAAAAAATCTCTTGGGTTTTCGTCATTATATTTATCATTAATATTCACATGTCCATTTGGGTAATAACAAATTCTTACCGCATTACTAATTAGAACATTTTTTGGAATATTAACCTTTTCAGGTATAAACATTTCAAAATTTTTTACTACCATATCATTATTTTTTATTATTGTAAATGGTGGATTAATGGAACATCTGACAAGATTATAATTATTATCTGTTTCAATGGTTTCTAAATTATTTTTTTTACCATAGAGTCCAAAATTGCGGTCACAAGAGCAATATGAATGGCCTACTTCAGGATATAAATGAATTATTTCTATTTCTAATTTTTTTGATAGAAGTCATAAAAACACATAAATAAATAATTTTTATTCTTACCACCGCATTCGTCAGAAAAAAGATAAATTTTGTTATAATAGTTAGCATTTAATTCTTTTTTTATTGCATCGAATATAAAATTGCACACGGTATTACCACCTTTTTTTAAATTTCCCTTCATAAAAAAGTACATATAATTTTTACTAATATCATTATTTAGGATATTGACATTAAAAATATATAAATATAGTAGTCGATTGTCGTGTCGTTTTGCACTTTATATTAATTAATTTATTTTATTGGGGAAATACTGGGTCCTATATATTGTATAGTCGTATATTCAGTCTGAATCCAAGCATGTTTTGATTGTGTCGCAACTAAAAGGTCTATAAGTCAGATGTCATTTCGACTAGAGTCTTTGAAGAATCTTTAAGGTCTTGTAAGTCTATATGTCTACCTGAAAAGGTAGGTAATGTGAGTAATTTGTTTTGTAGTATGTCCGTTTCAAAATGTGTGAATGTAATATTAATTTTGTATTCTGTCACATCTGTCAAATTTGTGTTACTTCGTGGTAGATATAGATTTGTTTGAGATGATCCCCGACAATGTGGTGATAACTCGAAAATAGAAGGTCTACTAATAATGACAGTTCTCTCGTGAGAATTCGGACAGAAAATAGATATAGTCTCTGAGTGATAAGATAAGACATACCAAGTGTAACCATGTACCAAGTGTAAGAGCCAAAATGTAAGTGTCTAGTAAAGAGAAATAGTTCTTTTTACATTTCATATCTGTTTTGTCTCTTATCAAGTGCGAGTAACAACTAGTCTCTATAGCTAATCTATGTATTATATTTGTTATTTCACAAATTCTAAGAGTATTAATGGTAATACATTTTTCAATATCTATTAAAGTATAGTCCGTTTGTTTGAGATTAATGGCAATTGGTTTCGTCGCTACATTTTCGTAAATATAATATTTTGTCCAGCTAGCTATAGGTACAGGTATAAATTTAAAAGCTCGATATAATGGCTCACAATCAGTAGGAATTGGTGTATGTATAACATATGTCAATCTGTTATCTGCTAACATTATTTGAACTGTGCTAAGTTGCATATACACTGGAGACTCCATCCACTGGACGGCTCGAGTCTTAGTCCAGTCGATGGAGTTCGTACTTGACGCAACCTCTACGCCGAAAACTGTAAATACAAATATATACATTACAGCTCGAACTAATAATCTCTTTCAAGAAGAATTTTCAACGTACATATACTTTAAAATAAAATCAAACAAAATAACTGTATACATTAAAGCTTAACACATAAAACTTTTTAAAGGTGAATTCTTTAATGCAAATTTTAATACTAATCTTATAGTTTAAAAACTGAATTCAGTTCTTTTTGAGGAGAACTTTCTGGTTCTCGGCCCTCTAATATGTCATTTGCTACTTTGAGACATAATAGAATTTTGTTATATTCTTCTGGTGAAACTTTTTTGCGAGCGAAATTTTGAAATAATTGTAATCCTCCATATGCCTGTGAGGATGATATTTCCCCCGTTTGGAAAACTGATGAGCTGTCAGAACTATTTTCACTGTTCGTGACTACGTCAATTTCTGTTTCCTCAATTCTATTATTTTGCACGAATTGGACAAGATCTATGTCTGACATTGGTTCCCAGCCACAATCAGTTTCATCGATTGCGTCAAACCAATTTTGCAAAACTTCTTCCGAATTTGGTTCCAAGGAGAGACGAGATAAATTGGCGCTGATTTCAGGAGGAATTCTTATGTTCTCCAATACTTCATCTGCATCAGCTTCATTAGTTTCTAACTGTGAAAAGTTATTAGAACTTTCACTTGCGACTGATGACTGTCGACAGTTAGCTGGTTGGCATAAATCTCCTAAAAGATGTTTCCAAACCTTTTCTAGAGTCGAGTTTTTTAGGCTGTTCCACGCTTCATTTAAAATCGGAAAACAATCGTGATAGTTTAAATTCTTAAGATAGTTATCAGCACCCTGCAATCTATCAGCAAAAATTAAATTTCGCAACAAACTTTTTTTATACCGTTTCTTTGTTAGTGATATCGGACCTTGATCCATAGGTTGGATCAAGGCCGTCACGTTAGGAGGTAAATAAACCACCTCTACATTTTCGTTGACAGCATTAAGTTCCTCCGCTGGTGGATGAGCTGGAGCATTGTCTAATAACAACAAAATTTTTCCCGCATTTCCCGATACCCGTTGAAACTTTAGCACGTTCGGAATAAATATCTCCATGAACCTGTAAAATCGTAATTGTTAAAAAACATTGTACTGAAAATATTAGTTTAAAAATTTCTTATTACAGTTACAAAATTAAAAAAAACAAAATTTCTTTGATATACTGAATATCTATGAAAATTAACATGTATTTTTTTCATAATGCAAAATTTTGTTTTGTTTTTACTTTTTATATTTATTTGTTAGTTAAACTCTAGTAAAATAAAAAAAGTATGAAATATGTATGTAAAATAAATGTAGTACATAACTATGTATTACCAGTGCATGAATATTTTCTGGTTCATCCACGCGCTGTTTTGGTGCGTGTAAACGACACCGAGCATTTCTATTATTTTTAAACAGTCGTCCCTTTTGTTCTTTGGAATTAAATTCCTTAAACAATGAGGAACATTTGATTTTCCGATTAATAATAACGGGATTCTATTATTCCCACGAGCATTGGAACAGAATAATGCAGTTATTCTGTCTTTACGTTCCTTGCGTCCCGAAACTTCCTCCTCTGCTTTTTGGGAAAGAGTGCAGGATACAATTGTTCTCCAATACATTCCCGTCTCATCTGCATAATAATTATTATCGAGCGATAAATTTTCCGACCTTATTTTTTGCTTCCTCGTGGAGGAAGCTATGTAGTCCTTTCGTTTATAAACTTTTTAAAAATGGTGAAAACAAATTTTCCTCTATATAGAAACATGTTATATGAGATCCTGATCAATTGTCCGGATGTATGTATGTGTGTGTGTATGTGTGTGTGGATCGTTTTTGTGAACACGATATCTTTAACAGGTTTTAATAAATTTGGATAAAATTTGGTAGGCTTATTTAACACATTAATCTCTCAAAAATGACGAGAGGATTTTTAAAAATACCCAAAAAAAAAAATTTGATCGTCTTTTTTCCAAAAAATTTTTTTTAATTGAAAAAATTTTTAAATCGAAAAATTTAAGGTAATATATAATATAATCGTCTTCTTTATGTCAAGATGAATCGATTGATATATATAAAGTATAGATTTGATTGAAATTGAAAGAATTAAAGAAAGTTAAAAAATCAAAAATTCTCATTTTAGCTAAAAAATGATGTGTTTATTTAAACTCATGTTTATATATGAAATAATTTTATTCCCTGCATTGAAACGAATTGGTTGGTATATATAAAGTATAGATTTGATTTAAAATTTGAGAATTAATAAAAATTGAAAAATCGAAAATTCATATTTTAGCTAAAAAATTTTGTGTTTTTTTTTAATTCAAGTTGATGAATAAAATAATTGTATTCCTTGCATTAAAACGAATCGATTCGTATATATAAAGTTTATGTTACACTCAAAATTAATTAAAATTTTCTTTATTTTTCAAAAAATTTAATTAATTTAAAACATTTTTAATTCGAAAGTTTTTAAATCAATCAATTGAATTGGACAAATTCATTGATTCCTTCACAAGGAAGCGAATTTTTTGCTTCACACAATGAGGAAGCATAATGTTTATGAAATAAACATAAAGGACCCCCTACTTGTTGTTCTTAGAAATGTTGAAAACTCCTC
Source organism: Leptopilina boulardi (assembly GCF_019393585.1). Classification (NCBI taxonomy): domain Eukaryota; kingdom Metazoa; phylum Arthropoda; class Insecta; order Hymenoptera; family Figitidae; genus Leptopilina; species Leptopilina boulardi. The sequence continues at coordinate 2,973,576 of NW_026137948.1, read as the reverse complement.
AGCACTTTCCTTATCATTTGAGAGTTTCTCCTCTTTCATCTCGACAGCGCGGATGTTATATCTTTTTTTTAAATTTTCCTAGCCACCTATTGCTTGCCTATAAGAAATACATATAAAAATAAATCAATTTTAGTTTGAAAATTTGAAATCGTTATTACTGATTGATAAGTAAAATTTTGTTTTTCTGCTGTGTTATTATTTATTTATTTATTTCACTTGTTTACAACCATGTGGCATTTACAAGTGGAGATACTCGCAGTACATCATAAACTTATAAACAATTGCGAACTATTGAGTTAGTTTAGTTATGTGTCGAGTGCTTATATCGCATACGAAGAAGTTTTTCAATAAAATAAACGAAAGATTTGACAGTCTTATTTTCCGTTGACGATAGAATCGCAAGCCAACCCACCTCTAAGTTAAAATCAAGAAAGACCTCGGGAAAAGCAGCTTTACACAAATGTGCACATGAAGGACAATTAACTAAAATGTGGAAGAAAGTGTCTTCCTCTCCACGGCAAGAAGTGCAGCTCTCATTTAAGCTAAACTTGTACACAAATTTACCGAAATTTACTCTATGGACATGTTTGTTTAATAAACGCAACTGAGCAAAAATTCTTTTGACCTTCAAAGGGGATTGAGAAATTAAATAATGCTGAGTGTCAAAGTTAATAGAAAGTTGAGGGTATAACAAAAGACTCTTCGACTCAAAGCGATGCTTAATATCGAGTGTCTTATAATAATTGTCATATTCCTGTAAGATAGAGTCTTTTATGAGTTCCACAGAATCCAGAGTGAGGTCGGACCATCTATCGACCAAATCAGGCACCCCAAAAGATGCACCTAGCTGCACAAACCAATTTGATTTGCATTCCGGATTCCTGAGTGCCAGCAATCTCAATTTCTTAAAACACTGTCTGGGTAGCCTAGAACAATTCATTTTAGAAATTTTACAAATCCAGTTCAGTATTAGAGATAAGACTTTGCAAGACAAACGGGAAGAGCCAGTTTCCAGCCTTTCCTCGAAAGGCTTTGTTTCATTAATGTGCCTTTTATATTCTTTATTTTTAACTCTATAGGTTATAGTGTGAGTTTCTGAGTTAATGTGCGTAATGATATAAGGACCACTAAATATTTTCGATAATGGCGTGCTTCTCAGACTTTTCACAAGTATCTTATCTCCCACTTGATAGAGAGGTGTATGTCCTTTTCTTCTTGATGATATTTCCTTTGCATATTACATCTTGCTCTTGATAAGATTTTGTCTTATTTCCTTTAATTTATCAATATGATTTGTTTTGAGCTGCTCCAAGTATCTTGCTGCATCCTGTGATTTGAGTTGTAAAGTTGGTATAGTGGTTTCCAAATGAGGCTTTGACAAAATGGTAGCTTCCAAAGGTGAGAATCCTGTTCCTCTATTAGTCATGCTGTTGAATATGAACTGAACTTTTCGTAAATGTTCATCCCAACTCTCAGACTTGTCTTCCACTAAAATTTTTAATTGATCCTTTATGGTTGCGTCTGGGTTTTACCTTTAATAATTTAAAAAGAATATTAACAATTTCAGATTGGAATCCTTTTGCATTATCCATTATAACCTCATGTGGTGTCCCATATAAATAAACATAATCTGTCTGTAATGCATTTGCTGTATCTGATGCTTGTACGCTTTTAACAGGTATCAGGGTGAGAAATTTAGTTAATTGATCTTGAACACTCAAAATATATTTATTTCCTTGTTCCGATCTGGGTAAAGGTCCTACATGATCGATGGCGATTCTTTCATTTATTCGGGTAGGTGGATATATTAATACTCCATCTGCAGTTACATTGTACTGTGCTCTTTTAGTGAGTTGACAATCATTACAAGATTTTATATATTTTTCTACGTCCTTGTGTAAATTTCTCCAATAATATTTTCTGGCAATCGCTTCTATTGTTTTTTGTATTCCTAAATGTCCGTTAATAGGTCCATGAAAAATCCTCAATATTTCCATTTGTTCTGCTTCATCTTCTAATACTCTTCTTTCCTGAGTTATGATCTCTATTATTTTGTCTTCAGCGCTAAATTTCGTGTGAATATACTTTATCATTCTAATTAGTTTGTTTCGTATATTTACATCTAAAAGTGACAAGTCGTAACAAATATTTTCTTCGGTGGAAATCATGTGTCCTTTTAATTTTGCGTAGGCAATTCTTGGTTCTGTTTCACCATCAATTATTATATCCTTATCTGTTCCAATGACAATACGAGGCAATCTGGTCTTACACACTTCCTTTAAGGGACGAAGATTAGTGTATCTGTATTGTGTAAGATATTCCTCAAAGTCGTCGTCATTATCTAAAACATGCAGAGCGCGCACTGGACGAGATAAAGCGTCAGCGTTAGTGTTTAGACTTCCGTTTTGTAATCTATGTAATAGTCGAATTCTTCTAATTTTAGCCTCTATCTCATTAAACGTGAAGATGGGTCTTTTACATTCATAAGCCATTTTAATGGCTTGTAATCGGTCAAAATTTTTAATCTTTTACCATAAAGAAAATGCCTAAAATGTTTTGTAACCCATACGATGGCTAGTAGTTCCTTTTCTGTAGTACTATAACGAGTTTCCGCATCGTTAAGTGTGCGCGATGCAAACGCTACTGGTTTATCAAATCCATTGACCTGTTGAGATAAAACGGCTCCTAATGCAAAATTACTGGCATCTGTAGTAAGTGTAAATTCCTTGGAATGATCCGGATAAATAAAAATCGGTTCTTTAATCAGAGATTGTTTTAAATATTCAAAACTTTCATCCTGTTTTTTGGTCCATTTAAATTCTTCTCCTTTATTTAAAAGATTTTTTAGCGGCTTGGCAATTTTGCTATAATTTTTTATAAATCTCCTGTAATATCCAGTAAGGCCTAAAAATTGTTTATTTCCTTTTGATTTGTCGGAGCTTTAAATTCTTCAATTGTACTAATTTTATTTTTATTAGGTTTAATTCCATCCTTTGTGATAAAATATGACCTAAGTATTCCAGTTCCGGACGTAGATATTCACACTTATCTGGTTGTAACTTCATACCGAATTCTCTCAGTCTTTCTAGTAAAATTTTCAAATTGTTATTGTGATTTTCTAAAGTCGAACCAAAAATAATGACGTCATCTAAATAAACATAGCATATTCTTCCTACCAATCCTCGGAGTACAAAATTCATTGCTCGTTGAAACACAGCTGTAGCATTTTTCAATCCCATTGGCATCTTCTTGAAGTGGAAATGTCCATCCGGTGTTGAAAAGGCTGTTTTCTCTTTAGATTTCTCATCCATTTCAATTTGATAAAATCCAGAAGATAAGTCAAAAGCACTGTAATAATGCATTCCTCCAATGTTTTCTATAATTTCCTCGGTGTTCGGTAAAGGATAACTGTCTTGAGGTGTATGTTCATTAATTTTCCTGTAATCCACGACGATCCGCCATTTTTGTTTTCCCAATGCATCCTTTTTTTGGAACCAACTATAATGAGATTCTGTAAGGACTATTAGATTCTTCAATAATTCCTTTTCGTCGCAGCTCTCGTGTTTGTGTAGTTATCACTTGTTGATGAACAGGTGGATACCTGTATTGTTTCGTCTGTATAGGGATGGCAGTATCCAAGTGTATTTCGTGTGTAACTCCATTTATTACAGATAATTCGTCTCCTGGCAAATCGAATACATCTGTAAAATCTTTAATAATTTATTTAATTGTTTCACTTTCTATATCTTTAAGATGATTTAATCGCGTGTTACAGAAAAGTAATTCTCTTCTTTGCAAAACGTCGACAGTTTTAAGTGTACGGATTTTTACACTTTCCGGAAGTTCCATTAGTTTAATTGGTCTGACACTCATATCAGACTGATAAATATACTGATAATCCATAGAAGAATTATAATGATAGATTTTATCTTTTTGTTTACCCGAAATAATACCTGGCGTAATATCCTTTCCTTCTAACAAACAAGGTTACGAATATTCCTTGTCTAAGGTAATATTAAAAACTTTTGCTGTAAGAGGAGGTATAATTGTAGGGGTTTTAATTAGTTTAAAAATTTCATCGCTAAGTGTAATAGTGTGATCATTTATATTGTTAATGGCATTGTGATTTGCCATAACATCAATACCTGTAATTCCATCATACTCTATGGGAAAATTATCTTTTGCTACCAAGTATGAGTCTTCTTTGTCTAAAATTTTTAATTTGCAATTTTTCTTCCAGCATTTCGCCTCGGTGTGACCCTTCGTGTGACACATTGAACATGTTTGATCTCTAATTTCGTTTGTTTATTTTGTAGTTTCCTTATTTTATAGCGTTCAGCAGAATGGAAATTTTGTTTTTCCTAATCGATTTGAATTAGATTTACTAAAATTTGATTTATTAAAATCTACTCGCTTATCTGTTGATATTTGAGCCATTTTCCAACAAAGTTCTCTTTCTCGAAGAAGTACTTTCCGAATTTAAAGCTGAAGCCATCGCTTCCTTAAGAGTGCGTGGCCCTTGATTTTTTACACGTTCGCTTATCTTATCGGTGAGACCAACAGTGAATCTCCAAATTTCTTCCTCTTCTTCCGCTTCTAGTGCAAACTTTGTCCTAATCGGATCGGATTTTTGTCCGACTGCTTTCATAACTTTTCTATGAAAAGCTAAAAATCTTTTCGCGTACGCGTTTACCGTTTCATTATGCTTCTGCACAACTTTACTTCTTTGTTCTTTCACACATGTATAAGGCACATCTTGAATATCGTAATAATTTAGTAATAAATCTTTAATTTCATCCCAATTATCTGCTTCTTGAGAGTGTATGACATCTTTTGCTTGACTCGTTACACGAATAGCTAAAATCATACGTAAAACACATTTTTTATCTATCCACCTATGCATTTGTGAAAGCGCGTCTTCGACTTCTTGAACAAAAATTATGACATTGTCCGATCCGTCAAAAGATGACACCCAAGAAATTACATCTTTTGGTTTCAAAAAATTGTTATCTTCTTCTGGTGGCGCCGTCGCTCGCGGTGTTTTCAAAGAATTAAGCAATGCTTGTTTTCTTTCTATTTCTTCTTCTAAAACTTTAATATCTTCCGCGTGAAGTTCCGTTTTTATGACTTCATTTTTCACTTCGTTATTTTTATCTTGATTATCTTCAATTTCCTTTTTGTTCCAAAAATATTTTCAAGAGATTGTTTAAATAATCCCGGTTTCGTATCCATGATAAATAAAATTTTCTTTTTTTCCAAGATTTATATAATCTTTATAATTTATATGTGTAATGCTTTAAATATTCTTTTTTTTAAAAGCACTCACCTTTTTGTTAATTTGTCCTGTTAGCTGCTAGTTTGATTCCCCTCAGCCTTGAGTTGCTCGTTCTTCTGTCTAGAAGGGGCTTGGTCCTCGTTTCAACTTGGACGTCGTCTTGTTGAACTCCTCGTCGAAAATTCTCAAATTTTCTCCACAGTGTACCCCACACTGAGCACCAATTTTATGTCGTGTCGTTTTACACTTTATATTAATTAATTTATTTTATTGGGGAAACACTGGGCCTTAAGGGACTAGCAAGAAATATGCAATATTAATTTAGAATAATTCTTTATTCTAGTTCTTACAGTTTTAGGGTTTAGATTAGGACTAACTTAAAAGTAACGCATTCGGTGTATTTAAGTCGGTTTGGAGATAAAAATGTTTACAAGTTCATTTAGTCAAAAATGCAATGTGTTGGCGCACAAAGGTTTAGATATAGCTTAAAAATGCAGGGAGTAATACAACTTATCTTCTATGGACACAATTCCCTGTGGGCAAAAAACCATGTTCGTTCTAAAAACGTTTTAAGAACGTTTTTAGAACGTTTCATGTCTACCAAATAATGTTCTGGAACATTATTTGAACATCCATGTTCTTAAAATATTCCAGAACATTATTTGGAGGACATGAAACGTTCTAAGAACGTCCTTAAAACGTTTTGAGAACGATTATGGTTTTTTGCCTACAGGGTTACAAATATACTGTATCTTAATCTTATATGTTTGGGGCCTCTCGACAGTCGATAAAATTGTTCATTGCATGGAATTTTCGGCAATGACAAATTTTGTCCAAAGTCAAATTCAATGCATAATACATCATTTCAGACAACATTTTTTTGTAACTTGTTATAATCTTCTACACTTTTTTTATGGTCAACTAATTCATTATTATGATCTTTGTTAAATCTGTTTAAAAAACAAAAATTACAAATATCCGTGAGAGGTTTTCTAAAGGAATAAGATAAATTATGATTAAAATATTTTATGTACGTAGATTCTTTCATTGGAGAACTTGGATCTTTTGTTTTTTCTTTATAGTACACCGTAATTAATTTATATAATTTACTTGTCTGAATTTTCAAAGTATAATAAATTTGTATTATTTGTCGATTGTCACAATCCGTATTCTTTTGTGTCATTAAACCACTTAATAAAATATTTTGAGTGTGATAATTCCCAGCAGATTTCCAAAAAAAATTTTAAAAATTTTGTTGACTGAAATCATCAATTTTTTTAAAACACTTCTGGGAACAACAAAATACCACAGGTTTGAAAACTTTCGCGGAAACAATTCTCTATAACATAAATAAAACAACAAAAAAGAATAAAAAAAAAAGTTGAACCAAAAATTATACTTTACAGTTAGGTATTCAAAAATTTCATAAATTATTGAAAATATAAAAAATTAATTTGCTCGCATGTATTTTAAATAAATAAATATATTATTTTTATAATGTACAGAACATATTATTGGTTTGATGAAAAAAAATAATAAAAATTTGCTTGACTCGAAATAATATTTTTTTATGGTTTTTAAACAAATTTCATTTTTTCAAAAAATCTAAATTTTTATAGGAGCAAAAACCAAAAATATTTATTTTTAATTAATCTAAAATTTCAAAAATTATTGCAAAATTAATAGTGTTATTATTTATTTTTCCACTACACTGAAAAAATTTATTTTATTTAAATACTTAATTACTTCACTTTTAACAAATAAATATTTACTGGAACTAAATTATTTTTATTAGAATTAAATAAATTGTATTTGAACCAATAATTTTTGTATTTGAAACAAATATCATATAATTGACTCAAATAATAAGTAATTGTTACTAATAAATATTTATTTGATAATAATGAAGAAACCGATTATTATATACTATATTAATAATAATAATTATTATTTAATTATTATTATTTTAATTATTTTATTAAAATATTAATTTTTTTTAAATAAAATAATACATTTTTTTACTAATATTCCCGTTGAACAAATAATTTTGATTTTAATAAAAAAATATAGAAAAAATTCAAAGTTCACCTACCTGCTAAAAAGCGCTGCTCTATTGATTTTATCGACAAATGTTGATAATCAACTGCAATATATTGAAATTAATAAAAATATTAAATTTTTATAATTATTCAACAATAATCATCTTAAAATGCATAAAAATTATTAATTTTAATAATTATACTATCAATTTCATCATTTTTATACATTTTAGATAAAATTTCAATTTCGATCTCGTGTTCCACGAATGCTCCGCCAATTTCGTGGAGCATGCGCATCATACAATCCGCCAGGGAAGTGACAAGAACTCTATTATACCGACCACACCCGGTAAAAGTGCACGAATATGAATGCGCATGATCTTCTGGCGACAAATTCAAATTGTTAACTACAACTATCTTATAATTTCCTTAATTACATTAATTAAATTTATTTAATTCACCATAAAAAAATCAATGTATAAAAATTTTCTCAGAAATGCCGAAAAAGGTGCACACAGATATATGGCACGACAATCAAATAATGTCAATTTGAATTATTAAATATTTTCTTAATTTTAAATTTTTTACACCACGAGCACACATTTTTCTTTCTGTAGAGGGCAGAAGTTTAAACCTTACTTTTATTGGAAAAAAATCTTTATTTCTTATTAAGGGGATGGGACTTAATATTGTTTAATTAAAAATTTTATTCTCTCTCTATTTTGAAATTTTAAATCTACGAGTAGAAATCTTTCTTTTTACACCCGGTAAGAAGCGAGAAATAGAGAAAGATTGAAATTTTGTATATATTAAGCATAAGTTGATCATTTTCAATTCTTCTGAATGGGTGAATTTATGTTTTTACTCAATTCCTCAGTGAACATTAAAATATAAAAAAATGAATTCTTTTCTATTCACAGTAGAGATAACTCAATAGATAAGAATTTAGGCTTCTTATTTTTCTTAATGCGCGAAGTTTCTTATTTTCAAACTTTTAGAAGCGAATAGAAAAAAATTAAATGTTTGGAGAGTAAATTTTAAATGTCTATTCCTTTCAATCGCAGCTTCAAAATTTCCAAAGCGTATTGAAACAAATTGAATTCTTCTCTGATGTTTCAAATTAATTAAATTTACATGTTATTATTATTGGATAATGAAATACGGAAAAATATCTTAAAATTTTTCTTCAAATATATCAGCATTGTAATTGAAAATTGTTATTAAAATTGACAAAAAAATGTAATTTTTATAAATAAACTATATATTAAATGGTTGCACTGATAAAAAAAGAACGAAAAATGATAGTATAAAAAATCTTTATTAAAAACGTTTTGTGAATAATTAAATAGAATCAAATATATTTTCAATATTTAAGTAAATTTATATTTAGCGCTAAACAGGATTCGGAATGAAAATCTGTACTTCCGGTTATGCGCGAGAAATTTTTTGAAATTGACCAATCAGAATTCAGAGACTCCCCTCTATGTGCGCTTAACCCTAAAGCTTCAGTGCCAGCGTCTCACAGTTCTTTGGAAATTGCTAGATATTAAGAATTATTTACTGTGGAAAAAATTTCAAAAAGTTAAATTAAAATGAACTACAACAACCGTGGATGTTGCCAGCATGTGAGTATAAAGAAATGTTGTTTATTATTATAACCTATGAGTGCATTTTATATTACAAATCATTTAGATTAATGACGAAGAAAAGCACAGTTAAACACGTGCTCGTTCTAATTAAAATAAGTTAACGTTTGATACTTTCTTATTAAATGTTTATGGCATTTTTTTAATATATCGATTAACAAAATTTAAATTTTTTTTCACAATTATTTTTCTTTAGAATCCAATGTTGGAAGAAGGCGTGGAACAACAGCATAATGAAAGGTAACCGGCTGTTACCCAGATAATTTTACCGCCGGGATATATGTTATCGAGGCAGGGGGATGAAGTTGACAGAAATCAGCCGGTTACATATAATCGTGAAAATATGCCTGAAGTTCAACAGTTTGTTGCACCAGCTATTCAAGTAAGGCCCTTACCCCGTGAATGGCAGCTGGCACAACAGCCAATTGAACAACCAGCAGTTCAATCAGGATTGCAAAAACGATCACAACCTAGAGTGTAACTGGCTATTTATTATGAACCATACATGGTAAGTAGTAAATCTATAATTTTAAATTTGTCAGCCTCGGATTATACAATTTTTTCGAATTATTTTAATTATATTCAATTTTTTTACAAAATTTTTAAATAAAATTCGTCTTTTTAGTATACAATGCATATCTTCTTGAGATCTTCTTTCTTTTAATTATTTAAAATAATTTTAACAAAAATTAGTTTTTAACTTAATTATTTTTAATACTTTTATTGGAATTCTTTATGAAATCGATCATCCTTAAACTGTTTTTTAATTTAAAATTTTATGAAACTCAAACACTTGTTGAAAATTTAAAAAATGTCAGCAAATAAAATACCAAAAATTTCAATTCAAAATAATTAAAAAATACTAATTTTAAAAAATTTCTATTTAAAACCTTCTAAAGTTGAATTATTTCTATAATTTTACATCTAAAACTTTCTCTCGTAAAAATTTTTAACTTTATACGACATTTTTAAAATTCTATTATTTTTATAATTTTTATAATATTTTTTTGAAATTTTAGTTCTGTCATTTTGTATTATTGTCTGTAATTAAATAAACAAATTAATTTTTCAAAAATTCAATTATTTGTAAACGTTTTAATATTTCTTTAAAAATTCAATTCAAAAAGTTTTTTACGAACACTTTAATATTGAATTGTTGAAAATTTAAAAAACGTCAATTTGAATTTTCATTTTAATAAATAATTAATTATTTTTTTTCATTTGTAAAATATATTTTAAAAAAAATGTCTACTACTTTCAGCAAATTGTTATGCAATATACGAGAGGACGTAGACAATTTGGTACATATTATGGAGGAGGAAGTTAGAACAGATCGAATTATCATGCAGCGACAGCTCAGGAACATTTTCCTGAGTCGTACGTGGTAAGTATTTAATTTTTTTGGGGAAGTTATTTTGTCAAATATATTTTTTTTGTCCTATTGTATTATCGCATAATCAAAATTTATATTTTAACGAATTTTTATTAAACAAAATTTTTAATTATTGAAATTTTATTTTAATTACTTTTTTTAGCAAAATATGTACTACCATCATCGGAGAAGGGAAATGCAACACCCCTACTACAGAAGTATGTCTGTTGACATTCAAATACAAGTAAGAATGAATATAATATTAGATGATGTTTTGAAAGAAGAAGATGAAGATAACATGACAGACGACATGCGTAGTTTTTATTAATAATATTATTCAATAAATAAAACATTTTTTAAACAGGTATGTTTCTTTCAGAATATTTTATAAAATTCATTATTGCCAAAAATTCTATTTTCAAGAAAATATCTTTCTTTTAAAATAACCCAACCTTTAAAAATTTTCGTACCCCAATTTATAAAATTCTAATTAAACGGATAAGATTACAAACATATTTTTTTCCTTGAATTCTACTATAAGTCAATTTTATTATTGTCCATTTTTTATTATAATTTACTTTTCGTTGTCCATTTTTTATTATAATTTACTATTATTGATATAGAGAACATTGTAGGAAAAGCTTTGAAAGAAGGTTGTTTTCGCTTATTAGTTCAAGATAGAATTAATTAATAAATTTTCTTTATAGTCAGAAAAGTATTTTATTACAGAATTATCACAACCTAATTTTAAATTTTTTAATATTATAATCAATGATAATCATTATTTAGCAATAAATATTTATCACAATTTCAAAAAAAAATTCTTCTCAATTATTAGTTACATATTTTGGTCATTCTATTTCACATACTCACTTCACTTAAAAAGTATTATTAAAAAAAATTAATATGCGAACATTTTTATCCAATATTTCTATTATTTCTTACAATCAATGAAATAAAAATTTAGATTTTATGTCATTATCTTTTTGATAAATCTCGAGTTTCTGAACGAAAATGCACATAGTTGTACTTTAAAATTATTTCACTGCAATTGATTTTTCTATTCATGATTCAAAGGTATAATATGTTTTTTTAAAATTTAATTCTTAATGCCTCTGAAAAGTATGAACAGTTTCTACAAAGAGAAGGAGAGAAATTAGAAAAGATGAAAATAAATTCTGAAAATAGTAATAATGTTAAGCGAAATGTACATTCAAATTTAAGTAAACAGTTTATGGAAACTGAAGAAGAGGAAAATAATAATTTAATGCCAAAAAACTTGGAAAATGAAACAATTTCTTTACCGAGTGAAGATGTTCTACCGAAATATAATATAAGTGACGCGATCTGATGAAAGGGACCTTAAAAGCAAATGAATTATAGATTATTTTTACGACAGTTTCATTTTGAACTAAAAGTTTATTTTTGTTTTTCTAAAACTGAAATCAGTTTTTATTGAATATTTTGGATGCAATAAAGACCTAAATATAATCAATTTGCATTACGAGTTGAACGTCTTGATGTATTTTAACTTTAAAATTTCAAAACGTAACCTCTAATTTTTTGTTTCTAATGTCCCTTTCTTCAGATTGCGTCACAAATAAAATAGAGAACGTAAGCGAGAAAATAAAACAAGAATGTAAAACAGACATCACACGGTGCGCCAGAAGGTGGTTTAAATAAAAATGAATTGGCACTTAATAATTATTTTTGATTATGATTCTTAGATGAATAACAAACATTTCTCAATAGTTTTTAAAATCAGTTTACTTGCCCGATTTAAATAAAATTTAGTTTTTATATAAAAACAGTGTTTTATGGGGAATCAGAATTTATTTAATCTAATAAATACTGTAATAAATGATAAAATAATTACTTATTTTCAATTTTACATATAAATAATTATATTGCTGTAGTGTTTGTGTCCAATTTTAAAAAATTAAATTATTATGTTAAAAGAACGATTTTAAGAGTGACAAAATTTATTCAAGAGAGTCCAATGGTCTCTGAAATTTTTTGGCAAGAAGAGACCTTTAATTATCGCTCTATTAAAACGGTACTAAACGTGAAAATGATAAACATTGATTTTAAAATACTTTCTTCTCGAAAGACGGACACTTTTTACAAAAACAGCTAGAGATCCTTATCTTATATAAATTTCCTAAATCCTAAAGATTATACGAATCCATAAAAAAACACGATTGCAAAACGAAAAGTAATATAATGACAGGTACATTACCTCCTGCCGCCGTCAGATGGCAGCAGCATGCAGGGCGCACAAAGTCGAAGCTGTTATTAGATTACTTTTCTACTTTTTGTTTTGCTACCATGTTTTTCTATGGATTCGTACAGTCTTTTGGATTTAGGAAATTTATAAGATGAGGATTTTGGCTGATTTTGTTAAAAGTGTTCGTGTTTCGAGAAAAAAGTATTTTAAAATCAATACTATTTCACGTTCAGAGCGATAATTAAAGCTCTCTTCTTGCCAAAGAATTTCAGATACCGTTCGACACTCTTAATGCATAAATATAAAAACGAAACAAGAAAATAACTTCATTGTTAATAAATTTATATGAACCCAAATCTAAAACAACTATTACCTATACACATATAAGTATACATTAAATAAATTCTGGTTCCTCATAAAACACTATTTTTAAATATTTAAAACTCACTTTGTTTTAAATTGGGCACGTAAGCTGATTTTAAAACGTATTGAGAAAAGTTTTTTATTCATCTTAGAACCATAATCAAAAAGAATTTTTAAGTGCCAATTCATTTTTATTTAAACCTCCTTCTGGCGCACCGTGATCAGTAAGAGTATAAAAATTTCACAAAAACAAGTTAAACATTTTAATAAAGAAAGATGGAATTTTGATACTTATACAGCAGAAGAATCAATTACTCAAGAAGCAGTTATATCAGATGAAGAGATTAACATTGATTTCAAGAATAGAAGTTTTGAGGAAGATCTTAACAGCGACGTCGACGGTAGTATTTTAAAAAATGAAATAGTTTCTAAACCGACTGATGAAGCGACGCTTAAAGACGAATCAAGTAAAAAAAGAAAAAAGAGAAAGAGGAACCTGAATAACTCTACAATATCTAGTGAAGATAGTCAGACAAGCGATACCGAAAAATCAAAGAAAGATGCACAAAAAGAAAAAAATAAAAGAATAGAATATAATATTGAAATTTGTCAATTGGAAATTCCTGCTCAGATAATAAAAGATTATGATAACAATAAAATTTCTTTAAAATATTTAAAAGCAAAGAATAAATCAATGTTGATAGAAAATCATCAATGTCCATGTGTATTAAACTTTTATTCCAATAGACACAATGATAAAGCCGCAAACACTATTGTGTTTATGGTAAGTGTCGAATGACGCATGTTCAACATTACAAATTCGAAGCTTATAATTTAACGGATACAGTTATAAAAGTTTCCGTTACAAGTCATAAAGAAATGCCAAATAGGCATGATGAGACAGATAATAGAAAATACGAACAAATTCAAGGTAAAGATAGAGAAAGATTGAAAAAAATTTTGGCCTACAGAACACCAAGAAATTATCAACTGAATGGTTATGACAACATGGATAGTGAAATTTGGCATGATGGAAATCCTCAAAATTCAGCAAGTTTGTCAACATTACAGAAAATAAGTTCCGAAGGTAATTTAAAAAATCGACAAAAAGTAGATAGTGCTGACATTTCAGGCATCACTCAATTTTGGATATATGAAAGTCGTTTATCAGATCCATATTTTAGAATTCTTGAATGGCCCTTAAAAATTATAATGTTCACCGTGGAACAGCAAAAAATAATAAAACACGATAAAAGTTCAAAGATTGCTCACATGGACGCCACAGGTAAAATTGCAAGATTACCAAAGGGCTTAAAATGTAGTCAAATAATGTATTATGTATTTGTTTACAAAGCAGTAGTATCGGTCATACCTGCTGCGGAAATGTTGACAGTAACTGCAGACACTAATTCGATAGGCATATTTTTGAAACAATATAAACATTTTATGATTATTAACAAATATTTATGGCCATTCTTTACTGCCATAGTTGTAGATTGGTCATGGGCTGAAATGCATGCGATTAATATTGAATGGAACGGAATGGATTTTTTGTCATATTTAATCGCATCGTACGAATACGTAGAAGATGGGAAAAATTTTCCAGAGAAAGCAATATTATTATCATGCATAGCTCATACTCTCCGTAGAGTTTCAAAAACAATTAAAAAACATTTTTCTCATCTTATAGATATAAAGAGCATTTTAGTGGACATTTTTGGATTAATACTCTTAGGAAGAAACTTTATAGAAGTTGATTTTGTATATAACGATATGTTACTACTTTTATTAACAAAAGATAAAATAAAATCAGAACAATCATTATTAGAACTGACAGCCCTTGCAACGACTGAAAAAATAGAAGATTTGGAAAAAATTAATGACGAAGTTTTTATTATTGGAGAAGTGAAAAATCAGCTAGAAGCTGACGAACAATATGAGATCTTATATAAAAAGAATAAATCTCTGTACGTACAATCAAAATTTTATAAAAAATATTTTACGAACTTTGTAACAATGGAATAAGAATTTCAAACAGAAGAGGTTATAATTGAGGAAGTAACTAACGACTATTATTGCCCAGAATTTGCGGAATATGTAACACTAGAGGTTATGCCGTATATTTCCATATGTGGTAGTCTTATGTTAAATTTAGTTGATCCAAATATTTCGCGCGTAAGTAATGCTTAGGTAGAGTCATATCATAAAAGTATTAAGTAGGATATATTAAAAAGACAAACGAAAATGAGCATTGGACAGACTGTGAGAAGATTAAAAGATTATACTGGTCGTTTAGTTTTTGAAGCAAATTTAGGCTTTACAGCTAAAGACAAAAGAAATATTAAAGGAAAGACAAAATCAAAATATCCTACAACAGATTCAGTACATTTTGTTAGATACATTTGGAAACGAGGACAAAAGGAAGGACGATCTAAAAGAACATTTTTAGAAGGATCAGTTATTCGACGCACTGTAGAAAAAGTTCTTGAAGAAAAAAAAAAAGTCAATTAAATGATAATCAGAAAAAAAAATTGATTCCTAAAGAAAAAGTTAAAAAAATACAATGAAAAGTGACCAAAATATTGTAAGAGCCAAGAGAATAAAACGTTTCCACAATGATACAGAACAAGAGGTGTTAAAGACTAATGATGAAGAAGAAAACATTAATTATTTTATAGACGATAATAATTCAATGACAATCCCGCTTCCTAATATTAATAACACAAGTTGTCAAAAAAAATATGATTGACTCTTATCATCATTTACAACAAAATGAAAATGATATTTTTAAAATTGTTAATGTAGAAAAATATGAAGTAAGTAAGTGCCTAGAAATGAGAAAAAATTATTCAGACAACGATACATTTTTGAACGGTTATTTCAGAAATTTTGAATATTACTCTACATCAAAATCAAGTTTCATCAATGTCGGAAAATGCTCTGTTAAAAATGAGATGTTTTCTTCGTGTTCGGAGATACACATTACATGTAAACAGTTTCAAAGTTTAGCAATAGAAAACAATTTAGTAAATGGACAAATTAAAGATGCTTATGCAATATCTAAATTGGAAAAATGGAATCAAAATATCACGTATTTACCAACTGATGATACAAGGACAGCTATTGGAGATTACAATGAATTGCGAAGAAAAGTCAATCAAATATCATTATATAGTAATACTACACCAATACGGAATATTATTTTTATGCCATACGTATTTCAAGTACATTGGCGTCTATTAATTGCCAATATTGAAGAGAAACGTCTAATTTTAGTTGACCCCTTATTTGACAATTCAGATCATGAAAGGGTTCGAAAAGAATTTAAGAACTTTATAAAAAACTGTAAACCCGAATCACATTTCACTAAGTTAAATAATATTAAATGGACCATTAACGATTTTCAGGGAAAAAGGCCTTATCAAGATATTTATGACACATATTATTGTGGAATTTACATGATGTATCTAATGGATGCTATTGCCAGGAATGTTGAAATGAACGAAAAAATTGATCCCAATGCCTACAGAAAAATTTTAGCTTTAGATATATTATCGAGTTTTGAATCAAAAGCATTAAAATGTGGGTACTGTATGAAAGATTGCAAAAAATCCAACATTATATGTGTAATCATTGTTTTCAACCTGTACATCTATCTTGTATTAGAAACGGTGATGGATCATCTGACACTGAAGAAAAAACATAAAAAAGAATTAAAATGACAAAGCCAATAATAGAAGGAAAATATATGTGCAAACTATGTAGTAGATTAAAAACTTAAAACAATTTGACAAAATATATACTTATGAACTAAACAAAAAATAATATAAAAGCTTTAATTAGAAAACATGAAATATCAGGTAACAGTCTTAAAAGGTTAAAAAAATGTAATCAAATTACAAAATCAATTTGAAATTAATTTTTGGTATTTTCTGTATAAAAACCGATTAAATTATACCTTATTCGTTAATAATGTTAAGAAAGCTCAAATTTTAATATTGCATGTTATGACAATGAAAAATAAAGCCATATTTAATAGTTAAGAATTCATATTAATGATAAAGTTGTTTTAATTTCTCTAATGGAAAATATTGAAAATATTGTATGAGTAAAATTATTTAGGAAATATTGAAAATATTGCATGAATAAAACTATTTACAAAAAATTGAAAAATAAAACGAAATGCAAGAAAAAAATTTAAAAAGAGTTTTATTATATTTGTCAGTTAATATTAAGAACAACGAAAATTGCCAAATGAAAAATATATTTTTGCAATTATTCAATTATTCATAATTTAAAATTCTGGAATTTGTAAAATTTTTAAAGATGATTTTGCAGTTAATGCTTGAGAAGAAATTAAAAATAATTTTAATATTTTCAGTCTAAAATTTGTCCACCACTAGATTTTCAAACAAACTAAAGTAGAGTGAGAGTATTAATTATGACATTATATTAAAGCTGTGTAGTACTTTTAAGCATAGTTAAAGCAGCATAAATCGTTGCATAAAAGATAATGTTTAGTGGGTGGATGAGGGTGGAAACATTAGTCTAATTAAATGCAATGATTTATGTTTTTTGTATGACGAAACAAATTTTTTCAGATGCAAAATAATAATTTCCATAGAAAAATAATTATTTTTTCTATGTCAAACATCATAAACTTTTGAATGTTTTCAGTGTATGTATATGTGACACACCACGTGAGAAGGGACCTAATTTACTCTTGAGTTAAGGTCCCTTCTTTCATGAAGCGTCACATATATTGTTCTTCTTGGATAATTAGGCTATGAAAAAGAGAAGATTGTAAAATGCTGAAAAAGGTTTGTAAGATGCAAATTAAATATGTAATAAATTGTCAACCAATGTAAATTATTTGAGTTAAAAGATTTTCAAGATAAAACATTTTAATAATTAGTTTGAAAATGTTAAATTATTTTAAAGAAGCATAGCAACTTCACTATCCAGACAAAGAATTTCAATAGGACAGCGAATCTGAAATTTTATATACACGAATGAAGCATTAGAGGACCAAAAGTTTAAAACTTATTGACAGCAACAGATGTTTCAGAATATCCTTAGAAGGTTTCAAGTGTATCTGGAAATTAGGATATCTCTATGAGGCCCTCAGGATATTCAAATAATGTTCGGAAAATTAACATGAAAAGAATTAATACACTTTATTAGTAATAAGAAGTATGAAATTATAAATTTAATTATAATAATAATAATTTTATAAATATAAATTAAATATCACATTAATATTCGCAACATATATCACTGTGTTATAATTTTAAGACTACCAATTTGTTTTTCGGAGAAGTTTGTTTCGATGCTTAAACAATCTTTACAAATGTGAGCATATAACCTTTTTTGCGACTATAACAAAGTTGATACTGTTGTCATAATTATCAGTGATATTTAATTTATAAAAAGTATGATAATACTACGGAATTTGTTTACTAATAATGAATATATAATATGAAAAATTTTCAAAATCATACATTTTAAACCTCTATACAGTAGGACTCCGGTTATCCGAGCTAATGTGGACCGGAGCTACCTCGGATAAGGCGAAAACTTGGATAATCCGAATTGTTATTACAATTTAACATTATTATTGTTTGAACAATTATTATTTATTACAAACGGGAAAATAATATTGTATATATTCCATAATAATTTAAACAATTTGAATTTATTAAAAATAAACTCATATTTATAAAAAACTAAAATTAAAAATAACTCAGATGACGTAGACTACACTCAGAGATAATACTGAATTTCCTACTGGGACACTATCTCGGATAATCGAGACCTCGGATAAAGCGAGCTCGGATAAACGGGGTTTTACTGTATATAAACATAATAATGGTAGGATCATAAAAAACATATTGTACAAGAAAGTTTTGTTTTTATATTGTAATGACAGTTAGAAATCGACCGGTAAATATTTGTACTAAATATTATCGCGCGTCGATAAACATGTTGCCGACCGCGGAGCGCAAAGACGTAGTACCCGATTTCGCCGCGCGGGCCGCATCGCCAAAGCTCACTCGCATGCGCCCAGCCCACCGATCGGCTATATAAGCTGCGCGCTCGCTGAGGACCGTCACTCTCGTGCTACACGGAGTCCGGGTGGGTCTTACCCACTTGACTTGGAGTTTTACTCCAAGAATCTTTGCAGAGAGTCTTACTATCGTTCGCCGGGTTTTACCCGTTGAACATTATATCGGTTTTTAAATGTATATAGTGTATAGTAAAGTAACAAATGTATAGTAAAGAATTGTAATGTAACATATCAATCTGTAAAGTAATATAACAAAATGTAAGGGAGAGTCGGTAGTGGAGAGACACGTTTTGTTTTTTTGTTATAGCACTCACATTTTCAAGAACATCAAGTCTGTATATATATCCATGGACAGGTGTGACTCTATACTGCAAATTTAACTTATACAGTTACAGAACAGATATTGGAAAAAAAGTTATTGCCGATTTACGATAATGTCTCGCGACTACCGACATAAAAAATCGTCCGTAGTGGCGAGACACTATCTTAAAATCAGAGTCTTTATCGTTCAAACGTAACAAAAACAAAGGAATCCAAGAGAAAGAGTATAATAATTGATGCCTTTAAATCATAATATTGTTTTATTCAATCATAAAAATTCAGGCAAATATTTTTCTGATTGTGAGCCGCTAATCCATGTCACAGTTATTAAAAACAAATAAGCTTTTCTTCCTGTTCATCTTTTTCAATTTAAACTATAGTTATGAAAAATATTGTCGACAAAACGTACAAAAATTATATCAAATTCATTAGGACATGTATAATATTATTAGATATAAAAAAGCCACTGCCGACAACAAGTGTCTCGCCAATGCGGAAACAGCATTTTTCGGTAATGACGATGTACAATCCTATGCATCGAACAATAATTCATAGTGCTCTGGAAATTTTGAAGGAAACTTAAATACTAAAGACTCAAAACATTTAACCCTTCAGAAAATTCCGGAAATGTTTATATATTATCACTTATACCGATGGGAAATAAAACTTTTAAAATATCTTGAAACTGTTATTAACAGTATAGCGATATTTCGTACATCAAAAACGTATGTATCATATTGAAAAGTTAAAGCACAATAAAACTTGACATTCAGACCAGAAGTGCCAGCACAGTCAGTTCAGCTGTCTGAAATATCCTAATGTCTCGCCACACCGTCTGTCTCGCCACTGCGGACAACGCCTTATAGTAAAGTAACGTAACGAAATGTATAGAAACATAATATTGTATTCACTTAGTTTAAAGTAGATTTTCCGTTTTATTACCGTTTTTAATCTCCGTTTTAGATATACTTAGAGTTTTACTCTTTGTATAATTGGAACACGAGTTTTACTCGTGGTTCACCAGTTTATCGCGAATTTTTAGGCAGTACAGTAACAGATTTACGGCTCCCCAAGTAGCACGATATATCAACCAGATGTCACGGTGATATCACCGAGGAATGTCACCGGAAAATGTCAAAATGTCCGCCTTACGGTGATATCACACGGTGACATCAAGGTGATATCACAGTCATATCCTGGTGATATCACCGTGATATCATGTTGATATTTTACAGGGACTTAAAATTTTTAATAATTTAAAAAATAATAATAAATAAAAAAAGTAATAAAAATAATAAAAAAATAATAATAATTTTTTAAAAATTTTAAGTCCTTGTAAAATATCAACATAATATCACGGTGATATCACCATGATATCACCGTGATATCACCTTGATGTCACTATGATATCACCTCGATGTCACCGTGTGATATCACCGTAATGCGGACATTTTGACATTTTCCTGATGTCACGGTGACATTCCCCGGTGATATCACCGTGACATCTGGTTGATATATCGTGCTACTTGGGTCATCACAGCGGGTTGAAGCCGATTTCGTTAATGCACGGCTCAAATAAGCGACGTTCCAGATTGATGCCGATTTTCGATTCCGCGGCTCAACATATTTTAGATAGACGCCGACAAATCGTTATTCGAAACCGACTTTCGCGATTTACTTGTAATCCCCGTATAACTTTGATATTGTAAATACCGTTGTAAATAAATAATTTGTTATCAGTTTGTAATTAACCCGTTATTATTGTTATTATTTTGTTGGAATCAAAACGAACCCTGGCTCGGCGAGCTAAAAATATTGATTCTCACAATTACAAACGTTACAATATAATTAAGTGTAAAACATCTTACATTTTTCAATGAAATAAACTGTCATTATAATTTTAAAAGTAGTAAAATTATTTACTTTCAAGTTTTCAATTTTTTTTGCAAACATGTTGCCTAAAATTTAATACATACTTATACATATGTGTTCTGGCGACACAGTAAAGGTACTTTACGATAAGGTCAATATTATTTATTTAGATTTTATAAATTTTGTTAATTCGTTTAATTAATTAACAATTCACGAGGCGAAATTTAAATACTCTTTAGCTTCCCTTAAAACCTAAATATGCCCTCTTTTGGATCTTGTAGACTCCTGTAGACCCTCCTTTGAATCCAAACGTGGAAGAAAGGTAAATTTGCGACTGGTTGAGGAAGCTGAAGAGGGTTTACTTCGATTAAAAAAGTAAAAAAAATACTCTTAATTATTTAGATTAAAGCAAAATGAATTTTTTCCACATCATTTTTCTTTAATAACCCTTTAAAAACTGGAATTAACATATTTTTAAGCGTTTTTAAAAAATTAATAGAATTACAGCAATATCAAAATTTTCAATATTTTAATCAATTTTTAGACCCTACTTTAAATCCAAACGTGGAGGGAAGGGAAATTTGCGACTAGTTGAGGAAGCTAAAGAGGGTCTGTTTAATCCTACTTTACTCCTTGTAAAGTAGGCCTTAAATTTCGCCTCGGGTTACTATACATGTAATACTTAAATCTGGGAATTAAAATCTTTGCACGCATTGAAGATCGAACCCAGGACCTTGGAGACAATAAGAATACACGTATACGTTAACACTATCACAGTAACTTAATGATAACTCATCTTAAGTAACACTTTGAGAAATGAAGCCAAAAATGTGTTCGTCCAAAGCAGAGTTGGGTAGGATTGAAAATATATTTTGGGCTCTTGTTTCCCAACCCTGTTTGTTTACAAATGTCATATATGTCGATTATGATATTGTGTAATAGGAAATTATTAAATGCATTAATTGACAACGCATTAGAAATATTTATCAAGCGTGCATTACTTAAATTTTGTTCATTTATAATAAATAAATTATTGATAATTATTTGAACCATAAAAATAATTAAAAATTTTCAAGTATTGTGATTGTGAACTTAACTTAAATCTTATGTGATAAATATAAATAAAGGTTAGTGTATTTCATTTTATTTCGAAATAAATTTTTTCTTATTTAATTGCTCGCAATTTATAAGTTTTCGCTTCTCTCTTTCTTAAAATTCATAATAAAAGTATTTTTAATATCTGAATATTCAGTGCAGTGAATAAATTAATTAATAAACTTGTCAATAAGAGCATGCCAGCCATGACAGTTATACTTTGATACCAATTCAGGTATCAAAAAAAGATCCCATATTCTGGATCAATTCTTGAAAATGATCCAAATATTTGGATCAATTTGATACCTTATATCGAATCAAAACGTTGCATGAGTTGATCTTAATTCTTGTATCAATTTGATACACACAAGAAAACTGTGAAAATAATGTCAGATTTTCAAAATTCAAAATGGCGGATCCAATATGGCGGTCGAAATTTATAAAAATTCACCAATTCATTTGAAAGTTGTTACTTAGGGGTTTTTGGGGTCGCTGATTACGAATATGATGTCAGATTTTAATAATTCAAAATGGCGGATCCAATATGGCGGTCGAAATTTATAAATATTAATTATTTTTTATAAAACTTGGTGTCTATGGGTTTTTAGGGTCGCTGAGTACGAATCTGAAGTCAGATTTTTAAAATTCAAAATGGCAGATTCAATATGGCGTTTGAAATTTATAAAAGTTCGTCGAATTCACTTGAAACTTGTTACTTGAAGGTTTTTGGGGTTGCTGATTACGAATTTGATGTCGGCTTTTCAAAATTCAAAATGGCGGATCTAATATGGTGGTAGAAATTTATAAATGTTATTATGTTATTATTATTATTATTACGTTATTATCAGCGACCCCAAAAACCCCTAGACACCAAGTTTTATAAAAAATAATTAATATTTATAAATTTCGACCGCCATATTGGATCCGCCATTTTGAATTAATAAAATCTGACATCATATTCATTATCAGCGACCCCAAAAACCTTCAAGTAACAAGTTTCAAGTGAATTCGATGAACTTTTATAAATTTCGACCGCTATATTGAATCCGACATTTTCAATTTTGAAAATCTGACATCATATTCGTAATCAGCGACCCCAAAAACCCCAAAGTAACAACTTTCAAATGAATTGGTGAATTTTTATAAAATTCAACCGCCATATTGGATCCGCCATTTTGAATTTTGAAAATCTGACATCAGATTTGTAATCAGCGACCCGAAAAACCCCGAGATACCAGGTTTCATAAAAAATTATTTTTTTGTACAAGATTTCCTATCACCTTTCATTTAAGGGTTGTTTTTACCCCTTAAAGAAAAAATGACCTGATCTAGCAAAACGGCCAGACACGGGTATCTTTTTTTTGGTCCTAGTTTCTGAAAATCATTGATTTTTTCGTGTGTGAAAAATCGTGTCGATATCGGCGATATCACCTAGTAGGCAAAAAACCATGTTCGTTTTAAAAACGTTTTTAGAAATAATGTTCTGAAACATTTTAAGAACATAGATGTTAAAATAATGTTCTAGAACATTATTTGGCAGACATGAAACGTTCTAAAAACGTTTTTAAAACAAACATGGTTTTTTGCCTACTGGGCATATTTAACACTTATTAATGGAATCTGTGAATATTAAATAAATATTATTTAAAAAAAGCATGTAAAAAATTTTAGGGGTTCAAATATTTTAACTAATAATATAGGTTTCTGTCAGCTCCGGTATTTTTCCGAAGGGATGTAAGAAGCGTACAGGTGCAAATTGCGATTAGCACAGTACCATTCTTAGATTTCACGGGCTATATTATTAATACCCCAAACGTGGGTTCCGCCAATGTTGTTAACATAAGCTATCCCTGTCGTGTAATTAAAAAATTAAAATGAATTAAAAATTATCAAAATTATTATGAAAAAATTGTTTCCCTTTTTTAATGTTTATTTGGTAGAAGAAAATTTTGATCATGTTGTATACTGACATCTTTGTTATATAGACAAAGCCAGTAAGATTACTTCGAGAAAAGTTAATCTTAATAAACGAGGCTAATCAGCATAGGAATATGGCCACCACAAATGTACTGATCATGCAAATGCGTGCTCGCACCCTCTAAGAATTTACATACCTATTGCTAGCAGTCTGAATCCCGGACCTTTTGTCCAGCGTGGAATGTCTATCAACTTTTTGTCCCCGGGCGTTCAACCTCCGAGTAAATAAATAGGAGAGTCAAATGACCAGTAGGGTTTAAAGCGTCCGTCCGAAGGGAGCATCTACTTTTATTTGCTGATTGCGTTCGGATTGTTTCGTGATTTAGCATAAATGTTTGATTAGATTCCAAGACCCATTCGTCAATGAACCGAATAGAACGAGGGAACTTGTTTGACGAAAGCATTGGACATTGAAAGCTGAACGGAGCAGAACGTACGTGATTATTTATCGAACAAACTTTCGATAAGCCGCCAGGCATTTTTGTTCGATTGAGTGGAGACATTGATGAAATTGCAACCAAAGTTTCTAATTAATAGATAAACCGAAGCAGTAAAACTTTGAATGTCACATAAAATAAAAAATAATAAAATCAACCAATTTTTTTTAATTCAATTAGAAACCATTAAAATCATAAACTTATTATGAAATTTATTACTTCACTTTTAAATTATTTTACTTCTTCATACTTTGGATTATTTCAAAATGAAGACTGAAATATTATTAGCTTTGTTTCTCTTTGTAACAAAATATTTTTTACTTGAGGGGGAGGCAGTATTATGTATGACCATTTTATAAATATTGACGTAATTTCTGTGCTATGAGGGAAGGAGAATATTCATGTTGAACCCTCTTGTTTTTAAAAACTTGCGAAGGAAGCTCGTTATCTAAGTTTCCTTCCAGAAATCACTTCTCTTATTTCTCGCTTATCTCTTTCATTTTATATACATACGAAAAATACCTGAAACGTAAATATACAAAGTAAAATGCGCCTTGCAATCGCGATATCCCCCTAATATGCTTTACGTATAACTTCTTTTATAATTAAACTTTTTTAGTTTAAATAATAATTTATTAAATTAAGTAGTAATTGCAATTATCTTAATTAACGTATGTTTACACTTTTATTAAGTGTCAGGTTTACAACATATTTAACATAGAAATTATAGGGGATTCAGTACTAAATTGTACTATCAGTTTAGACAATAGAAACCATCTTGTGCTTTTAGAGTTATCCCAGTTGAATAGTGTCTCCTTGGTCGAGATACTTAATACATTGTTCTCACTGATGGTAACCCTTTATAAACAAGGTATCCCTCCGTCGTCATCAAAATGGATCGCATTAAGGCCTATTTACTTTCGCCATTGCGTGGCACTCAAAAGTTTACAAAAATAAATTTATATGTAATGAAATGAAAATTTAAAATAATTAAAAATAATTTTCTTTAATTATCAAATTCACTTTTTATCGATTTTCTGAAAATAAATTTCATAAAAGTTACACATAAAAATAAACCTGTTTAAAATATAATAAAAACCGAGCATCGGAATTCTGTTTATCTTTTTGAAACAATACTTTCGTTTTTTATTCAGAGGCAACTCACTAATGTGAATCTTGATAGGACGCATACCTGAAAATGTAGTAACAAAAAGAAAATGCAAGAGAAAGAATTTCAACTTTACGTAAATATTGAATCTTAATCTGAAATTTACATGTCGGGCACAAATTTAATATTATATACATAAATACCCAACGTCACTTGCCTTGGGAGAATTTTTCCTTAGCAATTATTCATCCAGTTTATACGCTATTAAAATTTTAATTACTGAAAAGGTTATAAACGCGACAATTTATTACAATTTTCGTGATAATTTTTCTAAAATTAACATCTATACACTTACAAAATATGTAGATAGGTAAGGAAATAATGTAATACAAACTCAAAATTTTTAATAAAATCTGTAATACTTGTTTTAACAAAATAGAGTATTAGAAAAAATCGTTTACATTTAGTTTGACGCATAATAAACAATATGTAAATTTGTAAGGAATGTACAGACTAGTTCAATATATTTATAATAACGATAAAAAAGTTTTAACTTAAAATATTTTCCTGCATTTTTACAATTAAAAGCTTACCAATAATATGGCAGTTATTATATTTTCTTTAAAACAACTTTCTCTCAATAAAATATAAGTTATTCGCAGTCTTACAATCAAAGTATTTATTCTAAATGTATACGAAATATAAAAAATTAGTAGTAAAGTAAAATATATCGATCACTCCAAGTCAAGAAAAACATTTTTTTATGTTTCCACAGCACACTCACTCATATATTTTATATAAAAAAACAACATCTGCTTCTTTAACAATAAAGTTTTTTCATCAATAAAGTTATTTTGTTAATGACATATATTCGAAATATATAACCAGTGATTTTCAAAGCAACAATCATTCATATCATAAATTCTTATCACCATAATAGAGGAAGAATTTTTACTCCTTCTTTTGTAATGGTGATCATTTATTATATTTTTTACATTAATAAAAAGATAACGATAACAAGTCTCAAATATGAGAACAAATATGCTATATTAAAATTTTAAAGACATGGAGCATGAATACAGTCTTTGTAATTCGATCGCGATTGTTCAGAAACTGGAGTTTATATACATATCTTGCACTGATACCTAGTGGTAAAGTAGTTTTGCGGTTGATTATAATTAAGAAAATAACAATTCTAGTACAACTTTTTCAATCATGATACAAAAATGAAGAAAAGTCTCAAGACGAACGTCTAATTGCATTACTTTTACTAACGCTTAATTTCCTTTCTTGATTCTTCCTATAAAGCCACAAGCTCATTATAGCGCGCTATCACTTTAATATAGTTTCTCACGCAACCCAAACAACAGAGCGTCTTGTCTGAACCTTAATAGAAGTTGTTGCTTCCAACTTAGGAAGTTTTCTTTTTGCGCAAAAGGACATTTTTCTGCTATGATTAAGCTTCCCGACACTAGCAGTGAAAACTTACCAAGCTTAAAGCAGCAACTTCTGTAAAAGTTCAGACAAGAAACTCAGCTGAGTGAGAAATCTTCAAAAAGTCTTTAAAAAAGGATCTTAATTCTATGTACTTTTACATTCTCAAAAAATAAAAATGTATTTATCCTGACTATTGTATTGTAAAATCAAGTTGAAGTCGTTTTTGAGATTAAGATTATTTAAAAAAAATGTATAGGATAATTTTACACTGCAAAAACAGATGTATTATTTTAAGACCTTTTTTTATCTTTAAAACACTTTATGATGTCCTAGAATTCGATCAATGGCGGAATGAGATATTTTTGAAAGAAATGAAAAATTTCTGAGAGTATTTTGCGAATACGGTATAATGAGCAAAATTTGTTCAGCAACGTTGTTTAAATATTCCTGCACCATATTTTCGTATATCATCCCAACGTTGCAATTTAATAAAGATTTTTGTACTTCCAACAGTTATAAATTTAATTTATTTAAATACTTTGTTACTTATCAATAGTATTTGTCTTGATCAACGTCTGCAGCATTGTATTGTTGTTTATGGCTATTGCGCTTTAATGTGGCTGATTCACAATTTAAACTTTTTGGATAAAGCTTCGGGCTTCCGACTCCATTTATATTAGAATTATTTTTTCCCCTTAAAGTACCATTCATATTTGAATTAGATGAAAAGCTAGACAAGCGCTTCGGAGTCACCTATTAAACGATTTATACTTTATTAGAAATACTACTGCTGAATAATAAAAATTTCTAAATTTGTATAAGATTTTTTCGATTTTGGAAGACAGGTCAAAAAGTAAAAAACACTTTTCTTATTTTTATAACGACGGCGTTTCGATAACTAGGTTTGTTATCATCATCAGGTCACTTTAATAAAACAAATCAATGCACAAATAAATAACAATTCACAAAAAAAAATTATATATAAAAAATTATAAAAATAAATAATTTACCTAATTGACATTAATTACATAAACATTCCGTCCAAAGAAAAAATTATAAAAATAAATAAATATAAAATAAGTCGAAAGTAATAAAAACAAGAACAAATCACAGACATTGTCGCAATGAGTGATTAGTCAAAACTGAAGATGAATGTTTATGTAATTAATGTCAATTAGGTAAATTATTTATTTTTATAATTTTTTATATATAATTTTTTTTGTGAATTGTTATTTATTTGTGCATTGATTTGTTTTATTAAAGTGACCTGATGATGATAACAAACCTAGTTATCGAAACGTCGTCGTTATAAAAATAAGAAAAGTGTTTTTTACTTTTTGACCTGTCTTCCATAATCGAAAAAATCTTATACAAATTTAAAAATATGGAAGGATAAAAAATAACCACTACAAATAAAAATTTCTACTTAATTAATTAATTCTTGATTAATTGAGTTATTTACATTTTCGGAAATAATAATTTGTTATATTTAGTAACTAATTTCAAACATATATCATTTAAGAATTACCTCTTTTAGTGGTACTATGACGTATGGGTTCTGTTTTGTTATATAATGAGGGCTTCCTGCAATATGTGATGCTTTTCGCTTCATGTAAAATATACTCAATACTGTCATAAAAATCATGCCAATGATGATACCAACGATGAAACTTCCTACAACTGCTCCAATAGATACACCTGCCATTTGAACATTTGGAGAGAGGTTATTGATAAATTCTGAAAATCGTTAAGATATACTAAAGTTATGAAACGTATTTTTGTACGAAAATTCATGAAAATTGCATACGAATTGTGACTTAAATATTTTTAATGTTTGTTTCATAATATTTTAAAAATTATTATTTTTACCATTATAAGAACATTGACGAACTTCTTGATTAGCACCTTGACAGACTCCATTATTTTGATGTACAAGGCACTTACGTTTTCTATATTGCTGATTATCAAAATTACAGTTAGACCAATTTGACCAATTATCCCAATCAGAAGCAGTATCACAGTTCGGCATTTTACAAAATTCTTTAATAAAATTGGGCCCTTCACATGAATTTGGTGATGTACATTCTCTTTTCCTTGTTCGAATTCCAGTACCACAAGATGTAGAGCACTGTGACCAATTCGACCAATTGGACCAGGGTCCTTCAGCTTTACTCTTTTTCATTTCATTTCCACGACATGAAAATGGACCACAAACTCTTGTTTCCATTGACACACCTTCACAAGGAGGTGATTCACATTGCCTCATCTACGAAAAATTGTTAATTTCTGAATTCTTAATAGTTTAATTTTAGTAACATTATATCAAATAACAAGTTTAATACCTATGATAAACAATAATAATTTATCTTGATACAAAAATAATTTCATACAATATCCGATCTACACATTTTAAATATACTTACTCTAGCCTGAGAACCTGCAGCACATACACGATTGCATGAAAACCAATGAGACCATTCAGACCAACCAACTTCTGGATTACTGTCCGTATTTGTTAATCCTATTCCACGAGAGCAAGAACCATCTTTTTTACAATAACGTTCTTCTTCTTTTCCCAAGTGAATACGTAAACTAGAAGGGTTGTCAATTTGAGCACGGCATATAAATCTATAACGCTTTTCAATGTAATCAACTTCTTCAGCTTGCGTTGTCAAGTTAGTGACCATCCATGGTGTCCAATTTGAATATTTTTTTGTCTCTGTACAAGCTTGACTGTTACAATGCTCAACCTAAACAAACATGCTTATGTTACTTTGCCATTAAAAAGATTTGTGAATGTTATACATAACATCATTAATTAGAAATATTCAGAGTCGCAGAAATAAAATGATTTTGTCATAAGTGTAAAATATTGTAAATCAAATTAGAATTCATATGGAAACTAACTTGAAAGTTACATCCGGGACAGTCAGCACTGCTCTCGTGAGTTATTGAAGTGTCACAAGTTCTTCTTCTAATTCGTACACCTATAAAATACAATTTTAATATTAAAAATATAATTAAATATTTATAATAATTAATTTACGTGCAATCCTGGCGAATAGCGTGAAGCGCAACAGATTAGTGTCAATTTCGTTGACATTTTGTAGCGCGTTAAACTATTGTATTAAATCGATGAAATTGGTTGAAATAAACTATTGACATGAATAGCTAGAATGGACTAATTAGTGTTCAATTAAGGTATCAGCAATCGAAAAATCATATTTTGAGGGTTCCGTATTCGAAGGGGGAACCCTATTAATGAGACTAGTGAAGCAAGGCATGTACCCCACCCCCCCCCCAACCCATAGAGGCCACACGAATTTATCTAGAGGGCTGAAATTTAGTACACATATGTATTTTGACATGTAGATTACAGGAAAAATATAGCGAATCTCATAGGAATTGATTATCATAGCGTTGTCAAGGAAAAACCATGAATTTTTACGAAAAATCCCTAAAAATGACTATGTACCCCCACCCCTGGTGGACACATTTTTTCACATAGAGAGCTCAAATTTGGTACACTTATATATTTTTACGTGAAAATTACAGGAAAAATAATATATCCAACATGATTCGGATCGATTTACATAGCGTTGTCAAGGGAAAATCAAAAATTTTGAAAAAAAGCGTTTAATCCTCCTAGCGCACACACTATTTGACCAAGACAGTTCATATTTGGTATACATGCGTATTTTTGCGTATAGATCACAAGAAAAATATAGCGAGCACGATTGGAATTGATGATCATATTGTTTTTAAGCAAAACTCAAATTTTTAGAAAAAATCATGGATTTTTCAAATAAAAAAAGAAGAAAATTTTATCTCAAGGGATTCAAATTTATACCTTTTTACGTATTTTTTACGTTTATATTACAAAAAAAATGTAAAGAGAACGATTGTAGTTGATTATCATAGCGTTTTCAAGGAAAAACTGATAATTTTCGATAAAAATCATCAATTTTCTTCAAAAAACGAAGAAAATTTTATCTAAAGGGCTTCAAATTTATACATTTTTACGTATTTTTACGTGTAGATTACAAGAAACATATAGTAAGCATGATTGGAGTTGATAATCATATCTTTTTCAAGGAAAAATTGATAATTTTCAATATATGTGACTATGTGTCTATCTATGTGTTTTCATGCTCACATTACAGGAAAAATTAAGCAAAATTGGAATTTTTCCACCTGCCTTCACACTTTAACTCCTTTAAATTTTAGGTTTAAGGGTACGGAACCGTCGATATTAATGCGAGTGTAACTCACACTTTTCCGATTTTTATTACTGTTTAGGAATTTCATATGCCTAAAATTCCAATACTGCATTATTGGTACTAGCAGGAATTATTTTAATTCCTGCTATTTTATTATTTTTACCTAAATTACATAATTAGTTAGTATAATAGATAATAGTACTAACCTCCATTACATGGTCGGGAACATGTAGTCCACGATTCCCATGATGACCACTGTCCATTTTCTGAAGACAAAATTGACTGAGCTGGATTCGGACACGGTGGAAGATCAATACAAAGAGTTTCATCATGATCATGTCCTACACAAACTCGACCACCAAACGCAGGAGAAGGGTTTGTACAAGTACGTCTTCGAGTTTTCATGGCAAGACCACAAGTTTGAGAACAAGATGACCAGGTAGACCACGATGTCCACCCACCGTGAACAGTGCAGTTTGTAACTTTTACTCTTGGTCCTTCACAATTACTTCCTCCATGTTTTGGTGGAGGATTATTACATTCTCTAATTTGACATTGGCAACTATCTGGATTCTATATGAATAGTAAAGATAACAATATATTTACTAAATAATAAATTAAATAAAATTAAGATATAAGTACCTCATTCTGAGGAGAATTGGCGTGTTGAGACTTTTCAGAACCAGATTCTGTAGATTCATGTTGACAAAAATGCCATGGACTCCAACTACTCCAACCTCCTTCTACTGAATCTTTTAATACAGGACATTTTGTTATATCTTGATGCCAATGACTGACAGTTGGATTCTGATCAGGAGCTTGTGCACAAGTCATTGTTAACTCATTCCATCCACAATAAGGATCTTCTGCATTTAAACAAGCTGATCGTGTTCGGTGTCGATGACATTGAGTAGCTGATATCCTAATACAATAACGATTGTAAATTATTAAAGTATACAGTATTAAAATATATAACTAGTCCCTCTTGACACATATTTATATAAGTGCAAGTACCTAAATAATCCTGTATCCATCCCTACATATAAACTATGTGTATCCTTGAGATACTGTAGAACTATTGGTTGCGAAGGTAATGGACCCCAAACTTCGATTATACACGTTTCTTGTGCTCCTGGTAGAACGGAGATCTTTTTAATACGTCCTGTCGTTGTTGCAGCATAAAGTATAATTACACTACGATGTAATTTCGTTGGGGTTGTATCCACAGCAATATGTGTATATCTTTATAATATTAATTGTTTTAATTAGCGATAATTTTTAATCCTGTTCTTATATTTTTTCCTTATACTTAATATGGGGTGTTAAGGAATAATTTAATTTAGGGATTCAAATTCTTTCTTGAGATTAAATTGATCTTTTGACACAAAAATGCGCTTTTACTGTCATCAGTAGGTTTTTAATAAAAAATTTGGATTTAAACGCATAAAGAGTTATGTTAAATTACAATTTAATTAATAAGTAATTAATATGCAAATTAATTACTTATTATCAAAATAATTAATTAAACCTGATGAAATTCGCTCAGAGTTTCCTTGAGATAATCCGACATGGTTTTAATAAGAAAAATCATCATCAAATGAAAAATTGAGCATACGGATCTTAAAAGGGCACATGCTCGAATTTGCATCACAAGTTTTGGCCTCGTGTTAAAATTTTGAATTTATTAAATATCAAATTTTAACAGTTAATTCCTTGGAATTTGATATTGAAAATTTTAACACCATAGGCCAAAACTTCTGATGGAAATTCGAGCGTGTGCCCTTTTAGGTTCAGGAGCCTTAATAACCCCCACAGCACCGAAACTTTACTAAAGATTTATTTGAAATGTTTGGAATATTTAATTGTAATGTTTAGTGAAAATTGTGTAAAGATTTAAATGTCCCACTTGAATACTGCCGTACAAATTAAAAAGATACATAAGCGCCATTGTCGCTTAGATTGATTTTCTCATGTTTATACTACAGTAATGACGACCTAAGCGACAATGTCGCTTGCGATGTTTTTAATCTGTACGGCAGAATAAATGTTTAGCGCAAAACTTTCCTGAATATTTAAATGAAATTTTCGCCTAATTATAATTATAATTATGCGAAAATTTCATTTAAATGTTTAGGAAAGTTTCACACTAAACATTTATTTAATCGGAACATTTAAATCCTAATACAATTTTCACTAAACATTGTAATTAAATATTCCGAATATTTCAAATAAATCTTTAGGAAAGTTTCGATTCCGTGGGGGTACATATAAATATTAACTCAAACTATTTATGTGTCCCTTAACACTTCATATTATTGTACTTATATTTTTAAATATTAAAATGAAAATTAGTTATTACCGTTCACGACTTGTGTGCAAAGGCTTTAGAGTAATACCCTGTACAGCATCATCCATTAGTTGATACCTATGGTTATTCATTATTTGGTAAGGTGCACTATTAAGCTTTTGGCCGCAATGTTGTCGATTATGATGAGGTACTGGTTGCCTTTCCCATGTAGAACCGGAATTTTCTTGATATTTATAAGGACCATTAAAAGCCGACAAAATAGCCGACATATTAAAAGCACATATTGCTGATCCTGCTATTGCATTACTAAATATTGAAAAAATAAATTATTTCTTTATAAGGGCTCATATTAAAATAATCGTAAATAGTTGTTATTTAAAAAAAGAATGTAACTATGACCGTAATTATAATTCTTAATATGGCCGCGAATTTGAAATAGTACGGCTATATGTATGGTCTTATTTTGGACCATTTTTTTATTTTCTAGGGTCGTAATTATGACTGTTTTTGAATTCGTATTTACCAATCATATTTGGGGCTGAATTTATGGTCGTATTTACGGTTGTATTGACGCTTTTTTAAATAGAGACTATAAATTCTTTCAAAAACTGAAAATGAAAATTTATGTACTTTGGAGTTGTAAACGTAGCATAAACTGTCCCTTCCTCTGGATGATACACTGCACCTTGAATTTCATCGTAGTAAAATGGAAACTCGCCTGGTAATGAGCAATTTAAACGAGATTTACTAAATGTAGTCCAAGTATCTCTCATTAAAGTCTGCCCACCTGGATCATTTTTACAAACTCTCGCTATTCTAGAGTATATTCTCTGTAATAAAAAAGTATCAATGAAGAAAACGTCTTAATTTATATCTTTTAAGTAGGTGATTCTCCGGAAAAAGGGCGTACATTTATTTCTTCCATACATTTATTTTACTATCTTTGAATAAATTTTTTGACAACAAAATTGAAAATAAAATTTTTTTACTGCAACCGTTTTAAAACATGGCTCAAAAACTATTGTTTCCTATAAAAGGATTTTCAATTTACCAAAATTAAGAATTTGATGAATTTTAAGAGATATTTCTCATTATTCCTCATGAAATTTTTTCCTTAATTCGTACGAATTCTTTTCAACCGGAATTAGTTTATATCTAATAATTTTTAGATATTTTATTAATTTATTCAATTATGTTATTCTGTATTTACCTTTCCACAATTAATATATTCCACTGCTGTTTCCCGAAATAAGAAAAATACGTGTTCTTCTGTTTCAAAACTGCCAACGAACTGTGGGTCATTGAGCCACCTAAAGTAATAAATTAGTTACTCTTTTTTTAATTCTGTTAAATAAGTAACGTGATAATTATTTTTCGTATTAAGAATTCTACTTTTAGCCCCAAATATTGAAGCAAAAGTTTATTTAACCTCGAATATAATTAGGTAATAAAAAATTGTATATTTACTTAAAATCATATTGATGCGTTCGAAGATTAGGATATTCTAACGTCCTATAAATAGCGGAATCAGCACCTGAAAAATCAGTTGGTGCTCCTGCAAATAAACCACCAGATCTACTCAAAATTGCTGTCACGTTAGCATGAGGTGAATATGGACACATTGCAACTCCTGATAGCGAATCAATAACATTCTTAATATTCTCTATCTGTAACACAATAAAATGGCATTTTTTTGACAAACATTTTATTTGAGTTTGGGGTCAGTAACGTTTTAAGGAAACAAAAACACAGTAACAAGTTGAAATACGAATCAATTCGGAAAATTTATTTGATAGGGTCAGGTACGTGACAATTTGGATGTCAAATGCATTCCTAAGCGACAAATCAGATAATGAGAATTTTATTACTCGACAATCGAGTTGAATGGAAATTCTGTTAAATAAGAGTTTGGATGTCATTATACGTCCTCAGAACATTTGCATATGGTTTATATGTGAAATCATTACGTAGTATTTATTTTTCTATTTCTTGTTCTTTTTAAATTTATTGTAACAAATTTATAACTAGCCTGTTTTAGTGTTTTTTGAATTTTCTTGATATAAGGATATAATATTTATAAAAAAAAGGAAATTTACCTCTCTCCACGTACACATCGGACTATAAGCATTAGTGCCACATGTAAAAACTTGTTTTTCATTGCTCAATAAAACTTTTATAAAATTGTGACAATCTTCAGAAGTTTGCCCTTTATCCTGACAGGTTGATATTTTTTCAGTAGGTGCGGTCCATGATGCATGCTCCAGTTGAGTTAAGTTGTTTAAAGTCAAACGAAAAAGATTGTCTCTAAAATGAGAAGTAAATTAGATATAGTGAAAAAGGGGCTCTTTATTTCAACCTAAAAAATATCTTTTCATGCACTAACATATATAGAA
This sequence comes from Leptopilina boulardi, assembly GCF_019393585.1. Classification (NCBI taxonomy): domain Eukaryota; kingdom Metazoa; phylum Arthropoda; class Insecta; order Hymenoptera; family Figitidae; genus Leptopilina; species Leptopilina boulardi. The sequence goes on along the minus strand of NW_026137948.1, from coordinate 2,937,419 downwards.
TAATAAAGAGAACTAAAATCTGACCGTGCTCCTACAACCACTTGTTGTCTTGCTACATCGAACAATAATTGAGAATACGTGGTCACCCCTTCTTTTTGAAACAGCTTTCCATCTTGAAGTAAATCTAAAAATAAATAACTTATGAAATTGTACCAATTTAAAGGTTTCTTACTAGATACCATAGTCTAGTATAGTGGACGCTTTTAACTTGCAAAAAAATCCATATTTCTGAACTGAGACATTTTAAGAGGGACACCAGTTTCCAGTAAAAGTAGAATACCCCCCACTGAAAATTCCCACGTAGGAATATGTATAGGATCCTATGCAAAATCATATATATACATATGATTTTTGGACCTGAATTAATGAAAGAATTCAGATAGGAATTATCATAGGAATTTACATAGGATTTAATAAATTTCATTAAATACTATATGAATTCTTATATAGCTTTATGTATTGATTCCTATTATAATATAATTACTGAAAATTAATCTAAATTACATTTTAACATCCTACGCATTAATTTTTAACAACTGGATTTTGTAAGGTAGGGAGAGACGGAAACTAAAATTAGCTAAAATAATAACATCAAGTTATTTTTTTAATATTTTTAAATGAGATTTTAAGTTACTCTACCTTGATATAAAATGTGCCGAAAGTCTTCTGAGGTACAACATATTGTCATAAGTTGTAAAATTAATACGAATCCCAATTGGTATTTCATTTTTGTTTCACATTAACTTTTGCTCCTGTTCAAAAGAACAAATATTATATGAAGTAAATATTTAATTAAACTTAAAATTACTAAACAAATCTTATAAAATTAACAAAAGAACTATGTAGTTCTAATTTTTAATTACTTTTTTAGTGTTTATTTTTTTGCAATAAACTAAAAATACAGGAATTTGAAAAGAAATTATTTTCCATTTCGTTTAAATAACACTGGTTCACAAATTTTGGATTTTTTTTGCCATAAGAACAAACGTTGATGATTCTTATAGGATTTTTAGCGTAGATTACGAATCCGTCAACGGAACTTGTCCATCAAGTCTCAATTTTGAGAAAAACGGCGTCAAAGTGTTCAAAAATGGACTTTTTAGCACTTTTTCAAGCACTCCAAGAAATTAATACGCCGTGATAAACAGCTCAAATAGGGTTTAAAAGAGAGCTTATACCTTCAACTTTAATCTCCAAAAACAAAAACCTGTGTGGCAATATTGGAAAATTGTAAGGTAAAACTTTTTACCCCGTGCGCACAGCAATTTCAATGTGGAGAGGGAATTTTTGAAAAATTAATGGACTTTCTATAAATGTATCTAGAAGTTTTCGAGATCGCAGATTACGAATCTGAAGTCACTTTTTAAAAATTTTAAATGGCGGATCCAATATGGCGACCAAATTTCTAAAAAAGCACACGGAGAGAAATAGATGGTAAGAATTTACGATCTTAAGATGGTAAAAAGTAGATGTTATCCGGTACCATCATTATGCTACTCGGTACTATCAAAGATGTTAGAAAAAGTATGGTTATGTTACCCAGCACAATCAAGATGTTACTCCGTACAATCTGGATAGTAACTGATATAATCTAGATTACTGTCCGTATATGTAAGATCAAATATGGTACCTGGTATTATCTAGATAGTACCCCGTACCATCTATTTCTCTCCGTGCAATAGATTTTCTTAAAAATTTTGTATCTAGGGATTCAACATACTGAACCGGCCATTTTGAATTTTTAAAAAGTGACTTCAGATTCGTAATCTGCGATCTCGAAAACTTCTAGATACATTTATAGAAAGTCCATTAATTTTTCAAAAATTCGCTCTCCACATTGAAATTGCTGTGCGCACGGGGTAAAAAGTTTTACCTTACAATTTTCCAATATTGCCACACAGGTTTTTGTTTTTGGAGATTAAAGTTGAAGGTATAAGCTCTCTTTTAAACCCTATTTGAGCTGTTTATCACGGCGTATTAATTTCTTGGAGTGCTTGAAAAAGTGCTAAAAAGTCCATTTTTGAACACTTTGACGCCGTTTTTCTCAAAATTGAGACTTGATGGACAAGTTCCGTTGACGGATTCGTAATCTACGCTAAAAATCCTATAAGAATCATCAACGTTTGCTCGTGTGGCAAAATTTGGTCGACCAGTATAATTGATCAGTATTGTGAAATGATTAAAATCACCGAAAAAACTCTTTAATCTTAAAAATAATTCGTTTCTATATGTGTTTAATAATAATAAATAATAATTGTTATGAACAATTTGTTAAAAGTCATGATGCGTATAGCATTTTTTTTTTTGCTTAATTTTGAGTAAAATTTATTAATCGGCAATTATTGGTGACACTGATCACGATTTTTCAAGTTACAACGGGTTGTCAAGTTACAGGGGCTATGGTACATTAAAACTTCTATTATATAAATTAAAGAAGATTTTTTTTCTCTACTTTTAGAATACAAAATCCAAATTTTTTAATTTTTTTAACAAAAGCCTTTCTTCTTCAAATTTAAGATAATAATCAAATTTTCTCCACTTGGGACATTTAAAAAAAAAATTTCCACTGACACTTTAATTATAATTTAATCAATGTTTCCATTAATAAATAATTCAAAATAATTTTTTTTTAATTCTTGAATGTTGTATTCTTACCATAAAACAGTTTATATAATTAAATAATATAATTTCATAATTTTTATTTACCCTATCTTTTTTTTGTTCGAAATTACCCGACTCTCCTCTATATAAAATCTACAAAATTTAAGCTATCGTTTAAGATATTTTTAAATATTTTAAGAATGATTAAAAATAAATAAAAAGTTGATTAAATTTTTTTTTTTGAATTTTGAAATTAAAATTAATCTAATCTTAAAAATTACTACCATGATGTCAAACGACATTAAATTTACTACAAAATCTACATCTATGTATTTTCCTTCGATTAATAAATTTTTAATAAATTATAATTATATGTACTTAAAAGTAATATTGAAAAACAAATTAAGATCGGGGTTGTCCCTATTCTCGTATAGAATGACCCATATATAAACATGGTTTAATATCCAGATAATCAACAATAACAAATTTATTAGTTTTCACGCAACATATCAATGACTTATATTGAATGATTATTCTCAAGTTGATGTAATCTACACAGAACATACTAAAGCTATTGATAAAGTGAATGATAAGTTGTCAATAGATAAGCTTTCCAGTAAGAAGAGGTTGATTGAAAGAAATTATTTATTATTATTAAAATTATATAATTTTAATTATAATAAAAACAAATTTTTAGTGTTTTTTTGTTTTATTTTTTTTTAATTTACAACTTCATTTATTTCTCTAAATTATCCGCCATATTGTATCCACCATTTTAAACTCTCAAAAACTGACTTCAGATTCATAATCAGCGACCCGAAAAACCTCTGAATGACATGACTTCTTAAAACCCAACAAATTTTCAAGTTTGATGATCGCCATATTGGATACACCGTTTTAAATTATTAAAAACCGACTTCAGATTCTCAATCAGCGTCCCCAAAAACCCCCGAGTAATGAATTTTGCAAAGATTGATTAAACATTACACGAGGGGGAATTTACTCTGGTAATCAAGTGTAAACTTGCCTGGTAATACTCGGTAATACCTGTAATATTTTGTAATGTCTTGTAATAATAAGTATTGTTGTGTAATACCATGTAATACTTGTAATATTGTGGTATTATGGTTGATACTGAAGTATAACAACTTTGCCATAGGTGGCGGTATCGAATGTTTTGTAATAATAAGTATTATTGTGTAATACCATGTAATACTGTGTAATACTTGTAATATTGTGGTATTATGGTTGATGCTGAAGTATAACAACTTTGCCATAGGTGGCGGTATCGAATGTTTTGTAATAATAAGTATTATTGTGTAATACCATGTAATACTGTGTAATACTTGTAATATTGTGGTATTACAGTTGATGCTGAAGTATAACAACTTTGCCATCGGTGGCGGTACCGAATGTTTACAGCATGAAGAATAGACTACAAGAGACCAATCTCCCATGCATTTACTTCACTAAAATGGTGCCAAGATTCGTCTTAAGCTAAGACAAGTACTCAGCTTGCCCAAAGGTGGCGAAAAAAACAGATAGATACCATCAACGTACGCATGTCAAGAAATATCTGTTTTGATCTGTTAGCTGTCATATTGTTTTGAAAAACATAACCTGAATTTAGGTACATATATTTTTATGCTGGATAATAAAAATAGACTAATATTGGTAAGTAAAGGCAATTATTTTTTACAAATAAGTTAATAATAATTATTTATTTGTTGTTATTTAATAAATATATGAAATAGTAAAAAAAATGTACCCATTGAGATATCATTAATAAAAATTGACTAAGATTGTCAGAGTTATTGAAGCATAAATAAATTTATTAATTAATAAATATTTTAATATTTTTAAACTGAAAAATTTTTTTCTTTTCAATCTATTGAAACAAATAAATTTTTTATATGATACAAAAATGTTTACAAAACCAAATATTAAACGTTATAAACATGGATGCTCACGGATATTATAATACAGAAAATTATATTTCTTCAGTTCCTTGTCCAAAGTTAAAAACAAATAAGTTTTATTTATCGTGTTCTTTAAAAGAAATTTCAAAACATTTGAAATAATATAGTTATTTACGTTTTAAAAAAGAGAAATTTATTATTTTCTTTTATAAGTAGGGTAAATGCACTAATTGCGGCAAGATCTTGTACAGGGATTTTTAATAGGGTTTTGAATTTAGTCGATAAAATAGGTTAAAAATTAACGAAGTTATGAGTTTTTTGAGATAGTTATCAAGGAATTCTATAAAAAAATTATTTTTAATATAATTTAAAACCTTTTTTTATGTGCAAAAAGTTTGAATTAAATAAAAATAAATTTTGCTATGAAAAACAGTTTAAGTGACTTCTACAGATATTTTCTGTTTACCTCGTATCTTTTTTCTCTTTCCAGACTCCTTTTTCGCTTATCATTCATTTTTTCATGTTTAACTATTTTTTTGCTTTCTCAATTTTTTTTCAATATAATAAAACAAAATAATAAAATAATTTTTGATAATTTCATGATAAATGATTAAAAAAACAAATAAATGCAAAAATTTTTATTATTTGGCAATATTTATTTAACCAAACAATTATTTGTTACGAGTCAAATAATCAATCACTTATTTTTAAGACGAATTTTAATTTTTCGAATTAGCATTTAACAGAATTTCTTTATAAACGAATGTTTACGTAATAGAATTTTTATAGATACTGAATATTTATTTGACAAAATTTTTATTTCATAGAATTTTTCTTTATTAAACGTTTTATTCAAAATAATTCTAATTCAACCGAATTTTAATTTAGGATGATTTTCATTCAACAAAATTTTAAGTGATTCGAATTTTAAATGTCAACAATTCTAATTCACCGAAGTTTCATTTGTCCGAATATTTGTTTGTACGAATAGTTATTTGATAGAATTTTTAAAACGACGAATTTTTATTTGTCATAAATTACAAATGTCTGGACAAATAAGCAACAGAAAGATTTCAACGCAATTTTTAAAGTTTATCAATCACGATTTTCTTGATAATATATATTTGATTAGTCAATTTTAAAATTGCGCCGAAATATTTCTGTCGATTTTTCATTCACTCATTTGCAATTTCGAAGATATGAAGATTCAACGTTTTCAGAATTCTATCAAATAACAATTGGTGCAAATAAAAAAATTAGGATAAATGAAGATTCGGTATATTGGAAATTCTGAAACTTCAAAATTCGAATTATAATTAAAATTCTTTTGAAAGAGAATCATTCTAAATTAAAATTCGGTTAAATTAAAATTCTTTTAAATAAACAGTTGTGTAAAGAAAAATTCTGTAAAATAAACATTCTGACAAATAAAAATTCGGTACTTAAAAATTCTGTAAAATAAAAAGTAATTTAATCCATGTGTAAACAAATTTTTAAATTATCATTATATTTTACGAAAATTTTACATTGTAAAATTCAGGGGGTCAATTACTCAACTTTTTCAAGATTTATTAATATTAATTTTCGTTATAATGTTATTTGTTTGTTGTGGGATCCGCAATGTGGAATACGAAATACACGGAATGTGGGATTTGGAATCTGGGTTTCGTAATATGGAATGTGGATAGCGGAATCCGGAATGTGGAATAAAAAATATGGAATCCGAAATGTGGGATCCAGATTGTAGGTTCCGAAATGTAGAATCCGGAAATAGTTACGTAATCTACCCCTTGCAAGAAAAATTTGCACAGTGTTTTCTAAGTTTTTTTCTACAAATTTATAAATAGTTTTCATCAAGTTTTGTAGATAAATTAAATTTTTAAAAATATTTATTAATATTTTTACAAACATTGCTTGACTACACTTAGAAAAACGATTAAAATTTATTGCGTACAGGTTTATTTGAAACAGAAATGCCATAGTTGCGCATGCGTATCAGTTTAAATTTTACCACGTAAACTTCTGCAAAAACTTGTCGCCGTGAGTTCATGTCACTGTACATATTCTAAGAACTCTAGAGTCCTTCATATATATATTAACAAGATGGTTCAATTTAAAAAAAAAATAATCTAATTTTATAATTACTGAAAAATGTAATTTTACTAAAGGTAAACATAATAATTTTTGTAACATAATATTTTTCAGGAATTTTATACACAATTTGGTAAAAAAACACTAAATCAAAAATTTGCAACAAGCATTTTAGATGTAGGTACAAACATTTCTCCCTTGTGGTAAGTTTGCAAGTGTAAATTAGAAGATTTGCAATACATTTTTCAAAAATGTTGAAATATTTAATTTAAATTTAAAATATTTTAAATAAAATGAATTATAAAAATAAGAAATAAAGTTAGTAAAATAAGTGAAGAACTATTTTCCAGAATCTTTATGTAATGTTTCTTCTGAATATTCATAAACATTTACTTAAAAATTATAATAGGTTCCTAAAAGTCCCTTTCTAACATTCCTGGAATGTTTAATAATATTAAACTTTTATGCTGCATCGCACGATTTATAATATATTATCTTTTCACTAAATAAATAATAATATTTATTATATATTATTATTACTATTATTATTAAATTATTATTATTATTATTATTAATATTACTTATCGTATAATATGAGAAATAATTTAATTTGATGTAGGTAAAATAATATGTTAATAGGTTCCTTACCAAATGCAGAAATGTAGTTTCAGTTATAGGATAAAATAAGATTGAGTAAACATCTCTTTTTTCCAATTTGTATATTGTCTATATAGTTGATTTTTAATATCATGGCACATATTTTTCTCTATCATTATCATCACTAATAGTAGAAAATTTTTAATAAACATGTTATTAACAATCATTTCAATCCACACACGAAAAAACATTCAAATAAATCTTTTCTTCTCGCAACAGATAAAAAACATTTATGCGGAATGAAGGGAGCTTGGGTACCGTTCATTATGATTTATAAATAGAAAAAAAAAATATATATATATATATATAAATATAATCTTATAGAAATTGTATGTTCTTATCTTTATACTTGAATATAACATAAATTATTACTATAAAAATACATTTTTTTTCGTTACAGTAATACCAACAAAGACGTTTATTTCTGTTAGGTTGGGTACTTTCAGGTACCAAAGCCCGAGAACGGTTAGGTATGTACTGATACGACTCCAAATCATGATGAAAGGAGAACTTTCCATTCGCTTGGTCGTGTAGGTTGTTGATGCTCTGACGTGGTGGTAGAAACACTTATGAGGTTTGGTCCATTGCCACTCCATTGGCGCTGAAAGTCAGATTATAGAAAGAGAGAAAGAGACAGAGAGAGAGTAAAAAAAGAAACTAAAGTAATTATTTCATAGAAAAGAAAATACTTAACAGCTCATAAATACAGTTTTCCAAACAAACATACAGATTCAAAATTATTAATATCGAATAATTTTCTTTTACATAACACACTTTGATGTAATATACCATATTTTTTTAATATTATTTTTTTGAGATTAGCGAAAAAAAGCCTCATATATGCAGAAACACTCAGTATTTCTAGTACTCGTATATATATTTTTCATAAATATATTTCATATAAAAAATAAGATTCTTCATCTCGTATATATTTTCTTAAAAAATAATTTCTAAAAAATTCAATCTCGATTTTGCAAAATTCTAATTTAAGGGAAATAAACTTACGAAATTAATTTCTGAAAATATTCATTTATTTATAATAAAGAGCAATTTAAATTAATATAATATAATTGAAAGTTAAAAATTTTTTTAATAAAAAGCTTATTTTTGCGTTAGGACTTGGGTGTATATTGTGTTGCTATACTTCAGGGGCAGACTGACGGGGAGATGACAAACACCACAGTAGAAATGTCCGTAGCTCGCCGGAATTGAGCACCAGCATGGTACTGACCCAATACTAGCCGTCAGTATTGACTTTCAGTACTGGCAGTGTACTGACTTATACACCGAATCAGTACTATGTCGGAGGTAAAAAAATACTAAAACCAGTACTGTTAGTGGCTTGTCATACACACCGAATCAGTACTATATCGAAGGTGAAAAAATATTAAAACCAGTACTGGCAGTAGACTGTCATACACATTGAATCAGTACTATGTCGCTTGTAAAAAAACATTAAATAAAAAATTCTTAAAATTGTTCTAATAGGTAGAAAACGATGATTTTTTATTAATATTGTTTATTAACTTACTTTTAATTGTGTAATTCATTAATCATTTTTTTTGTTTTAATATACTTATTTACGGTAAAAATAATTTATTAATAATATTAAACTGAAATTCCTATACAGTTTTATTTCATAAAATCTTTGAAATAATTATAAATTTTTGTGATGTAAAAAAATTCTAGATTGAATTCATTTTATTTTCGTGATAAATAGATAATACGGTCATTGAAATCAAAACTTTTGCATTAAGATGAACTACTTCAAGCCAGCGCGGCTGTGCGTATCCAATTTGCGTTCTTAGGGTTTATGGTTCGATCCCCCATGCGTGCGAGATTTTTCATTCTTAGTTTTAAGTGTTATAAGTACAATATTTGTTAATATGCAATATTAATTATCAAAATTGCGTTTTTCTCGAAAAACACTGCAAATCCATTTTTTTACGAGGCGCCTGAAGAGATTTACTGCCACTCGTTCAATTTGCAATATTTTTCAATGAGAATTTAGGAAAATATACTTCAAATATTGTATTAATATGTGGAAATTAAGTTAAAAAAGTAACACACTTTATATAACCGAAAAAAATTATTTAAAAAGTGCCTTTTTTACACCGAATTAACCATACCCCCCCCCCCCCTTAAAAGAACCTTACATAGGAATATAATTAATCTAGATGAATTCTTGTATGTAAACTACATAGGTTTCTATGAAGAATCCAATAAAAATGCATGTGGGATCCTTATTGGATTCTTTACAGGAACCTATATAGAATTTTCCAGTACAGGGATGAGATCGGTTATATAGTTTCTTCACTAAGAGAAATGGATTATAAAAATTTAATGTTAAAAAGTAGATGTTACTCGGTACAATATTTATACTACTATAGTAGCATAAATGGTAAACATAAATGGTTTAGTGGTACCTATAGGTACCATTAAAGAAGTTACACAAAGTATTGTTATGTTACCCTGCACAATCTAGATAGGGGAGAGTCGGGTAAGTTTGCCCAAAAAAAGGAAAGAGTAAAAAAAATTATTTAATTATATTGTTCAAGTATAAAAACTGTTTTATAGTAAGAAGACAACATTCATGTATAAGAAAAAAAATTATTTTGAATTTTTTATTGATGAAAACATTGAATAAATTATTTTTAAAGTGTCAGTAAAAAATTGATAAATTCGTCTGAGGTGCGGGTAAGTTCGACTACTTACCCCACGATAATAGTTCAAACATATTAAAAAAAAAATTTTTTCAACTTGTTTTTAATATTAAAAATATAGTTTTTAGAAACTATTACCTTTTACAATTATATTAAAAAAAATTATCCATATCTGTAAATGATAAGCATATTTTTCCGAAATTCAAGATTGAAAAAATTATCGTTTAGAAGTGTTGGTTTAAAAATTATTTAATATTTTCGTCAATAACAAACTGATTACCATAAAACTTTAAGGAAATCATTATTAGCACATAATACTTTATCCTTTAAAACAGTGCGATTTTATATTAATTTTTGATAAAGTTATTAACAAAAACGAACGATTGTAATTTTACAATCTAGAATGCTGTCGGTATTTGTAGCATTAAATATGATCACCAGTACAATTATTATGTTACCCAGTACAATATTCTTTTCAGTGTTTCCATATGTTACCGGCAAAACCCGAAGTCCAGGCAATTCGCTAAATGCTTATAGGCAATTCGGAAAATGCCTAAGAATCACTAGTAAATTCGGATACTTCCTAAAATCTTAGGATATTTCCGAATTCCTATATTATTTAGAGGTGTGCAAAAAGCTCGAATATCGAGCCGAGCCAGGTCGAGCCCGAGCTTTACTCGAGGTATCGAGTAATCGAATTTTTCGAGCACTCGAGTTAATTCGAGTACTCGAAAATTCCGAGTACTGGAATGAATTCGAGCATATTAAACGTTCAATTTTTATTGTTTTTCAAAAATGACTCAATTAATCAACAGATAAATGAATGACTACATTTTGAAATTACAAACTCATGAAAAAATAGTAAATAGCTTACAAACAATCGAATATTCAAATTCAATTTACACAAGTACTCGATTATTTCAAGTACTCGAAATATTCGGTTACTCGAAAATTTTCGAGTTTTTTATACAGCTTGGGTCGACTCAAACTCGACTCGAGCTCGAATTAATAATGCTCGACTCGGCTCGACTCGAAAAACAAAAAGCTCGAAAAATCACGATCGAGTTTTAAGCTTTTTATTTTTTTTCATTTATCATTAAAAATATTTTTTTTCTTTATATTTTGTCAATTTAATAAATATTTTTAAAAAATGAAAGTTAATGTAGCTGAGTTAACTTACAAAACATTCAATCAATTCAATTCAAATATATTTTGAATAAATCGAACTACTTTATCAAGGATTCAGCGCACCAAAAACTACGGGAAATGACTTCCCGATCTTTGACAACGGAAATTTTGTTTTTTTTGCAGGCTTGTGATATCATATAAAATCCTAAAGATTTCCTTATATAAAATATTACATAAATGTATTAATGTAGGAAACAATATGAGATTTCATATAGATTTTGAAATATCAACCTAAGATTTCATGCATGTAAACTTAGCTCCCCACTTTAAAAAATTAAATTTTTTTTTAGAGTTCTGACTTTCTGAAGAATAGTTCTAGAGTTTCTGATGGGTTTTAGAAATAATTCCGGCGATTAAGCCTTAAAAATATCGATTTTTCATAATGGGGGGCTAACTTCACGCAGCCCCCCACTTCTTAAAAAATGAAATTTTTTAGAGTTCTGAATAGTTCTAACAGAGTTCTAGAGTTCTCAATAATTTTCAAAAATAGTTCTGCCCATATTCAGTTAAAATTTTGTTTTTAAATTCAAAAAATTTTATAGTCACGAACAACACGAGTTCTGATGGGAGTTCTGTTTGCCCCCCACTGAGTTTTACAAAAAACTTTGATACATTTTTTTTCTAAACTAAAAACTAAAAAAACTACAGAACTTTGAAATTTCAAAAAAAAAATTTTTTAAATTGAGTTCCAAGTGTTTTGATGAGAGTTCTGTTTGACTCCCTTTGAGTTCCAAGAGTTCTGATTTAACCGTTCAAAACTTTTGGCTAATAAAAATTTAAATGTTACAATAATAACAAAACAATTTAATGTTACAATAACAAAACAATAAAATTAAATACAAATTTTACTAAATAATTCAAAATCCTAACGCAAAAAACAGTTCATTTAAATAAACAACTTTAAAATCAAATTATTAAATTAATTTAATTTAAATTATTTGTTGCAAAAAAATATTATGTAAAAATAAAAAAAAAAATATTAAATTTATTTTAAAATTCTTCTTAAAAAAATTACAACCATCTTAAAGTTAAAGTTACAACATAATTCTCATAAGAACACTAAAAACTCAATTTTAAAAAATGCAATTTCTCGAAATTCCAAAATCCTGAAGTTATTTACATATAAAGTTACAAAAATATTTTATGCAACTTCTTCCTAGTACTCGATAAGAAGCCAACATAACTCCCATCAGAAATCTTGGAACTCTTAAATAAACTCTTGAAAAACGGATTTGAAATATTTATATTTTTTTGCAAATTCAAAGTTCTGTGGTTTTTTTAGTTTTTAGTTTAGAAAAAAAATTTATAATGGTTTTTTGTACAACTTAGTGGGGGGCAAACAGAACTCTCATCAGAACTTTTGGAACTCAAATTTTAAATAAATTTTTTTTTTTAAATTTCAAAGTTCTGTAGTTTCTTTAATTTTGAGTTTAGAAAAAAAATTATTAGTGTTTTTTGTAGAACTCTGTGGGGGGCAAACAGAACTCTCATCAGAACTCTTGGAACTCCAAACAAAGATGTCATACAGAAGTCCCATCACAACTCTTGGAACTCAATTTTTAAATAAATAATTTTTTTTTTTGAATTTTCAAAGTTCTGGAGTTTCTTCAATTTTGAGTTTAGGAAAAACTTTTATCATTGTCTTTTGTAGAATTTAGTGGGAGGCAAACAGAACTCTCATCAGAACTCTTGGAACTTTATAGGTGTCATACAGCAGAACTCCCATCAAAACTCTTGGAACTCAAATTTTAAACATTTTTTTTTTTTTTAATTTCAAAGTTCTATAGTTTCTTCAATTTTGAGTTTAGGAAAAATCTCCCCTTTTGTAGAACTCAATGGGGGCAAACAGAATTCCCATCAGAACTCGTGTTGTTCGTGACTATACAATTTTTTGAATTTAAAAACAAAATTTTAACTGAATATGGGCAGAACTATTTTTGAATTATTGAGAACTCTAGAACTCTGTTAGAAGTTAGTTAGCCCCCCATTTTGAAAAATCGATAGTTTTAAGGCTTAATCGCCGGAACTATTTCTAAAACCTATAAGTAACTCTAGAACTATTCTTCATAAAGTCAGAACTCTAAAAAAAAATTTAATTTTTTAAAGTGGGGAGCTAAGTTTACATGCATGAAATCTTAGGTAATTATTTCAAAATCTACATGAAATTTCATTGTTTCCTACATTAATACATTTATGTAAAATTTTATATAAGGAAATCTTTAGGATTTTATATGATATCACAAGCCTGCAAAAAAAACAAAATTCCCATTGTCAAAGATCGGGAAGTCACTTCCCGTAGTTTTTGGTGCGCTGAATCTGAATCTGGCAACGAAAACTTCCCATCATGTCAGAATTTTGAAAAAAGTGAGGGTAAAAGTCCCAAAAATTACGTTTTTGACAGTTTTTGAAAATTTCTACCGGGTAAATCCGACGTGCTAGAGACTTGCCATAGGAGTCAAATTAAAGCTTGAACCCTGTACTTTACGACGATCCAAGTATTTTTAAAATTAGTTGTATTTACGAGCATCAGCTGAAATTGGATCTATAGAACTTAGATCCACCTCCACCTGCTCCTACAATCCAACAGCAAACTCCTCCACCATCCTTTTATATGTCGCCAAACTTCTATGCCCTTTGATAGATTCCAAGGTTATATGAGGGAAAGACTTCCTCAAGACAACATTCATAAAGCCAGCCCTACCACCTCTCTCTCATTCACCACTCCTTCACGCTCTCGTCTCTCTCCACAGGGTGCTTGCGCTTCATATACAATCCCAAACCGAAGACAAAGAGAAGCTTTTACCGCTTCCCGGAATATCAGAAGAATATTCCTCTGGAACTTACGGGGCTTCCCTCGTTTGAACCTTCTTATGAAGTTTCAGACTGGTCGCGGACTAGCATACTTTCACGCAACCCAGGATATCACACCTATACTCCTCAGGAGCAAGACCCTCGGCGTCAGTTGGTGCCGGCAGATCAGTGGATCCGCCGGTAAAATTTCCGTCCGAGGCAATTAATTCGCCTTGTCCAACAAATTTTCAATTGGTTGGGATGGAAACCCATGTCCTGTCACTATTTTCGGCACCGTAAGATTGCCTGACGTAAGATTTGCCGAGCCTGAGAAGACCTTACAATTAGTTAATTTGGTCCGGACACATTTTCCGGGCTTTTCAAGATCTGGAATCATCAGATAGGTCTTGGAATCTTTCAGCCCTTACATGGAGAGATACCAAAGCTGTCTTCATACTCAAAGCAGGGAAGAATGGATATACCTCACCAAAAAAAATTCCGTTCAATTAGCCTGACATCTTTCATCCTGAAAATGGTATTAAAAAGAGTAGTTAAATAAATATGTCCGCAATAAGATTCTGGAAAGAAAACCGCTTTATGTAGATCAACATGCCTATAAAGCAAGTCATTCGACTGAAACAGCTCTGACCGAATTATAATCAAATCAGCATAAAACATATTGAAACGGTGACCAGTGTTTTTAAAAAATTAAGTACTTTTTTAATGTGAAATATTAAAATTATTCAATAACATATAATAAATATTAAATTAAGAAAATTAAAAATGAGAAATAATAAAGAAAACCTGAATATTCAAATATAAAAAAATTGAGACTCCCGATTCAAGAACCAATCGGACGCTCGGGACGCACCGCCTCAAATCTGCCAACGCACAAAAATGGCAATAAAATTAAGTCAAAATTTTGATTTCTTATTTTCTACAAAGTAGTATATTTTAAAAATCAAATATTTGAAACTAAATGTTATTGACATTTTTGTATAGTGTCTGTTTTGAGAAAATACGTCCTGAGCGTCTGACCGGTTCTTGAATCGGGAGCCTCAATTGACAGTGAAGGATATAAAGGTGTGCCTAACCTATTAAAGAAAACGTTATTAAAAAAATGTAAAAACGTATGAAATCTTCAAAATGTTATATGTTCAAGTATAAAATTTAATTCTCTTCGATTATCTTAACTTATATACAAATTTTTATTTATATGCCATTACATTTTTTTTCGAAGTCAAAATTAAAGATTCGAGATATTTGATCATATAAATATTGACACAAACTATTTTTGTGTCCTTTAATATCCCAAATTTTTAGTCCATTGTGTTAAAAAAAAAATTTTTAATGAAATAATTAACTTCACAACCAGAAATATAAAATTTATTATTAAAAAAAAAACACCTCTCACTTTGTTCCATTTGATGCATTTTAAGTATTGTAGAAGAACCTGAAATATTTTTCACATGATCCGTTACATGTCATGTGTCATTAACTTTTAGAATAATCTAAAATATTTCTTATTAGCATTTTATTTCACATACATTATCGTGAGCATTACTGAGGTATGTAATATTACGCTTTACAAAATTTGCAATTTACATGGTTTATTACGGATATGTTTTGCGAAAAATGAATAATAAATAAGATCTTCCATGTTACCTCCTTATAGAATACGCTTATTCTTATTTTTAACTCTTATGTCTGGTAACTTTTAAAGGAGAACATGTTTGTAAATATAATTAAAAATTAAAGAAAGTGTTAAAAAAAACTAACACAAAGATTAATATAACCTCTTCGTTTAAGCGTCATTCCTTTCAGAATTTTATCATTTTTTTAGAAAATAAAAATTCGAAATCAGATGATGATTACTGATGATACAGTACACAATGTACTACAGTAGAAAGCATCTAATTTCAACATTTTTTTGAGAAAAATTAATATTTATAAAATATTAATAAAAAAATCGGTTAACTAATTATAGACTAGAATGATAAAATATGTGAGAGGTGTTTAATGTTACATCGCTATTCGGCATATGTACATAATCACAACAATTACAAATATGTACATATTATGTTAGATTTAAAAAAAAATTTCCTATTATCAAATCTAAACAAAAATGTTTTATAAATTAAGAAAATTACTATTTACTAATGAACAAAACTGCGTTAGTGGAAAAAAGAAAAAAATACACGAAGAGAACTCTCTTACGAATATTGCACGACGGGCTGTTACTATTTTTCCAACAGAATATGTTTTGGAAATATCGCTTGAGACTGGAGTTATTTTTTCACGAATTTATGAGTTTATAGCAAAACGGTGCTGTGTGAAATATTAGTATAAGTCCACATACTAATTCTACAACAAGTGTATGCAACAAACGCTCCAGAAACATGACGAAAATGCACAACACCTTTCTTTGCTGCATTTGCTCGAAATCCATGAAAAATCAGCATGGATTTCTTGCAAATCGAGGAAAAACGTAACGCGCGTGCGTGACGAATTTCTATTCCTATGCGTTTCGATTTCTTTCACTGACGAAATTCACGACGCCTGCGCGTTACGTTTCAGCTCGATTTGCAAGAAATCCATGCTGATTTTTCATGGATTTCGAGCAAATGCAGCACACAGAGGTGTGGAGCGTTTGTAGCAACAGTTGAGTGGAGAATTTGTACGTGACTTTTACTATTCGCGCACTGAAACTAGTGTTGCACATAACGCATGAATCTGACCTAAATTAGCAAGGCGCTTCTGTTACGAAAAGCGAATGGCACCTACTTGTGCGTTATTAGTAACAGAGTTCTCTCCGTGTAGTTTTTAATTAAAAAATATTTCTTATATTGAGAATTACGATTTTTTTTAATACAATTTTTACGTTATTTTCGAAGTCATAAATTTATTTTATTCAATTTGTTAGGAGACATGTTCGTTAATCAAATTATTTTAGGAATTAAATTGCACAGCCTTAGTCTCTATACAAAATGTATTCAATAACAGTCACAAAAAAAGAGTATTTATAATTGAACATTTACAACAGTGAACCCATATTTTAATTTATTACGTATATTGGGATGTCCACAATACAAAAAAAAATTTTCTACTCCAAAAAAATTTTTAAACTTCTATAAAAACAATTTCAGACCCTTTTTTGAAATTCATACAAATTTTTTCACCTTAATATATATAAACTACCGGCGGAAATTTTTTAAACGCTAACGTCGCGAGTTATTGAAAAATATAAAAATAAAAATAACTTTTATAAAAACATAGTGACTTTTTCTTTCTTGCGCTGGAAATTAAATTTCGAAAAAATGATACATATTAAAAAGATACGACAGGTACATTCGCACTATTTTTTTTAATTACTAAAAAACCTGGCAACATTTATTATTGTTCTTGGGATCAATGGAAACCTTTTATTCCACGGATTACTTATATTAAACAGACGTCTGTCTAAATATTTCTGGACCATTCAAGAAGTCAGAGTCAAAAATTCGAAATAAATAAATAAGCTTTCCAAAACAATAAAGAAAAGTCTCTACGTTTATTTTTGTAGATCTCAATTTTAATGCGAGTATATTTTTCAATGACTCGCATTATTCGCAAAATTTTTGTCGATGGCAATATATATTGTTCAGCACTACATTAATGGATGTTTTTAAAAAAGCATTGTACGCGTTGCATGAATAGTCTAATGTTCTCCTTCGTATCTTAAATGTCCTGATACTCTGAAT
Source organism: Leptopilina boulardi (assembly GCF_019393585.1). Lineage (NCBI taxonomy): Eukaryota > Metazoa > Arthropoda > Insecta > Hymenoptera > Figitidae > Leptopilina > Leptopilina boulardi. The sequence goes on along the minus strand of NW_026137948.1, from coordinate 2,919,770 downwards.
TTCTATTTATCTTCAATATTGTTCTCAACTTAAGCAACGAATGTTGACAACACAGAATTAAGATATTCCCTTATCAACAGGCTAAAGATATATAAACGAAAGTATAATACGAGAGGTAGATGATAAATGCAGTAAAAATTTTTAGCCTGGAGTGGGAGGGCTTTTATGTCAGTGAATATTAAAATTATACTGCTTTCGACTAGATGTAATTCGAAGCCAACGGCTTACGGCTAATGGTTCAGGATGACAATTTGACCATGAAATATCCTCAAAATGAGGATATGGAGTTGATGTTGTAGTTGCTTCGACTTGAATAGCTGTTGAGAATTCTGGACAATAATCATGTTTACTTCTTTTCACTTGACGACTTACAGAATTATTCTGATTATCTTCATTATAATCATTTTTACCATTAATTTGATTTCTTTGAAAATCCATATGTTCCGTAGGATTGAAAATATTAAGTACAGACATTGAAGTTTGAGTTTGATAGTTTCTAGAAATAGATTGTTGAGAATTATTTGATCGTGGCAATTGAAGTACAAGATGATTATTGTCCTTGTACATTGAGACAGGTGAATAAATAGACGAATTTACAGAATCAATTTCCATAGGCGCATTTGCTTCAAGAGCCATTGTAACGATTGGTTGTCTAACTGGCAATAGCGTTGTTCCCATTTGAATTGTTGATGAGCTAGTTACTGGAATCAACATAGCTACTGGAGATTCTTCGGTTATTGATGATCTTGGTGATAGTGGTGGTAAAACAACTGATATTGATGTTGTCATGCCAGTTGTAGAGCTTGTTGATTTATTTAACGTTGATTCCAGTCTTAGTTCTTCATTAGCAAAATCATCTTCCAGTTTTGTCTAAAAAAGGAAAGACTGATATAGAACAATCACATTTTAAAATATGGAGCAGTTTTAAAACCCAAAAGAAACCATGCCTTACAGGTTTAGTGGAGCCATGCGGGGCCAGACACCGATAAAGCAAATCAACAGCCTGTAATAACAAAACAAAAGGAGGTAAAAGGAGATAACTGGCACTCATTTCTGAATATAGAACAGGCTGATTGGATTAAATATAAATTTTCAGGAAAACATTATACCACATTCTGGTTTAACATAATGAAATCAAATTTATTTTCACGGACCACTTTTCAACCTACTATAACTCATAAAAAAAATAATTTATCCAACTTAGAACGCAGTAAAAATAAATTAAAATCTTTTTATAAATAATAATAATTAAATACATAATAATTACACTGTTAAGAATGATTACTTTTTTTGTACAATTATTAACCCTTTCAAAACTGATGTCCATTGGCATGAGCATAGTAAGTTAAGACTTTAAAAAATTTGTTTGTCACCGAAATAAATTTAACTAAGAAAGAGGTAAGTAGCAACAAAATTCGACTATTTCCGATCATTCAACTAATTGTACATTTCTTATTCCATAAAATATTTCTTGATTGTGTCTTATTTCTTGGCTTGATTTCAAAATATAGATATAAAGTGGAAACAAAAGACTGTAAATTCGATAGCAAATGAATAAACATTTAAGAAAATTTTACATTATTTTAAAATGTGAAATTGCTGTTTTCATAATCGGTTAGGAAAGAATCTTCTAACTTATAGAATGGTTTTTTGTAGGATATATAATGTACAGACAGTAAATAAATCATCGGAAAAGATCGAATTGCGTTCCTGCCATCAGACTTCTAACAATGATTTTAAATCAAAAATATTTATTAGATTTAAAAAAAAATTATAGTAAATGTTTCATAAAAATAATATTTTTTGCCTACTTTTGATAAAAAATATTACAATACTGAAGAAAAAACATTACTTTCTTACATTAAAACAATCAGGTTTAAAAGAGTTAAAGTGTAATATTTTTTAAAAGAATAAATTACAATATCTTAAACAATACGGAGCGCATGATTATCCCACAAAAATTATTAGTTAGAATTTTCATTTTCAACCATTTCATTAGATATCATTATTTTTTATACGAATTTTTATTTTTCGAATTAACATTTGTCAGAGTTTCTTTTTTAAAGAATTTTTAATTAACAGAACTTTTAGGTAATAATTGAAAATGGAAAATCGTGATTGGTGGATTTTAAAAATCGCGCCGAAATCTTTAAATAATGATTTTTATGGGATAATCATGCGCCCCAAACAATACATATTAGGGTGATTTAACTAAGTTTTTTCCTAGAAAAAGGCAAAGAAATCCCTAGAATCTATTTCAATGGCTATAAAATAACAGTAATTTCACGTCAATTTGCCACGCACCCCTCTATCCAAAATTGAACAAATTTACTTAAAATTTGGTAGTTCTTCAAATTATATAAGGATTATAACCATTTTTCAACTCATGAATATATTTTTCTATTTTATTGTAACACGGTACAGCAGCACTTTTATTTGTGGGCAATTTTTATAGGTTTTCCAACGCTGAACACGAATCAGTAAACAAAATTGTTTCACGATCTTAGGATTGCGAGAAATTTGACCTTAAAAATTGAAAAACACTATTTTATTTTGGAACAAAAACTTTTTTTGGTCTTTGAACATATGAACTTGAAAGCTCATATCTTCCTTAACCCTCAGGGTACTGACTATAAAAAAAGTTACAAACGCCACTGACTGGGTTAGCCTAAGGTTAGCCTAACCCAGTAACTTTGATCGACTGTATTTTGGACTCAAATTAACCAATGAAAACAATTTTTTTTAAATCGGTCGGTAATTTTCTGAGAAGTATGATGGTTTTGTCTGGTTTCTCATATTTTTTTAATTACTAAAGTTACAGTGAAAAATATACATGGTTTTTAATTTTCAAGGTCAAATTTCTCAGAATTCTAGGCTGATAGAGCAATTCTGTTTACAGATTCTTGTTCTGCGTCAATTAGCTTTCTTATAATGGAAGCTTTAAAATTATTTAATTCATGATTTTTTATGAGAAATTTCCATAAATTATTTATTTTATAATATATAACCCTTCAAATTAAAATTTACTTTTTTCGTAAATTAGAGTGGGTTAAAATCACCAATTCGTCTTTATTTTCGAGCTGTACGGCTTATGAACTTGACATTCGAGGTGAATTACAGTTCTGACATTCTCCACCCGGCTGAAAAACTTGTACATACAAGAAAATGTACAAGTTCTTGTACATGTTCAAGTAATGTTCTTGAACAAGTTCAGCATCCGGAATTGAGACATGTTCTTGTATCTGAACTTGTACAAGATCCTGGACAAGAAAATATACTTGTCCAAAAAACATTTGATTAAAAATGTTTTTGAAAAAATTTTGAAAATTTATTAAGTTATAATTATTAAGACTCTTCACTTATGCATGCTGAAAATTATTGCGCAACATGTTCCACATCTGGTACAAGAAAATGTACATGAAACCTGCACAAAAAAATACGTACAAGAACATGTACATTTTCTTGTACAAGTATATTTTCTTGTCCAGGATCTTGTACAAGTTCTGGTAAACAGTTTTTCTGAGGATATCAAATTGAGACCAAAAAGGGTATCAAATTGTTAATAATGCAACGATTTGATGCTGCTTATGGTCTCAATTTGAGAGCCTCAGAAAACTGTGTACAAAGAACATGTCTTAATTCCGGATGCTGAACTTGTTCAAGAACATTACTTGAATATATACAGAGGGATTCCACCGGTAAAAGGAACAGTTGTCGGTGACAAGTTATCGATTTGGCTCAAATTTTTTAGGCGTATTCTACCTCTAAAAATACTCAACTAGCCAAAGTTTCAAGCCTCTATCTCATAAAGAACACTCACAATCGTTAATTTTGTGAAAAGTAACATCTTTCAAAATGAAGACTGAAAAATCCATTTCTGCTAGAAAAAATGTTAATTTTGGTCAAAAAAAAAATTGGAAAGGTACTAGTCGATAAGAAATTTTCCAAAGAATCCAATGCCGTTGGAATTTTTGAGCTATCTTTAAACGCATGCGCAGCAGATTAAAAAAACTGTTTTTTTTTAAATTCATAACTCAAAAACACCTATTTCGATTTGGCTCTAATTTTCAGGAAAGACGGCTGGAAAGCTATACTTTAAAATGGTTATACCTAAAATTTGCATATTTTGAGTTTTTAATCATTTTTATGCAAAATACTGAGCTAATTCAAAGTTTTTCAAGGTTTCCTTATAGTATTTCCTTTTTGTGCGCATGCGCAGTTATATAGACAAAAACTAAGCCCAAATTCAAAATCCTCGAAAAATTTCCAATCAGTTATCTATATTCACAGTTAATTTTTATTTATTCTAAACAAATTTTAACAGAAAATACAAATACAAGTTATAATTAAGAGCATTACAAATATGAGAGTATTTAAAAAAAATTATTTTTTGCAACAGTAACCTCTAATGTTAAATTTTACACACCGAAAAGTGTGTGTAAAGAGGCTCTTTTTCAAACGGTGTATAAAGTGATTCACTTTACGCACCGAAATTTTTCTCACATAATATAAGGATTGTTTTAGACCATACAAAATCACAAAATTAAAAAAAGAACTTTACTTTTAAATTTATACACTCCTGCTTAATGATATTTTTCCTGATCTTCGATTGATTTTTTTAATTATATACAATCAAAATTATTCTAATAGAGAGTTGTAATTCTTCATAATAGGTACTTAACTTTAGAGGTGGGTGTTGCAAGAATGTTGTATGATACACGTGCGTAAATCTGATTATACTCTGATTATACCTTGAAAAATTTTGAATTAGCTCAGTATTTTGCATAAAAATGGTTAAAAACTCAAAATATGCAAATTTTAGGTATAACCATTTTAAAGTATAGCTTTTCAGCTGTCTTTCCTGAAAATTAGAGCCAAATCGAAATAGGTGTTTTTGAGTTATGAATTTAAAAAAAAACAGTTTTTTTAATCTGCTGCGCATGCGTTTAAAGATAGCTCAAAAATTCCAACGGCATTAGATTCTTTGGAAAATTTCTTATCGACTAGTACCTTTCCAATTTTTTTTTTGATCAAAATTAACATTTTTTCTAGCAGAAATGGATTTTTCAATCTTCATTTTGAAAGATGTTACTTTTCACAAAATTAACGATTGTGAGTGTTCTTTATGAGATAGAGGCTTGAAACTTTGGCTAGTTGAGTATTTTTAGAGGTAGAATACGCCTAAAAAATTTTTAGCCAAATCGATAACTTGTCACCGACAACTGTTCGTTTTATCCGTGAAATCTCTCTACAAGAAAATGTACGAGTTCATTAATGAACATGTACAAGAACTTGTACATTTCCTTATACAAGTTTTTTCAGCCGGGCACCAGGGAACGTTCACAAATGATGACATGAATTTTTTTTTTCAAAATTTTGGACTCCACTCTTCTGCCAAAATTTTACATCGAAAAAACCATGGACGGAGTACGTAGATTGGTTGAGTCGCTGATTGGCTATTGAGCATGGCGGTTAATTTGAATGGAATATTCACAATCTTATTCTTTTCGAATTATATTTTTCTTTATAATATAATTCCTAATTGAAAATTAATAAAAAATATAAATAAATATTTAATAATAGATATAATAAAATAATAAAAAATATAAATAAATAATTTTATATAGTGGAGACTGGGGCAAATCGACACTACAGGTAAATGGCCATATGTCAGTTCTTCTGAATTAAATTAATTAATTAATTTCCAATAATAAGTAATAATCAAGGTATGGACGGTAGCAAATATATCACAGATTAAGTATTGTCTTTGATTTTCTGTTTCAGATGACCAGGTAAACCGGAATCAATTTTTTTTGTCACTATTGAGAAAATTATAGATTAAATAAATAAATATGTAGGCCGTTTTTATATCCACGCTCTTAATTAACCCTCGAAGAACATACTGGGTAAATTTGATCCACAAAAAAATTTTCGACATGTCCAGAAAGTTAGACCAAAAAAGTTAAAATTTTCAAAAAACCAAAAATTTTGCTGAATTGTGCTCGACTTGTGCTCATTTGTTCTAAAATTCAATTTGGGAAAACTCAAAATTCCGAGCAAAAATATCAAAAAACTTTTTTTATACTTCTAAGTTTAAACTTTTGGGACGGTTCAAGGTGCCCACAAACGAACTACTTACGGGAAAACTGCTTACACTAAACTGCATACGGATTAAATATATAGACAATTCTAATTAAAAAATAAAATGTACACTCTAAAACTGAATACATTAAAACTGTATACAAGCTGCATTTACAAGTTTTTATAAAAAACAATTCAATTTTTAAATTGCATACATTGAAAGTGTATACGGAAAACCTGCATACGAATTAAAATCAAATTAAAAAAAAATTTGTTAATAAATTTTACACCGTTTAACTGTATATGCCAAAAATGCATACAAAATATCTTTAAAAATTTAATAAAAATAAATAATTCTTTAAATTGTGTAACTTTAAAGTTTTAACTGCATACAGCCAAACTGCATACCCATTAATGATAAAACTAATTCGTATGTAGTTTAAAGTTACACAAAAGTAAAAATTACCGTTACCAAAAACAATTCAGGATCTATCGGAAAAGTGTTTCATTTCAAAAGTCATCGAGTTTATAAACACATCTCTTCTTTTTCAAAATTCTATTCTATTTCCGCTTTTAATACCGAAATAGTGAAAAGCTTAAAAGATGAGGTTCATGTTGAAAGTTTCCCATAAAAAAATTGAAAACCTTGAAAAACAATTATTTAATTGGAAATATATTACCGTCATCCGATTACAATCTCATTTAATCTTGCAGTTGAAAATAAAAAATTTTAACGCAAAAACTAGTATAATTAAAAAAGAATCAACTTCAAAATTATAATTTATAAAACCGAAACAGAAAAATAAATTTAATCAAAAATGCCAACATATCCAATTGCATCGTTTAGTTTTGTGAATCTTCCAAATCATCAATATCATGCTACAACTGTCTCGAATTCAACAGTTGTACGAATTATAATTATAATTAATGAAAAATGCATTCATTTACTATTTTCGATGAATGAACTTAATATTAAACATCAACTAAATATTTTCATTGAAGTATTATTAGCCGATGGTAAAAATCATCAAATTAATAAAATTCGGGAAGTATCAAAAAATTAATTTATGCACTAAAGAGCACAAGTGGAACACAATTGAGCACGAAATTTGTTTTCTTGAAAAGTTTAAACTTAGTCGTCTAAAAAAAGTTTTTTGATTTTTTTGCCTGGAATTTTAAGTTTTTCAAAAAATGAATTTCTTCACAAAATAGCACAAGTAGAGCACAATTCAGCACGATATTTGTTTTTTTTTTTTAATTCTAAAGTCGTTTAAAATAAGTTTTTTCATGTTTTTTCCCGGAATTTTGAGTTTTTCCAAAAATGAATTTTAGCACAAATGAGCGTAATTCAGCACAATATTTGTTTTTTGGAAATTTTAACTTTACTGTTCTAACTTTCTGGACATATTTTTGACCCAGAAAAGAGAAAATTTGTAAAAAGAGTGTCTATTAGTTTCTGATAAAATAGTTCAAAATAACTATTGTTTCAACCGCTTGGATAGGGGTCGATAAGATATAAAAATACCTGTACTGAAAAGGAAAGAAAAGATTATTTGCAAAATTTAGTTTAATTTAACTAAAATAAGATATCAGTGAATTTTTTTATTTTCATTAGTTCACAGAAGTTCTATGTTCTTTATTTTAATTCCTTTACTTACTTGCTTCCTAACATGAAGTACCGTCCAATGAAGTAACTTCAGACATTTAAAATTGTGCTTTTACTGACTTAACTTATTACTCTCATTATTAGAACATGTAATTAAAAAGTTTAGAACATAAAAAACGTCAATAAGAATTTTTGGTACAGGAAATATGTCTCCTTATACTTCTTCATGCTAACTATGGAATCTACTGAGAGACGACGCATGTATAAATACTTATGAATATTGAAAGTTAAATTTTTTACACAAATCTGTTTTTATTGTGAAATATAAATAATACTTCATTCAAAATTTTCTAACATATTTGGGACGTTTCGCGCCAACCGGGACACCCTTCCGTGCATAATTGAGAGCTTTTAAAATTATTGTTCATACCTGGCAATTATTGGTATACATAAGTACTTTCGAAAACTAACTGGCTTTTTGAAAAATCCAATATGTCGGCTTCAATATAACCTGTAAATGCATCTAAAAACGTAAGATAAGTCATAAACATATAAATAAAAATTAATCTGATAAAGGAATCATGAATATGAACATCAAAATTAGCACTTGGTAATATATTTTACTTATCATAACTGAAAGCTATAAATTTCTAAAATTCAAAATGGTGGATCCAATATAGCGGACGAAAAATTCTTAAAATCCATCTAATTCGGTAAAAACTTGTTACTCAGGGGTTTTTGGGGTCGCTGACAACGAATCTCATTTCAATTTTCAAAAATTCAAAATTCCGGATCTAATATGGCGGACAAAAGTTTTCGATATTAAGAAAATCACACGAAAATCATTATTTTGCAGTTTTCATGGTCTTTGATAATGTATTTAACAACAGTTTTTAAAAAATTTATAGACCAAAAAATGATTTTGTTCATTTAAACGTTTAAAGTAACAAGTTTTAAACGAATGCGGTGAATTTTAAGAATTTTCGTCCGCCATAATGAATCCGACATTTTGAATTTTTAAAAATGTATATAAGTTTCATTGTCAGCGACCCTAAAGACCCCTGAGTAACAAGTTTTAACCGAATTAGATGGATTTTAAGAATTTTTCGTCCGCTATATTGGATCCACCATTTTGAATTTTAGAAATTTATAGCTTCCACTTATGATAAGTAAAATATATTAACAAGTGCTAATTTTAATGTTTATCCTTTATCAGATTAATTTTTATTTATATGTTTATGACTTATCTCACGTTTTTAGATGCATTTACAGGTTATATTGAAGCCGCCATATTGGATTTTTCAAAAAGCCAGTTAGTTTTCGAAAGTACTTATGTATACCAATAATTGCCAGGAATGAACAATAATTTCAAAAGCTCTCAATTATGCACGGAAGGGTGTGCCGGTCGGCGCGAAACGTCCCATTTATAATTATCAAAAAAAAATTGTGTTTTAATTAATCAAAACTATTTTCTGCATTAAATTATGTTATCCTTTATATTATCATAGATAAAATAATTCATAAGTATATTATATTGCAAGGTCCATCATTTATACAAATGTTCACAAAATTTTATCACTTTGTAATTAAACAAATTTCAATACAAGGATAAATTTATAAAAAAGAATATAAATATATCTTACCTGTGGCAGTGGGTAAGTATCTGGCAGTGATAAAACAGGCGGCGAACTAGGGGTATCAGTTTCTGTTGTAGAAAGGGGAGTGTTAGAAGTTAAGGATTTTAGATTAGTTACGTCAGAAGACACTGTCACTGTGCCAGTAACAGTAAATTTTGCAGGTCTGGACGGTAATTCCTTTGCAGCACGATGTTCTGCTAATAACTTGTCAAAAGATTTGCTTCTTCCACTGACAGTCCGTCGTAACGAAACAGTATGCGCTTTACAGGTAAGAGAACGAGTACATGGTTTTGATGTTTCATCATTCCAAACACCGCAATGTTTATCGGGATCATATTCTCTATCCTTGAGCAGAGAACGATCTGCCTTAATTCTTTTTCTTTTCGTCTGTCCAACCGTAATTGGACTTTTGTTAGGGCTTGAGGAAACGACTGTATTACAGAATGATGAATGTCCTGATAAAGTTTCCAATGGAGAATGTGGAGCAGAAAGCGATATAGTTGACTGTATACTGTCGTGATCCCCACTTCTTTTTATGGATGTATGATTGACTTGAAGCTGAGACGTTGAATGACTTTTTTTTAATTTAGATAATTTACAGTATGGTGTCTTCATAGGAGATTTAGTAATAGGATTAGAAGGTGGAGGAAGATTTACCATACCAGATGGATGTCTAGTTTCTGAAATAGAATCAATGATATTATATTATTAAATGTAAAAATGCAAATCTTTAGAGGGTATTCTGCCTTATGAACTTTTTAGTGTCTTTTTGCAACTTGATTTTTCTCTCCGTGTATGTATAGTTCATGATAGTGAATCAAGCGCCTTTTGGTTTTAGAATAAGAAACTATTTCAAAATTTGAATATATTTATATACACCCATAACAGTATAATACAATAAATCCTCGTTAACACGAACTTGAAGGGACAGGAAAATTTTTCTGTTCGTGTTAAAAAAATTCATGTTATCGAGGTTGTCATTATAACTGGCTTAACGTACCAAGATTCAATATTTCTTGATAAACATTTATTACAAAGATTTATATAAAGAATCGCATAATATTTAAACGGATTTGAAATAGTCTGTTATGCTTTTCTGTAGGCTAAAAGATTTTAAATTGTTTCTACATTCTGAACTATTAAACTGAATCACTGAAATCAGAAATAAATTAAGAAGTGGAAAAGTGAGTGGGACTTTAGGTAGGAATCTCTTAACTTGTTTGCTCCTATACAATGTAATTTAATATAATATTTAAAAAATTTAGAAATATAGTTCGCGTTAACCGAGCTGAAAAGGGAGTAAGGGCCTTAAATATTGTTCGAGTTTCGTGTTAACAAGCTGTTCGTGTTAACGAGGATTTACTGTAGTACCTTAACTTTAATTATTGATCATAAAATATCTTAATAAATGATACATACCCATATGCTGAATTAAAGCTTGTGGTTTCACTATAGCGTTGCATATTTCACAAACCACTCCGTAAAAACTATCTCTTTCTGGACAAAATCCATACAGGTCAATGTCTGGAAAACAAAATTAATTAGATAATCAAATTTTATTAAATTTTTTTTTTATTGTAAAGATAATTTCTAATAATGTTGTACGATGCTGAAGTCCGCAACGTTTTTATAAACGAAAACGAAAAAATAATTAGACAATATCTATTACTTTGGGTTAAAATTAAAGTTATTCGGGGTAACTGGTTTTAATAAAAGTATTAATTTCTTGAAAGTTTGTGCAAATCAAAATTAGAGATAAATTGACATGAAAAAATAATTCTATTTTAATTTTTCGTTTTTGAAAACGTTTCAGACTTCAGCATCATAATTTTGTGTTATTCTATTCAAAATAGTGTAATTTGTAATGGTTTTCTCGTGTTGAATTTGTGGTACGAAGGGATAAAGTAATAAACAGTAAAATATAATAATAATATAATATAATATAATAATAATTCATTATGAAGAAAAATATTTTAGTAATGGTTCGAAAGTTATCTTAGAACCAGAGACTATACCAATAATCACAAAATCACATCTGAAATCGGTTGAACAATACTTCATTCGTGAGAGAAATTAGTATAATGATTTATGTTAGAAATAAGTAGTTCCTGCATATAGTAGCAACTCTTATATCAATAAATAAAATAAAGTGAAAAATATTTACCGTCCACTGAGAGTCGTGTAACTGAACTTCTGGGCTCAACTTCCGATTCATCGTCACCTGAAAAATGTTTCCTAGAATTAAATTTTCTTTCTGGAACTTCATTTTAATTAATTTTCTATAAATTGAAATTTTTTTACACAATTTTAAAAAAAATGACTTCATTAATTTTTTATTTATATATTTTTAATTTTATTGTTATATTTAAAATAGATATTTCAACTATTTGTCAAAATTAAGGACTTTTTACGTACTAATTTAAAAATTACGTACTTTTCCTTAATTTATGTATTTGGTTCGAGGTCTAATTGTATAATATTACAGTAAAAAATTATGTAACTGAATAATTTAATTAATTTATAATAAATCAAAAAATTTTACTGAAAAAAATTGTTCAAATTTCATGCAAATTTTGATTATTTTTAGACACTTGTCTAACTTTCGCTAATTTTTTTTAAATCAAAACAATAGAAAAAGTTGATGTTTTAAATTTTTATCGATAGTCTATTCTATCACGAAAATTTTGAACACAAGTAGAGCACAATCAGATGAAAGATAAAAATTGTACACTAGATTTAGTGAATGAAACAACTTTTTTACTTTTAGTAACTTCTTAAGTGATTTCAATCAATATCACTTTTGCATTAAAAAATTCATTTTTTTCAAAAAAATTTTAATATTTTTTATTATCATGTTTCTATGGTCCAAGAAATTTATTCTACATTGTAAAAAAATGTTTTGTGCAATAAATCAATAGCAATTTCGTAATTATAATAATAAAAAAGAAAATACGTTTGCAGTGAGATTTGCAGCAAGAATGCAAACTATAAAATAAAGTTAAAAATAAGTTTTAAAAATCACTACCTAATCTAGGGTTTTTGGGGTTTCTGATTATGAATCCAAAGACAGTTTTTGAAAATTCAAAATAAAGTGTCCAATATGGTGAAGAATATTTTAAAAATCTAAGACTGATAAATTTTCAAAAACTCAAATTGGATTCATAATCAGAAACCCTAAAAACCCCCGAATAGTCATTTTCGTGAATTTATCTCAGATTTATAAAATTTTGTCCGCCATTTTGAATTTTCAAAAACTTCCTTGGATTCGTAATCAGCCACTCCAAAAATGCTAGATTAAAGATTTTTAAAACCGTAGTTTAACTTTATTTATAGTTTGAATTCTTGCTGCAAATGTCACTGCAAACGTATTTTCTTTTTTAATATTATATAATTCCGAAATTGCTATTGATTTATTGCACAAAACCTTTTTTTACAAAGTGGAATAAATTTGTGGACCATAGAAACAGATAATAAAAAATATTTAAATTTTTTTAGAAATAAATTAATTTTTTAGACTGAAATCACTTAAGAGGTAACTAAAAATGAAAAAAAAACTTGGGCTCAAAATTTTCGTAATTACATAGAGTACCAATAAAAAATTGAAAACATTAACTTTTTCTATTGTTTGAATTTAAAAAAATTAGCGGAAGTTAGACAAGTGTCTTAAAATTATAAAAATTTGCATGAAATTTGTACTTTGATCAACTATAAGTCTGTCAATTTTCATTGAATTTTATCGCAGGACCAAGGGTTCAAAAGGTTATTTAATCACCTCTTCAATGCTATATTATTTATTATATTTGGACTAGCCAATTTTCGTACAGGTGAGTTTAAGTGACCTCACACCTCGAAAATTTATAATTTTCAGATTCAGCAAAACTGCACGAAGGAAAAAATTCCAAAATATGTTTTTCTTACCCGAAAAACACCTATTAATCGAGAAAAAATGTTTCGTTCGATTGGCATTTTCACTGTAAACCGGTGAAAACATACTTGACGATCATTTCCAAAAGTGGATATTGCAATCATTTCAAGACCAAATTCATTTCAAATCAGGCAGGCTGAGAAATCGTTTATCTGTAATGGAAAAAAAAACTTAAAAATGTTATAAATTTTAAAGTAATTTAGATGTCTCATTTTTTCTTTTTGCATTTGAAAGAGCTTTCATTTTTCCAACGGATTTTGAAAGAAAAATGAAAGCTCTTTCAAATGCAAAAAGAAAAAATGAGACATCTAAATTACTTTAAAAGTTATAACACTTTAAATTTTTTTTTCCATTATAGATAAACGACTTTTCTGCCTGCCTGATTTGAAATGAATTTGGTCTCAAGCTTACTTAGAAAATAATTTTCTGCCGTTCATCATCATTTTTTAGGAAACGATAAGAATGCAATGTTGAAGAAATGATCAGTGCTTTTAGGAATTTAAAAAAAAATTAATCTTCATATTTGATGCAATCATATTGGTTGTGGTAAAAGAATTAGTCAGAGAAGCGGAGGCATTGTGCCTTCATTAAAGGGTTTTATGGCCAAAGGTTAAGTCTCAAGTCTTAAGCTTAACGTACGACAATTGATACTTGAGACTGTTACGTCTTAAGACATAACATTTAAGACTTAACATTATATAACAGTCTCAAGTCTCAATGATATTAAGTCTCAACATAGGATTAAGTGTTAACAGTCTCAACGATGTCAAATTGTCATCTATGGTGTACGATGGACATGCGGACACCAAAGCGTCGTTTTAAGGGTTTCGACCCTGAGCGACGAAACCCAAAAAAAATAACGCGAGCTCTTTTGCGATAAACACAGGGCACACAAAAAGTTAATACGCTCCTGATATTCCAGTTCACCGTGCATTGTCCTTTTCCCCATCGTGACAAATCTTCATCAAATAAAATAAACAAATTACAAAATCGTACTTAAAATTCAATCTTCATAACTTTGTTATTGTTAGATTATTATATGAATTTTGCATAAAATTTTTTCATTATAATAGGAGCTACAATAGGAAATTTAAAACTTATAATATTTAATTTATAAATAAACTTATAATTTATAAACTTACTTAGTGGTTTATCTCGGCCAATTCTTTCAATCCAATTTGACCACGGCTGTCCGTGAAAAAATGTAGGACTATCACTTCCTGACATTCCAAAAGCAAGCACAAAATATATGTACTATATATCACTGTACTCAAAATTAACTCTACACTAAATCACAAAATATAGTATTTGATATTGTATACAATAATAAAATTGTTCTTCTTCACTTTATTTATTGCTATAAACAGTAAGTCTTAAAAACATAGAATAAAATGTGTAAAATTTTAATAGATTTTGATTTGTTAGTATAAATATTTTTTTCATTATGTGTCAAAAGTAATGTTCATATGTACAAGTATTGTTAAAATATAAATAGTAAACTACTGAACCGTATATTTACTACAAACCAATAAGTGGTTTCAAAAAGACTAAGTATGTTGATTATATGTAACCCCGGCAATACACTTTTTTCAGGTAAATGACAGTTGAGTAGTACTTAAGGTACGGACACACCTCGGTTATCTGCATGATATTTGCATAGTAGGTGATGGAGAATCCAAAATGTGACGCCTGAAGGCCTTTCTCCAATAGGAACCTAAACTTTTGCGTTGCGTGACTGACGCGTTGATTTTAGCATTGGTTGCCAATAGCAACCGACGCAATGCATACGCAACGCAAGAGTTTAGGATCCTATTGGAGAAAGGCCTTGAGACGCTGTTGTGTACGGAAGCTTTTACGCGCAGTGTTTAAATTCGACTTAATGCTGATTCGACACTCACCTAAAGGCGCTTGTACACCTCACAAATGTACTCGGAATTTGTCAAAAGTTATACTAATTTTGATTGGCCTTGCTCATGGAGAATTTCCAAAAGATAGGAAAATTTCGAAATTCTCTATGAGCAAAGCCAATCAAAGTTAGTGAAACTTCTAACAAATTCCGAGGATACTCAGAATTTGTGAGGTGTACAAGCGCCTTAAAACTGCGCGAGCGGTCCGTATTTGCGTTACGTTTTATATATATATAGATTCAGTTGAATATGGGAAGCGTGACGGAAAAGCGGACCGCTCGCTCAGTTTTCGGTGAGTGTAGAATCAGCATGAGATTAATGATAGACCCAGAGATGGGTAAAGGCCTAAGCAGAATAGATTCTTGAACGGGAACGCAATCGTAAACGGAAACGTAAGAATGAGTAAGAGAAGGATAACAAATATCTTTATTCTTTTCTCACTCATTCTTACGTTTCCGTTCACGGTTGCGTTCCCGTTCAAGAATCTATTCTGCTTTGGCCTTAAAAGTGCTTTTCTGGAGGTTATATACGTATAATACATAAATGACGTATTATACGTATAATACTGTAGAAAACTAGGTTTTCGACATTATAGCTGCATCAACTGAACTGTATATATCTGGAATGATGTCTGACATTGATGGTCGCAAACCGAAAGAGAGGTCTGATTCTTGTATCCTTCTCCTTCTCAACTGCGCAGGCGTAGTACAATACGTTCCAAAAGTTTACTGTTAACTGTGTTATGTCATGTTCACGTATACAAACTGTTAAATATTTTCTAATGGACCTGTACCGACAAAGAGGGGAATACAAGAATCAGCCCTCTCTCTCAGTTCGCGACTTTCAATGGCAGACAGCATTCCAGATATATATAGTCATAGAGTTATTATAAATAGAGTGGGGAAGGACTGTACCTAAGCGTCCGCTGCATAGAAAGAGAAAGACAACCGAAACCGTATATCTGTCCTCTTCTGCCCCCTTCAGTCACTCGCCCGCGCTTGCGCAGTGAAGCATTTTTAGAGAAGGACAGAACTACGGTTTCGGTTTTCTTTCTCTCTCTTCGGGCGTCTCATCGCCACTTACTGTGGCTCTTATACCTTCCCCACTCTATTTATAATAACTCTATGTATATAGTTCAGTGGCTGCATCAATGGCAACATAACCTCTTTTTGTTATTTACTTTCTGGTTTGTTGCTGATAAATAAGTATTAATTAATAAATAAACTATTTAAATATTGATCAATTGAGAACTTTCAGTTGAGTCAAATAATATTATCTTATTTGCAATAATTTTGTAAAAAATTTTAACATTTTAAATGTGCTTCCGTTCTCAATTTAGTAGAGAAATACTAATAATATTTCAATATTATCACAGCATCGATAATTAATTTTTGCGATTTTTGCCAATATCTACGGAAGCTTCTATGCGCCACCACTAAGCACTCACTCGCGTTAGGGTACGGTCACACTATCTCATGCATGCACTGTGCATGCATGCAGAAACATTTGGCCGGTCACACTTCAACGAAATCTAGTGAATGTTTAGTAACTTTCTAGTAATTTTCCAAAAATTTCGGTTGTAACTAGAAAGTTACTAAACATTCACTAGATTTCGTTGAAGTGTGACCGGCCAAATGTTTCTACATGCATGCACAGTGCATGCATGAGATAGTGTGACCGTACCCTCATACTAGAATTATCCTAGCGCCTTAAAATTTGAAAATATATACAATAGTATTTCATATCTGGCTTGAATAGTGTAGAGAAAATTTTTTTCATGGAGCATTTATACCTTTGGTAAAAAAATTTTTTTCCTTTGATTTTCCGAAATGCAAAAATCTGATTAATTGTCCATTATCAATCAGATTGTGAACAACCAATCAGGTTTGTGTATTTCGAAAAATGCAAAATAAAAATTTTTTTTACCAAAGATGTAAATCAGATATGGGTACGTAGAAAACCTCGAGTATAATACAAGGTATTTTACGTGTAATATACACGTATTCAGGGTTGCGTATGTAAAATACCTCAGGTAAATAACATAGAGTTTTTTACGTATATGACATATGTAAAGCCTTAAATCTGCTTGTTTCGAATTTTCAAAAGTTCTGATATTGGCAAAAATTAATTATCGATGCTTTGATAAAATTTAAATTATATTAGTATTTCTCTTCTAAATTGATAACGAAAGCACATTTAAAATGTTAAAATTTTTTACGAAATTATTGCAAATAAGATAATATTATTTAACTCAACTGAAAGTTTTTTTCCAAAAGATTGAGAAATTTCGAAATTCTCTATGAGCAAAGCAAATCAAAGTTAGTGAAATTTCTGACAAATTCCGAATATCAGAAATTGTCAGGTGTACAAGCGCCTTTACCCATTTCTGTGCACAGTGCATACATGAAATAGTGTGACCGTACCCTAAGACAAATGGCGAGTGGGGACAATGGAAACCAACCTGCCATGATCACAAAAGCGGAATGATGATGTTTGGGTTTCATGCGGAGTACGCATGCGTTGGCTTTATACACGTAAGTTATGTATATTTCGCCATGATCCGGTAAAGATTTGTAGTGTTGGCGCGCGAATTTATAGATTTAAAATTCGCGTAGAAAAGATTGTAGAGAGAGTATTTGGGCAAAAGCGGAATGAAATTTCAAAATAGTGCGCATGTGCGACAGTAATATACTTGTCTCTCTCTTACCAACTAAGAGAGTGTGAGTCAGAAATATGATAACACAAGGTAAACAAAGTTTTAGGTTTTGTTTACTGTCTGCAAATATTAATAAAATATTTGCATTTGTATAATTATTGGAAATGTTTGTTACAGTTTTCCGATAATTTTTAACCTGATTTTGTAGTTCTGTGTGAAAAAATATGTGAATGACAACTTGAAAATTGATTTTACGCATTTGACAAAAAATTTTAATAAAAGACTTTGACCTTCAAATTAATGGGGGTTTACATTAAAAAAACAGAGCAAAAAATGAAAGATAGTTTAGACGTTCGCAAAAGAGTTGCAATTTTACCAAATATGAGCGTCAAAGTTTACTTGGAAATTTAATGAATTTTCTTTACCTCTACTCTATAACTGTGTATAACTTTGAATTTTAAATTGAAAACCTTGGTTTTGCGACTTGTAAGTATGAAGATTACAATTTGAAATAACATGAAACATATGAGTAAAATCTTATATTCAAATAAATAATTATGATCTTATAAGTCTTTAATTAATTGAAATTCAGCTATTTCGCAGACTAGCTGGCAAAATAAGATAAGAATAGTTTATTTCGCCCGTCAGAGAAGAATATGATGGATTTCACGTCAAAAGTTCAGGCAAAATAAAAATTTTATCGAAGCTATCTCCAATTTTTTTATGACTTGTCCTATACGTTAGTAATTTAGCAGACAAATATTTTTGAATTTTACGAAAAATTAGTAGTAGGGGGAGATCAAAAATTTTGAATTTTTAGATGACACGCTATGCTTTGTTTATTTATTATACTTAAACAAAAAGATAAAAAATATATTCTGAACATGATTCTTTTAGATTTTTTGATAATCTTTCGATTGGTGTAATCCATTTTGAAAAAAAAAATTGGACCAAAATTTTTTTAAATTAAAAATAAATTTTGATTTTTTTCATCTTTGGGCTCGTTTTTTATTTTATTTTTATAGGAAAGCTGAGATTTTATTCCCACAAAATACTTAATTTTCAAAAAATCGTTTTTTTTTTTGTTTCCGAGAAATTAAATATTGAAAGTCGCTGGATAAGTCAACGTGAAGCCACACTGTCTCGCGCAGTGGAACGAAAAACACGGCTGTAGACAAATTAACATAGAGCCTACAAATTTTAACCGATGTTGACGTTCTTGACCTTGTTTTAAAGATGATAAAATTCTGCATAACGCCACTGATTTTTTTTTTTGAAAAAAAATGTTTTTCAATTGTTTATTTAATGTTAAAGTTGGAAAATTTTTTTTGTCATCTTTAAAAACAGCGTAACTTTTTAGAAAAGGCTATTATTACAATTATGAACGGTTTTTAAAAAACTTTTTTTATTAACTATCAGAATATGTTTCTAGGTTAATGCATTAAAATTTGTCGCCTTTGTTGACGTAATAATCGCCTTCTCTAAAAAGTTACGCTGTTTCTAAGGAGAAAAAAAATTTTTCCAACTTTAACATTAAATAAACAATCGAAATATTATCAAAAAATCTGAAAGAATCATGTTCAGAAATTATTTTTTACCTTTTCGTTTAAGTGTAATAAATATACAAAGTATAGGAATAGGACAACATATAAAAAAAAATTGGGGATAGCTTGGATAAAATTTTTATTTTTCCTGGATTTTAGACGTGAAATCCATCATATATGTAAAAGAGACTAGCAATAATAAAAAAAACTGAGTAAGAACACAAATAGCTTAGATAGTAAAATTTTTCTGATTGATATTTGTTTAATATAGTCTAATTTATCAATATTAATCGATTATTGTTTAAAAAGGTCAAAATACTGGTTAAAAATTAATTATTCAAACTTACCTGTAAAATATCAAAATTTGTCATATTTAAATCACATTTTCTAGGACAGTTTATAAAATATTTATTACTACCAAATAGTAAGTACTTTTAATGTACTTTCATATATGATATGCAGACATTTTAATTTAAAAATGTAGAAATATGAGAAATATTGTACCTTGAATATTGAATTATTCAGGATTTTATCTGATTTTGAATACTTATATGCAGGCGATAAATGAAAAAGTCCCATTTTGATCTTAAAATTAATGTTAAGTCTTCTTTATTCATCTTATCAAAATTTGATGATGGAGAACGATCTATACATTTTATTTTTATTTACTTTAAAAAATCAACTTTCAAAAACGAATTTGAAGGTTAAAAAACAAGAATTTTTATAAATCAAATACAACAAATAAATCGATATTAAGAAAGTCAACTTCTGTTTTATAAAAATACTTGTTTTTTAACCTTTAAATTAGTTTTTGAAAATTGATTTTTTAAGGGGTCTACCCATTTCAGACAGACTGAAAAAAGCTATTTTCATATATTGTTTTTTAGATTTATATTACAAATATTGATATGCGAGGTATTGCACATAATAAATACACTTTCGAAGTGCAAAAAAAAATATTTTTGATTTTTTTCAATTAATTTTTTTATTTAAAAATACATGTTGAAAAATATGTTTAAAAAAAATTGTAGTGCGCTGTTGATGAAATTTTTGACACGGATGGTTTGAAACAAAAAATTCAAACGGTATTAGATTCAGCATGTTGATAGCTATTGTGCATATCATACGATTTTTTTTTATGCAAAATTGACAAAATGGCAGACATTTTTCGAAAAAAATGTAAAAAAAACGTTGTTTTTTTACCGTTTTGGGCCCAAAAAAATATTTAAAATCAAAATTTTTAAAATCCCTTGATATACACAAGAGCTATGGTCCCAAAGAATATGTAGTAAAAGTTTGGTAAGGATCGGTGGAGCCGTTTCCGAGATTTCATCAACAGTGCGGAAAAAAAATTTTTTGTGGGATTTTTTTTCAACTACCATATTCAGGCATATAAAATTTACAAAAACAAATAACAAAAATTTTTTCATGTATTTCGGTAGTGTATTTCTTTAGTCTAACACCTTATATGTCAATATTTATAATATAAACCTATCAGAAAAATTCTTGAAAACAACTTTCATTTTAGCGCGTCTAAAGTGGGTAGACCCCTTAAAGTGAATAAAAATGAAAAGTAATTTGTGATAAGATAAATAAATACATGATAATTAATTATATATAATTATTATATACATTAATATATAATTATTATGTATGTACATTAATCTTTGATAATTTGACTTAAAATATGTTTTTTGATCAATGTAATTATTTATACCTATTATAACTTTATTTATTAATTTTTAAAAATTGTAATAATTTTAAATTTTTTATATATTAATAATAATAATAATAATCATCAACAAAGTATGTTGATAAAATTGAAAAAAAGTTATAAAATCTGTTACGGCGTAACAATAGATCTGCAGATGTTTTTAAATCTAATAGTTGGAGATTGTAAAAATTAAGAAAGTTTGAAAATATGTATTTTTAAGAAAGTTTGAATGAAGCAAGGGATTATGACAATAAACTTGCACACTTTATATCTTAATCCGGGTACCAATACGATAAGTTGGACCATATCATAAAAAAGGGACACAATTCATAAAAACCAAATTTTAGCAAATGTAGTAATTACCCCAAGGCTACGTGCAGTCAGATGACCATCTACCAAGCATCTTCCTACCTCCACTCTACCTTCCCTTCAAATTTCAATAGAATGTTTAAAAACCAATCAAAATTCTCTAATATGATAAAAACACTTCTTTTTTCCCTTTCTAAATATTTTCCAAAATTTCCTCTACCACGGCGATTGAATGTACAAGATGAAATATTTAAATTCAAACCAAACTTCTTGTTGAAAACTCCGTCGCGAATTTTACATACATACATAACAAATAAGTGAAGTTTATAAACAGATCAATATCTATACAATTAAAATAAATACATCATTGTTAATATTAAAAATTTGTTTCACGTTACTTTTTCATCCTAACAAGCTTTCCTCAAATTAGTTACACAATAGTAATTTGGCGTGTAACAGAAGCGTTAAAATCAAATACGCCTCAACAAGATCTTCTATTTTCATAAAACCGTATTCTGTTTTTACGATCTCAGGTTAGTCTAGATAGAGGCTTAGATATTCGGTTTGCGTTCGTCATGTTGTAAGTTCGATTCTCTGCGTTTGTGAGATTTTCTTCGACAGGCTTGTACGCTAACGCCTTTCGATAACTTCATTTCATCGATAAGAATAGCTCCTATAATAATAGCGATACAGTATTTTATTAAAGTTTATTATTATATTCTTTCAAAACAGAATATTTATGTTTCTAATAAAAAAAGACTGTTAAAACAATTCTAGTTACCGTTTCTGTCTTTGAAATTTATTTTCTCTGTTTCAATTTTAATGCTTCGAAAACGTTAACTTTGAAAGCCGTAAAGCGCTTTTCATTCGCTTCATGCATCTATGAAGTGTTCGAAATGAAGGCAATGCAAGCACCTTCTTCTTTCTGAGGTGCTTTTTATTCTGGAAAGAATACATTTATAACCCACTGGCGACTGTATCTCATTCCAATCTCATGCCAATTGTTCATTTGCGGATAGTTTTCCTATTGCTTTTACCAAACTATCCTCCACAATTTCAGCACATTGTTTTTCGTAATAATTCCAGACGATCTTTCATTTTTTACCCTGAAAATAATTTTGTTTTACATGAAATAATTACAAACCAGTTGTACATAATTATTAATAATATAAAATATTGTTTTTAAATTTACTTTTTTAACAAGACGCTTATTGGCTTCAATTTTAATTTTCAAATTTGTATTTAATTTGGTATTCTCGACTTTTAAACTTTCTTTTCCTTTAAATCTTTCTTACTGCGATTTCGGTGCGTTGTGGACCTGAGGTACCTGGCTTTTTTTTCTTTGCAAAACCAATGCAATTTTCACCCCGTAGAAATTAATAATGGCTTAAATAACACAAAAATCGCTTTAATTAATGTTATATCACGAAGTAAGAATAAAGAGTCTGCACTCCATGCGTGGATTGGAGGAAAAATGTCCCCAAATCTGGTAAAAGTCATATCGCAAGATTTTTAGATCGAATTAATTCAATTTTAAGAGATTTTAATGGAAACTTTTTTTACAATTAAATAGATACAGATTACTGTAGAAACAAAAAAAACAATAATTGTTTGTTAAAGAATGTGTATTAAAAAGAAGTTTAAAGTTAGTGAATTTTTAAAGAACTTCATTAAAATTAATAAAATTAATTAATTTGTAAATGACTTTTAAAATACAAATAATATTTCATATTTAATATTTACTATTTATTCAATTACTTAATTTTTAAAAAATATGGAATTATATGATTTTATAATATACTTTTGAAAAATAGCAGACGACTTTCATTAGGGAAATCAATAGTTTAAGGATTTTTCCGTTACGAACGCCACCTCCGACTATTCTAATTTTCCGGAATACTTTTACCAGATTTGGGGACATTTTTCCTCCAATCCACGCATGGAGTGCAGACTCCTTATTCTTACTTCGTGTGTTATATGAGAAGAAAGATTATAATAACCTTGGTCGAGGGCACTTCATGCAATTCATCTAATTTCTCTACTAAGAAAATAAGGTCATTCACTGTTTCTGTGATTAAAACCAGAAAAATGAAGTTCTTTTTCTTCAAAATGGATCTAAAAACACATATTAAATTATTATCTATTCACTGAGTAATTGTATTTAAAAATGTTATTTATTTACCTTTACATCTTTATAATTATCTAGAATAATTCGCACAGCAGACTGATTTAAATTTTCCATCAAAAAATAATCTTTCATTTATGTGAAACAATCTGAACAAAACCAGTTTACAGTCTTTTGTGATTTCTTTAAATTTACGCACACCTGGTGAATCCGCTCTAAGAAAGAATCACACCAGATGTTTTTATTATTAGATTTTTCGTGCTGCTTTTTACTTGCTGCATAGCATCAACATCTTCATTAATAATGGTGCAAAACTTAATCTTTCTGATATTATTTCAACAAATTCCTCATCAGTTTTATTTCCATGTAGGGATTTTTCAACAATTTCTTCCGGGACTTAATAATTTTATTTTGTCTTCTTGTATTCGTTTGCGAAAAAAATAATATCACATTTTTTTGTATCGATTTTATTTATTTTTTTTTTTTTTGAAGACCTATTGGTGTTGTTAATGAATGTTTTGGTCTTCCTCTCGCATTTTTTGTATTGGTGGAAAAACATTACAGTTTACGCGTTGATCTTAAAATGATGCTTTATTCTGAGAAAATGGAACTTTTTCCGGTAAAAACGTTTGGTTTTTAGGTAGTGCAGTTTCTTCTTCTGTTAAGAAATCTTCGTTCTCCAGGAATGCAGCTTCGTTTTCCAGTTGAAACGCCTCGCCCTTTCACAGAAAAAACCTAGTCTCATTTTTGTTGCAAATCAAAATGAGCCAATGCTAAACGACATAGACAGTGGCGCCACCAACCTGGTTCATTTTTGTTGCACATCAAAATGAGCCGCCTATACGGCTCATTCTGAGTTCAGTTTTTTTCTGTGTTGGGAGTGTAGCTTCATTTTCCAGTTCAAACGCATCGTCCTCCGGGAGTGAAGCTTCATGAATATAATAGATGCATTATTCTCTTGTAATGTTTTGTTCACCAATTCCACTTATTCATTTAAGAGAATGCGCCTTTTAACCTATAAAGAAGTATTTAAACTGTAACTTATAATTTGATAACACCAGAAATGTTAATAATTCCATATGTTAATCACCCCACACAGCACCCAAAATTCCCTGTAACTTGACAGAACCTCACATGGCGAGGTTAGGAAACTTTAGTGGCAAGGTTCATACAAGTTTGTGTCGATGTTTAAATGTTCACATGAAAAGAATATTCACACGAAACTTTGAGGAAATATTACACATAAATATTTACGTGCAATGTTCAGTCAATGTTGTGTCAATATTGAAATTACATTTTCGCCTAGTTATAAAATTTTCATTTACTAATATAATAAGTATTGGGATCTGAAATACTGCGATACGCCATCTGGTGACGACCTCGTTGTGTCAGCCATTTCTCGTTTCATCCTTTTTAAAATATATGTAGAAGAAAGAGATAATAAATCAAGATGGCTGACGCAACGAGGTCAGTTTCCCCATAATTCCCTATGATTTCAGATCCCAATAGGTGAATATTGACACAACATTAACTGAACATTGCACGTGAATATTTACAGTGTAATATTTCTTCAAAGTTTCGTGTAAATATTCTTTTCATGTGGACATTTAAACATCGACACAAACAAAAAGCATAGGATTTGATAGACTTTCTATATGTCAAGAATTGAAATTTCAATCAATTTTAATCAAATTGTGAAATTTCAATCGTTTTCAATAAGAAGATAAAATTCCAATCCATCTCTATCATACATTTTGAAAAAGTATCTATCAAAATTAATACAAAATGAAATTGCAATACTTTTCTATCAAAGTTTTTGTATCAAAATTCAATATAATTCTATACACTAAAAATTCTTATACTTTTTAATAAAAAGGATTTTTGAAAAACGAATCAAATTCTATCATCTGTAAAATTTAATACTTTTCTATCAATAGAATTTTATAAAAAATCAATCAAATTCTATCTGCTTAAAGATGTAATACTTATCTATCAAAAGGATTACATTGAAATTCAATCAAATCCTATCCACTAAAATTCTTATACTTTGCAATCAAAAAATTTTTTGCAAAATCAATCAAATTCTATCATATCTGTAAAATTTAATACTTTTCTATCAAAAGAATTTTTTTTAAAATGAATCAAATTCATCCACTAAAATTCTTATACTTTTCAATCAAAAGGATTTTTGAAAAATGAATTCTATCATCTGGAAAATTCAATACTTTTTTATCACAAAACGTTTTTTAAAAATGAATCAAATTTTATTATTATTTTATTTATTGTCCCACACGTGTGGGACATAAACACTCACTGTTAAAGATGAATTTTGGAAATTAGAAAATTATTCAATATCAATCAAAGATTGATATTTTCTAAAACTCTAAAAGACTTTGGTACTTTAACACACGTTGCCCTTCGGACAAATTATATTGTAAAAGGTAGTGGATCCCTTCCTTACCTCACTATTATTCAGTGAGTTGGTTGAGAATCCATATTAATCAGAACAATTGGTTAGGAATGATTTAAATAAAAGATCAAACAAATATTTAATTAATAGTATATAAATATATATTGTGTAATAGCTCAAATGATACAATATTATAGTATTCTGTATTCTAATACAATTTACGTGTGAATGTATGTATGTGTAATAATGTTGTGTGTGTATTGTGTCAAGAGTCTCTGAACTCTTACGTATATTTACCTTTTGGAATTCCTCGTGTCTCAATTCAATTCTTCAACTTATTACAATTATTTAGTATTCTCTTTAACTCAATCAATTAATGGTAAACAAAACTCAATAGAAAACATAAACTCAATTACTATTTATTTTCACTCTAAATCTCAAAACTAAGTGATCTCAAAAGAAACTCCTTTATATACTCTTTAAATCAAACTCAAAAATCAGGTTCTCTTTATTCAACTACTTCAATTATCAATTCTTTGTAAAACTCAATATTCTTAAATCAATTCACAATTCAATATTAAATACTCTTTTTGTCAAAAATCTCAATTCAAAAATAAATACTTTAAATAATCTCAACTCAAAAATCAAACTCAGATAAAACTCAATAAAACTCCAAATGGAAACAACCTCGAACTAGAGGTTTGTTTCAAAAAGTCTCTCAACTCAGAGACTCAAAACTCCAACTCAAAACTCTCACAAACTCCAAGCTCCACTCTGAGCTCACTCGACTCCTAACTAACTGACACTCCCTGTGTCTACTGGTTTTATTGAGCTGATCTTTGGTGGGAAAAAGTATGTTTTATTTGGTAACTTATTGTTGCCAATGTTCTTTATTGCAACCTTGCAATATTGGGGTAGTATTCCCGTTCTTTCTGTACTGACATACTTTGGATGCAGCAATCTTTATTGCGCCATCCTTTGTTACTTGAGTTAATTTAGTTCACTTAGTTTCTCAATTTTATCATGAATTTAAATAGGTCTTCTTTATAATTTAGGTTATTGATTGAAAGTTAATATTTAATATATAATTATTTGGACATCGCTCAGAGATTCCAAAGGCATTTCTTGTAATGTTTATAAAGTGTTATTTGCTTGAGTTGCATATTTGTGTCCCTCTTTTTAAAGTATTGTATTAATGAATTATTAATAATGTTAATAATTTATTAATAAGAAGTTACGAAATTCATACGTAACACTCACCTCCTCAAAAAAATTTTCTCTTGTCTTTTTTTTTAAGATTAGTATTTTCTACACAACTTGTGAAAACTCTCCAATTTTTTATATAACAATCTTGCGTCCATCTAACAAGGCATAAACCTGCGTCCGCTTACGGAATATCCATTTTTCCCTGGCCGCAAAAAATGGTGTCTAGAAATTAAATTGTTTTTCGCAGTTAGACAATAATAATTATTTATTTTTGAAAAGAACTTATTGTATAGTGAAAATATAATTTCTATTATTTCATTTTTTATGTAATTACGAAATGAAAAAAATGAAGCAAATTTTAAATCGTATACTTTAAGACCCATATGGGTAAGATAAAAAAAAATTTGAAAGTGTTTTTATATTACAACAAAAAATCATGTAATTATACATATTTTTAATAATAAGACCAATGGCCACAATTCCAACAAATTTGCATATAATATATAGATAATTATTTATTAATTTGAAAATTCCCGACTGTATATATCGACTGTGACTCAAGCCGACGACGAATTTTTGGAAAATTCTCTTTTCTCATATATACTTATCACAAAGTTGAGGTTACATAGATCCCCTTCGCCTAATGATAAAGCGGATTTCGATAATTTTTATATTTATTAAAAAAAAATACTCACCAATTTATAATTTGCTTTTTCTTATAAAGATGCGTTTTGAATTTAACAGACATAATTTTTGCAAACTTTCAATCTTTCTTTTATCCTCTCTTCCTACCGGATTAGTATTATGGAAATAACAAAGTATTAATAATTATAATAGATTTAATCTAAGTTTTTAATATTAAATCCTGCTGACATAAAAATGATTATACTTTAAGAAAAAAATCCATATTAACGTATTATAATCACAGCAAGTTTATTGGTATGGAAAATGTCTGCTTTTATATCTACAAATATACATATAGTCAATCATAACATTGTGACGATAAGAGTTTTATTTACACTAACTGGCGTATGAATTTGATTGCAGTATATAATATTATTTGAAACTATCTAAAGTCGATTTTCTTTTAAGGTCTTGAAAATAATCATTCAGTCCAACATACAATGAATATTCTTCGTTTAACCGGCGATCAATTGCGCCTATTTGCAGTTGTTTTACTTTTAATTAAAATTATTAAAACACGAAGTTGTACAGGTAAAATTTTTTAAAGATTCTTAATATTTATTTTTTTTTACAAAAAATTATCATTTTATAATTTAACCGTCTACTGCTACACTGGAATCAAACTGACCCCACAGTGAGATAAAATGATATTCCAAAAGATAGACAAATATTTTTAAATAAAAATTTTGTAAGTGGTTTTCAGAGATTACATTAAAAATATTCTGTATGCAATAACTCAAGGTCGACTCCATTTCAATATCAAAAGAAATGATAAATTATTCTTTATTTAAATTTTTTCATACCTCAAAATAAATATACAAAAATTGTAAATGTATCAAAATTGACAAATCTGAAATCCAAAATTATTAAGTGTATTTCATGCAGAGTTCGTCAATTTTGATGAATTTAGAATTTCTTTCATTTAAATAATAATTTAAAACAATATTATTATACTGGGAAAAATTGCAAGTTATGTTATAATAATTTGAATGCTCTGCATAATATTGAAAAAATATAAAGAAAAAAATTGCGATTTCTTCTTAAAATAATTCATAAAAATTAAATATATGTTTTAGATAAAATAAAAAAAATGGAATGTCTGTCTAAATTGAAACTTGAAATTAAACAGTTAATGTAATTAAACAGAATGAACTATTTTCACATTTTAAGCAAAACAATATTAAAACATTTTTACCCCAGTGTGTCAGCTAACGGTTAATCTTCGTCCTAATTGAAAAAGCATATCAATAACGTATTTTTGAAAAATCTAATACATGGATTTAAATGTTGAGTTTGATCTTTATCAAATTAGAAGAAAAAATTGTGCATTATTTTGAAAAATTATTGAATAATTTTTTTATTTTGCAGGTATAAGTGGCAAAACTCAAATTTTACTTGCTCTGCAATGTACTACTCGATATTTGGATCTATTTACTTACTTTGTTTCTACTTATAATACTTCTATGAAAATATTGTTTTCATTAATCAGCTATTTTACGCTTATATTAATTTATATTGTCTACAAAAAGACATTTGAACGTGAACATGATACATGCAGGTATATATGTTTAATTATTATTATTTATCCTTAACCACTACTGTTGAATTTGTAATTGAACAAATATTTTTACATTTTTAAAAACAAAATATAATACCTCAAAGATGATAAAATTTAAAATTTTATGAATTTTTGAGTTTTAGTGAAATAAAAATCTTTTAAAAATCTCTATCAGGGTGTTTTCGAGGTTGGATTACGAATTTGACATTAGATTTTCAAAATTTAAAATGGTGTATCCAATATCCCTACTAAAAATAAAATCAGAAAACGTAAGATTCCTGATTTTATTTTTAGTTCTTTGGATATGATAATATTTAGTAATTTATACAAATGTTTTTCTTATATATTCTGGTTGAATTTTTTTAATACACTAATTTGCATTAGAAAATAAATATGCTATTATATTTAAAAACTTGTTTTTGTTTCAGGATAGAGTACATCCTGACCCCAGTTATGATGCTAGCTCTTTTAGTTAATCATGAATTTTCAGCTATAGAAATCCTATGGACTTTCAGCACTTACTTAGAATCAGTGTCTTTAATTCCACAATTAATGTTTATAATAAAAAAAGGAGAATTTGATGGAGCATTGTTAGTTTATTTGTTTTGTATGGTTTCATACAGAAGTATTTTTTACTTATCGAATTGGATATATCGATATTATTACGAAGGATATTTTGATATAATTTGTATCATAGCCGCTCTGGTAGAGGGAATTGTTTTTATATACTTCTTTATTCGATGTGTTTATTCGATTAAACGTAAAGAGACGTATCAGAAGAATCTGAAGGTAAAAGCATTTAAAAAACACAGGACAGCAGAATCTATATACAAATTATTAACTCTTTTTGTTGTTTCAGTTAATACTAAATTCACCAGAGAATTTTATAATCAATGATAAAATATTAAAAGAGGGAAAAAACCTGGAAACATCTAGTAAAAAAAATGAAAAAGTACCACTGAACTTTGATAATTTGAATATCAATGAATTACCAGCGGTTCACAATTTTAAAATTGAAAAATAAATTAAAATTCAAATTTTAATAAGGAAACATTGATTCGAAATTATCGTTCACTGAATTTCACTCTTTTCTCTATTTTTATATTTCCGAATTTCTTAACTACAGAAAAATACTTCCAGTCTTCAATGAGTCAACTATCGACACATTCACTTTATTTCATAATCGAACTAAAATTAAGAAAACTGTAAATTAATTTTTTAAATAAACTTTTGTTTTTTCGATTAATAAAATACAAACCGAGTTATTTTTTTCAAATTCAGTGTCAAAATATTATTTTTTCTTAACCCTTTATGGACCAAGTGCACAAAAATTTAACTTAAAGTTTGGCAATATTCAAACTAACAAAATGCAATATAAAACATTGGCAACATATATTTCTTCTGGCCCAGGAACCGCTCTTTCAAATGGTGCATCAGAAAAATCCGTAAATTAAAAAATAAACAAATTACAGATAGGGTAAGTGTACTAATTACGGCGAGTGCACCAATTACGGCGCGTTCATAAAAAATAACTATTATTACTATTATATTTAATATAACTGTTGCCAAATGATTAAAAAAAATTATTTCAATCTTTTTTTGATACAAATACTTATAAAGATGCACATTTAAACAATTATTAATTTAATTATTTGAGATCAAATTTTTTCCGCGCCGCAATTGAAACATTTTTAAGATTTCCATTAGTGGGTCGGGGCTGGTAGTAGTTCGCCAGCTTATTTTGTTTATTGTTCTCCTTTTTTTTTACCAACCCCACATAACCTTGGCATGCGGAAGCCAAGGTATCTGTATACAGATTTTCCCAATAGTCCCTAAGCAAAAAAAAAAAAAAAAAAAAAAAAAAAAATACACGTAATTTTGGTCACCGAAATTGATACACCGAAACTGATACAAACTCGCCGCAATAGAAAATTACGGTATTAGTTTTAATTTCTCATATTTGTTTAAATAATCGATTTTTATAGAGTTAAAATTTTTTTTTAATATCTTAATAACATAAGCTTTAAGTTTAATAAGTCTTAAATTGAGTTTATACAATAGAAATGTCGAATTTTCTATTTCAAAGGTGTTTTGACTCGAATCTCGCCGCAATTAGTGCATTTACCCTAATTATTTAATAAAATACATGAATTTTCAAGGTTTTATTTTACTTTAAAATATTTTTGGACAATGTACCCTTCTAAAATATCTTGGCTAAGTACAAATAATGCATAAAATGTCTGACTTTTGATGTAGATTTTAATAAAATCAAAATGGCGCAATATTGTCGATTAAAGATTAATTTTTAGGGTTCCGTACTCGGTTCGGAACCCTATTAATATCGGTTTTTTTAAATCGTGTACCCCCCCCCCTAGCGGCCACACGAATTTATCTGGAGGGCTGAAATTTGGTACACATTTGTATTATATAGAAAACCTGATTGGAATTGATTATCATAGCGTTGTCAAGGAAAAACCATGAATTTTTACGAAAAATGACTAAGGAACCCCCCCCCTCCCTAACGGCCACATCTTTTGACATAAATAGCTCAAATTTGGCACACTTACATATTTTTAATTTAATAAAAAATTTCAAAAAAAATGGTTTATTCTCCCTAGCGCACACAATATTCAACCCAGACAGTTCATATTTAGTAGTATACAAATTTATTTTTACGGGAAAAATACAGGAAAAACAAGTTGTAAATTCAGATGTTCATTACATGAACATTTTGCCTCCTCTTTACGATCAGCAAAAAAATGTGTTTCCTCGTGGAGAAAGCATTAACATTGAAATAAACATACAAAAATAATATAATAATATAAACATTTGAGTACCTATACATTTAAGTTAAATTTAAAGAATTAATGGAAGTTAAAAAATCAAAAATTCACATTTTAGCCGAAATTTCTAAATATTAATGAAAAATAATATAGAGGGATTCCACTGGTAATACGAACAGTTGTCGGTGACAAGTTATCGATTTGGCTCAAATTTTTTAGGCGTATTCTACCTCTAAAAATACTCAACTAGCCAAAATTTCAAGCCCCTATCTCATAAAGAACACTCACAATCGTAAATTTCGTGAAAAGTGACATCTTTCAAAATGAAGATTGAAAAATCCATTTCTTCTCGAAAAAATGTTAATTTTGGTCAAAAAAAAATTGGAAAGATACTAGTCGATGGGAAATTTTCCAAAGAATCCAATGCCGTTGGAATTTTTGACCTATTTTTAAATAATCAAGGGCAAATTTATTTTTATTATTATATAATAATAAAAATAAATGATAATCAAGGGCAAATTCAAGAAGTAAACGCAAAAGATAATTTTTTTAAACACTCTCATATTTGCAATGCTCTTAATTATAACTTGTATTTGTTTTTTCTGTTAAAATTTGTTTAGAATAAATAAAAATGAAGTGTTAATGTAGATAACTGATTGGAAATTTTTCGAGGATTTTGAATTTGGGCTTAGTTTTTGTCTATATAACTGCGCATGCGCACAAAAAGCAAATACTGTAAAGAAACCTTGAAAAAATTTGAATTAGCTCACTATTTTGCATAAAAATGGTTAAAAACTCAAAATATGCAAATTTTAGGTATAACCATTTTAAAGTATAGCTTTTCAGCTGTCTTTCCTGAAAATTAGAGCCAAATCGAAATAGGTCATTTTGAGTTATGAATTTTTTTAAAAAAATCAGTTTTTTTAATCTACTGCACATGCGTTTAAAAATAGGTCAAAAATTCCAACGGCATTGGATTCTTTTGAAAATTTCCCATCGACTAGTATCTTTCCAATTTTTTTTTTGACCAAAATTAACATTTTTTCGAGAAGAAATGGATTTTTCAATCTTCATTTTGAAAGATGTCACTTTTCACGAAATTTACGATTGTGAGTGTTCTTTATGAGATAGGGGCTTGAAATTTTGGCTAGTTAAGTATTTTTAGAGGTAGAATACGCCTAAAAAATTTGAGCCAAATCGATAACTTGTCACCGACAACTGTTCTTTTTACCCGTGGAATCCCTCTATATTATTTACAATTATATCGATTCGTTTCAATGAAAGGAACACAATTATTTTATATTTAAACTTGAATTTAAATAAATACAAAATTTTTACAATACAATACAAATACAAAAATCGATTCGTTTTCATGCAAGGAATACAATTATTTCATCTATAAATTTAAATTTAAATAATCACAAAATTTTATAACCAAAATGTGAATTTTTTATTTTTTAACATTCATTAATTTTTTAAATTTAAATTAAAACTATTTTTTATATAAACCGATCGATTTGTCTTGACGTAAGGAATACGATTTTATTATATATATATAACCTTAAATTTTTCTATTAAAAAATTTTTTTGATTAAAAAAAATTTTTGGAAAAAAATGATAAAATGATGTCTAAATTGCTGAAAAAATCATTAAAAAAGGATAATAAATAATAATAATATTAATAATTAATAAATAATAAACATTTTTTCGCTTCATTTGAATTACTTACTATCTTGCTCGAGCTGAAGCCCGAAATCGAGATCGTGATCCATTTCACTTGCTACCCTCTTTCGTGAGTTTTTTCCATTTCCGGAGACGAGTTTTAATTGATCGACTGGTTTGGAAACTATAAATAAAATTTTAACAATTGTAAATAATGTAAATAACATGTACAAGAAAAAAAGAGGTCTATTTTATTGAAACAAATCAATAAAATTAAAAATAATAATAAAATAATAAATAAAAAGAAATAAATAATAAAAAAATAATTATAACAATTTTATTAAAAAATAATAATAAAAACCTTCAACTTTCTTGGGATGATTATTTGAGGGATGCTTTCGCGTCACCATCATTGTGCGTTTTGATTTTATTGGAACAGCTTAATTGGATACTATATATATAATTTTAAAGCATGTAAAATATATATTTTATAAATGAGGAATTTTTACCTGAAGGCGTAGGATCCTCCTTTTTTCCAGCATCCTTTTTCTTTTCTGCATCCTCCTTCTTTCCAATATCCTTTTTCTTTTCAACATCCTTCTTTTCATCATTTTTATTTTTTCTAATATCGTTCTTCTTTTCATCATCCTTCTTTTTTGATCATTTTTGTTCTTTCCAACATCCTTTTTTTCAACATCCTTCTTCTTTCGATCATTTTTGTTCTTTCCAACATCCTTTTTTCAACATCCTTCTTTTCATCATCCTTCTTCTTCTGATCGTTTTTCTTCTTTCCAACATCCTTCTTTCCAACATCCTTTTTTTCAACATTCTTCTTTTCTTCATCCTTCTTCTTTTCTTCATCCTTCTTCTTTTGATCATTTTTCTTCTTTCCAACATCCTTTTTTTCAACATCCTTCTTTTCAACATCCTTCTTTTCATCATCCTTCTTCTATTGATCATTTTTCTTCTTTCCAACATCTTATTTCTTTTCTGCATTATCCTTTTTTCCAACATTAATCTTCTTTTCGTCATCATTCTTCTTTCCGGCGTCCTTCATCTTATTAGCATCCTTTTTCCCTCCTATCACCTTTTTTTCATTATCTTTTTTCTTTTCTTTGTCATCTTTCAGGCCTTTGATGATTTGCTGATCTGCTTTCACTGTTTCTGAAGAAAAAGTTTATTTGATTTAAGAAAATGTCATTTGGATTAAATGAAAACTTTTTTCTTCAAATTGTTCCTTTTGTCAATTATTGTTCCCTCAATTGACACGTCAATTTTTTGCAAAAATTGTTTGTCTTCTAGAATTAAAAAAAAGGTTATTTTTTAATTTTTTCTGAAAAATGAATATAAATTTTCTTTCGACCGAAATAAAATTTTAAAAAAGTTATTTAGGGTTTAGAAAAATATTTTTCATAAACTAACCTTAAAAATAAATCTTTATCCGATATGACTTTAAAACACATTATTCATTTCAAAAATTTTTTTAGCTAATTCATAATTTTAAACGATTAAGGGAAACATAATAATTTGTTGAAAATTTTGTTTATAAATAAACATTTTTACTCACCGCTGCGTTTCATCAATACTGCATCGTAAAATGTTTTTCCATACTTTACGTTAACTACGTCACCTTCGTTACTCATTTTTAAATCTTCCGTTTCCTCAATAATCGTAATTTCCTTCGGATTTACCCATTTCAAGAGGACGAACATATTTTTGAAAAAACTTTTAGGAAAAGTGCAACTTTTTCAAAAATGTTTATTCGTAACTATGTACGTAACTATGTACGAATAAATAAATGACAATCAGCTGTTCGATAAAGCCATAAGTAATCGAAACTTGTTTCTTAAAACATTAATTTGTTTTTTTCTTTTTCCTGTTAGTTATTTTACGTAATTTTGACATTTTTAAAGTCAAGCATGAGAAATAATTTCTTTTCGTTTTAACAATTATGGAACGAAATGTAGGAAATTTAGAACAATATTCTACTAGACAACAAAGAAGAATTGTTGCTGCATTGAGAGAATTACCTTCTGACAACAATTCGAACAATTCTGACGATTCAAATTATTCGAACGATTCGCAAACTGTAATTATAATAAATATTCTAAATAATAAAATTTTCTACTAATTTATTTTAATTAAAAAAATACTAATTAAATTTTTTTTAAGTCAAAAAATTATATATTACATTTAAAAATAATAATTTTTTAAATAAATGTTATTTATGACTTTGCTGTGCTTGTGTATATTTTTCGAGATGGGAATCAGTATAAACAATTTTTAATAACACTAATTTTATGAATCAATTTAATAATTATAATAATTATAATTTTTTTTTAAATTAATGACGCTGATCATTTTCAAGATTATGATGATAATGATGCGCGTTCCATTGATATTAATAATGATCACGAAGAGCAAAATGTTAATTTGAGTGAAAATGAAAATTTCACAGAGTCCATCTCATCGAACGACAACATTGAA
Source organism: Leptopilina boulardi (assembly GCF_019393585.1). NCBI lineage: Eukaryota > Metazoa > Arthropoda > Insecta > Hymenoptera > Figitidae > Leptopilina > Leptopilina boulardi. Next base: position 2,883,476 of record NW_026137948.1, on the reverse strand, counting down.
TATGATGATTCATCTGATGATGGTGATTTTTAAATAATTAGGTTTCAATAAGACGGAATGAAAATTCAAACCCTCTTGAAAATATTCCCAGGAAACATTCAGGAGTTTATTTTCTGTGGAGATTCCTGAAAATATTTTCATTTTACTTCATTCTCTTTTCTTCACCTTTTATTCAGTCGCGTTATATATTTTATTTTTCTGCATTTTTTGAGCTTTAAATTTCTTTTATTCTTTAATATCCACTTAACCTTTTTTTCTATCTTTTATTTTGTGTTTTTTGTGTTACTTGAAAAACGTAACTAAAAAGCTCATATTAAAAATATTCATTGTTAATAAAATTATTTTTTCTATGAAAAATTCAATTAAAAAAATATTGTAAAAAATAAAATTTAATGATTTTTGAATCATCAGAATTTTACGATGCCTCGGGAGAAAGTTCTGATGAAAGCGATTGAAGTGATGCATAAAGTGAGAACATGTCTCAATTCCGGATGCTGAACTTGTTCAAGAACATTACTTGAACATGTACAAGAAAATGTACAAGTTGATTAATGAACACGTACAAGAACTTATACATTTTCTTATACAAGTTTTTTCAGCCGGGTTGGTTTCGTTAAGGTCGAGGTAACGTAGTTCCACGATGATGTTTTGGATAGACGAACTCTCCAGCTCCAACTCGGACGAGACCAGAGGTACAACCGGGAAGAAGACTTTTTAAAGACTGACGTTGCGTGTTTTTGCTGGTGAAAAATTGGAAAAAGCCTTTCCTTCAATGAGGAAAAATGGGCTGTGCCAATTATTTCCATTGGTTCCCTTCTTCTTGGTTTGCGTAAAAATTCTACCCCTCCGTAATGATAGTGGGGGTAGAGAAAATTTGGGCCTGTGTTGGTGAGACTCATTAAAGAGAAGAAGAAGATCAATTGTGTAAAACGATAATTGCCCCTGGTTGTTTCCTTAGGTCTTGCGAGTCTCATCCTGATCCGGTGACAATGGTCCCAAAATTTGCGTTTTATTGGGCCTTATTTTGGAAGGCGGAGATGGTACAATGATGTCCTTTTGAAACCCTCGACAAATTCTCTTTTTAGAACAGTTGCCTGTGTGTTTAGTGATTTTTATTTACAATGATCCTCTCCTGGGCAACCCGAACTATCTCTTGAACAAGGTGTTATAAAATGTCAAAAAGGTTTACAAATACGACTTAAAGTTTTATAAAGACAATATTATAACCTAAGTTAAAATAATAATACCCTACGCACATAGTTGTTATTTTAAGAATCGATGTTTATTCAAAAAGAATAAGAAATAACCTTTCCGTCTCTAATAGTTTATATATATAATAAAGAAAGAATATCCCTAAACGAATTATATGTGCACATATATAAGAATTGTCTATTATTACTAAATCTATATACTATTTCTATATCGATGATGAATTGAAACAAAAGAATATAAAGTAATATGATTTAAAGAAAACACGCAAAAGGAAAAGGAAGAATTATATTTAAAAAAGACTATCTGATCCCGATACTCAATTTCGTCAATGATATAAGGAAATATTTATAGTTAAGGTAGAATATTATTATTAATTAAATAAATCTTTATTTTTGGGTACCTTGGGACGTCACACCCCCCTTCTTAGACGTTACATCGGTGTAGCGGTGTATCGATTACAAAAAAAAAATAATGAGCTGATTTGTTTGTTTTTTTTCATCCAGATAGGACCAAGGCACTTAAAAACGCTTGACATGTTTTATTTTCGGTTTTTCTTTTAAAATAATGTTTGTTGACCTCAAGAGTTAATTTGGTAAACTATAATTCGACCCAGTAAAAAAAGATTTATTGAGCAAGCGATTTGGCTGATTGAGCAAGCCGTCTGCCCAATTGTCTAAACGACATTCGGACAATTGGACTGTTTGCTCAATCATCCAATGCATTATGCCCAATCACCAACATTGTATTTCGCGTCTAATAAAAGAAGAAATCGGTCCGAGTGTTGAGAAAATGATAAATCATGAATAATTATTGTTAACAAGGAGGGGGTCCTTTATGTTTATTTCATAAACATTATGCTTCCTCATTGTGTGAAGCAAAAAATTCGCTTCCTCGTGAAGGAAGCAATGAATTTGTCCAATTCAATTGATTGATTTAAAAAATTTCGAGTTAAAAATGTTTTAAATTAATTAAATTTTTTGAAAAATAAAGAAAATTTTAATTAATTTTGAGTGTAACATAAACTTTATATATACGAATCGATTCGTTTTAATGCAAGGAATACAATTATTTTATTCATCAACTTGAATTTAAAAAAAACACAAAATTTTTTAGCTAAAATATGAATTTTCGATTTTTCAATTTTTATTAATTCTCAAATTTTAAATCAAATCTATACTTTATATATACCAACCAATTCGTTTCAATGCAGGGAATAAAATTATTTCATATATAAACATGAATTTAAATAAACACATCATTTTTTAGCTAAAATGAGAATTTTTGATTTTTTAACTTTCTTTAATTCTTTAATTTTCAATCAAATCTATACTTTATATATATCAATCGATTCATCTTGACATAAAGAAGACGATTATATTATATATTACCTTAAATTTTTCGATTTAAAAATTTTTTCAATTAAAAAAAAATTTTTGGAAAAAAGACGATAAATTTTTTTTTTTGGGGTATTTTTAAAAATCCTCTCGTCATTTTTGAGAGATTAATGTGTTAAATAAGCCTACCAAATTTTATCCAAATCCATTAAAACCTGTTAAAGATATCGTGTTCACAAAAACGATCCACACACACATACACACACACACACACACACACATACACACACACATACATACATCCGGACAATTGATCAGGATCTCATATAACATGTTTCTATATAGAGGAAAATTTGTTTTCACCATTTTTAAAAAGTTTATAAACGAAAGGACTACATAGCTTCCTCCACGAGGAAGCAAAAAGCAAGAAGTAATATATAAAAATACCTGAAATAAAAATAAATAACGAGTTTTGTAAAATGTTATTTTTTAGTTGACAGTGCACTGATGTAATATGAATTTTGTCGGTAAAAGTGAGGAGTATGATAAAGAGAAACGTTTCTTTATCGACTCGTGATACATTTCAATTGATAATAAAAAATTGTAGATTTCTTGTTTTTTTAAAAAATAAGGAGAAATTTCAATTGAGTATTTAAAAATAAATTTTAATTGATTTAATTTAATTTAATTAGTGGATTAATGAATCAGTGAAGTGAATTAAATTAAATTAGGTTAAATACATTGATTAGTGGTAAGTAATTATATTTTGTAAAATTATTATTTATTAATAGAATTATATTCTTTGTTAATTTGTCTAGTATTATTCTTTTTAAAAAAATAAGTATAAATAAAAACTGGTAAGTAAAATAATTGAATTTAATAATAATATATTTATATTATTAAACTCAATTAATTAAATAAAATAGGATTTTTATTAAAAGAAACAATAAATAGGAGATTTAAATTAATCCAATTATTTTAAAGAAAATTTTATTTTTATATATCAAGGATCAAAATATAATTTACACTAAAACATATAATGCTCCCGGATCTATAATAAAAAAAAACATCTAATTATTCAAATATTTGGCATATGAAGCAAAAATGCTGGTTTTTTTTATAAATATATATAGTATCACGATAATTGTGAGAAAAATAATAATTAATAATAATTGGTCAATTTATTATTAAGTTAAATTTAAACATATTTATTTGCGTCTTTTTTTTATAAAAATTTAAATTAACAGTAAAATTTTTTAATTTTTTTTCAATATTTTCTTCAAATGACACCTTCCTAAAATATTGACCAAATAATTCTTGTTATGAGGCTCATTTTTTTATTTATACTTATTTTTTTAAAAAGAATAATACTAGACAAATTAACAAAGAATATAATTCTATTAATAAATAATAATTTTACAAAATATAATTACTTACCACTATTCAATGTATTTAACCTAATTTAATTTAATTCACTTCACTGATTCATTAATCCACTAATTAAATTAAATTAAATCAATTAAAATTTATTTTTAAATACTCAATTGAAATTTCTCCTTATTTTTTAAAAAAACAAGAAATCTACAATTTTTTATTATCAATTGAAATGTATCACGAGTCGATAAAGAAACGTTTCTCTTTATCATACTCCTCACTTTTACCGACAAAATTCATATTACATCAGTGCACTGTCAACTAAAAAATAACATTTTACAAAACTCGTTATTTATTCTTATTTCAGGTATTTTTATATATTACTTCTTGCTTTTTAACAATAATTATTCATGATTTATCATTTTCTCAACACTTGGACCGATTTCATCTTTTATTAGACGCGAAATACAATGTTGGTGATTGGGCATAATGCATTGGATGATTGAGCAAACAGTCCAATTGTCCGAATGTCGTTTAGACAATTGGGCAGACGGCTTGCTCAATCAGCCAAATCGCTTGCTCAATAAATCTTTTTTTACTGGGGAGTCATCTAAATCAGAATACAAATTATGATAATCTACATGGTGATAGTCCTAAATACGCACACTCACACGACATACAAATAGTTATGAGTTGTTACACTAGTAGTGATTTATTCAGAATTTTAATTAATTATGGAAATTAGACAATCTCTTTTTTTTATTTTTCATTTGAATTAGAATTAAAGTAATGATTTTCATACATTTACTCTTATTAGTTGTAAATAACAGAAATATTGTCACATACACTTTTTTTATAACGTGAAATGTGAGAAATATTAGTTAACGTCTTTTACAATGGTAGAACACGAGAAGCTACAAAATGTGCAATTTGAGAAAGGAAATCTTATTTAATAGCGAAGTTTACACATACACTCACTTTTGAGAAAAGGACCAGAGAGTACCTTGCTGCCACGACAGGCGCGATCTAGAGTATACAATTTCGAACGATATCAGAATTGAATACTGATCTGCTTAATTTATTAACGCGTACTATCAGACTTTATGTTCAATATACTGATAGAATTTTTTTTTTTTTTGTGGGTAATAGATATAAAGAATACTTTCTCATTTACGATGAAAATGTAATAAAAGAATTTATTATTTATTTATTTATTTTTTTTTATAGATAAAAAAAGAACAGAAAGATTGAAACAGACTTAAGCAAAGAAAGTATTACCATATATAAATTTTTAATTATAATTAGTAGAAAAAATCTCGAATTAACTTGTAACAAATAAAATATAAGCTTAAGATTTTAACATTTATCAAAAAAAAAGAATTTGTTCTCTAAATAATGTATAAAAAAAAGAATTTAGAACTTAAACACGAGATACTGAGTCTCGTTAATTTGAGCATACAAAGCTCGAAGTAGGTGTGACGGAAATCTATTAGAGTTCCATATCGGGGTCTGGAAGGTAGGCATGTTTGACCTTATCTGCATGTTTCAAAATTCGATGACCTTTGTGATCCTCTAATAGAAGGTTGTTTCTTTCTAACACTTCTATGATTGGGTAGGGCCCAACATACTGGCTATCGAGTTTATTCATGCGTGGTTCGCGCAGAACGTATACCAAATCTCCGACTTGAAAATTTCGCGAATTGACTCGACGGTCATAAATTTGTTTGGAACGCTCCTTAGCTTGGATGAGATTCTTTTCAACGATGTCATTAATGTCATTCAGATGTATGAACAAATCTGAAATATAAGTGCCGTAGGTTTGCAGTTGCTCTAGTGAGGGGAGCGATGTTGGAAATCGGGCGCGCTTTCCGAATACTACTTCATGTGGGGTAAATTTGGTTGCTTCATGAGTGGAAGTATTGTATGAGAACATACAGAAGGGAAGTAGGCGGTTCCAATCTTCATACTCATTTAAGAAGTGTTTTAGGTAATCAGATATCACTTGGTGACTTCGCTCAAGAGATCCGTTACTTTGAGGATGATAAGCAGATGTCATGTCGAGTTTTATTTTAAAGATATCGGATAAGTGGTGGAATATTTGATTATTGTATTCTGTTCCTCTATCCGTGAGGATAATTTTTGGTGCCCCGAATTGGGCGATAAGGTTTCTAGCAAAAGCATCGGAGACTTGATGGGCCGTTTTTCTGGGAATTGGAACGGCTATGCAATATTTTGAAAAGCAATCTTGCATTGTTAGAATGTATTTGTTTCCCGAAGGAGTGGGGGGAAGAGGTCCTACGGTATCGAGGGCTACCTTATAGAAGGGTTCGGAAGGCGTGTCCGTTATTACCATTGGCTGTCGTGTTTTAATGCGAACTAACTTTTGCCTTTGACAACTATCACAATGACGGATAGCATTATCAATTTCCCGTTTCATGTCTGGCCAATAGTATCTCTCGCGGATTCTTCTGTAAGTTTTCGTGCAACCTTTATGTCCGCCCGATAAGCTAGAATGATATTCGCGGATAATTGTTTTTCTCTGGTCGGGAGGGGGAATGGTTACTTCTCCCTTGCACATGGTAATTTTTATGCCTATTTCACCGAACGATTCGAGAATTAATTCCTTAAATTGATTTGCTGAAACGATGTTTGAGGCAGTAGGTAGATGAGGAATTCGGAAAGACTTGATATCAGTGTTAATTACCGCCTCTCTTAACGCTGAGATGGCATGAAGAACGTCTTCGTAGGAGGCATGATCATAATAATATTCTTTGTAAATGACACTGAACGTTTTTGTTTTCCCGGTTTGCGAAATTATCACTTGACCTTTCTTCGGGCCACATTTCCGTAAAGTTTCAGCGCGAATGAAATCTAAATCTGACAGAGCTATAGATTCTTGAGTTACAAAAGAACAGTCCGCAGGTAAAAAATGGACATAGTTGTCGTGTGTCAACGTGAGAGGATCGGAGGATTGAGAGATTTCCGATGGTCGCGTTACCTGATCCACATTTGGTTGATCAAGTTGAATATTATTTTTTTCTCGTTCTCTTGGGGGTATTGATTCATAAATACCGATTATAAACGGATCTTGTTGAGACGCACCAGCAAATGGAATAGCATGATTTCCTGATGGCTCAAGAACAGCATTGTTGTTCTGGTTTGTTTCGGTGGATGTTTCCCGCTGTGGTGCGATAGTGGGAGTCGAAGATTGTTTAGGGTTAAATTTTCCAAACGGCTGAAATCTGTGTAAAAGAGGGTCCTGTTCGCGAGAAGTACTAGGAACTGCGCTTTCTATTACTGTTTCGTTCAAATTTTCTTCGATCAGAGTAGATTCCGAATCCGAATCGGGAGCGTCGGGTCGAAAAGGTAAAAGCAAAGTAGGGGTGTTCTCCACGTCTTCGGTTGCTTCTCTGTCGGAACTCTGTGAATCGCTTGGGACGAAATCAACGTCGTCGAGTTGGAAAGTGGATCTTTTGTGTCGCTCGGGAGGAATTTCAGGTTCGGAATCCACATCTGCGTCCTCAGAGGATGAGTCAAGATTCATTTTCCACGAGCGAAATGGATCTTGACTACGTGCCGCCTGATTTTTCTCTCGAACGCGCGAACCAATTCCCAAATCGTTTGATGGCTGTTCGGGTTTCTCTGTTTCGAACCTAACCTGTTTTCGAGGCCGTCCTTTCTTTGGTTTCGGTGTGTCCTGTAACACTAACATTGGGGCAACACTGGAATCTACCGGGTTGCGAGAAAGCGCGTCTGCATTTTGTAACATTTTTCCGGGACGATATTGAATCGTGTAATCGTAGTCCGCTAATTTTAAACGCCAGCGCATCAATCGCGATGAAGGATCTTTTACCCCATTCAACCAAACGAGAGCTTGGTGATCGGTTATGATTGTGAATTTAGTGTCGATAAGAAAGTGACTCAGGACAGCCCCAATAGCATGATCGGATGCATCGGTGGTCAATATAAAGGGTTGATCCCATTGTATGCATTTTAATACAGGGTCATGGCTCAGAGCATCTTTAAGGTCAAGAAAACTGCGTTTTTGACTTTCTTCCCATGCGAAAGGGTGATCCTTTTTTAATAAATTGTTAAGTGGCCTAGCGCGATCTGCGAAATTTGGAATATAGCGGCGATAGTAGTTTGCGATTCCTAGAACCTGTCGGATATTCTTTTGATTCTTCGGAACGAGAAAATCAGTAATGGCTTTCAGTAATCGTGGATCAGGGCGTACGCCTTCTTCTGAGATTTCGTGGCCTAAGTAACATACCTTGGGCGATAAAAATACGCATTTTTCCGGCTGAAGCCTGAGTCCAGCGTAATCCAATCGTGCGAACAAGTTCCGGATTTTAATTCTATGCTCTTGAAGAGAAGAGGCATAAACAACGATGTCGTCGAGATATACGAATAGCTCAACTCCACTGAGGCCGCATAGAATTCTATTCATGAGTCGTTGAAGGAAGCGGGGGCTCCTTTTAATCCAAAGGGCATTCGCAGGTATTCGTAATGTCCGTCAGTAGTGGAAAACGCGGTTTTCGGTCCGTCTTTTAGATTCATGGGAATTTGGTGGAAACCGGAAGCGAGGTCAAATACTGAAAAATATTTAGCTCCTCCCAAATTTTCCAAAATTTCCGCGATGTTTGGCAAAGGATACCGGTCGCTTAAAGTTTTCTCGTTTAAATCGCGATAATCAATCACCATTCTCCACTGTCGATTGCCCTGAGCGTCAGGTTTTTTTGGGACAATCCAAACTGGGGAGTTGTAAGGTGATGATGAATGTTTGATAACTTTTGCTTTGAGTAGTTTTGTTATTTGTCGTCTTACTTCCGCTTTGTGTGTTGGAGGATATCTATTGTTACATCCCGAGCGAAAGGCGAGGTTGAATTTAATTTTAATTAATAAAATCAATTTTTAAATTTTGGAGGAATGGTAGGCTGATTAAGTCAAGTTGGTAAGGCTTGACCATTTATTTTTATGTGAGAACGTTTGTTCCTATCGATCCTATGGGGGTCGTCTTTAAGTAATTTACTATTAAATAATTGCCTTTCCACTTATAATTGTTAAGTTGAATATGAATAGTTATGATAAATTTAGGTAAATGAGAAATTAATAAAGAATTTTATTAATTTAAATTTTGTATAATTTATTAATATAAATGAATTGAACTCAAAATATTACAAAGAGTTTTAGTGTAAAAAATGTTGTTACAAAGAAAATTGTGTTTTATAAATATAGTACTTACAATTACCTCTGTTCAGAGGGCAGAAATGAATATAAAACAAGTTGGCACTTGTCAGCGACGCTGTGAGTTTTTACAACTCCTTAAAAGGAACAATTGGGACTTCTTCACAGTTTTTAGTTCGTAAACTCCGAAATGCACACACGTCACGTTTGCAAAATCGATAAATGAGAATACACTAATACGACGATTTATTTTAAATTTCAATAATTGACAAGCTCACAAATCTGGCGATGATGATTACTTGCTCAAAAACCGAACAACGAGTAAACATATACTGTTTGAGATGCAAGAGTTACAGTCGTAGAACTTTCAAAATAACCGAAGGGTCAAGCTTCACGATGGTGAATTTACTTTAAGAAAATGAGTTATAGAATGATTCCGGAGCAACTGACGACTGACAATGGATTTGCATGGGTTTTTATACTAGAAAATTACCCTCAGTGGGAGTAAATAAGTTCAAAGATCACCCCATCTCTAAGCTTGACTCTTAGATTTTCATAGAACTGTAACAATTCTCAGAGCTTAGATGAACACCTGCATCCTGTATCGCATAGCACAAGTATCGCTATTACATTGTCTACAAGCATCTCACAATATTGCGACGCTAGAATACTGTGCTTGCGCCTCGCTAACGCTTACATGAGTCATAAGTCCACTCGCTGCTACTGAGTAATATGCGTAGTAGTGTCAAATGGCATAGGTTTAATTTCTAGGAATAGCCTACCAGGCTTTCGATATTCAAGTCAAAGGTTAGCCTATGCGATTTGATACAAGTGAGAAGTAGATCATCGCATAAGACTTTATACTTTATGCAGCTGCAAAAACAATTCCTAAGAATTAGCTGAAGCACTACGTGGGATTCAAATTAGAAAAATTTTATATACTGAACATTATTCATATTTTTGAATAATGGCATTTTAAATGCTTTAATTTTAAAATGTGTAAGATTTATTATTTTAAAGTAATAGATAACTGTATTTTAAATATAATAGCAAAAAGAATTAATTAATTTTGAAGAATTAGGGCGAAAACTAGTGTAGATAGTTTTCGCTCTTGTTCAACAACCACACGCGATTCCTCAGCATAGCCCTTCTGTAGCGGGAGGTCACCTTCGGTGATGCATCTACTCGCTATATCTATATTCACATATCCATGCCTGTACGCACTATATCTATATATATCGCTCGCTCGCGACGAGTCATAACATGCAGGCAGAGATATGCATATATATAGATATAGTCGCGCGTATATGAATATGAATCAATGCTTTTATATAATTTTTGAAATAATTATAGTTTTAAGATATTATTTTTAACTGTTTTAAATACAAAATAAATTTTATGGTTTATTATTTATATATATATGTATTGAACGAAGTTTAAAAATTTGTTACTGGGATGTAACAGTCCTCCCTCCTTAGAATTGTTCAATGTCCCGATTGAACATGAAATTGTTTTTGGGCTGCCCTTTTCTTTAAAACGTGACGTTTCTCTCTTTTTTTTTTACAAAAAATATAAATACTCATTTTCTTACACGCATACTGTAAGGGTGCCAACCGCGAATTTCGATGATTTCATTTACGGTAAGCAAGAACAGTGCATAGATAGGAAGTTATGTGAAAAAATTTTTTTTTTTTTTTTTTTAAGCATTTATAGTGTGCAGTGTAATGTGAGTAGTGTTATCGGTGATGTCTTCAGTCTAGTGATCTGTATTTTCTTGAGGATGATTTCATCTTCCTCAGCTGGCCATTGTCTCAATCCCAGGGCAATGATCTTCATCTCGCGATTTTGTCAACATAATCTCATCCTTAGATGTTGGAGTGGGAGTAATTATCCATTAGTAATTAAATTGTCATCATGGAGAGTGGACGCTCATCAGCATCGACGGTCAACTTAGAGGATTACTTGGCAGGTATGCATATTAAAATTTTTTTTAATAATGTGGTATTTATTTAATTGATAAAATAATTTTGTATATTAATATCCTCTTTTTTTTTTTTTTATTTTCAGGTCGAGTTCCTCCACAATGCCCGGTCTCTTTCAGGGCGTATATGGAGCGAGTCCTGGTGCTGTCGGTGATTTTGAATCACCATTTGGTGTCCTGGCAGCACCTGGATAATGTTCTTAGAACGACTCCAGCGCCTGTACGCCGACGAGGGAGGCCCAGCAGGGAACTCCTTGCCGAGGTCAATGTTAGGTTGGCCCAGGAACGAGAGTGGGAAAGGGCGCAGCGAATCGTTGGGGCCATCACTCAGGATATGTCTTTGGTTTTCCAATTTTTGAGGTTGGTATCCATATTTAGAATTAATTTTGTTTATGAATTTGAGAATAAAAAAAAATTTTTTATGTAATTAAAAAAATAATATTTTTTTTTTTGTTTTCAGATCTCCAAATCGTCTTCCTGGGTGCTTCTGTGGCAGGTGTCAATTGCGTGTGCCCATTCTTCCTGAAGGTAATTATAAAATTATTAAAACTTTCTTCCTTCTTCTCTTTTTTTTTTTTTTGATGTAAATTGTTTTTTTTTTATAATTTTTTCTTTTGTTTTATTTTCCAGCAGTTCTCCATGATGTCCAGAGGGTCTCTCCGGAAGTGGTGGACCTGTCATCCGGCCCTTCCAACTACATTCTTCCTTCTCCTGGACCTTCTTCATCTGGGGCTGATTCCGTCGAAGAAGTCGAAATGGACTTCAAGGATGAGGTCATCGATGTGGAGATGCCCTGGTTTGAAGAAGTGACAGTGGAGGAATGTGCGGGATCCTCTGGAGAAACTTTTATTATTAGGGAAAAAGACCCTCTTGAATTGTGCGCGAATGACACTTTTAGTTATAGTGATAGTGATTAAGTGTTTAGATGTAAGTTATGTATATGTATATATATATATATTTAAAAAAAAATTTTTTTTTTTTTTTTTTAATAATATATTTTTATTTTGGAATGCGTCATTGTTTGTAAGTGTGTTTGTGGTGAGAATTGTAGTGTGAATGTGTGTGTGTTTTCAATAAAATATTTTTATATTTTTTATATAAATTCTTAATTTTAATATATTTTTTTTTTTTTAAACTTCCTTCCTGCATGGTCCTTACGAAAACCATTCTCTTTTTTTTTTTTTAAAAAATATTTATACAAAATTTAATACTAATTTAATATAATATAATTTTGAAATTAACATAGATAATTAAAGTTTCTTCTTCTTTTTTTTTTTATAAAATATTATATATATAAATTTAAAATTCATTTGATAAAATATAATTAAAACATTTAGATATATGTAAAATGATCATCTCGTTATTAAAAAAAAATTTTTTTTTTTATTATATATATATTTTTTATTTATTTATTTCAAATAAATTTTTTAATTTTTTTTTTTTTTTTTTTTTTTTTAATAAAATCAATATTAATAATTTTTATAAAATATTTCGGTTATTCAAATTTTGTTTAGTGGGCCAAAATTTTGAATAACGTGATGATCACTATAATTTTTATATTAGGGTAACATAAAGAGTGAAGGAGTTCACTCGCATTATACAATGCATCCTTATCTCTTATGTGGCGATGATTGTAGTCCATCACTGTCCATCTTCGCGTATCTTCTCTCTTTCTTTTTACTCATTTTCTGTCGCAATGACAATACACTGGTGCGACAATACTGTAGATGATTCACGATGCATGGTGCTGTATAGCGAAACGCCTGGATATATATATATAGATATCCATTCTTGCAGAATATATTTTCTTTATTGATCCGCATTTATTTGAAATTAAATGGTCAAAATTTTATGCTCGTTGTCCTCCCTCCTTAAAATTTGCATCGCCCTCGATGCAATCAAGAAAGTTGACAGATATTTTATTGTCCTGCAGTAGCATTTCTTATTCTTTGGCGTCTCTGGTGCATGGATCTGCAGCAGGTATACATGTATCGAGCCATAATCATAATTATAATAAAGGCTATGACTCTGAAGGCAATAAAAATGTAGTTTTTAACATCGGAAATCCATCCAAATAAGGGCAATTCCATCTGTAGAATAGATATTTTTGTTTTTTTAGAATATTATATATATATAAAATAATTTATTATAAAAATTTTTTTTTTTTTATTTTTATTTTTTATATTTTTTTTTTTGTTTTTTTTTTTTACGAAAAGGATATAATTTTATTATTTAAATAGAGGAAAGGAAGACAAAATTCCTGTCGTCTTTTTAAATATTATTTTTCATTATGTGTAAGGTGCATATAGTTATGATATATATATGTGTAGGTTAATAATAGATAAGCATTGTAATTAATGTTACGTTAGTAATTGTAAATTTAAACATACATTCTTCATTAGGTTTAAAAAAAGGATGATTACTGCGATTAGTGTTTAGTAACCTAAATTTCTAACTTTATAGTAATAATAATATTGAATATAATGAATAATTGTAACTAAATACTATTAATAATAGGACAAAAGTGTGACAAGTATCAAATATTAATGTAGATCCATTAAGGCATATAATTCATAGTATGTGCTAATAATATTGATTAAGTAAATATTTATTCCTGAAAAATTATAGATAGTAACCGACTTGGTAAAATAAATTTAAAAAAAATAATTATGATATTATAATCATTATTACCTTTTTTTTTTAATACTAAGCACGATAAAATTAATTGATTATATATAGGTAATTAAATGGTAATTCAAAATATGCTAAAAGTGTATTACGAGTATAAAATTAACTTAAGCATAGATGTGGATTATATTAATATAGACGTTACGATTCAATTCGAAAAATTAGTAATAATGTAAAAGTTGATGTTATTTAATAGTTATGAATAGAGTATTAACTTTATATTAATAGATAAATATAGTAGCATAATAAATTGTTTTTTTTTTTTTTTTTTTTTTTTTTTTTTTTTATATATATTTTTTTTTTATGAATGACGAAGCTTTATAATTAATAAAAGATAGTTACTAATGTTTATATTAATTTTTTTTTTTTAAAGTAAGATTATATATTGTAATATTATTATTAGTTATTAATATTAACGAAATAATAATATTTAGTGCCATTCAGTTGTCTTAAAGTTCGTTAAATTTATGTTTTTCTTTTATTTTTTGTAGGGCAGTTTTATATTAAGCTAAACAGTTGACTCTCAAAGCAACATTGTCTGAAAATTATAGGATCTTATATTTTAATTATAAAAAGTGAATAAGTAATGGATAAATACAGTTTGATTAAAATACTTTTAGTAATACTTACTAATATGGTAATATAATATTATAGTGACATTTTGTTTTATAGTAAAACAAAATGTTCCTATTTAATTAGATGATAATATTTTATTATTTAAATCATGTCCATTAAAATTATATTTAAAGTAAACAAAATGAAAAATATTTTTTTTTTTTTTTTTTTTTTTTTTTTTTTTTTTTTTTTTTAAACTTTGTATTTTTTAGCGTTACTAGCATGATTAATAAGCAAAGCGTTCTACAAGCAATCAGTTAGATATTCTTATTTTAAGCGAATATTGTATTCTATTATAAGTGATATAGGGCATAATTAAGTAAACCAAGAAAAAATTAAATGCGAGAGAAATTATTGTAACTTAAATTACTCTTATAGTACTAATGTTTTATGCATTAATATTCTATAATTATTGAAGCGACACAACAAAGGCAAACAGCAGCATATATATATGGTGTTAGTATTATATTTAAGTTGTTAGTAATTGAAAGAATATGTACACCTTGATTATATTTAAGTTAGTTATATAATTATACCAATACCTATACTACTACCTTTCTTTCTCCTTTCAATATATATATTGGCATATATATATTTAAAAAAAATTTTTTTTTTTTTTTTACCAAATTTCTTCGGTTTTGGCTCCAATCACTTTAGTGTGGAATTTTTTATTCCTTATCACTCCTCGACAGTTATGTTTAACGTGCCCTCTTGCATAACATAATTGACAGGAATTCTCCCATTTGAATAACTTTATTCGCAACATTTTTCTTGTACAATCCAGGCAAAGGACATATGAATCTTCTTTCTCGTGGATAGTGTTTTCTTCTTCTGAAAAATAGTATACTTCTTGCAATTTGGCCAAAATCTTTTTGGCTGCTGAATGCTCCGATTGTTTTTTTGTGGTGCATCCATCCCCGATTTCCACGAATTTATTTTTGTGCACCTTGTCTTCAATTGAGCACTTCATGTAAAATGATTTGGAATTTTTAGATCCGTACTCCTCACGCTCCAAAGTGAATTCGGGTTTGGAGAAATTGTATTCAATGGATAATTCCTCCAATTTACCCTTAGGGAATTCATATTCCTCTATCCTTCCTTTAGGAAGGATATAGGAAGGTTTAATTTCTCCATGTAGAGGTTTAGCTTGATGATATTCAGCCATGGTGATCCTAAATAATTAATTTTATTAATATTATTTATAGATAAGCTAATTTTAGTTTGTCTACGTGTTTTTGAAAGAGTTTTCCTTCTTTGGTCTCTAAAATAATGTTACTTTTATCTAAAATTTTATTAATTTTATAAGGACCGTGATATTGGCTATCTAGTTTTTTATGTAATTTGACCTCTTTTTGAACATAAACCATATCTCCTACTTTCCCCATAAATGGTTTAACCTTTCTGTCGTAATACAATTTTGTATGTTGTTTATCAATTATTAAATTTTCAGCGGCTAATAATTTTAGTTCATTTAACCTAATTATAAGTTCTTGTAAATACGATCCATATGTCTCTAAATTTTCATTTATAGGATAAGATACAGGAGTTCGTGCTGGTTTTCCATATACTAACTCAAAAGGGGTAAATTTAGTTGCCTGATGAATAGAAGTATTATAGCTAAACATTGCAAAAGGTAATAACCTATCCCAATCATCAAAGCTATCCGCGTAAGACCTAATATAATCCATAAGTACCGCATGACTTCTTTCTAATGCTCCATTTGATTGTGGTCTGTACCCTGACGTTGTTACTTGTTTTATCCCAAATATTTTTGTTAGTTTTCTGATCAATGTACCAGTAAAGGCAGTACCTCGATCGGAAAGAATAACTTTTGGAGATCCGAATTGACAAAATAAATTTCTCGTCAATGCATGAGCTATTGTGTTTGCTGTAATATCCGGTATTGGTACAGCTATACAGTATTTTGATAAATTATCCTGTATAGTAAGAATATGTTTATTACCATCTGGAGTAGTTGGTAATTTACCTACAGTATCTATTGATACTTTTTCAAAAGCGTCTAATGGAGTATCCGTAATCAACATAGGTTCATGTGTTTTAGCTCTTACTAATTTTTGTTCTTGACAAGAAATACACTTTCTTACAAATTCGGTAATTTGTCCTTTCATACCTGGCCAAAAATACTTTTCGCGAATTCGTCTATAAGTTTTATTTATACCCTTATGACCACCAAACTTGCTATTATGATTTTCAGCTATAAGTTGTTCTTGAATGTCTGCCTTTGGAATCATAACATTTCCATAACAAACGGTTACGTTAATGCCAAGAGGTGGAAAATACTCAGATAATAAATTTAACAATTTTCCTTTTGGTAACAAGTCAGTTAAATTACCTTGATTTGAAATTCTAAAAGAAGTGATTTTATCATGACTTAACACCTTAATTAAATTTTTAAAAGCTGTTTCTAAATCTTCTTGTTGTAATTCATCAAAGTATTTTTGTTGTATTATAAGTGTATATATATTATGTTTTCCTCTGGTTGTTACTATTATTTGTCCTATGGAAGGTTTTGATTCTTTAATATTTTGCGGGTCTAGCAGTCCTATCTCTATCAATAACCTACTGATTGAGGTGCTGAACTCGCAATCGGCTGAGAGAAAATGTACATAGTTGTCCTTAATATATGTTAAATTTTCTCTACTACTTTTTAATCTAGCACGTTGCTCGATGATATAAAATGGTAAAGTAGATAACTCTAATGTTGGTTGAGTTACAGAAGTAGGTGTGTTTTTATTATTGGTTATTGGTGTAGGTTCATCAGAATCAGATGAAGAATCTTCAGGTAGCTCCTTAAAATTCACTCTCCTTGGGTTTATCCTGTCTTTATTTTCCATGTAAGGAGTAGAATTTGCCCTTGGTTCTTCATGAATTAAAGGAGTTTCTGTTGATAAAATTGTTTTTGTTTCTATTTCTGGATTGAATGTAACACTTTTTCGCGTTTGTGTTGTAACTGGATCATCTTTGATTTCATCTTCTTCGAATTTTTCCTGTAATTCTTTTTGCGACCAATTAATTACTTCTTCTATTCTACGAGAAAATTCATCACTATCTTTAATTTCATATTGTTCTATTGCATTTAATAATTCTTGATTATCTTCACCATCTGACACATTGGTAACTTCAGGGATAATCTTATCTGATACTGAAAAATAATTTTTATTAGGTTTAGGGGTTTGCGAATTTAAGTATTCATCGAATTTTGCAAAAGAATCTTGTAGGTGTTCTCTAGTTACTGGAATTTGTATTTCCTCTATGTTTTCTTCCTCGTCTGAACTCTCACTACTATCAATAGAGGGTGGCTCTATTCTAATCACATGTTCCTCATCTTCCTGTATTCCTTCGCTCTCTTTTATAGATAAATTTTCGTCAACAATTGTAGGAATGATAGGAGGAGCACTCTTAGGTATTGAAGAATCGGGAATTGCAGCTAAAGGTATATTTAGACTGGGTAGAACACTTTTACGCTTTCTTAATATAGGGGGTGGATTTTCAATTTTTTCCTCTTCTTCTTCTATATCGCTATCATGTTCACCATAATCAGGTTGAGCTTTTCCTTGTTCTGTCCTTCTTTTTGATACACGTTGTGCTATTGTACTCTCATCCATTCCTTTATTTATTAAAGAACTTTTAGACTTGGACGTTGAAGGACCATCTACTACAGCTCTAGCGTAGGATGGTTTTTTGATAGAACTTTTGATTGATGATTTTTTTTGTTCTCTAGTTTTTAGTGTTGAGCTTGGTTTAGGAAATTTATCCTTGGGCCTTTCTTTAGATTCTAATGATTTAGTTTGTTGTCGTGTTTGCATTAACACTTTAGCTGTGGGGATATCTTTATTATTACACTTTTCACTATCTGAATCAAAATTTTTCTTCTCAACAGGAGTGATTACAGGATTTCTTGACAAGGCATCGGCGTTCGAGTTAAGTTTTCCAGGTTTATATTTGAATGTATATTCATAGTCTCGTAACTTTAACCTCCAACGTACTAATCGTTGTCCTGGTTCCTTTACTGAATTTATCCATCGCAATGGTTCATGATCGCTTACTAAGGTAAACTTTTGTCCATAGAGAAAAGGTCGAAAATGTTTTACTGAATGCAATACAGCTAAACATTCCTTTTCTGTTGTGGAATAATTTTCTTCAGCGGAAGTCATAACCTGAGAGTAATAAGCAACAGGAAGATCAGCATCTTCTTTTTCTTGACTCAATACAGCACCTATAGCATAATCCGAAGCATCGGTAGTAAGCGTAAATGGCTTATTAAAATCAGGATACTGCAAGATAGGGCTAGTGCATAAGGCTGTTTTTAAATCCTTAAAGCTTTCTTCTTCTCGTTCTCCCCAATTG
Source organism: Leptopilina boulardi (assembly GCF_019393585.1). Lineage (NCBI taxonomy): Eukaryota > Metazoa > Arthropoda > Insecta > Hymenoptera > Figitidae > Leptopilina > Leptopilina boulardi. The sequence continues at coordinate 2,864,720 of NW_026137948.1, read as the reverse complement.
AAAGGTGTTCCCTTTTTTAAAAGATTTGTCAATGGTTTTGCTCTATTTGAAAAATCCTTGATGAAGCGACGATAATAACCTGCTAATCCTAAAAACTGTTTTATATTTCGAGGAGTTTTTGGCTTGGGAAAATGGCTAACTGCTTCGATTTTCTTGGGGTCTGGTTTCACTCCTTCATTACTAATTATGTGACCTAGGTATTGTACTTCCTTAAAAAGAAATTCACATTTTTCTGGTTGCAATGAAAGGTTGGCATTTCTCAGTTTTGAAAACAATCTTTTTAACTTTTTCCCATGATTTTCCAAATCTGTTGCGAAAACTACGATATCATCTAAATAAACAAAAACTTCACTTCCTTGTAATCCAAGTAATGTTTGATCCATTAATCGTTGAAAAGTTGCTGGTGAATTTTTTAATCCCATGGGCATCCTAACGTATTCATAATGTCCATTTAAACTTGAGAAGGCTGTTTTCTCACGATCCTTTGGAGATAATTCAATCTGATGAAAACCACTAGCCAAGTCAAATATCGAAAAATAAGTAGCTCCGCCCAAATTCTGAAGAATTTCCGAAATACAGGGGAGGGGATAAGCGTCTCCTACCGTTTTTTCGTTTAATAATCGAAAATCAATCACAATTCTCCACTTTCTTTTTCCTGTGCCATCTATTTTTTTTGGAATTATTAACAATGGGGAATTGTATGGTGATTTTGAATTCATTATTGCTCCTTCAGATTTCATCTTAGTTATTACCCGTTCTATTTCTTCATTTTGAGAAGGTGAAAATCTATATTGTCTGGTATGAATAGGTATATCATCGGTTGTATGAATCCTGTGTTGAACCAAAGGGGTTGCTGTTAATGATTCACCTGGTAAATGGAAAATATCCTGATATTCATTCACTATTTCTAAAACGTGGTTTTGTTCTTCCTTGTTTAGATGAGAGAGACGTAAACAATTCACTACTGCTTCATATCTATCAGGATTGGAGCAAACACTTTCGTTATCTGAATCTTCACTAGAACTTTCTCCTGGTAGATTATAATATTCAAAAGGAATAAGTTCCTGTGGGGGTATTGTCAAATTTACATCTTCCTCAGTAGTATTTATTGCATACACGTGGCAATGTCCATTGGAGTTGGTTACAACTGATTCGCCTATAAATACTCCATCTTGAGTTTTTATAAAAGGTAAATATCCTTCCTTAAGATTATCACTTAATATTTTGACCGGTATTACCTGACGTGATCTAGATTTAACTGTTAATGTTTGAGGTCCTTTCTTTATTTTAGGTGTTAATTTCTTGTTGTTTCTTAGTGATTCTTCATCAATAAATGGAATTGGATTTACAGGATTTGAGCATGTAACTATGGTGTTGTGCCAAAAGGATATCTGAACTTTTTCTTGACGTAAATATTCTCTACCTAAAATACCATCAACATCAATAACTAAATGTGGTGAAACAACATGCATTTGTACTTCAACATCACCTAATGGTATCATAGTGGTTCCTAATGTACGGATTTTGGATTGTGTTATTCCAGTTAGTTCAATAGCATTATCTTCCATTACCATCACGTCGTCTTCTAACGAATTTAATTTAATAATGTTAACGTCCGCTCCTGTATCTATGAGAAAATATCCTTCCTTATTTTTTATAAAAGAAGAAGTAATTTTTATCACTGGTGATTCACTGTTGAATCTTGTTTGTCGGATTCGCGTTTCAACAAAACTCGAACACTTGTTTGACGCTCGGATTTCTCTTCGCTCGTCGTTGCGTCGGGGCGGCGAGCAGTGTTGTAGTTTAAAGTATTGTTTGTCCTAGGTGGTACAGGTGATTGACTTCTAGGAGGTGTAACATGTCCATCTTGTTTAGGGTTAAATCGACTCGAATGTGGAACTTGTTGTTCGCGGGAATAATAATTACTACCCTTTTCTACTGAATCATTAAATTTTATTATTCCTGGTGGATACTGTCTAGGGGAAACATTTCTTGTAGGTAATGAAGTAAATCTCACTTGAGGACTAGGGCTACGATCGCGATAATTTGATTGAGAGTATCTATAATCATAACCTTGAGAATAAATCTGATGTCTAGTTTCATATTTCGTTGCAGCTTGTAAGGCGGCTTCCAAGGTTAAAGGGTTTTGTGCTTCTACTATTCCAGATACGTTATCAGGTAATCCGCGAATAAATGCCTCTAATGCACAATCATTTAAAGGTGTCATCAAATCTGCAGCGTTTTGGTATTTATCTCTTAATGCAGCTTGCGCACCAGATAATAATAAATATATCCGATCATAAAATTCACTAACATTTTCTGTCCTATACATTCGAATTGTAGAAAGTTCATGCAAATACCAAGAATATGTCTTTTTTGTAGCAAAGCGTTGTTTTAAATGCTGCGTTAGTGCGTCTATATTCCGAAATGTTTTACCATAAGTACTATCCCTAGCTATACCCTTTAAACGCGATATTACTGCCTTAATATATTGTTCTTCACAATTTTCGGGTACACTTGTTTTTCCGTTATCTATGTCTTGAACGAAATCTCTAACCGGCATATTTTTCCCGTCAAATATTGGAATATTTAATGTTGCTTGTTGTAGGGCAAAACACTCTGCCATGGAAGTCATCATAGCATCTGTCATTGTTCTATTTATTGTTCCGGAACAACCTGGCCTACTGGATTCGTCTTCAGCCATTTTGAATTAAGATTGATGGAATTTTCAGTTATATAAAATATTAATTATTGAAAATTTTATTGATTCGCGAATATTGCACTATCACTAGTAATAGGTAAACGTAATTCCTTTAAAATGGATTTTCCTATTAAGCCAGCAATGCTTGAATTTGGAATGGTACTCACAATGTTAAATTTTATTTCTTTATTTAATATAGGAATTTCTATTACTCCTAATGTTGATATGGAATAATTTTTTATTATAAAAATTTTTGAATAGTCAATTGAAACAAAAGATGTTAATTTATCTTTACTAATCAAATTAATATCTATATTTGTATCATAAATAAAATCCCCTTCCTTATCTATTAAAATATCTGAAGATAATGAAAGAATAATTTTATTTGGTTGATTTAAAATCTTTTGTGACCAATGTTTGCACATACTATAATTACTATTGACTGAATTATTGTCATAAATAAATATGTAATAAAAATAAATTTATTGTCATATATATATATATTTTTTTTTTTTATATAGAAACTGATTCAAAATGAGATTCAGACGTATAATCAGATCCTAGTACTCCAGAAATTTCAGAGTTATTTTCGTGTGAAATTACTTGAAATTTTACTAAGGAATTTCTAATTCGAATTTCAACTTCACCGCTAGTAACTATTGTTGCATTTCTAAGAATATATACTTTAGATTGATCTATTTCTACAGATGCAGCCAATTCACTTTCCCTTATCAAATTAATTGGTAAAGTAGGATCAATAATAAAATTTCCTTGTAAATATTTTAATTGTTGTGATACTATGTAAGAAAAGGAATATGCAAATTTTCGTCTTTCCAAAAATGATAAATAGGGAGACATTTAATGCTTGTTTTAATAATTAATTTAAAATTTTATAAAAGTGATAAGGCAACCATTCAAAAGCATAAAGAAATACAGAATAAATTATTTCAATGTGTCAAATAGGATTTTGTAAGGAATTTAACAACCAAATATATTTATATTACAAATATATTTTAAGTATCTTTATATTATACATTTACAATTTATTCTTATTTTCTATAATTTCCGAAGTATTATCTAAGACTTTTTGAAAAAATTCCGAAAATTCTTTATCTGTATTGAAGGTTTTTATTTTTAATTGATCATCAGTTTTAATTTCGTTTATAATTTCCAATTTTAATTTTGGGTTTGTTTCAAATCTTCTTTGGGCCTTAATTCCTCCTCGTCTTTTAATTTTTAAAATTTTAATATCCGGAAAGTCACTCATGTTCTGTAAAGAAAAACATGACTAACTTAGGAAAATAATAATAAAAAAAAGAAAAGGATAATTTTGTTTAATAGATTTTTAGTGTTTTATTTTTAAAAGGTTTGTCAATAGAATTTTTGTTTGTTGTTTGTAAAATAAAATAAATTTGCTTATATATCTTTAAATAGCTTTCATGTCAGGAAAATAGTAAAATATAAAATAATTGAAATATTAAACTACCCCTTTTTTTTTTTTTAATTTTATTTTACTTTTGGATTTTTAGAAAAGTTAGGAAAGAATTTAGAATTCTACCTTGACAGGTGTGCCGTGCGGCACCAAGTGTCAATCACGAATCTGTCATGTGCCGAGCGGCACAAATGATCAGGTTCTAGCAGAATATTTTTTATTAATTTTTAACAATTCAAGAAGGCCCAATTAACAAGTGTGCCGTGCGGCACCAAATGTTAATAACCAGAAATACAATGTGCCGTTAGGCACCAAAGCAGTTCTCGCTTAGCCTTCTTAAACTTGTCAAAATTTTCAAGGATATTTTTAACAAATCAAAGGATATCAGACATGTTTGCCGTACGGCATAAAATGTCAACGTCAAAAACTGTAATGTGCCGGACGGCACTAAAACAGCTCTTGCTAACACCTTAAATTTATTAAAATATGAAGTAAATATTATAACAATTAAAGAAAATCAGACAGATTTGCCGTGCGGCATAAAATGTCAAATTCAAAATAAGTAATGTGCCGGACGGCACTAAAACAGACTTTGATATTTTCTTTAATAAGTTAAAATATATAAGGATATTATAATAATAATTAAAGAGAATTAGACAGATTTGCCGTGCGGCATAAAATTGTCACAATCGGAAAGAGTAATGTGCCGGACGGCACTAAAACAATTTCTGATAATCCCTTTAATATATTATAATAAGAGTTTTTAGATAAGTGGAATACAAAAAAAAAATAAAATAAAATTTTTGTTGTTTTTTTTTTTTTTGAAAAAGAAAGGTAACAAATCCCACCGCTGCCACCAAATCAGCTGTTACATCCCGAGCGAAAGGCGAGGTTGAATTTAATTTTAATTAATAAAATCAATTTTTAAATTTTGGAGGAATGGTAGGCTGATTAAGTCAAGTTGGTAAGGCTTGACCATTTATTTTTATGTGAGAACGTTTGTTCCTATCGATCCTATGGGGGTCGTCTTTAAGTAATTTACTATTAAATAATTGCCTTTCCACTTATAATTGTTAAGTTGAATATGAATAGTTATGATAAATTTAGGTAAATGAGAAATTAATAAAGAATTTTATTAATTTAAATTTTGTATAATTTATTAATATAAATGAATTGAACTCAAAATATTACAAAGGTGTTTTAGTGTAAAAAGGTTGTTACAAAGAAAATTGTGTTTTATAAATATAGTACTTACAATTACCTCTGTTCAGAGGGCAGAAATGAATATAAAACAAGTTGGCACTTGTCAGCGACGCTGTGAGTTTTTACAACTCCTTAAAAGGAACAGTTGGGACTTCTTCACAGTTTTTAGTTCGTAAACTCCGAAATGCACACACGTCACGTTTGCAAAATCGATAAATGAGAATACACTAATACGACGATTTATTTTAAATTTCAATAATTGACAAGCTCACAAATCTGGCGATGATGATTACTTGCTCAAAAACCGAACAACGAGTAAACATATACTGTTTGAGATGCAAGAGTTACAGTCGTAGAACTTTCAAAATAACCGAAGGGTCAAGCTTCACGATGGTGAATTTACTTTAAGAAAATGAGTTATAGAATGATTCCGGAGCAACTGACGATTGACAATGGATTTGCATGGGTTTTTATACTAGAAAATTACCCTCAGTGGGAGTAAATAAGTTCAAAGATCACCCCATCTCTAAGCTTGACTCTTAGATTTTCATAGAACTGTAACAATTCTCAGAGCTTAGATGAACACCTGCATCCTGTATCGCATAGCACAAGTATCGCTATTACATTGTCTACAAGCATCTCACAATATTGCGACGCTAGAATACTGTGCTTGCGCCTCGCTAACGCTTACATGAGTCATAAGTCCACTCGCTGCTACTGAGTAATATGCGTAGTAGTGTCAAATGGCATAGGTTTAATTTCTAGGAATAGCCTACCAGGCTTTCGATATTCAAGTCAAAGGTTAGCCTATGCGATTTGATACAAGTGAGAAGTAGATCATCGCATAAGACTTTATACTTTATGCAGCTGCAAAAACAATTCCTAAGAATTAGCTGAAGCATTACGTGGGATTCAAATTAGAAAAATTTTATATACTGAACATTATTCATATTTTTGAATAATGGCATTTTAAATGCTTTAATTTTAAAATGTGTAAGATTTATTATTTTAAAGTAATAGATAACTGTATTTTAAATATAATAGCAAAAAGAATTAATTAATTTTGAAGAATTAGGGCGAAAACTAGTGTAGATAGTTTTCGCTCTTGTTCAACAACCACACGCGATTCCTCAGCATAGCCCTTCTGTAGCGGGAGGTCACCTTCGGTGATGCATCTACTCGCTATATCTATATTCACATATCCATGCCTGTACGCACTATATCTATATATATCGCTCGCTCGCGACGAGTCATAACATGCAGGCAGAGATATGCATATATATAGATATAGTCGCGCGTATATGAATATGAATCAATGCTTTTATATAATTTTTGAAATAATTATAGTTTTAAGATATTATTTTTAACTGTTTTAAATACAAAATAAATTTTATGGTTTATTATTTATATATATATGTATTGAACGAAGTTTAAAAATTTGTTACTGGGATGTAACACTATATTGTTTACTTGTAACCGGTCTATCGTCCACGGTAGGAATTTCGTGTTGAACCAAAGTGGTTCCCGGCAGGCTATCGTCAGGTTGGTTTCGTTAAGGTCGAGGTAACGTAGTTCCACGATGATGTTTTGGATAGACGAACTCTCCAGCTCCAACTCGGACGAGACCAGAGGTACAACCGGGAAGAAGACTTTTTAAAGACTGACGTTGCGTGTTTTTGCTGGTGAAAAATTGGAAAAAGCCTTTCCTTCAATGAGGAAAAATGGGCTGTGCCAATTATTTCCATTGGTTCCCTTCTTCTTGGTTTGCGTAAAAATTCTACCCCTCCGTAATGATAGTGGGGGTAGAGAAAATTTGGGCCTGTGTTGGTGAGGCTCATTAAGGAGAAGAAGAAGATCAATTGTGTAAAACGATAATTGTCCCTGGTTGTTTCCTTAGGTTTTGCGTGTCTCATCCTGATCCAGTGACAATGGTCCCAAAATTTGCGTTTTATTGGGCCTTATTTTGGAAGGCGGAGATGGTACAATGATGTCCTTTTGAAACCCTCGAAAAATTCTCTTTTTAGAACAGTTGCCTGTGTGTTTAGTGATTTTTATTTACAATGATCCTCTCCTGGGCAACCCGAACTATCTGTTGAACAAGGTGTTATAAAATGTCAAAAAGGTTTACAAATACGACTTAAAGTTTTATAAAGACAATATTATAACCTAAGTTAAAATAATAATACCCTACGCACATAGTTGTTATTTTAAGAATCGATGTTTATTCAAAAAGAATAAGAAATAACCTTTACGTCTCTAATAGTTTATATATATAATAAAGAAAGAATATCCCTAAACGAATTACACAGGCACACAAAAAAAAGTTGTCTGTTTCTTGAACTACACATATATTTCCTATAGTATTTTGGCCCGCTGAAACCGAATCTGAGCTCAGAATTGCTCCATCACCCTCAGTTTTTTTTAAATCGACCAAAACCACCCTGAAACGGACAAATTCACACTTCGGAGATAAAAAATAAATCAACTTATTTTTTAAAAAAACCAAATTTTATATCTACGAAACTTTGCTCCACTAACTCAAAAACAAAGCCAGCATTGATCCAGCACCCCCTGAATTTTTTTTAATGAAAAAACTACCCCTAATCTGAACAATCAAATTCAGGTGGTAAAACAATAAAATAACTAATTAAAAAATTTTATAACCTGGTATTTTTACTCCAGCAAGGCAGAAACAAAGCCAGAAATGCTCCCTCACCCTTTAAAATTTTTTTAAATCGAAAAAACCACCCTTAAATAGAAAAATTCAAATTTAAGTACCCGTGTGGAAAAAGCCACGATCTTGCCCTCAAGAGTTCGGGGCCCCCGGCGGGGGCCCATGAGGGCTGATCCATATGGCGAATCCATGAGGGGCCCCGCATGGATCGCCCTCATGATCGATTAGCAAAATTTTCTAAGTCCAAAAATCAAATATTTTTTTATCACCAAAAAATTAATGTTTATAATGATTCAGAACAACGAAAAACGCGTTTTTAATAAAAATATATTTACACTTTTTTTGAATATAACACTCACACTTATGGCAAAATAGATGAGGGCCACCGTAGGGGCCCGCATGGATCGCCCTCATGATCGATTAGCAAAATTTTCTAAGTCCAAAAATCAAATATTTTTTTATCAACAAAAAATGAATGTTTCCAATGATTCAAAACAACGAAAAACGCGTTTTTAATAAAAATATATTTACACTTTTTTGAAAATTCACCTGAGATGATTCATGATAATAATCATAAAGCATATAATTAATTATATTTTATAAATTGCATTTGATTGGAAAATATAATTTAATATCTTAACTTTAACTAAATGATGTTAAGCACTTTTCTTTGTTAGGTATTTTTCAAGTTTAAATAGCATCAAGAAGTTAGCATTCGTTTTGAAGTAGCGTGCGTAGCGTAGTTGGTAAAGCGTTAGACTCATAGTCCGTAGGTCGTAGGTTCGATTCCCCCCATGCGTTAGATTTATTTATTTCTCAGGTTTGCGTTTAATCATTAATTCTATGTATGAATTAATTGAAAAATGAAAATATCCGTTAATAGTATGCATAAATTACATATTTTTTAATTTTTTAATTAATTAATTTATTATTACTTTTAATTATATCCGACAGTTAATTAATTAGAACGTTAATTAATAAATTCAATTTGAGTAAGAATTTAATTTAAAATTGAATAATTATTAAATAAATATGTTATTTATTCATAACTTAAGCTTATTTATTATTAATTAACTTTTATTATTAATATTATTGATTAAAAAACATTATGGCAAACTTGAGGGCAAGATGAGGGCAAACGTGAGGGCCCATAAGGGCGCCCGTAGGGGCACCCTCATGGATCGCCCATGCGGGCGCCCTCATCGATGAGCATGTCGTTTCCATGAGGGGCCCCTATGGATCATCCATATGCGGCCCTCATGGCATGAGGGCGATCCATAAGGGCCCCCGCTGGGGGCCCACATCACTTTTCCACACGGGTAGTAAAAAAATATTAAATTACCGGCTTTTTTTAAAAACAGAACCTTACATGTTTATAGTTTTGCTCTACTAACTCAAAAAAACAAAGCCATCATTGATCCAGCACCCCCTGATTTTTTTTAATCGAAAAAACTACCCCTAATCTGAAGAATCAAATTCAGGAGGTAAAACAATAAAATAACTGATTAAAAAATTTTATAACCAGATATTTTTACTCCAGCAATGCAGAAACAAAGCCAGAAATGCACCCTCACCCTTTAAAATTTTTTTAAATCGAAAAAACCACCCTGAAATAGAAAAATTCAAATTTAAGAAGTAAAAAAATATTAAATTACCAGCTTTTTTTAAAAACAGATCCTTACATGTTTGAAGTTTTGCTCTACTAATTAAAAAAAATAAAGCCAGCATTGACCCATCACCCCCTGAATTTTTTTAATCAAAAAAACTACCCCTAATCTGAAGAATCAAATTCAGGAGATAAAACAACAAAATAACTGATTGACAAATTTTATAAGCAGATATTTTTACTCCAGCAATGCAGAAACAAAGCCAGAAATGCTCCCTCACCCTCTAAATTTTTTTTAAATCGAAAAAACCACCCTTAAATAGAAAAATTCAAATTTAAGAAGTAAAAAAATATTAAATTACCGGCTTTTTTTAAAAACAGAACCTTACATGTATGTAGTTTTGCTCTACTAACTCAAAAAAATAAAGCTAGCATTGATCCATCACCCTCTGAATTTTTTTAAATAAAAAAACTACCCTTAACCTGAAGAATCAAACTTAGGAGGTAAAACAATAAAATAACTGATTAAAAAAGTTTATAACTAGGTATTTTTACTCCAGCAATGCGGAAACATACCTGGCTGTAAAATTTTTCAATCAGTTATTATATTGTATTACCTCCTGAATTTGATTCTTCAGATTAGGGGTAGTTTTTTCGATTAAACAAATTCAGAGGTTGATGAATCAATGCTGGCTTTGTTTTTGAGTTAGTGGAGCGGAAATACATAGATGTAGTAAGGTTTTGTTTTAAAAAAGTCAGTTATTTAATTTTTATTCTCCTAAATTTGAATTTTTCTATTTAAGGGTGGTTCTTTCGATTTAAAAAAAAATTTAGTGGGTGAGGGAGCATTTCTGGCTTTGTTTCTGCCTTGCTGGAGTAAAAATACCTGGTTATAAAATTTTTTAATCAGTTATTTTATTGTTTTACCTCCTGAATTTGATTTTTCAGATTAGGGGTAGTTTTTTCGATTAAAAAAATTCGTGGGTTGCTGGATCAATGCTGGCTTTGTTTTTTTGAGTTAGTAGAGCAAAACTACAAACATGTAAGGTTCTGTTTTTAAAAAAAGCCGGTAATTTAATATTTTTTTACTTCTTAAATTTGAATTTTTCTATTTAAGGGTGGTTTTTTCGATTTAAAAAAATTTTAAAGGGTGAGGGAGCATTTCTGGCTTTGTTTCTGCATTGCTGGAGTAAAAATATCTGGTTATAAAATTTTTTAATCAGTTATTTTATTGTTTTACCTCCTGAATTTGATTCTTCAGATTAGGGGTAGTTTTTTCGATTAAAAAAATTCAGGGGGTGCTGTATCAATGCTGGCTTTGTTTTTGAGTTAGTGGAGCAAAGTTTCGTAGATGTAAAATTTGGTTTTTTTAAAAAATAAGTTGATTTATTTTTTATCTCCGAAGTGTTGTTTTGTCCGTTTAAGGGTGGTTTTGGTCGATTTAAAAAAAAAACTGAGGGTGATGGAGCAATTCGTTGCTCAGATTCGGTTTCAGCGGGCCAAAATACTATAGGAAATATATGTGTAGTTCAAGAAACAGACAACTTTTTTTTTTGTGTGCCTGTGTTATATGTGCACATATATAAGAATTGTCTATTATTACTAAATCTATATACTATTTCTATATCGATGATGAATTGAAACAAAAGAATATAAAGTAATATGATTTAAAGAAAACACGCATAATGTAAAGGAAGACTTATATTTAAAAAAGACTCTCTGATCCCGATACTCAATTTCGTTAATGATATAAGGAAATATTTATAGTTAAGGTAGAATATTATTATTAATTAAATAAATCTTTATGTTTGAGAAGTTTTCAATATTTATATTTCTTATCGAAATTTCAAATTTTTTCTTAATACATTTATAACTTAAACGTGCGCTGCAAGGAAAGATTAGGATTAACTAAACAAAATCATAAAATGTATAATTTTGTTAAATGTAGAGATAAATGGGACCCTTCCTTTTGTGTATCTTAAGTGCAATTTGCAATAACTGTACAGATGTCGTCGATATTAAGGTTTATTACTGTCATTCTGAAAACGTCTCAATTCAGGTAAAATAAGGGTCCTAGCAAAAGGTTAGTGTCTTTCCGACGCGAGTGTTAATTTTGAAAACGCCCTAAAAACGCCTTTAACTTACTAATAACCAATAAGATCCCTTTTTAATTTGAAAACCCCACTACTACATTTTCAGATGATGTATTTCAAACTGCAAAATGTACATATTAAAATTTATAAAACAGATTGTAACAAGATTCGAAACTGAGTACATCTCTCAGCCTATTCAATAAATATAATTTGCAAAAGTATTTCCGTGTCCTAAATTATTAACATGCCTTATTAGTTTAATGCATGTGCAAGAAGATTTATTAATAATATTAATTAAAAAATTCTTGCCTTATACAATTTATAAAACATGGTCCTTCGAGCCGGATTCACCAAATTAAATCGAATAAACCGCGAAATTTAAATGTGGTTGAATTTAATCGTGAATTCACATGGATACGGAATCAATTACTAAAATCGAATTAAACAAAGGTTAATTCATAATCTTACGAGACAATTTCGAGCATTAATTGTGAACTTAGCGCGTAATTCGGAATTCAGTGTACGAATTCGACGTGCAATAAAAATATAAGTGCGTTATACGGAATTCAGTGTATGAATTCGACGGACTGGACTCAAACAAGTGTGTTGACTGAAATTCAGTATTTTAATTCAAAGTACTGACCCCATTTAAATACTTTTCATTAAATGTTTAAATTTGTTGTGTTATAATTCAATAAAATACATAAAGCAAAGGGTTGTGTAAAACATGATCTTGTTATAAAACCATAAGTAATTCGAACTTTTAATTTGGTGAAAAACACAGACGTTATTGAAGTGAAGTTGAATTTTAAACGAGAATACCACGATTTTACAGTGTAGTGATATTTTCCGAAGGTTCAATGTTTACATAAAAAAGCACAAAAGGTACGAGACTAACTAAATCATCCTAGAATCAATCATCATCAAGGCAGTCAAGGAAAATGATAAATTCTGAAACAGCTGCTTATCGAGTCACTGGCCTAGAGAATTTACGGGTAAATCTTGTAAGCAATCAAGTAAGTTTAATAATCAATGTGTCTAATCCTTTTATTCATTTCCTAAACATAAAATTCAGTACAGTTTTAATTAAGTGAATAATTGTTCTTATACGAATTCAAAATGACGTTATCCGAGGAAGAAATTGAGACTTTGAAAAGAAAGCGAGCTCCTCTTAAAGGAAAGCTTACGAAATTCATAAATTTTATAGATAACAAAGCTAATAAAAATAAAGTCACGGAAATTAAAATGCGTTTAGAAGGTCTGTCTGGTATTTTAGACGTATTTGAATCAATTCAATTACAAGGAGACGCAGCGACAAAAACTACGGGAAAAGAATTTGACGAATTTGAAAAACTTTATTATGAAACAATTAGCAGAGCTGTTGATTTGATACAAAGTTCAAACCCACAACAGTCAGCTATTAATTCAGGCAATTCAAGTCAAATCACTATGTCAAGTCAAAGAGTAGCCTTTTCGAATCAAGTTAAACTACCCCAAATAGAATTAATAACGTTCGATGGTACTTACGACAAATGGTTAGATTTTTATAACTCTTTTAATTCAATGGTGCATGATAATCCAAATCTTTCAAAAATTCAAAAATTGTTTTATCTAAAGTCGTGTTTGAAAGAGGAGGCCGTCACCACAATAAACGCGTTAGAAATATCAGAAGATAATTATAAAATTGCATGGAATTTATTAACTGAACGTTACAATAATAAACGGGTTATAGCACAAAAACATGTCAAAACTTTAATGGAAATACCCAATATTTCAAAAGAATCAACAAGTGAACTGCGAAAATTGTTAGATACAGTGAGAAGTCATTTACGTTCTTTAAAATCATTAGGGGAACCAGTTGAACATTGGGACACCTTGTTAATTTATGTGATTACGGCAAAAACCGATAGAAACTCTCATCGCGAGTGGGAAAAATCCATTACTACAACCGATATGCCGCAAATGAAAATCTTTTTAGAATTTCTAGAGCAACGTTGTCAAATATTACAAGTAACGTCAATAAATGTAACTCCTAACAATCAAAATCAAGCAAACGGTTTAGGAAAATCTCAAAATAATACACAAAAAAAGCAATCTTTTATGACATCGAAAAAACCGGTCTCGTGTTTAATTTGTAAAGAAACTCATAAAATATACGAATGCGAAAAGTTTAAGGGCATGACTGTTAAAGAACGCGCTAATGTAATCAAGGAAAATAGAGTATGCTTCAACTGTCTTAATAGTGGTCATCGAAATAATGAATGTAAATGGTCGGGTTGCAAAAAATGCGGTCAAAAACACAATACGTTACTACATTACGAAAAATTTAATAATAACGAAAAATCGGAAGTAAGCGAAGGCAAATCGGATTCTGTTCAATCAGCATCAAATTCAAAACTTGTTGTGGCAATAACGAGATCAAGTCCCTCACAAGTGTTATTGTCAACCGCTCTAATTGATATAAAAGATAAAGATGGTAATACTTTTCAAGCTCGCGTATTGTTAGATAATGGTTCGCAATCACACTTTATTACGCAAAAATTCACAAATTTGTTAAAATTACCTCGCAAAAACGTAGAAATTCCAGTTGAAGGTTTAAATCAATTGGAAACGCGAATAAAACAATCAGTTCAAGCCGAAATTCTTTCTAAAAAACGGAATTATAAAGAAAGGGTAGAGTTTCTTATTATACCAAGTATATGTGACCAACTACCAAATGAATTTGTAGGAAAAAATTCTTTGAATATTCCACAACACATACAATTAGCCGATCCCGAGTTTTTTGAACCAAAGAAAATTGATGCATTGTTAGGTGTCGAAATATTTTACGATTAATTATGCGTAGGTCAAATTGACATCGTAGGACAAAAGGCAAAATTGCAAATAACAAAGTTAGGTTGGATAATTTCGGGCAAAATATTATCTGACAATTCAAAAAATAATTCGAAAAAATGCATGTTTTTACAAGCTTCACAAAACACATTACAAAAATATATGACAAAATTTTGGGAAATCGAAGAACCCTGCTAAAAATAAAATCAGAAATCAGTCTCAAAACGTCAGAAATCCTGACGTTTTGAGACTATTTTGATGTTCTGTGATGCTGCTGACTAATTCTGACTTAAATAGTTTTTATGGGCCTGACGTTTTCTAAAAAGTGACGATTTCTCACTACGTTTTATTTTTTTTATAAAAAGGGTTCCAAGAGAGGTACCAAGGCCACTCAAACCCACCATATAACTCTATTATATTATATATTCCCTTTTTCCAACAGAAGGGTCCTTTCGAGGGTCCATCAGGTTTTATGACATTTTAATGCAAAATAAAAAATTATTTAAATTTAAATAAATATTTTTTTAAATGTTATATTTGTAATTTATAGATTTTAACGATTCCAATGATATAAAACATTATGTAAAAACTCTAAAATTACATAATGATTATACAATAAATACTCCATTAATTAAAATTAATTCTCAATAATTTAAAAATATTTGCAAAAAATTTTATATCGTTGTAATTGTATTAACATGTACATTACGAATATAATATTTAAAAATCATTTTTTTCAAATGCAACAATTTTTAATTTTGCAATGAAAAGCCATAAAACCATAAAAGATCCTTCTGGCCTATACTTTTCTTTTTGTCCTTTTCTAACGTACATATAATATATGTGGAATCACGTTTGTAAGACAAGGACAGAAAAGGGAAGGCGTAATGACTACGACTATACTTTTAAAGTCCCTACTTCAAATTTGTATTTATTATTTTACAGTAAGCTAGTTTCCTTACATTTAGTTATAAGAAAGCAACATATGTTGAAAACCTATTCTTACCATTGTGTTAACTCTATATATATATATATATATATTTGAAAAAAATTAGAAATCGCTGGCTATTTCACATAAAAGTTTATTTTTTTACAACTATAGATGAGCAAAAACATTCTGGTCTCTTGTAAAATAGAATATACCCTACCGAAAGAGTGGTACTGGAATGGTACTGAATTGGACTTGGCTTGAGTTCCACTTCAGTACCACTACCTGATAACCCATAAGAAGACATTTTTAAAGTACTTTAACAATAGTTTTAAAGGTATATAAGATCAACAAACCGTCTCTCGCGAAATACGTGTAAAACAGCAAAAAAAAACATAATAGTTTGTAGAAAATTTCTGTTAAGTTTGGAAATTATATTGCAATCCCTCCTTGAACAATAGACCCCTAGGTCCTTTGTTGAAGGATTAAAATTTTAACCCGAGTTTTATTGCTTAAAAAATTTGTAATTTTAATAACTCAACTTTAAAAAATATATATTCAGATTCGTTAATATTTCCAGATTATGAATATCTAAAATTTATCATAAAATAATTACATTTAAAAAAGTTATAATTTATCTCGTATACCTTAAGTTTGATAAAAAAATGGACATCATTTTTGAATTTAGCTGACAAAGGAAATATCATATGCATAATAATGTATGAAAATAATATAAATCCATGAAAAACAAATATAATATTGAAATAAATATAAAGTTTTAGTTTAAACATATTGAAAAAGCTAGTCGCTTTTCACTTTTATGAGGGTATTAACGGTAACTCGACCCTTTTCGCAGGTAAATTTCCCAGTTCCATTTCAGTACCAAAATGCACCAAATTAGTACTGAGTTGGTACTGAGCCCTCAGTTCCAATTTCCCAGTACCAATCCAGTACCACTCTTTCGGTAGGGTATGAATTGATCGCTCAATCAATCTCTGAGCGAATTTGATCCAGTTTCCACTAAATATAAATTTGATTTGAACCAAATATTACATCTAATTATAGTGCAGTATGCTAAAAAGAGAAATTAAAATTAGTAATTATTTAGTTGATTTGTGGAAGAATTATGTTAAATTGAATTTTAATAATATAGTAATTAATATATGCATATTAATTAATTCTTATCATTATAATTAATTATAATAGTGATGAATGTGCTAAAACGTGAGCGAAAAAACTGATAAAATTCGCTCAGAGTTTACTTGAGACAATCCGACAGTATCTTATTATTCTAGACTATTTTATTTGTATATTACACATATTCTTTTAAGTTCGAATTCAAATAATATTTACATACGAATTTTTTGTTTAATTAAATATTTGCTGAAGCAAATTTTATTAATTGAATACATTAATATATGATAATTGGACTACAAATGTTTTTTGATCAATATAACAATATACCTATTACTATTTTAACTTTACTTGTTAATTTTTAAAAATTATAAAATTTTTTAAAAATAATAATAATTATCAACAAAATATGTTGATAAAATTGAAAAAAAGTAATAAGATCTTCTATTTTCATAAAACCGTATTCTATTTTTAAGATCTCAGTTAGGTTAGTTTAGCTCAGGGGTTAGGTATTCGGTTTGCGTTCGTTAGGTTGTGAGTTCGATTCCCTGCGTTTGCGAGATTTTCTTCGATAGGAGTAAATAAATATAATAAATTGTAAAAATAATAATTAAGAATGTGTAACGTAAAGATAAAAAAATGTTGTACGATAATTTATTTTTTTAATGATAAAATATTGATTTTTTTTAATTTTTAAATATTTGTAGTCAGAATTCATGAGAAGTAAGTCAGGAATCTTCAAAACTATTTTATAGAAAGAAATGTCATTTAACATCACAAATAGTCACAGGGTTTAATGATTTATGGTATGGCAAAAAAAAGGGTCTCCGACCCTCATAAAAAATCTGACTACTATTGACGATTCTTTGACTAAACCTCACTTATTGTGGTGTTCTGTGACTGCAATCGTAACAAAAACAGTCTCAAAACGTCAGAGATCCTGACTAATTTTTTGACGTTTTGTGATTTTATTTTTAGCAGGGAATTACACAAGAAAACATTTTTATCGGTAGAAGAATTTAAGGTCGAAGAACATTTTAAAACAAATACAAAACGTGATACTATTACAGGTCAGTATAAGGTAAAATTACCTTTCAACGAAAAAATCGAAAAACTACACTGAAAAAAATTTGGGTGGGCAGACATCTCAGCGTTGCGAGCGCTGCGTTTCTTTGCTTAAAGTATGACTGAGATTCCGTTCGGGGAGCGGTGCGCTACCGGTACGGGTGAGCAGATTTCTTATTGACAAGGTAAGGCAATGAAGGAACTGCAGCTCTACCGCTACGGGTAGTCTGAGCTCCCGGAACGGGATGTCAGCCGATCGAAAAAGGGGTCGTTGGCGTTCGTCGATTTGATAAAGCAGCTATACTTGCTGGTACAGTTGTTCACCCGAATTTCTTTCAGTGTAGGGGACTCACGAAAATTAGCCGAGAAACAATTTTTTGCACTGGAAAGAAAACTCGATAAAAATCAAAATTTAAAAAACGAATATATTAAAAATATGCGCGAAGCTATTGAATTAAAACACATGGTAAAAATCGAACCTAATCAGATTGCTAAAAAACATTGTTTTTTACCTCACCATCCGGTAATAAAGGAATCTAGTTCTACTACGAAAGTCAGAATAGTTTATAATGCGTCTGCAAAAACTAGTACAGGTGTCTCCTTGAACGATTGTTTAATGGTAGATTCAAATGTTCAAAGTAATAGTATTGACATTTTATTTCGATTTCGAACTCACGAGATCGTCTTATTGTCGGATATAGAAAAAATGTTTAAACAAATTAGACTCGATGATAACGATATAAATTATCAACTTATTTTATGGCGCGAAAATTCAAATGAAGAGTTGCAGATATTTGCAATTCCCGTAGTATTATTTGGTTGCGCCTCTGCGCCCTTTTTAGCAACTAGAGTTCTTAATCAATTAGCCGAAGATGAAAAATTAAAATTTTCAATAGCTAGTAAAATTTTGAGAGAAGATACTTACGTGGACGATGTAAACACAGGGACTAATAATGTTTCCGATGCGATAATACTACGCGACGAGTTAATAGGCATCACTAAAGCAGGTGGATTTAATTTAAGAAAATGGAGTTCGAATAATGTAACGGTTATTGAATCATTGCCTCATAATTTATCTCACGTAAGTTTATTGACCGATTCTGACGATAAAGAAATGAAAGCGTTAGGCATACAATGGAATAGACAAACAGATGAAATAACTTATAGCGTTAAAGAAGATGAATTTAATTTGAAAATCACAAAAAGAAGCGTATTGTCGAATATCGCCCAACTCTATGCATTGGCGATATACACCTTCTCAGGACAATGCGGCGGATATTCTGTCACGCGGTCAGCTACCTGCTGAGTTCCTTGAAAATAGGCATTGGAAATTAGGCCCAGAGTGGTTGAAGGCAGACTCGTCACAATGGCCTGAAAACATTGTACAAGTAGTACCCTTAATTGAATTAAAGCAAACTCGCGTTTTTAATCAGGTACTAATATCGAAGCAGTTTTTTGAAAAATATTCAAATATTGATGAAGCTACGCGAATAATGGCTTATGTTTTGCGTTTCAAATCTAAACAACGCGGTCACTTATCAATAAAGGAATTAAATCAAGCACTTCTTGTTATTTTAAAGCTTGTTCAAAGAGCTAATTTTCAAGAAGAATTTAAACAATTATCTCAAAACAAAACCATTCGAGTAAATAGTAATTTAAGAGCATTGAATCCGTTTTTAGATGCTGATGGTTTAATTCGAGTAGGCGGTCGTTTAAAAAATTCATTGTTACCGTACAATGAGAAACATCAAATCGTTTTGCCTAAAAACAATCACATAACAAATTTAATAATTCGTAAACAACACATGTTGAATCTCCACGGCAGAGAGCAGACAACACTTAATGCGGTTAGATTGAAATATTGGCCTGTAAACGGAAGAAGTATAGTAAAATCAATTATAAATAAATGCGTGACATGTTTTCGTGCTAAACCGAAAATTTCCTCATACATTATGGGCGATCTCCCAGAAAACAGAGTTATTCAAACACGACCTTTTTTAAACACAGGTTTGGATTATTGTGGTCCATTCTACATAAAGGAGAAAAAATACAGAAATCGTGGTAAAATAAAGGTTTACGCGTGTATTTTTGTTTGCTTCGCTACTAAGGCAATTCACATTGAAATGATTAATGATTTGACTACTGATGCATTTTTAAGTGGTTTACGTAGATTTTTTGCTAGACGGGGAATTTCTTTAAATTTATACTCTGATAATGCTACAAATTTTGTCGGAGCAAATAATGAGTTAAAACGCGTAATACAATTGTTAAAATCACAAGAACACAATAACGCTGTTACTCAATTTTTAAACACAAGGGGTACTCAATGGCATTTTTCACCTCCTAATTCACCACATTTTGGTGGATTATGGGAGGCAGGAGTAAAATCCTTTAAGGGTCATTTTTACAAAACGGTAGACGATAAATTATTCACTTATGAAGAATTAATTACGTATTCTTCTGAAATAGAAGCTGTACTGAATTCAAGACCCATTACTCCTTTATCCGAAGATCCTAACGATTTACGTGCCTTAACTCCTGCACACTTCCTTATTGGAGACACATTCACAAATTTGCCTGAATTGAATCTTACTGATTTACCTGTCAATCGTCTATCAAATTGGGAACATATCCAATACGTCAAACAACATTTCTGGAAGAGGTGGTCCAAGGAATATTTGAATCAACTTAATGTGAGGTCCAAATGGCAATTTCAAAAATCAGACAACATTAAAATCGGCACAATGGTTCTTCTCAAGGAAGATAATGCACCTACTTTACATTGGCCATTGGGGCGAATAGTAGAGGTATTTCCGGGTGACGACGGTATTGTGAGAGTGATATCAGTGAAAACTCACTCCGGAGTTTACAAACGAGCAGTGACACGTGTTGTGCCATTACCAATTTAAAAATTCCATATATGAACAATTAATTAAAGACTCTAAGAAACTGTGAAATTAAACTATTTGAAACATTATTGTTATTTTGAACTAGGTTCGTTCAAGGCGGGCGGTATGTTTGAGAAGTTTACAATATTTATATCTCTTATCGAAATTTCAAATTTTTTCTTAATACATTTATAACTTAAACGTGCGCTGCAAGGAAAGATTAGGATTAACTAAACAAAATCATAAAATGTATAATTTTGTTAAATGTAGAGATAAATGGGACCCTTCCTTTTGTGTATCTTAAGTGCAATTTGCAATAACTGTACAGATGTCGTCGATATTAAGGTTTATTACTGTCATTCTGAAAACGTCTCAATTCAGGTAAAATAAGGGTCCTAGCAAAAGGTTAGTGTCTTTCCGACGCGAGTGTTAATTTTGAAAACGCCCTAAAAACGCCTTTAACTTACTAATAACCAATAAGATCCCTTTTTAATTTGAAAACCCCACTACTACATTTTCAGATGATGTATTTCAAACTGCAAAATGTACATATTAAAAATTATAAAACAGATTGTAACAAGATTCGAAACTGAGAACATCTCTCAGCCTATTCAATAAATATAATTTGCAAAAGTATTTCCGTGTCCTAAATTATTAACATGCCTTATTAGTTTAATGCATGTGCAAGAAGATTTATTAATAATATTAATTAAAAAATTCTTGCCTTAAACAATTTATAAAAAACAACACATTACGTTTCACGATTACCGGTGTTTTACTTGCAGCTATTTTGTCAGTAATCAAGATGCACTGTCCTGAGCCTAATCATTGCATTGATTCTTTGTATATGTTCAAGCAATATTTTGAACATTTGAAAAGTCCCGTACAACGACATTTTTATTGTAAAAATTGTTTAAGTAATATTGACGACGAAAATCAACAATGTCCTAATTGTTTTGATCGAACTGAACTTAAGGCGTTTGTATACCTCACCTATCTCGAGTATACTTGTGTCGTGTACCATTGGAGTAAAAGAGACAGAAATATCTTTTGTTTCTTTTACTCCAATAGTACACGACAGAAGTATACTCGGGATCGGTGAGGTATACAAGCGCCTTTAGCTATTTTATGACGATGTCTATCATTTCTCAATTGGAAGCTTTATATAGCAGGCGTGGTTTTCGAAAAAGTTGAATTATAAATACAATAAGGTTAAATTGATAGAAGGGAATATTGAAGACATTTACGACGGAAGAGTGTACAAAGAGTTAAGTAGAGATGGAGAAATATTGGCAGATCGGAATAATATATCTTTTTGTTGGTACACGGACGGTGTAAGTGTCTTCAAGTCATCAAAATTTTCATTTTGGCCGCTATACCCTGCCGGAAGGGTGGTACTGGAAAATTGGAACTGAGGGCTCAGTACCAACTCAGTACTAATTTGGTGCATTTTGGTACTGAAATGGAACTGGGAAATTTACCTGCGAAAAGGATCGAGTTACCGTTAATACCCTCATAAAAGTGAAAAGCGACTAGCTTTTTCAATATGTTTAAACTAATACTTTATATTTATTTCAATATTATATTTGATTTTTCTGGATTTATATTATTTTCATACACTATTATGCATATGATATGTCCTTTGGCAGCTAAATTCAAAAATGATGTCCATTTTTTGTCAAACTTAAGGTATAGGAGATAAATTATAACTTTCTTAAATGTAATTTTTTTTGGATAAATTTTAGATATTCATAATCTGGAAATATTAACGAATCTCAATATATATTTTTTAAAGTTGAGTTATTAAAATTATAAATTTTTTAAGCAATAAAACTCGGGTTAAAATTTTAATCCTTCAACAAAGGACCTAGGGGTCTATTGTTTAAGGAGGGATTGCAATATAATTTCCAAACTTAACAGAAATTTTCTACAAACTATTATGTTTTTTTTTTTTGCTGTTTTACACGTATATCGTGAGAGACGGTTTGTTGATCTTATATACCTTTAAAACTATTGTTAAAGTACTTTAAAAATGTCTTCTTATGGGTTATCAGGTAGTGGTACTGAAGTGGAATTCAAGCCAAGTCTAATTCAGTACCATTCCAGTACCATTCTTTCGGTAGGGTATCTAGTAATTAATGAGCTTCCTTACGAAGAGCGTTTCAAGAAGGAAAATTTAATCCTGGCAGGAATGTGGTTTGGTGAAGAGAAGCCTTCACCAAACATGTTCCTGTTGCCCTTATATGAGGAAATACATAGAATTTCCCATGGAGTATCATTTGACGTCCCAGATGTTGAAGATCCAATCAACGTAAGGGGAATAATAATTTGCGGGACATGTGATCTTCCGGCGAAGGCCCTTTTCTTAAACATGAAACAGTATAATGGCAAATATGGCAAATATACACACACACATACTGAAATGGTATTTCAATAGTCAAAAAAAATTTTATTACAAAATAATTATAAATTGTTTAAAAATTATAAATGAATAAATATTAAAAATTAAATTATACAAAATAATGAAATTAAAACTAGATAAATTGAATTTCTGAAAATAATAGAAAGAGAGAGAAGATATCTATAGATAACACAATGAAAACATAAACAGGAAAAATAATAGAAAGAGAAGGTAGATATAAATACGAATTAAGAGAATTATTAATTTAATTTAAAGTTTTTTCTTTACAAATAAGAATTTTTATAGATTATTATTTAAAAAATAAATTTATTTTATATTTCTTTTTTTTATTATTTAGAAAGTAAAATAATAAAAATTATTTTAAAAAATTGCTGAAATTAATAATAATTAAATAAAATTATATGTTATATTAAAATAAAAATTATTTAAAAATGAATGGTAAAAGTTAAATAATTTTAAAATTATTATTTTTTGAGAAATTAAAAATTTTAGAAAAAGAAAATCAGTTAGAGAAAAATGATTGACAGGTAGACAATGGCATTGTTCTTGGCGAACGTTAGAAACGGAATTAGAGAGAGAAAAATATCTCCGTCCTTAAAAAATAATTTAAATGTAATTGGCTATTCGAAAATAGACGCCGCGAAAAATCCAAATAGAGGGAGAAATTGGCGGTAATAAATACATGGAAGAAGCGCCCAGCGTAAAGTGGTGAGGGAAACTCGCGGATTTTCGCTCAATCAATTTAAAATTCCTTACTCATACACTCGCACATTTTGAATTTTACTTACCCCAGAAAATTAAGGGTAGGGACGCAACTATATAAGCCAAGTAAACGCGTGCTTCTGTCTCTTTTGTCTGAACAGTTTTAAACTGGTAAGAGCTTTCTTCTATATTTTATTATAAAAAAACTTCAGAACTATATAATCTACAAAGTCAAGTCTTTCAAACTTGAGAAGTGCAGATTGTTGGGGGCTTTCTAACGATCTCTACCTAAGCGATCTGCATCTCTGGGCGAGAAAGATAACAAGGACTAAATCGTAATTAAAAATAAAATTTGTTTAAAATTGTTAATTTTGAGAGACCAATTGTTAGGGGCTCTCTAACGATTTCTACCAATACGATTGGTTCTTCTTAAATTGACAATTAAAAATTGTCGAAGAGGAAAGTCTGTTGTCAGGAGCTTTCGAAAGATTTCTACCAACACGACTGACTTTCCAAATCTGCAATAAAATAAATTATTATTTAACAAAACAACAAAAAAAATACCAACAAACAAATCTTCAAAGTCAAGCCACGGAAAATCAATGGTCAGGGGCTTTCTAACGATCTCTACCAACACCATTGATTGTCCAAGAGTGGTTAAAATGACAAATCGTAATTCTTGTTTAATATTCTTATATGCCATGTGCATTGCAATAGGCGATCCACATGACAATTTGAAAGATTAAACTGTAGAGATGACCCTGACAACCCCAAGAAATAGCTAGAATAGGATATAATTAATTTATTTAAATTGATTATCTAGTAGGGTTTTTCAGAGATAAATCTATTGAAGTTTAATGTAAACATTATAGTTTGACAATATATTATTGAACTATGATGAGTCATTAAAGTTTAATTTTTTTTATACCAAGAATTGAAAATTTAGAAATAGAGTTAGGAGAAACTAACCCTTAAAGTTTTGTTAGGTAAAGTTTTATAATACTGTTAAAATAATTTATTTTATATTTTTTTTGTAGATTTCAAAAACTACATAAACAAATTGCAAATCGATTTTTAATTGTGAGATTATCACAAAATCAAGGTGTAATTATATTTATTTTTATTTATTTATAATTACTAAGTTAGAAATAAGTTTTATTCTATTCAGAATTGAGAAAATTAATCAGGAAAGACTCACAATCGTTTATATAAACAAAGAAAAACTATATTGTCAGATTAATTGTTTATTTACATTACTCAAATAAAAATAATTAATTCTTTTATTTATTATTATTTTCTTAGCATCAAATTCTTTGAAACGATAAACAATCAATTGTTTAAACAAGTAAAAGAATTTTGAAAAGTTAATAACAAAAGCTAAAAAACTAAATAATTATTGGAAAGATTCCTCTAATTTAGTTTGAAAAGCGACAAATAATTTAAAAATAAAAGAGAAAGAATATTGATATATATAAGTATAATATAGAATTTGAAAAAGCAAAAAAAAGATATATACTAACGTATTTTCATTCATAAATTTCACTACACGTTTACAATCTTATCTGATGATATAGTTAGCACGTGTCGCATTATATTGAATAATAGAAATTAAGAATATAAAGTCCCTTTAAATTTAGACAATACCATTGTTTCTTTTGTATTAAAGATAATAGAATGTGGGTGATACTTCCCTAAACATTTACGTTTACAATTCATCGGCCACATGTTTGAACTCATTTGCTTCTCAGAATCGATGTGTCACATAAATTTAATTAAATAAGAATAAGAAATTACATAATATATTAATAATCCCCGGACTGAGAGCTTATGAATGCTTCAATACATACATCTGGACAATTGATCAGGATCTCATATAACATGTTTCTATATAGAGAAAAATTTGTTTTCACCACTTTGAAAATTTTTATAAACGAAAGGACTAGCGGTCACCATTAGAGTTGATGATTAACTTTTTATCAAGTTTTTCGAAAAAAACTGACAATTTTAGGAAAAAAAATGTATTTTTTCACCAAAAACGAACAAAATTTTATTTAAAGGGATTCAAATTTATATACTTTAAGGTATTTTTACGTGTATAGATTACAAAAAAAATATAGCGAGCACGATTGGAGTTGATGATAAATTTTTATCAAATTTTTAAAGGAAAATGATAAATTTAGGGAAAAAATGTTTTTTTCCACCAAAAACAAAAACTTTTTTTTCTAAAGTGATTCAAATTTATACATTTTTAAATTCAGCAAGACGATTGGAGTTGATTTTTCTGGTCCTGTCAAGAAAAAACTGATAATTTTAGAAAAAATTATGAATTTTCTCCCAATAACGAAAAAAATTTTATCTAAAGGGCTTCAAATTTATTATTTTCACGTATTTTTATGTGTAGATTATAGAAATAATTTAATAAACATGATAAGAAGTGAAAAAAGTGGACTTTTTCCTTGAGTTTATTTCTTCAGTCGTTACAACTCTAAAATAAAAAAAATCGGACAAATGAGAGTTACACTCGCACTGAAATCGAGGGTTCCGTACTCGAAGCGAACTTATTTGGTATAAAAACAAATGTTTAAAAAATATGTGTTGTATGTCAAATAATGTAAGTGATACAAAAAGGAACAATTTTATAAAATTTAAGAAAATTGTTACTCTTCGAATCACTTATATTATTTAACATACAACACATATTTTTTAAACATTTGTTTTTATACCAAATAAGTTCGCTTCGAGTACGGAACCCTCGATTTCAGTGCGAGTGTAACTCGCACTTGTCCGATTTTTAATAACAAATATGCATCTACTTTCAGAAAATTTTAAAATTCACCGAAACCACTCGAAAATCATTACTCGGGAGTTTTTGATGTCGCTGATTACGAATTTGAGGTTGATTTTTAAAAATTCGATTTTTATATTTACCACGTTCTTTAGCCGTCAAATTGTTTAAACGTTGTCCAACTCTTACCAAAAGAGTGGAGGTAAACGTAGTTTCTATAAATCTGTCAGAAATGTGACCGTTTGTCTCCGTATGACAGACAGGAAAATTGTCCAAGTTTTCCTATTATCCCTCCTTCTCTAATGACGTAATTAATGCATTCTTTAATAATTATTCTAAGCTGCAAATTTGCAAAATTAAATAAAAGTGTAAAATAATTTGAAACAACTCCCTGTGTATAAATTGGTTTATGCTAAAGACAAGGTCTCTGTTAACTGTTAAAATAAATCCAATTATAAAATTTTGCTTCTAATTGCGTGCCACGAAATTTAGAAACGGACATTGAATCATAAAATATCATTTCCATTAAATTTTGAACGAACTTTAGTAAGAGATTGACAACATTGTTTATTTTACAATTAAACAATTAATTTTTCAGAAACAATGGGTAAAAATTTATTTTACTTCAAACAGACATATTTTATGTGTACTTTTACTAATTTTTATTAAAATCCATTCTGAGATATGAATTTTTTTTAATTATACGCTGTTAAAAACTTCAAGTGTTTATAACTCAGAGAATTAAAATTTTTTTAAATATATTAAATTGGTGAGGGTGCTCTAAAAAATAATGAATTTCTCATAAATGTTCTGTTTCATTACCAAAGCTATTTATTTTAAAAATAGAAATATGTACATATACACATAAAAAAAAGGTCGTCATTTATTCAGTTAATTCATTGCAATATTTATAAAATAACAGATTTCATCGCTTCAAGTTGACTTATTTTCTTACCCAATCGTGATTTTCGGGCTCCTAAAACTTTCTTACCGTTTACTTCTTTGATCTGTGTTTCTTCATAGCACATAATTTTGAGACATGGATAAAATAGAGGAAGAATAGGAAGTTCACCTAATCTAACATGCATATTGTCAAAAGCCATGCCTATTTTACTATAATCTGAACGTTCGCCAATTTCTGGCATGTAAAATGTTTTCGAGAAACGTTGACTAAAGTGTGTCAATAAAGTAAATTTTGAATTCATTTTTTCACCAATTTCTATCGCTTGACATACAGTTGAATGAAGTTTTTCTTTTGCATGCTGTATATTCTCACCACCAAATGTTGCTTCATGAATTAATAAGTCACAATTTTCACCTAATTTTACAAGACGTTCACAAGGCATCGTGTCACCGCTGTAAATTAAATAAAAATTTATTTATTTACGTTTTGGAGTCGTTGATTATATTTCATCGAATTGTCTCGAAACTTGTTACTTAGGGGTTTCTGAGTTCACTAAATCCAAATTTGGTGCCTTATTTTATTAAACAAACAAATAATCGACAAAAAGATTTCGGCGCTGTTTTTAAAATTTACCAATCAGAAATTATCAAAGAAAATCATGATTGATAAATTTTAAAAACAGCGCCAAAATTCTATCAAGGAACCGTGCAACTAATTTTGTTATTTTTAATTTGTAATAATTTTAAGTGAAATTAGAAAATCCCCAAATTAAGTAACAATTTATAGGTAAATTTAATATTTATATTTAATAATAAAATTCAATACCTGTAAACTATTTTCTGATTATTAGCAAGAGTAAAAGCAACGCCATATGAAAAAGCACAATGGTCCACATACACTGTTCTAATGTCCTTAACATTTAGAGTTTCATACATTTTTTCCTTAATTTCTAAAGATATCGTTTGCTCATTTGTTAGTAATTTGGATAATGAAATCAAAGTATATGATTGTGAAATGTTCTCGTATCTAAGATCGAAAAAGTATAACCAAGAAAGTATTCTTTCTGGAGCAAGAAGATAAACAGGTTCTTTGTTAGAGCGCAACCTCTCTTGCAAAATTCCAATCAGTCCTAATTGATGGTCAGCATGAAGATGTGAAATATAAATTGCCTGTCAATAAAATTATATTGTATAAATAAATAAATTTATATATATTAATTTTTAGTATGTTTTCAACTATTTTTGCATAGTAAATAAAGACTAATTTTTTAATGTCAACCAGAAAGACAAAGCAAAGAGATGATTTTTTTTTAAACAAAAATAGTCGATAAGAAAATCAGGAAATTTTAAAAGAACCTTAATCGTAGAAAGAATATTATCCGTTTCATCTCCATAAATTCTAAACAGTTGATGTATAGATCCTTCTCCACAGTCTAAAACAATACTTGTATCTTCATTAATCCTAAAAAGCATACCACTTGTGTTTCTCATTTTATTATTTGCAGTCGAGCTTGTTCCTAATACAACAAGTTTTGGATATTCTGGAATTTCGCCCAATTTCTTCTCCATTAAACTAACATCTGTTTGAACCTCTGCCAAAGCATCTAAATATCCATTCATTTGAAAGACTTCATTCAAATATTCTTGAGGATGAAGTTTCAATTCCATTAATTTATTAAGACCTCTTTTAGGATAAAGTGAAAAGTATTGAAGTGATTTTGCACGACATACCAAAGCAGATTCATCAGTAGTCACAATCTAAATGTTGATTTATTACAAATATTATAATGCATAGTTCAATTGTTAGAAAATTTAAACAAATTAATATTGAATTATTTGTCTTACAGAACTTTGACTTGACTCTTCAGAGATAATATCGCCAATACCAATTCCTTTATTCTGCGAAGTTGCCTTTATTTCACAAGGTATATTTGCTTCATTCCAAAACGGAAATATTTTATCATGAAGCAAATGCATTTGATGTTGCACCTTATGAATTGCTTCAGTTCCTAAACACGTATTTGATTCATTGATTATCATATGCTGCGTCGACCAACCAAAATTTTCCATCCATTTCTGATACCTTTCATCTTTTAATATTGATTCTGGTGTGAAGTGAACAACACAACAAGCAATCATTTCTTTCGATTCGGCAGTTCCCGACTGATGCTTTTTAAAAACTGGATTCTTTATTAAGATCTCTAGTAATTCTTCATTTTGACAATCTACCACTAAAAATTTTTACATTTCAGTACATAGAGTTTATAGTAATTTATTTACTCTCCCTGCCTTCAGCAGGGTTTGAGAACCAAAATAAAATTTTGATTTAGGATTAGACCGATTTTACTAGTGACAAAAATAATACTAATTTCAGATTTAACCGGAATAATTCCGAATGACAGAAACCTGACTATAGACGGGGTACATGAATAAGCTCGAATTTCTGTTACCGAATTTATATGGAATTGAATTTTCATATTTAAGAATTTTTATTTAGTTGAACTTTTATAAAGCAGATTTTCTAGTTAATATTATTACACATGTGATTCTAAGTAAATTTGTTGGTTAAGAAAGCTCTTTTTTGGATACATTAAATTACAACATGACTCTTTAATGGAAATTATTGAAATTCAGCCTTTTTTATATATATTTTATCATTCTATATTATCTACGTTATATTATTTGTTATAGTTTTAAAATATTTGAATATTTTATCTTCTCTTCTATTATAAGTAATTCTCTTTTTATAGTTTATCACTTCATATATTATTTTCGTTATATTATTCGATAAAAAATTTTTTTCTTATAATATTTTTTTATATTGCTAACATAACTTTTAATGAATATAGTCATTGTATTAAACTGTATATCAACTTCTTTTCAAATTCAAACAAAACATCTACGGACCATTAAATTGGTAACATATTATACATTTATACTTTAAATTCAATTCCAGATACAACAATAAATTTTCACTGATGAAGGCACACATCTGATGCCAAAACGTCTGAAATAAAAGAATTCTTCTTTATTCCAAGAACCTTCATGACAAAATTTTTTAAAAATATACATATTATATCAAAGGTTCAATTAACACACCAAAATGTTATTTTAAATTTAATTTGAAATTTTTTTTTCTTATCTAATTTTCACTTAGCAGAATATTCACTGAATAGAATTTTGAATTAACTGAATGTAGATTTACAATAATTTTTATTTAGTAGAACTTTTATTTAATTTAATTTTCATTTAAAAGAATTCCAATTTAAACAAATTTCTATTTAACTGATTTTTGACTGAGTAAAATTTTTAAATGCCAGAATTTTTATTTGTACGAATTGTCATTTAATAGGCATTTTTAATTATTAAAAATTCAACTAAGTAAAAGTTCTATTAAAAGAAAATTCTGTTAAATAATAATTCGATTAAATAAAAAATCTCTTTATAGAATATTCGGTTAAATGAAAGTTTTGTCAAATAAAAATTATGTTACATGTGAAAACAGTTAAGTCAAAATTCTAATTTAATATTGAGTTTTCTTATTTAAAATAAAATATATAAAAATTAAATAAATAAAATCTACACTCACTTGACGCAGCCGGATTAGAAGCCGCCAAGGGTTCAGATTTTATAACTTAATAAAAATACCGCGGGCGCCAATCGACTGAAGGTTGACAAAAATATATAATGCAAAATAATTAAATTCACATAAAATACCTTCAAATTAGGGCAAGAGAAATATAGTTACAGGGCGGGTAAAATGAGAGAACCCAAAATAATAAAATAAGCGTGTTCAATCAGTCGATTTAAGTAATGACAGAAGATCTACTTAGTTATCGATGAACTACTCACTCACATACATACAAATCACATAATAAATATATAATTTTAAGCCTATTGACGTTAACGATCGATCCTAGAGTGCCATGTGCTCGATAACCAAAAGGACCCTAAATGTCGACTTTATTCAAAATTTGAGTGTTAAGTTTCTATAAAATAATTTCCTATCACAATGTTTTGTTAAATGAAAATTAGATTAAAAAACAATTATATTAAATTAAAGCTTTGTATTATGAAAATTTTGCAAAATAATAATTCAGTTAATTAGAAATTGTATTAAATAAAAATTCGTTGAATTAGAAAATTTGTTGAATAAAAATTCGATTAAATAGAAATTTTTTTAAAAATGAATTCAGTTAAATAAAAATTCTTAAATATGAAAATTTAATTCCACATAAATTCTACCTACATGATAAAATTCGGTAACATAGAAAATCGAGCATATATATATTTATTTCGAAACAATAGAAATTCCAACAAATTCAGTGTGGGGAATATTTTATTTGTCACCATTTTTTTCTTGATAATTGGTATCTGTTCCTCCAGCAGATATGATATTATTAATATATTTTAATTTTTTAGACAATTATTTTTTCTGAAGGTTTGAATTCCTGGGTATAAACTTCCTCAATAAAATAATAATTTTTTTATATTATTAATATTAAATACCGCCGGGTAATAAATTGAAAATAGGTAATATTATGTTATGTTAATTTTTTTCCTAATATTTTGCTCTAAAGGAAGTTTTAATTAGTTTTAAAAATAATGTACATGTAATTTTACCTATAAATACAGGTCCAGGTTGATCAGGGTTCACAACATCAGAACTTTTTACTACAGTACCATCCTCTAAGACAACATCTTTTCCATTCTTTAAACTTCCTAACAATGGACCCGGTTTGATACCTTTTTCAACACACTTAAGTAAATTCAATCTCCCAATACGTGGATGAATTTTACCAATGTAACACATAGAAGATCTTACTTGTCCGGTTACGGAATTCGAATGCCTCTTAGCTTTTTTGACATTGTCTCCGTACATATTTAATTTTCTTACTATGGATTTGTTCACTTCATGAGCGTAATAATCTATATTATCCTCTATTTTTACATCATCAGTTTTTACATTTTCAGTATCGCATTCAACTTTTTTTGGCTCTAAAAGAACGTAATTCACAGTCAATACATTGTCAACAAAAGGCTTATTGATATTTGCTTCAACAACAGTTAATCTTTTGAGATATACAAATCTTCTGGTAGCGTCAACAATGTCTATTGTGCCTATAGGTCCATGAATATTTACATTTGAAACACCATATGATTGTAAGCATAAGAGAAATCCAGGAAGTCCTCCGAGATTCTTCCAACTTGGTGTTGTAATGAAAACATTGCCAATTTTTGTTAATTTGCATAATTTACTTCTATGTTCGTTATTAATTCTTTGTGTACTTTCTCCACAATTAAAAATATATCTACTTTCATTTGTAAAAAGACAAACGCTAGCTGGAGCACCACGTGCTCCACTGCCAATTACCTGTAAAAAGTACCTATAAATATATTTCATTTTTTTTTTTAAATGAAATTTATGTTATTTTTGAAAAACGAAAAAATGTAAATGTGAATATTGTGATGTATGGCTGTATCTAGACAAGAAACAAGTATTGTATTGTCAAGGAAATAAAAAATTCTATTCTATATTTCATTTAAATTAGTCACTATAGTGTAAATTTTTTATGTCATTTTTTTTATTATTTTAATATTTTAAAATTTAATAATTGAGATAATTATAGAATTATAGATTATAGAATTCCCAACGAATTATGAAAATTAGGCTTAACAAACTGAAAAATTGCTGATTTTTTTTATTTTTAGCCATGCCTGGAAACTATATACAGTTTAACGGATTCGCATGAAACTTACAAATAATATTAATTAGGTTATAATTTCGATATACATTTTAGGGAATTTCAATACACTCAAAAAATTTTAAAATTTTCAATTTTTTATGAAAAAAAATTTTTTTGATTGATTTTTAGGTAGACGTGGAGCTCATAATTCTTTACCGATTTGCATGAAGCTTACCAATAATATCAATTATGTTAAAATCTTGATAAATAATCAAAGATATCTGAATATACTCAAAAAATTTTAAATTTATTACGGTAAAAAATCGATTTTTTGATAATTTAACACACCTAGAACCTACAATTCTTGATCGGTATTAATGTGACTTTAAATCTTAGCTTTTCCGAATTAAAAAGTATTTATTTGAATAAGAGGTATAACACTTTAGAAACATTTGAAAAATCAAAAATTTTCAAATTGTTTATTTTTTAAAAGTTTGGTTTTAAACTTTTTCTCAAGGTTCATAATTCTCTCTTTGAGATAAATAGTATATTGTAGGACATATAAAAAGAAAATTTATTTCTAAATATAAGCGATTGTAGAGAATGTCTTACTGAATAAAATAAGCTCGTTTATTAAAATTAGATAAAAATTTTGATTTTTGGAACTTAAAGAAAAAACATTAAAATGTTTAAAAAAAAAAATATTTTGAATTAACATCGTTTTTCTGTGTTTGAAAATCTAAATATGTTTGAAGTCTTGTGAAGTAAATGAGTTATTAGAAATGTTTGAATATTTAATTTAATATAAGTTTAGTTGACTGTGAAAAACATTGTCGGTACATACTTGTATTATTCTTTTAACTACTTTTACTAATTTTATAAATCATGGACGGAATTTTATTCATGATAAAATATTATTTGAGTTAATTGAAAATATTATTAAGGAATTAATATTCGTAAATGATGCAGCTACATCAGTGAAACAATTATTTAATAATTAAATTAAATTAAAAAAACAAAATTCAATTAAATTAAAAGAAAATCCTTTTAAACATGAATCGAATGTTTTTATTCTAGGTAGTGGTACAAGATGTTAATTACACGTTTTAGAAGAACATTGTTAAACATCGTAGACATACATGTTAACTTGAGAACTAAAAATAACATAAATTGAAATCAATTTTTATTATAATTATAATTCAAATAAACTGTATTTTTAAATTCAAATAACGAAAATATATATTTTAACTTCCTATTTAAAAATAAAATAGAATATTGAGATTTTTTGAATTAGTATTTTTTTAAAATTAAAAATCTTTTTTGACTGTTTGTCAAATTCAACATATTTGTGTACATTTAAAATAGTCAGTCTCGTGGAGTCTTAAAAGTACATAAAACTTTAATTTTTAACGAGTTATCTTATCGTTTTTAATTTTATAAAAACCTTGATTTTTTATTTTGAGGTTCTAGAATAAGATCAGTTATTGTTGAGATCAGCTCTCTAAATTTGAATCAGCGGAATCTCGCTGATTCTCAGCTATAAGTATACCACTGATTCCAATCAGCTTATATGCACTGATGAATTAGCGGAATTTCACTGATTTTTCAGCGTATATCCGCTGATTGGTACCAGTGGTATACTTATCGCTGATTCAAATTTAGAGAGAGGACTATCACAATGCTTGGCACCACTATGCGCATGTGTAATGACTAAAGTTTTTTTAGGTAGAGGGGGTACGTGATGGGGGAAATTTAACTTATGGGAAGTTAACTTATGGGAGATTCGACTGTACTTCTTTCACTTCAACTCGCAATATATCAAACAATTTTTGGTATATTTTTTAATGAAACAAACACGAAAATACGTGTTATTATATATGGACAAATCCACGAAACTTTTAACTTTTGTGATTCTCAAATCGAATACTTAAAAATCTGAATTATTTTTAATTAAAACTTTGGGTATCATTTTTTTTTTTGCTAAATTATATATACAAAGGAACATTTATGTACAGTATTAGAACAAAATATTTATTTGACAATTAGTTTTATAAGTTAAAAAGTGAAAAAATGTTTAAATTTCATTTGAATTTCTTGAAAAAGTTTATATTAACGTTTTTATTTTGCGGCGTGTAAAATATCACTTCAGCTACTATAGAAATATCTGTGGCGGTACGAATTCAACACAAATAAACTCTACACAAGAAAATACTGCTCCGCTAATTGTACACGAGTCAATTATCAACAAAATTAAATAAAAATATATTCTTCACAATTAAATACTACATCGAAAAACCCTACACAATAAACTATTAACTAGAAAATTATCTCCAGAAACTGTACACAAATAAACTCAGCACATTAAGATTTAGAATTAGAAAAATAAAAATATTTTTTTTATAATTCTACACAAATAAATATTACATTAGTAAATTCTACACAGCTATAAAAAATAATAAATTAAATTCGACACAATTAAATTCAACACATGAAAATAATCTTTCCTTTTGTGTCGAATTTAATTTATTATTTTTTATAGCTGTGTAGAATTTACTAATGTAATATTTATTTGTGTAGAATTATATCTTAATGTGTTGAGTTTATTTGTGTAGAGTTTATGAAGATAATTTTCTAGTAAATAGTTTATTGTGTAGGGTTTTTCGATGTAGTATTTAATTGTGAAGAATATATTTTTATTTAATTTTGTTGACAATTGACTCGTGTACAGTTAGCGGTGCAGTATTTAAAAAAATACGAAGGTTTGATTGAGTGATGGCACTTTTTAAAAAAATTCAATCTAACGTCTTCTTATGAAAATATCTATTACGGCGTTGGATAAAAATAAAAGCTCAATGCATTTCTTAAAAGGTGATGAAAAAACAAAAATTTTAAGACCTTCTTCAATGATGTGCCTCTAATTGTATTCCTGTGACAACAATTTAAAGATGATAATAAAAATCGCGATTTCATTTAAATTTATACATTTTTGAAAGGCACAACTGCATTTTTGCTTTAAACAGGTCAATCTATGGTGTGATCGAAACATTTTTATATATATATATATATTTGAACTCAAAAACTTAAGGATTTTGAGTGAAATAAATTTTATTAATTTAAGAATATGCTGAAAACACTTTCTTGGAGTCTTTACCCCCTCTTTTCTCAAAATCCTGACGTGCTGAGCAAATTTGGGTGCCAGAATCGTGTTCAGAAGACGAAAATACTTTGGAAACCACTCCGATATCAAAAAAAAAAAGTTGAATTTTCCAATTTTATATGTAATTTATTAACATTAAAGAGTTTAAAGAGTTAAACATTGACAGCGTGAGCTAAAAATGAATCACGCATATGAATTTGTAGTGCAAAAATGTACTTTAACGTGTATACAAAGTGACATCAATGTGCCTGCAAATTAAAAAAAAAATTTTTTTTTCTTCAAAGTTAAAAGATTCGTGGATTTGCCCATATATACTACGAGCAAATAAATTTATTCTTTAATATTTTATATAAATGTCCGTCCAGCTAGCACCTCCGCAAGCATTAATCAAAAAATCAAATATGCTAGAATTATGTGCTAATTTTGTGCCTAATTAAAAAATTGTGTGCTCATCAAGAAATATTTTTTTTTTTACTTTTAAGGATGAGGTGCTAGCAAGACGTAAGCTAACACGTATCTCACCTATAGTAAAATAACAGCAATCAAAACAACTACAACGCCAAAATTTTGTGCTCTTTATGTGCTTTTCAATGATAACAGAAACACCAACCCTAAAAAAAACGTTACAATAAAATTTAGATTTTGATCCATTTGAGTAAAAAAAATTGTCAAGGTACATAAGATTTACTCAAATTTCATGTACTCAAATTTTGTGCTCCTAACCTCTTTCTCAAAAAACACCCCCAATTCTAATATTGAACTCTATACTCATCAAAATTAGAATTTCATTCTTTTGAGTGAAAAATAGTGTCAACCAAAGTAGCATTTACTTAAATTTCGTATTCTCAAATTTTGTGCATCTAACCTCTTACTCAAAACCACCCCTATTTCTAATATTGAACTCTAAACTCATAAAATCTTGATTTTGATTCTTCTAAGGGAATATTATTGTCATGCGACATAACATTTACTTTAATTTCATATTTTCAAATTTTTTGTTCAGAACCTCTTACTCAAAAACTACCTCTATTTCTAATATTGAACTCTAAACTCATAAAGATTTGATTTTGATTCTTTTGAGTGAACAAAATTGTCAAGGTAAATGAAATTTACTTAAATTTTGTGCTCAAAAATTGTCGTGGTTAATTTATGTTTGTTAAATTTTAATATCAGGGGACTTTTATTAAAATATTTCTTATAATATATCGTTATTAAATAAAGTAGGTTTTAAATAATTGTTTATATGTTCTAGTGTACATTATTAGGTAATAATTTTGTATTTTCGAACGTCTTTTTTGCCTGGCATTTATTATGGAAAATTAAAAATAAATTTCTTTTTTAGGGTTCCGTACTCGGTTCGGAACCCTATTAATATCGGTTTTTTTGAAATCGTGTACCCCCCCCCCCTAGCGGCCACACAAATTTATCTGGAGGGCTGAAAATTAGTACACATATGTATTTTCGCGTGTAGATTACAGGAAAAATATAGCGAACTTGATT
Organism: Leptopilina boulardi; assembly: GCF_019393585.1. Lineage (NCBI taxonomy): Eukaryota > Metazoa > Arthropoda > Insecta > Hymenoptera > Figitidae > Leptopilina > Leptopilina boulardi. Next base: position 2,827,008 of record NW_026137948.1, on the reverse strand, counting down.
GGAATTGATTAACATAGCGTTGTCAAGGAAAAACCATGAATTTTTACGAAAAATGCCTAAAAATGACTATGTACCCCCCCTAGCGGCCACATCTTTTGACATAAAGAGCTCAAATTTGATACACTTACGTATTTTTACGTGAAAATTACAGGAAAAATATAGCGAACTTGATTCCGATCAATTTACATAGCGTTGTCAAGGAAAAATAAAAAATTTCGAAAAAAATGATTTATTCTCCCTAGCGCACATAATATTCAACCCAAACTGTTCATATTTGCTGTAAAACAGTATTTTTGCGTGAAAAATACAGGGAAAAAATGTAAGCGCAATTGGAGTTGATGATCAATTTTTATCAAATTTTTTAAGAAAAATGATAAATTTAATTAAAAAAATGTATTTTTCCGCAAAAAACGAAAAAAATCGGACAAGTGCGAGTTACACTCGCACTGAAATCGAGGATTCCGTACTCGAAGCGAACTTATTTGGTATAAAAATAAATGTTTAAAAAATATGTGTTGTATGTTAAATTATTTATGTGATACAAAAAGGAACAATTTTTTAAAAAAATTTAAGAAAATTGTTCCTCCTTTGGTATAAAAACAAAAAAAAATTTAAATATGTGTTGTATTTCAAATAATATAAGTGATACAAAAAGGAACAATTTTGTAAAATTTAAGAAAATTGTTCCTCTTCGTATCACTTATATTATTTGAAATACAACACATATTTAAATTTTTTTTTGTTTTTATACCAAAGGAGGAACAATTTTCTTAAATTTTTTTAAAAAATTGTTCCTTTTTGTATCACATATATTATTTAACATACAACACATATTTTTTAAGCATTTATTTTTATACCAAATAAGTTCGCTTCGAGTACGGAACCCTCGATTTCAGTGCGAGTGTAACTCGCACTTGTCCGATTTTTTTTTTATTATAAGCATTAGGGTAAAAGGTACAGTGACCGACACCCAGACAGTGAACGACACCTGGCTATTAAAAACGATAATAACTATAAAAATAATAATATTGAATTAAATATCACTAGTAAATTAATTAATATACAATATTTAAAAACTTATACAGTTTATACAAAATTTTATATGTTTATATTTTCCTCAATATTTAATACTTTCTAGAAAACTAACCTCAAAAAATTTGCTTTATTGATTACAAATTTTATAAATATGAAAAAATTGTTGAATAATTATATTTTAAAAGCAACTTTTTTTGTACATTAAGTCTGAATAATAAAATTTATGATAATACTAATAAATATCATGTTACTTAAATAGAAGTTTAAATATTTTTTATTTTATTAAAGGGTGTCGTTCACTGTTTTCATACCATACATTTTTAAATTAATATTATAAACTCTTATCAAGGTGTTTTTTAATTTTAAACTTGTGTACTATAAATTTTAACCCAAATCTTTTATTTAAAATTTATTTTATAACTAAATCTTTAATAAATTACGATAAAATGTCATTTAAAGTTGAAAGTATGCCCAGGGTGTCGGTCACTGTACCCCTTACCCTATTTTATATATGTTTTTAACATTATAAAATGGTTTTTGAGTAAGAGGTTAGGAGCACAAAATTTGAGAATACGAAATTTAAGTAAATGTTATGTTGGTTTACACTATTATTTACACAAAAGAATGAAATTCTATTTTTTATAAGTTTAGAGTTTAATATTAGAAATGGGGGTTGTTTTTGAGTAAGTGGTTAGGAGCACAAAATTTGTGTAAATGTTATGTTGGTTGACAATATTATTTACTCAAAAGAATGAAAATCAAATTAGCACATAATTCTAGCATATTTGATTTTTTGATTAATGCTTGTGGAGGTGCTAGCTGGACGGACGTTTTATATAATTTATAAAAACTAATTTCAGATTCAATTGTCAAATTGTAATAAAAAACAAAATAAGACAATTGTAAAGAGAATGAAGTAACACAATTATTGCAAAAAGAAAAATTAAAATTTTGTCTAACAATGCGAAAAGTTGGCAATTTATATAAACAAGTGACAATGTACTATTTATTTATGACAAAAATGATTCCCGGTCATTTTATATGTAAATAATGTATGTAAATGTCTGTAAAAATAAGACTTACTTTTAACGTTATATCAGTTGCCAAAGTTTTTATTTCAGCAGATTGTTTAGGTTCTGCAGGGAGCAGACTACCTTCCGTTCCTGACATTAATTTGTATCCTTCTAAACTCTTAAAAGTCTTAAAGGTTCGATAAATAAAACTTTTTTTTGCAAATGTTCGAGGCACAATCGGTATCAAAATCATTCGTTCGACAATATTTATACTGCTTTAAAAATTTTAATTTAAGATTTTATAGTCAACACTAAAAAAACAAGGATTTTTTGCAATTCTAACAGTAGTAAAATCACATGATTTTGTGATGATTTTTGTTTTAACAAAATTGCGTTATATTATTTCACACAATGTGGTAATAATAATAGTTTCTGGGGTTAGGGATGGGTTAGGGCCAATGCACAATAACGAAAATATAAATACCCGGCCAGATATGCCTACATACACAGACCACGTTTTTAGTAGCAATCTGTCGTCTGCTTTGTTGTCCCTCTTAAGGCCAACGCACAATTGCTTCGCGAACAAGATGCATGAGATAGAAAAGGATACGAATATATTTCTGTCCTTTTCTATATCATGCATCTCGTTTGCGAACGACTTTTGTGAACTATTGTACGTTGGCCTCAACTATTGGATGTCACAAATAACATAGCTTTATGCGCAGAAAACTAATTAAGGTCTACGCGCAAACTACTTGCCACTTTCATTGAACTCAAATTTTTCCTCACCGCTCTATAGGAATAGTTTATAACCTATAAATTCATTTGTATAATATATCAAACGAATGAACTGTAACAAAAAAAAATATTGACCTCATGGGTTTTATACGACTATTATTTCACAATAACAAAAATGTCATACGTCATATAATTCGTAAAAAAACGAATCATGCTTTTAGGGAAGAAACTAAAATTAATAATTTGGAGATTAGAAGTGGTAAAAGTGAAGTTTTTGTAAATAAAGAGACCATAGCAGCTTTGGAAAGAGTTTCTCTCGTGGATTTTAATAACGAAGGAGGTATTGAAAGTTTAGAGTCGGCAATTGATTTTGTCAAAAGTTTAAAAGAATTGAAAATTGATTCATCCGTTGAGCCAATGTACAGTGTTCTTGAAAATGAAAGTCTATATTTAAGAGAAGACATTAATTCAAATACTATTCCACGTGAGAAAGTCTTAGCACATGCACAGCTTTTGGATGAAGAATACTTTGTAGCACCACCGGGTAATGTACCACGAAAAACATGAAACTGGAGATAGTGTTACAAAAATTGAGTGCATGTTTTTTGAAAATTGAAGCGGGATTTGACTATGGTCCTCAAGGAAGATTATTGCTGAGGAACGTTGAAAATCTTTGGTTTCATCATTGTGTTACAACTTCACGATATAATGTATTTTTAAGTGGAACTGATAAATTTTCAAAAACCATTCAGGATTTAAAAGTTGCGAATATTGATACTTTACCATTTGGATTGGCTGCTTTCGATAATTCTAAAATAGCATGGAATCAATCGCTGCTGAATTCGGGAAACAAAACAATTGTACACAAGGTAGCTAAAGTTGTCACTTTCTGCGAAGAATCAAATTCTAGAGATTTATTTCATAAAAAACAAAGAGAACGTAAAGCATGGTGGAGAAAACTCGTGCAACAACCATCGATATTTTTTTTAACTGAATCGAAAAAAGGAAAAAATAATGAAGTCATTGACATAAAAGCTGAATTTCCTTTTGGAAATATAACAGTAGAAACTATAAGTCATCAACGAGATGTTCGAAAAATGTTTCTTCAGGTAAATTTTTCAAAAAAAATTTTAACACCAATGTATTTTTTCCTTTTCCTTTATTGTTTAAAGGGGGCGCATGATTATCACATAAAAGTCATTTTTTTAGAATTTTATTAGATGTAATTAGCAAAATTAAACGCGCGCAATCGCGCCAAATTCAGTATTTCATTGTTTGTTATAAAGAAATTAAAGATTAATATTATCAATAATAATTTAATTTATTAGAATATTATTACATATTAAATGATAATAAAGAAAATTATATGTTTACAGGCCTCGGATTATACGACTTTTTCCGACGTTTTTCAAAAATACGACTTTTATCGACTTCTTTTAATAAAATGTAAATAATAGTTATTTATGATACAAGTGCGTATAATCAGATTTACGCACGTGTATCATGCAACATTTTTTGCAACACCCACCTCTAAAGTTAAGTACCTATTATGAAGAATTCCAACTCTCTATAAGAATAATTTCGATTGTAAAGAATTAAAAAAATCAATCGAAGATCAGGAAAAAAATCATTAAGCAGGAGTGTATAAATTTAATAGTAAAGTTCGTTTTTTAATTTTGTGGTTTTGTATGGTCTAAAACAATCCTTATATTATGTGAGAGAAATTTCGCTGCGTAAAGTAAATTTCAGTGCATAAAGTGAATCACTTTACACACCGTTTGAAAAAGAGCTTCTTTACACACAATTTTCGGTGTGTAAAATTTAACTTTAGAGGTTAGTGGTGCAAAAAATAAATTTTTTTAGTATAAAATTTAGATCTTCTTCAGATCTTCTTCAATTCAATTATTTAACAAATTTTCAACTAAAATGATTCTTCACTAAAATAATTATTTTTAATAATTTTAATGAAATACATCACAAATTCAATTATATCAAAATTATTTTTCAATTAAAATTTTTATGAAGTTTAACAATTGTTTATAATTTAAAAAAAATATATCACAATAAAATTGAATTATTTTTTAAAAATTTCAATTCAAAATAAACTAAAATTCAATTATTACCCGAAATTTTAATTCAAAATCAATTAAAAATCCAATAATTATCAAAAAATTTCAATTTAAAATTTAATTATTTTCAAGTTTTCAATTTAAAATGAAATAAAATTCAATTATTTTCTAAAATTTCTATTCAAAATTAATTATCCAAAATTTCAATCAAAAATGAACTTAAATATTAAATTATTATCCAAAATTTCAATTAAAATTCAATTATTTCCCAAACTTTTCAATTCAAAATGAACTGAAATTCAATTATTTTCCAAATTTATAATCAAATAAAATTTCATTATTCTCAAAAATTTGAATTCAAAATTAATTGAATTTTCAATAATTTGAATTTAAAAGCATCTAAAATTTAATTATTTCTAAAATTTTCCATCCAAAATTTTTTTTTTGAAATTTAATAATTTCAATTATAACTTTAAGGAAATTCAATTATTTTTAACTATTTTAATAATATTCTTTGAAAATTCAACTATCTGAAACCATTTTTCAATTAAAAATTATTTTCAAATTATTGTATTTTGTCCGCATTTTCTAATAAATTTTTAGTGAAATCATCTAAAATTTTAATTACAAAACACTTAAAGTTTCAATTAATTTCAAAAATCTCAATTTTAAATCTTTGAAAATTCAATTAAATTTAAAAAATGTTTTCCAAAAATTGTTTGATAAATTATTTTTAGTTCTGTAAAATTTAATAATTGTTTGAAAATTAACAATATCTTTTGAAATTTAATTATTTCTAAAAATTTCAATTTTAACCCTTCGAAAAGGATTATTATTAAAAAAAAAATTTTATTTAAAAATTTGTAAAATATTTTAAAATAAAAAACAAATCCACTTTTTTTTGGAATATAAATCGACTAAAACGACTTTTTTGTGTGTTTAAGTTGATTCGAGGCCTGTATTTTTATAATTAATATTTAATAGGTATTCGTTGGCCCCTGGTACCTTAAAAATAAATTTTTTTCAAATTACTATCTTGTACGAAATTTCCTGGCGCATCTTTTTTCTCATCATACATTTTTTGTATTTGTATATAATTTTTGAATCAATATACAACTTTAAAAAAAATTTCGTTGGTAAACGTTGTGTACTTCAGCTTCGTGAATTGAATTTTCGAATTTGGAATATTAAAGAAACTTATTCCGAAATTTGGAAACACAATTATACAACTTTGGCAAAAATGAGAAAAAGAATTGTCAAAATTTGACACGTCATAAGATTACTATTCAAAAAAACACGTGAAATCAGAAAAGGCCAACTTCAAGTTAGGACAGAAGGACAAACCAAGCATTTTATTATTATATAATTATTTTTTAGACGAATTTTTATTTTTCGAATTAGCATTTAAATTTAAATTAATTTAAATAGATCATATTAACTCTATAAAGTCTATAAAAAAACTACTCATTACATTCAAAAAGAAAAAAAGGGTTTAGGGTCAGTTGGGGTAAATGGGGACAAGAGGTTTTGGAGCCTAATTTACAGTTTTAAAATTAAGTTCAACGTTAATATTTTAACTTCAGATCACCTACAAAAGGTTTTGAGTATTGCCAAGCTTTTATCTTGACAATTGGCAGCAAGATAAAAAAAGTTATCGCTCAATGCATCAAAACTTGAAAATCAAAGTCAAACTGTTTCAGCATTTTGTCTCGCATTTCAAAGAAAACAGACTTAGAAAGCATACCAAATTTTTTTCTTATTCCTTATGACTCCTATAACTGAAATTCACTTGAATTTTTGATTTTTGTCAATTTAGTTAATAATGACAAAAATCAAAAATTCAAGTGAATTTCTGTTATAGGAGTCATAAAGAATAAGAAAAAAATTTGGTATGATTTTTAAGTCTGTTTTTTTTCAAATGCAAGACAAAATACTGAAATAAAAAAAAAATAAAAAATTTCAATTGATTCAACTATTATATATCTACTACAAATTTTTTTCAAGTTTTTTCATCCCTTAATACAGTAATATACTTAAGGAAACTTTTTTCTTAAAACTTTCTTAGAAACTATGCTGTCCCCATTTATCCAAAATTTTATGAAATTTTCTAAATTTTTGGGGTAAATGGGGACAGTCAGTTTCATGCGTTTAAAGATTATCTACATTTTTTTTCTGCTGCATAAAATTAATCCTGGGAATGTAAATAACAACTTGAAAAAAATTAACCTGCAAATATTACTTTTTAAAGGAAAGAAATTCACGTAATTTGTGAAAAATAGCGATTTTGTCCACATTTACCCCAACTGAACCTAATTAACGTTATTTAATTCTGCACTGTTAAATATATCACACATAACTACACAATTTATTTGTATTCAGGAAAAAAATTATAGTCATTTCGTTAATTTAATTTTTAACTTTACGCACTTAAATCGAATACCAGGAAATTCTACACAATTTATTTGTGTACTCAATGCATTAAAATAAAGTAAAATATTTAATTAAATAATATAATAAATCGGAAAATATATAGAAACTGATGTATCTCGACAAGAAATAAGTATTGTATTGTTAAGGAAATAAAAAATTTTAATTACTTATATATTTAATAAATTAAGAAAATTAAATTAAAATTTCTTTTAAATTTAAAAATGAATTTGTCAAATTTAAAAATAATTTTTTTTAATAAAAAATATACATTTCAAAAATTACTTATTTTTAATTTAATAATTAATTTTTTTAAAACAAACTTTCCATATTTTTGGAAAGGTCTAGTCTGTGATAGTATGAAGGATCAGGCGAGTCTGACTTGCAGGTTCTTCAGTCACTGCTCTTATATAACCTGTTGACACATTGAGGAAAGGGTATGAGATCAGTGACTTAAGAACCTGCCAGACAGACTCGCCTGAGTCTTCATACTATCACAGACTAGACCTTCCCAAAAATATGGAAAGTTTGTTTTAAAAAAATTAATGATTAAATTTGACAAATTTTTTTTAAAGTTTAAAAAATAATAATTTAATTCCATGTTCTTAATTTATTAAATATTATTATTTTTATCTTTCTTTGAAATAAATAATGATAAATTAAAAATCCGACATCAGAAATGATATCGAATCCAACGTCGGTTCCGATACCAAAATCATTTCTTATATCAGAAACAAAACGGAAAATATTTATAATTTGGTACGGTAAAAAAATTTCAGTTTTTTTTTATATATTCTTTTCATTTGAATAAATACTTTGGTAGGTTTATTTAAAAATCTGACGACTGGTTTTCATATAATCAATTATAAAAAAAATTCGTTGCATGCCTTGAGGGCTTCATCCATGTAAAAGATATGAATTTCGAAATAATATTGATCTCATTTTTTAGATAAACACTTCAGGAACACTCATGCAAAGTTTTAAAAAAATCTGACGAAAATCACTTTACGCGACTAATACCTTAATTACCGTTATAATTTTCGATATTAGTTTCTATATTTCCCTATATCAGTTACTATATAGATTCTGTTCTCGGAATTTTCGATAGAGTTTAAATTTCTTAAAAGCAGCTGAAATACATGATATAGTAAAGGACAGAAATATATTTCTATCATTTTCTATATCATGCATTACGTTCGCGAATCTATTGTGCTTAGGCCATTGTATAAAATTTATTATAATTTTTTTATGATTTTAGTCAATATTTTTGCCGCCCCTAAAAATATGGCTCTGTAAAGAATATATTGGCCTAAAAAATTCTCTTTATTACAATATTAAAAAAATCACCCACATAAACTTCATCTTAAAATAAAAGTATATTGGTTAGAATAAAATAAAAAGTCATTTTAGAAAAGTAATGATTAATGAGGATTAGATGTTCATGATTGGAGAATAGATTATTTAAAAAAATGAAGAATAATTTGTATTATGTGTTGAGTTGACTAAAGTAGAACATTTAAGGATAGTTTTGGATATAATTTTAGATATTTAAATGGATCTTCAAAAACAGGTAAATGTTTTATTTCTATAGGAATAAAAAAATTGAAATGGGAAAACTTAAGATAAATTTGAATAAAGAAAAATTAATAAAAAAGAGATTAGATAGGTAATTCCTGAATTAAATCCTTTGAAAAAAAATATTGAAATGGATAAGATTTTCCAGCAGGGAATGCACTTTGATTTTAGATTATTAGGAACGGCTCTATCGGAGGCACCGCAAAAAATTACAAATTTTACATTTTGACTTTGGCCCCCCTCGGGAAACAATAAATAATAATTTAAAAACTATACGAAAATTGCTCTGTTTAGTTAAAATATAATATTTTAAAGTGTAAAAGGTCTTTTTTAATTTAGAATAAAAATAAGTGAGAAAAAAATAGAAAAGATATGCCTATTTTTCGCGTTCGCAAACGGACGTCTGCCTTAATAAATATAATCTAATGTTAATTTAAATTGTTTAAAATAGAATATAATTCCCATTAATAAATTTAAACTGATTAATTATTAAAAATTAAATAAGGTTAGATATTTATTATAATTTCAGGATAAAAATTGCAGTGATAGTGAAAACGATTTGAGTGCAGTCGAACACGTCACGTCACTAGATTGGGGCTGTTTGGTTCTCCTTTGTGATTCATACAAGGAAAAGGCTCCCTTTCCTACATTACAGCTGCTACCAAAAATCGCTCCTTACAAAGCAATTTGTAAAGTTAATGTAGAAGCTAATGAGAGAGAGTCAATTATTGAAGATTTGAATCAACTTGTGTTATATATCAATAATTTATTGAGAACAAGTGGATTGGGAACTATTTTAATAAAAGATAATTTATCAGAAATGCTTCAGGTGCCTTTTGTTATTGGTGTAAATAAAGTTAGTTTGAGAAGTGGAATTGTTACAGTTTCTAGTCATGTGACAACTTTAGCGGAGTCAGTTCATGTATCACAGTTAGTTGATTATATTGCTTCATATTGTAAATAGGTAAAATAAAAAAATTTACATAAGAAGTATTAAGTTTATATTAATAAAAAAAATTATTCATTTCACCTTTACAATTTTCAAGTTTGATGTGAGTGTATTTTCTTTAAATCATAGTTGTTAAAACAAATTAAATTTAATTAGTTCAAGTAAAATCTGGTAATAGAATTTCGGTTTTTAGAATGTAATGTGGACTGTAATAAAACTGAAACAGTATTTAAATTTAACAAATTAAGTTTATTTGAAAAGAATAACAATTTCGAGACACGTTTTCACTCAAAGCTCTACACTTACAGACAGACTGTAATAAGGTTTCTCAAGGCCGAGAATTTGTGAAAGAAAGAAAACATAAATTTAAGTGAGAAAAGAAATTCTTATCAATTGCAAAGAAACAGAAAATATGAAGAGAATTAAATTTAGAATTCACAGAAATTATCATCTGCTTTAAACAAATCTTGAACAATAGTCATAGTTTTTTTTCGGATTTTCGGAAAAAAAATTTAATACGGCAACAACGTATAATTAAATAAATTTTATTTTGTTTTATTAGCAAATTTTTATACATACACATATATTTTTATTTGTATAAACATTTCATCTTTTTTATTAAACTGTTTCAACTTGTCCTCTTCTTCTCACTTTATGTTCATCATTTTGTGAAGAAGTAAAAGATGTTTCTTCAGATTCTTTCTGCGATACCGAAGTACCTTCTGAATTACAAACTGAGCCTAGTATAAAACTGTCTTTTCGTTCTATGCATAATGAACAATTCGGTGTTACGGATGCTTTTCTAATGCTCATGTCTTCTAAAGGAATTTCTTCACTTCTGGGTCTTACAATTTTGGGAGAATGTTCTCTCAAATTTAAACCATTATCTGCAATCTTATCGTTAGAATTTCCAGGAGATATTTTTGTACTTGAAGAAGAAAGTCCTGTAGCGTGACTAAGTGCATCACGATGCATTTGAGTGGCAAATCCTGGAACTTTATTAATTGTGAACAATGGTCGTGATTGATCTTTGTGCCTTTGTCCTCGACCTGGAACACCTACAGAAAGTTAGTTTTCTTAAGTCTTAGCAAATAAATATTTGAATCAAGGTATTAATTTTTATTCGTTAGTGCGATTAATCTGCTTGAACTTATTTTGTGGCTTTATATTTATCTTTCATTTACAGGCTTCGCACTCTTCGACTAAAAGCTACTATTTGCTACTTTTTTTATGGTTGGCTACTTTTTGGCTACTTTTTCACTATTTAGACAACTTTTTGTTACTTTTTTGCTGACTAATGAGTTCAAAACCTGTATATGGTTTTAAGTAATTTTAAATAGCACACAAAAAGTGGATCTATAAAGTGCTGAATATCTTGCAGTTACTTTAACCCATTTAAATTTATGAAAAACTGTGAAAAATTGGTATTAAATCAGTTCTTTAAATTTCAAATATGCCTAAATAAATATTAATAAAAAACTTAAAGATTTTAAAATTTTCTAGAAATTAGAAGAAAATAAAAAAACTAGATAAAAATAAATATCTAAATAAAAATAAAAATAAACTATATAAATAAAAAAACTAGAAATTAAGAAAATTATCCCCACCACTGAAATATATATAGATAACCGGATATTTTTCACAGTTTTACATAAATGTTAATGCGCTAGGTTAAAGTAACCGCAAGATATTTAGCACCTTATAGATCTAATTTTTGTGTCTTTTTTGTGTGCTGTTTAAACTTACTTACTTTCACAGACCAACTTTGAAAACATATTTTATCTATTATTTTCATTTATTCACTTAATTAACAAACCCCCACAAAAAAAATTTTGTCCGGCAAAATAGACTAGTCAGTCTTACGTATTTTGGGTCACTGAATCCGAATCCGGGGTCAGAATTTAAAAGTTGGTTCTTATTTTTAAGATAAACTCAAAAAACTGCTTAAAAAAGAAAAAAAATCAAAAAGTGAAAAAATTTTTGTATGACACTGCGATAGTGTAATTCAATGTATTTTTAGTCACTGATTCCGAATCCAAAGTTAGAATTGTTAGATTTGCTGAAATGTTTTGAGATAATTGCAAAAAACTCAATAAACAAAAATTCAAAAAAATTCAAAATCAGTTTTTTGGCATTATCTCCAAAATTTAAGCTTATCTCTCAATTCTGACTTCGAATTCGAATTCAGTGGAAAAAAGTACAATGTACATGGAAATACAATATCGTAGTGTTTCGGCAACAAATTATCTTTGTCGACAGGAAAAACAAAGTGTTATTTTAACACCAGAATTGGTGTTAAAATAACACGCAACAAAAATAACACCAGCTTTTTTCTGTGTCCCTAATTCAGGATTTTTATCAGATTTTTGCGATTATCTCTAAGAACTAAGACGTAACAATGACTACTCTATTTCGCCGGACAAAATTAATTTTTTTTCTGAGGCTGTGTAGTCAATAAAAGATAATAAATTAATTAATTCTGAACAAGAGACAGTAAAATACATTGTACATTTTAAAAGAGTTGTCAATATTTTTAATAATCTTTCTAATTGCTGAAAATGTGAGTTTTCCATATCTTCTCCATTTTAAACTCATATTTCAAGATAAATAATAAAATTTTTGACTTAATTGTTTTTATTTCGTTGTCTAAATATCATCCAGAATCATTTCGGAAAGTATCTATTTTTTTAAAAAATTAGGCCTTAACGACTTTTGATATAAAATATAATGGATTGAGTCAAAAATTTGTAATTACCTCTTTTGCTATTTAAATGTTCGAAAATTCTTTACTTTTATGGTATAATTTTAATTTTTTATACCCTAAAAACAAAGTATTATGCAAATTATTATGTAAATTAGGTGTTGAAATTTAATTTTTTTAAATTAAATACAATTTAATATATAAACTACACATATTATTAATTTTTTCCGTAGGCTACTTTTTTTACTTTTCAGGCTACTTTTTGCTACTATTTTTTTACTGACTAATGAGTGCGAAGCCTGCATTTATGATTTATACTTTTTCTTGGTTACTGTATTTTTCATTGTTGGTTTCATGATTTTCTTGCAACAAAAGAAGAAATTCTTTTTCTAATTATTTTGAAAAAGTCATTTTGGTATGTTAAGGGATTAAAAAATTAGTAAATAATATATTTTCAGTATTGCAGATGTATACTCACGTTCTGATCTCAAGCCAATCAAACTATAATTTGAAGGTGTAAAGCAATTCGGTGTACTCGCAGGAATGTTTAGAAGTCTTGCAATTTGACCCATCTTTTTTTGCCTGGCTTTTATTCTTCCCTTCGTTAACCTATTGTTAGAATTTAATCAAACATATTACTGTTTTATTTAACTGAAAATATATTCATTTTACAATTTACCTTTGCTTCGCTGCCATACAACGTATATGATCATCAAAAATAAATTTTGCACATAATACTGGCAATTTGTTAGAAGAACTGTTGCTTAGTGGTTTATGAATAGTTAAATGAAGACACCTAGAATCATCTTTATCGCCAACAACTTCAATATCTTGCAAAAAACCAACAAATTTTGCAACGCCCCAACCTAACTTTTTAGTATCAGGTTCAACTAATATTAATTGAAGAACATCTATTACAAGAAATCGACGTATTTTTTGTCCATCTTTCCATACGACTGTACAAGCAATAAGATCACTGTTATCTGCAAAAAAAAAATACGAATAAAAGTTACTAATACTCTCAAAAATATTTTTAAATTTGAAACAAAACATTAATAACTTTAATGGGAATAGTACAATATCCGGATTTGAAAAAGTTTTCATTGGAAATTTACAAAAGCTTTGCGTATAAAATAAATATATTAAATTCATACGAATTTCTTAGCGAAAATATACTTTACTTAGATCAAGTACGTTGTTGACCTGTACACAAGAAATAGGATTTGTTAATGGTAACTGTGTTTCCATTTCCGTATTGATAGTTAGGGCAAGCTCTCGTATCAAGAAAAACACTCTTATAGAACGTCGAGCTCTTTCCACCTGTAAATTTTAGAAAATTAAATTCCTTAAATTGATAATAGTATATCATAAATAATGGAACAACTTGAGTGGTTGATTCGTGAAAACATTTTTTTTAAATCTAATCCTTCCAGTAAAAACGTTAAAAGATTTACCACAAGCTAAAGGTCGTCCAAAAGTAAGTTTTAGTTAAGTACTCGCACTAAATACAGAAAAGTTGAAGAATTACGTTCTTCTATTAATGATAAATAATTAGATATTGTTTGCTGCTCTAGTAACTTTAATATCAAGAGGAAATGAAAACGCCAGTAGAATTATCAAAAAAAAAATTCGAATGAATCCGTTTTTAACCAAAAAATTTAGGAAAAACAAAAGGAGTCAAAAGTGAAGCTGACTGCAAAAGAAGCTCTCTATTATTACTGATGCGAAATCATAAAAAAAACAATACCTAATCATGAGAAGAAAAGTAAAAATGTCAATATATATCCATCGTATGACGATGTTTTGAAAGCGAAAAAAGAATGTTTTCAGATTCTGAAACAGTTAAAATAACTGACACAGGAGGTACAATTACAAAGTTTGCTGGATAAAACTGCTCAGCTATTATTGCAAAGTAAGAATTCGATTTTACAAATTATTTCAGAAAAAAATTAGAAAAGTTAAATCTAATTTTCAAGTGGGGGTAGTTCTATTCAAAGTAGATATAAGAAATTTGAAACGGAATCTGATAATTCAAGAAGATTCAAGAATTATTTAAGAAGGAAATGGGTTGATATTCCAAAATCTGGAGGAAATGGGACGACAAATGATGGCAATACTGCTCGTAGATTTTTTTCAAACCCAGAAAAGTCATCAGCTATCACTGGAATTGATTGCAATTTTATCCATCGATTTTCGATCGTATTAAATACTATTTCCAGTAGCCATGACGTTGATGATCAAGCTTTTGATGAGTATTCCTTGGATACTACAAAATTTTTTGTTAAATTGTATCCTTGGCTTTATATGCCTCCTGTGGTCTACAAAATATTAATTCATTAATTACTAAAACCGCTATATTGCCTATAGGAGAGCTTTCCGAGGAAGCTCAGGAAGCATGCAATAAAATTTTTAAGGCCAACAGAGAGCATCATTCAAGAAAATCATTTTTAAAAAAACACAAATGAAGACGTTTTTCAGTCAATGATAATTTCATCCGAACCATTGATCACAGAAATGAGAGATTTTCCAAAAGGCAAGAATAGTTATTTAAATCCTGATGTTTTGAGTCTTTTGAAGCCATCAGAAGTATCTAATATTGAAAATAATTCAATCGAAATAGTTTCTATAAAAATTTACGAAGGTTTTCTATTTCTTACTATAATTTTTAACTTAAATATTATTTTTTCTTTGAATTATTTATTATTTAAATATTTAATGTTCATATATCACATTATTTACTATTAAGATATATGTTTGTTTGTAAATAAAGATTATTGGTGAATGATTTTTTATTTCCGACAACTGTGCAATGCTTTCGCCATGGATTTGGATTAGTGTATATCTGTGGATACAGCCAATGTTAAAATCCATGACGCAGCACAGTGGGCCAGAAGGCGTTCAAAACTGGCCAAAAGTCAAGGTTTAAATTGATAGATGACAATTTTTTGTCAAATAATACATTATTGTATTAGCACTACTCGATTACATCTTCAATTTTCAAAAATTTTGTTTTACCTTTTATACATCAAAATATGTCTGTTTTAATCATTTTTACTTGGATTTTTAGGTTCTAAACATAAATTTTCTACTAATCAACATCAATAAAGCTAAAATTAACAGTTAAATCAAACAGTTACATATTCAGTTGTTTTGATTAGACCTTATTTTCTTTTCTTTGTTGCTGTCGTAAATGACATGTTTCATTTCCGAATGACTTTTCCCCTAGTTTCCGCTTCCTATAAAGTCGGTCAAGGTCTCTAAGCACTCTTTGAAACGTATAGTTTGAGATAGATGTACTACTTTTTGCTACTTTTGCCGTAAAAGTTAAAAAAATTCCAAAATATTCCATGCTACTAGTGGACATTGCATAGTGCGATCATGAGATTATACTGTCTTTTCAAACCTTTAGGGGTGAAGTGTGGTATTGTTTTTTGAGATAAATTAATATGATATTTTAAAATATATTGGCTTAAAGGTTATTAAGTAACTATTATTTGATACCCCAAATCTTGTAATTATTCATGTAAACAATCTGAATAATTATTAATGTAAATGATGTAAATAGTGCATATTGTAAATAATTTCTACTGTAAATAATGTAAATATACGTTGTTGCGGTATACTACTAACAAAATCGTTTACGTAGTACTGACGAGCTTCAACTAAAGCGAAACCGAAACTCAGCATACATTACCTATTACAATTTTTTAAATGACTTTCGATTTATAAACATCAACTTCGAAAACCCCGAGTAACAAATTTCAGGCCATTTGAATCGATTTTTAAAGACGTAGTCCGCCATATTTGATCCGCCATTTTGAATTTTGAAAATCTGACTTCAGATTCATAATCAGCGACCCCAAAAACCCCCGAGTAACGAGTTTCAGGCACTTTTAAAGACATTTGGACTTTTGGCCAGTTTTGAACGCCTTCTGGCCCACTGTGCACAGGAACAAAAGTGGAAAGTGCGTTGAAATTTAGTGTTCGATTACTGACGCTGTGATACTTTAAATGTTTTTTAAATGAAAATAAAATATGCACAAACCTCGCCGCACGGCAATCTTTTACTAAATTCGATTCCCGTCATTGGCGTACCAGTTGGTGGCAGTAATATGTTACTATCCATCATCAACCATTCTACTTTTAAAGGGCGTTTTTGAACTTCACTGTACTCATCTTCAAACATATCAAGAAATATATCTTCACTCTAAAACAAAAATATTACTTGTCAGAAAATAAATATATTTAAATGATATTTTCTAAAATTTGGCAATCAATATTAAGGGGAGGGACCAGTGGAATTTCAATTTATCGAAATTGATGTTGTTTAGGGTTGTCATTTTTTTTACAATTTTGAGTTTTAAAATTACAAAGGACCACAAAATTTTTTTTAAGGAAGTATTGACCGGACTATGTTTTCCGCCATCACGTCAATTTCTTTACTTTGCCAAAAGTGACTGTGAACACGATATAAATAAAAATAAGCAGGAGATTCTTTTAAAAAATAATTTTAATACACTGAAAAAATATTACTCAGGGGTTTTTGGGGTCGTTGAATACGAATTTCACCTAAGTTTTAAAAAAACTAAATATATCGGATCCAATATGGCTGACGATTTTTTGAAAAATTGATCGAATTCGACTTAATTTGAATTTGACAGTATATTGCTTTTTATTATAATCTTTTATTCTTAGGAATGAAATTTTCTATAGTTAAAGAAAAAGGATTTGGTTATTCACACAAATTTGAACATTTTTGAAATCAAATTTGTATTTATTGACCCCAAACTATTTACTATACTGTAAACTATAACCGTCGAGTAACAAGTTTCAAGTAAATATGATAAATTTTCAGAAAATTTGTCAACCATATTGGATCCGCCATTTTGAAATTTTCAAAACTAAAGTAAAATTCGTAATCAGCGACCCCAAAAACCCCTGACTGTCCTATGCTTTATTATAGCACACTTATTATTTTGTTAATTATCAAACGTTACCTTGTAAAAGTTCCTTAGTTGCACTGCACTTTGTTCTTTTGCTGTTTCAATTGCAGCTAAATGTGAATCATTTATTAGACTTCTGCCTTCAGAAATAACCATTTGTATTAAAATTTTGATAGCTAACTCTAAAGTGATTAATCGCACCTTGACATCTATTGATATTGAAAAAAGATTTTATTAAACAGTAAAACAAACTTAATAAAATATTAAACATAAAACGAATTCAATAACTTACTTGTTTGACAACTTAATGTTATGATCTGTATTAATCTGTCAATTAGGATTTCATTATACCAATTCTTCGAAGATTCTTTAGTAGGTGATAATAATATACTCAATATTTCAGATTGGATACCCTAAAAATGATAGTCTTAAAATTAATACTGATAATAGAAACATTTTATATAAAAAATATTATTTAATTAACTAAATTATTAATTTAACACCATATAAAATTCACACCAGTCGATTTTCATAACTCTTCAAAATAATAAATGGTATTAATTCTTATGGACACAAACCTGATTATTTGCCAAGGCAAACAGAAGACAAAGTGCAAAAAGTGCAGCATAATCATTTTCAGTACAACATAATGAATTTAAAATAGTTTCTAAAAATGGTTTATTTGCCAAATTAGTTTGAAACTGATTTTGTAAAGTTTGATTAGGAATCAGTGGCGTTTCTAGTGCTAGCCTTTGTTCTTTTTCTTCATCAGTGACATTTAAATGTTTTATTTCCTCAATAGTCTCCTGTGTAATTATTGCTTCCAATTCATTTAATGAGCTAAAAGTATCTCCCTTATTTATAGAATCATAATAAGAAGTACTTGGCATATTTGATTCTAATGTCTTATCAGCATCATAATCATTTTTAGTGCCACTTTTACTATTATTTTCATCTATTTTATTAGGATCGTTTAAACATTCGGCGAGATTTTCCAATGATTTTTCCAAACTTTCTTTAGGTGGTGTAAAAGCAATACATTTACTTAAAACTAAATCAATATAATCTTCTAATATTTTATTAGATCCATTTTGAACAGCATCTAAGCTTGACATTAAAATAATAACAGATAATGTTTTAACTAGTGGTCCATGTGAAACAATTAAAAACACTTGGGACAGAAGAAATAGAGACACCACTATGCTGACATGTTTTTTTTCCATCTGGTGAATAAAGACATTGTAATTTGTTTAAAAATTTTATAGAAAATAACATGAAAGAGGGGTTTAGCGAAATATTAAAATAGCGATAATTAGAGTCAAATTATGTCAAAAATATTACGTTTAACAAATGGTCTTCAGGTTTTCGAAGAGAAAATGATTAAAATTTCGAAGAAGATCCTTTGATGCTTTAATGTCTCATATTATCACAATAATTCTTTAAAATAAACCTAAATATCGGTTGCAAAACTTGATATTTCTGACGTATTCTTTTATTACTCTTATAATATTTTAAAAATTACTTACTTTACTATTATAAACATTTTTGTGTTTTACTAGGGAGTATATGTATAGAGGAATCAAGAGTTTACGAAGTAAATGTTCCGTTAAGACTTTATTTAAATCTTTTATATTCAAACAAAGAATATCATTCAAATAATGTAAATGATCTAAATGTTCTGCTACTAGATCAGATAACCTATTTTGGCTTTGATGACTGAAAAAAACAACATTTTAATAGATTATTCATAAATCAGTTGTAAAACTAATATTAAAAATCTTAAAAAATTAAACTGTATTAAAAATATTAAAAATAAAAAACTGATTCAAAAAGAATTATTATTCAGGCCTCGGATCGACTTAAAGGCACAAAAAAAGTCGTTTTAGTCGATTTATATTCCAAAAAAAGTCGATTTTTTTTATTTTAACAAAAAATTTTTAAATTTTTAAATAATAATAATTTTGAAAAGGATTAAAGTTGAAATTTTAACAAATAACTGAATTTCAAAAGTTAATTTTCAGACAATAATTAAATTTTACAGAACTAAAAATAATTTATCAAATAATTTTAGATAACATTTTTTAAAAGTAACTGAATTCTCAAAGATGATTAATTTTGAATTGAAATTTTTGAGAATAATTGAATTTTAGTTGATTTTTAATTGAAAATTTTAATAATAATTAATTTTGAATTGAAATTTTTGATAATAATTGAATTTTAGTTGATTTTAAATTGAAAATTTGGAAAATAATTGAATTTTAAAAGATTTTAAATTGAAAATTTTGAAAATAACTGAATTTTAAAAGATTTTGAATTGAAATTTTGGAAAATAATTGAAGAATTTATCAGTAATTACAAAAATTGAACTTAAAAATCTTTTTAATTGCAAAATGATTTTAGATAATTGAATTTTCGAAGAATATTATAAAAATAGTTAAAAATAACTGAATTTCAGGAGGATTTTAGAAATAATTAAATTTTAGAAGCTTTTAAATTCAAATTTTTGAATATAATTAAATTTCAATTGAAATTTTGGATAATAATTGAATTTTAGTTGATATTTGATTAAAAATTTTAATAATGATTAATTTTGAATTGAAATTTTTGAGAATAATTGAATTTTAGTTAATTTTAAATTGAAAATTTGGAAAATAATTGAATTTTAAAAGATTTTGAATTGAAAATTTTGAAAATAACTGAATTTTCTTTGATTTTGAAAATTGTGTAATTACTATCCGTTTGAATTGAATAAATAAATAAATAAATAAATAAATAAATAAAATAATTGAATTTTAGTTGTTTTTAAATTGAAATTTTTGAAAATAACTGAATTTTAAAAGATTTTGAATTGATTTGTGATTTTGAATTAAAAATTTCTGGTATTTTTATTTGATTTTTTAAAAATTTTAAACAATTGTTTATCCGAGGCCTGATTATTAAATCATGAAATATACAGTGGTAATGTGGAGCAATAAAGTAAAAAATCCCTAAAATATTAACTCATTTAAATTTTTTTTCAGTTTTGACCAACTTGGATATTAAAAAAAAAATTCATTTTTATTAGGGAGCCTACCCAGAGGCTACGAAAAGGACATAGTGATAATATACACTATACCGTCAGAATTTATGCGAACGCTACTTTTTTGAATAGAACAAATATTCGTTTATTTTCTAAAATGTATGAATTAAAATATTCTCTCTTTAATCTCTTAAAAACTATTCAAATTATGCAAAAAATAAACCCTAAGGAAAAATATTGGGTTAATTTTTAAATAGGATATCGAAAAAAATCTTGAATTTTCATAGTTTTCATTAAATTAACATAATTCCGAAAATAATTAACATATTTAACGTTCTTGGGCTTTTTTTAAAGGTAATTTGACATGTAATAAAAATATTTTTTTTTATAAATGTGATTCCGACGGTAGTGTAGAAGTTTTCGCTTCTTGCAACAGTAGAAAAATAAAGAAAGTACTTACTCAGCATCGTTTCTCACACAAGTATCTAATTCTATGATATGATTTCCAATAAACCAAACAAGGTTACTGAAGTAAGGAGCAGCAGTTTTGTCTCGTATAAAAGCTAGCATAGATGCATCTTCAACTCGATAAACATTTAAAGTCAAAGTACGTACTGCAATACGGACCATTCCTTCAGAGTGATTGAAGAATTTTATTGCTTCGGTATATAGTGGAAAGTCATTTGTGTGCTACAATTTTTATTTATGATATTAAAATTAATAAATTACAGATTTTTTGGAATTGTGGACTTTGGTTTTTTTATTTTTAAAAATATGTTTAATTAAATGTTATTTTTTGTTGTAATAAAAGCACTATCATCTATTAAAATTCAACTAACATAAACCCAAAATTTATTTCTTTTTTACATTTTCTCTTATAGTAAATTAGTAATAAATTTTGTACCCTAAAAACAGAATTTTTAAAATATCCAATATCAAATTTTAAAGTTTAAATTTTTTTAATATTCTCTGTGTCACCTTTATTTTCCATAAATATTACATTCAGTAACTTTTAATTTTTATTTTACTCTGAAGAAAGATTCATTTAAAAAGCATTAGCTAAATTAAAGTTATATTAATATGAATTTCTCATCGAATGATTAAAGAAAAGAAGGTCAAATTTACGAGCAAGAATAACTAAATAAAAAAGGACAAATTTATTGTGTACCTCGTTTACCTCGTTATAAAAAAAGTGAATAGTATGTGCATTTAACTTCAAGCTTAATGTCTTTAGAAAACTTATATAGTATGCCATTACTTCTTCGTCACTGAAATCAAATTTATGAACAATGATGCTGTTTACATGGTTGTTACTCAGTAAATAATCTGAAAATAAAGTATAACATATCACTTAACACGAAATAAAGACAAGTTGTAAATATTTACATTTTTAACATCTTTCTAAATAGGTAATATGAGAGATTCTTTTTCAATCGCCCCAGCCCAAAAAGTCAATGTTCTGGGATTGGCTTCATACTTTGGTAAATTGTTCTCCTATATGATAGTAATAAATCCCTAAAATATAAACTCATTAAAAAAATATTTGTAGAAAGTAGAGGGGGTTGAAGTTTTGACGTTAAGGGTAACATTGTCATTTTCAAATCCGTATAACTATGACAAAAGTTAATGGATTTTAATTTATCTATAATGAATTTTAATGCATTTTTCACGTACTTTTCAAAAATGTATACAAAATTTAAAAAAAAAAATTTTTGACCCCTTTTTTTTCAAAATCAACCCTTATTTTTCGATTTTCACCCCTTCGGGTATTTTTTTTTTTTTTTTTTATTTTCATTGGAAAGCTGAGGTTTTTTCCCATGAGCTATGTAAATATGAAAATGGGACAACAATAATTTTGTGAGAAACAGAATATTAATGTAGGCCGTGCCGATAACGGGTATACCTAAAGATCATCTTCGAGGATTTAGGTAGGCACCGCCTAATTTAATATTCTGTTTCTCACAAAATTATTGTTGTCCCATTTTCATATTTACATAGCTCATGGGAAAAAACCTCAGCTTTCCAATGAAACTAAAAAAAAATAAAAAAAAAAATTCCCGAAGGGGTGAAAATCGAAAAATAAGGGTTGATTTTGAAAAAAAAGGGGTGAAAAATTTTTTTTTTTAAATTTTGTATACATTTTTGAAAAGTACATGAAAAATGCATTAAAATTCATTATAGATAAATTAAAATTCATTAACTTTTGTTATACTTATACGGATTTGAAAATGACAATGTTACCCTTAACTGCACCCTTATCGGCACCGCCTACATTAATATTCTGTTTCTCACAAAATTATTGTTGTTTCATTTTCATATTTACATAGCTCATGGGAAAAAACCTCAGCTTTCCAATGAAAATAAAAAAAAAAAAAAAAAAAATACCCGAAGGGGTGAAAATCGAAAAATAAGGGTTGATTTTGAAAAAAAGGGGTCAACAATTTTTTTTTAAAATTTTGTATACATTTTTGAAAAGTACGTGAAAAATGCATTAAAATTCATTATAGATAAATTAAAATCCATTAACTTTTGTCATAGTTATACGGATTTGAAAATGACAATGTTACCCTTAACGTCAAAACTTCAACCCCCTCTACTGTCTACAAATATTTTTTTAATGAGTTTATATTTTAGGGATTTATTACTATCATATAGGAGAACAATTTACCAAAGTATGAAGCCAATCCCAGAACATTGACTTTTTGGGCTGGGGCGATTGAAAAAGAATCTCTCATATATGGGTATGTTTCTCCCAGAACATTACTTTTGCATGTCCTCATGTTTCCATTAATATTTACAATAATTAATGAAATTGTCAATGCGTATTTAATTTGTTTATTACTTTTTCTTAAAATTTTAACTGAAAAAGTTAAGTTAATTGGCCTATCACATGACTTTATTTTTAATTTTTTAAAAAAAAAATTTAGAACTTAAAAAGCAGTAATAAATTAATATTTTCTGAAAGCTGTGAGGTTGTAAAATATTTCTCCAAAAAGGAGATCGCCAAGATGGTAAAGTCTTGCGAAGTCCAGAAGACAAATCACGCCCCAGCGGATAATGGAGATAGCAATCTTGGTAGGGCTTTAGGTAATGCGGTGGTGAACTGAGAAGAGCGAAACAGGAAAAAAGAGCGTATCCATGAGAATTGACTGCGGCACGCAGCCGCATAGAGGCGCCAGAAACGTAGGAAAAGCTCTAGCAGTCAAGAGGCGAAGAAGAAAAAGCAAGAGGAGCTCTTGTCAAAAAGATTGCGAAGGTGACGGTAGCATCGAATCCTAAGCAAACCAGTAAGATGAAACACGGTTGGCCTGAACTAAATTTTATTCAAACTTTCAGTAACTCTAAATTTTTTTGTTGATTCTGAATTTATATTTTTTTAGGATTATTTTAAGACAAAAAAGAAAAAAATCGGCGGAGGGCTTTTTGAAATATACCATTTTAAAAAAAAAAAATTTTTTTACTAAAAACTAAGTTACAAATTTATTTGAGTTGACTCGTTTTGTTTGTATTTTTTTTAAGCAGTCTAATAAATGTTAAGGTATTTAAAGGATAAGTAGGATTTCATAGCTGCAAAAGGTTTTTAATTTGACAAACAATGTACCGTTGACAAAAAAATATTTTATCGAACTAAATATTTGAAATATAATTTGTAATAAATCTGTAATAAAAATTACAATATTTTTTATACACATTTTAACGATTTATAAATGAAGTTAAATTTTAAAAATGTTTATGCAAAATATATAAACATGTAGCTTCAGATGTGCGAACTATTATACTGACACACTGCACATCTGAAGCTACATGTTTATATATTTTGCATAAACATTTTTAAAATTTAACTTCATTAATAAATCGTTAAAATGTGTATAAAAAATATTGTAATTTTTATTACAGATTTATTACAAATTATATTTCAAATATTTAGTTCGATAAAATATTTTTTTGTCAACGGTACATTGTTTGTCAAATTAAAAACCTTTTGCAGCTATGAAATCCTACTTATCCTTTAAATACCTTAACATTTATTAGACTGCTTAAAAAAAATACAAACAAAACAAGTCAACTCAAATAAATCTGTAACTTAGTTTTTAGTAAAAAAAATTTTTTTTTTTAAATGGTATATTTCAAAAAGCCCTCTGCCGATTTTTTTCTTTTTTGTCTTAAAATAATGCTAAAAAAATATAAATTCAGGATCAACAAAAAAATTTAGAGTTACTGAAAGTTTGAATAAAATTTAGTTCAGGCCAACCGTGGAAAGCGATGAGTGGATCTACAGCGGGAATCTCGCTCTAAGCGATGCGAGCTTTTAATCACGGCCCCCACGGTTCCAACACCAGATGACCGGCCAAGGACAAGTAATTTGCCGGATCAAAAAAACAATTCCAAGTGGGCACCCGATCCCCGTGGTACCATTAGACTCAGGTGCAAGTATCAGTCTGAGGATTCTATCTAATCCTCGAGCCTGACCGCCCCCGAGTGGATCTACAATGGTGATCCAAGTCGCAACAGTAACATCGTAGCCGACGTACTAAGCAAACTTTGGACGAAAGTGAATTCGGACGTCAGCCACACGCAGGTCATGGGCGAAAGACCTACACGAAATTTAGATCAACTGATCAAAATCGGAGGAGACTCCAATAAGGAGGCATTCACCGTTGAGGTCCCAAAGCGATTGGAGCATGGGATTGCCTTACCTAATAAGAAGAGGTTCAACAGGCGTTAGAGGAAGTGCTCCAGGAGCCAGAAAAGTGACGGTCCTAAGACCCAACTGACGAGAAATAAAGCTCGTAGTTGTAGTTACCGTCTCACAGGAGGCGGACAGTTTGGAGAAAATGTGACGAATAAGGATTGGCTTTATGTGTTGTCCAATAAAAAGAAGGATAATGACCTATGAAGTTTAAAGCTTGACGGTAGTTCCGTAGTGTGAGGATTAGTAATACAAATAAATAGAAATAATATCATTAGTGTTTAATTAATTTATAGTGTGGAGTTTCTTTTAACATTGATCTTAAATAATGTAAAACGGTTGCGAGAAGTCGAAGAATCCGGAAGCAATTGAACCGCTGGCGATCAAAACGGTTTACGCATGACTTGTTGGCCCCGCGTTCAGCAAGTTTCCAGCTATTCCAGGGGCCAATGAAAACCTCGCCTAAGCCCTTTTGGTCGCCGGCGATTCAATTAGTGTCATAAGGTGTCGAATTGTCCATCCGGTGCACGGATTTTTTGAGACAAAAACAAGGAAAAATTACAGACAAAATCTGAAGAACCATTTGCAGCTCTCAAGATATTCCCACACTGATTATTAAAATCTACTGAATGACCACTTCAGGATCCAAATAATTCCACGATGTGTCGTGTAATATAAATTATGCTTTAGTTAAAACGTAAAAGATACTTACATAAAGAAGTTTCATTACGAATGTTCTCAAATAAAATATTGAGCGTTTGTAGTAATTGTACACATACATAGCTGCCACATTTTTGTTTCATTATTCGTAGAAAGAACGATAACATATTCTTTTCTAAGAAAAAACTGTAAAATATTAATATTTATTATTAGGTCAGAAAAAATATTTCATAACCGAAAAAATAGATAGATGATTATTGTTAGCAAAACATATAAAATTGATTAAATTAACATACATAAAAAAAGGGAAATTCTTAATGTAGTACTTACTCAAATACGCTACTATCATTCTGATCTCCCCAGATTAAAATTTCAGCTATTGATCTTAAAGTTTCCACCAACAAACCTCTGTTATTGTCCGAAACTATTTGATTTTTCGATAGGATATTATATAAATATCTGAAAAAAATGTATTTTTTTATTT
Source organism: Leptopilina boulardi (assembly GCF_019393585.1). Lineage (NCBI taxonomy): Eukaryota > Metazoa > Arthropoda > Insecta > Hymenoptera > Figitidae > Leptopilina > Leptopilina boulardi. Next base: position 2,800,705 of record NW_026137948.1, on the reverse strand, counting down.
TGCGATTGTCAATTAACAGCAGTGCATACAACTTTATTTTCTAATGTATAAAAAGTTGAACAAGTTCTTGTGAACTTTTCCGAAATTCAAATGTAAGTTGATTTTGTACAGGATCTTGTAAAGGAATTTTCAACTTGGTGAATTTAGTAATAATAAAAAAACTACATTTATAATAATTGATATGGGAAAATCCACGGAACCGTAAAATTAGAGGTTACTCCTCTGATTTAAATTATTTTAATTACATTATATAATTTTTTTTCTTGGTACCAATATCTTTTTAATAAAATATTTAACGAAAAAAGCTAATAAAATAATAATTTTTATACTAGTCTTGTGTAATGAAAATTGTTTAGGAACTTAAATGATCAAAGATTTGTTATTTTGAAAATTTTTTGCGCGCGTCGATAAAAAAATTTGTAATTAATAAACTATTTATTTGAACCACATTTTTTTTCTCGATAATCAATCCTTAATAAATATTTTTTCAGCTTTTGTTTATAAAATTGAATATGGTCATCCAGAACACGTTTATTTTTTAATTTATTTATAATAAACAATTATTTTTCATAACAAGTAAAAAGTTTTGAAATATTTTGTGAAAAAATTATGATAAATAAGAATTCGATTAGATAATAATTGTTAAACAAATATTGTATAATGAAAAATTCAAATTAAATAAAATTCAATTAGGGTCAGTTGGGGTAAATGGGGACAAAATCAATAATTTTTAATAATTTCAATAGTTTCTTAAAAATTTAATTATTTATTAAAGTTTAAATAATAAATTTTTTTATATTTAATTCTTGTCTGAAATTTGTATAAAAAAATTCAGGAGTATGAATTTATAAAAAATTTCAATTTAAAATCGCCTGAAATTCGATTATTTTAAAAATGTAACTTGTTAATGTTTAAAAATTAATTTTTTTTGATACATTTCCGAAAATTTTGTACGTATTAATTTTTTTTTACAGTAATCAAAATTTCAATTCATATTAATGGACAACAGAGTATTCAGAGCAACGAATATAGCAATAAATTCATTAATAAAAGTAAGAAATAATGATTTTTTTTACTTCAAGAGATATTTAAAATAATAATGTTAAAACTCATTATTTTTGAATCATAATTATCTTTAATCTGTAAATTTAAATTAGGTTGTAACTTGATATTAGCTAAGAAAACTTAAAGATTTCAAAACTTATAAAATACAAATAAATATTTAACATTTAGAATAATTTATTTTTAAAATAATTATTTATTTTTTTATTATAATATAATATAATAACTTTATTTGTTATATAACTTTGAAAAAATTGTAAAAAAATCGAAAGTTTTTAATTAGAATTATGTATTTGAAAACAGTAATTTGAAGAACTTGAATGTTTAAAAAGCAAGAAATTTTTTTTAAATTTGTAAAGTGATAAAAATGATGACAAACTATTTTTAATAAATTCTAAAGTTATGAACATTTTAATGCTTTATTTCTGTTATTCATTAACCGTTTATAATATAACCAGAGCATTCAGTACTGTGCGGAGAATATTCAGAGCTCTGGAATTTATTTTTTTGGTTTACACAGTATTCAGTGCTGTGAGAAAAAATACTCAATGCTTTTAGATTTACTCCGTGTAGATAAATTGTTATAAGCTTTAGTTAGTCATTTTCTATTAATTGTGAAATATGATTTCTTGATAAATAAAATTTTGTTAAAGTTTTTTTTTTATTATAATTCTTTCAGCATTAAATAAAAATGGTTCACTCAAAAAAATGTTAGTTCCGGAATATATTTTTCTAACATATACAACCATAAATAAAATGTGTTTGCAATTTAAAATTTTTGTATATTTATATCATTTTATCAACGGTTCCGTGGATTCACTTATATAAAAATCAAACGTAAGGACAGATATATTGGTTTTTGTAAATTTTTTGTAAATAAAACCTTTTTGCAACTGTATATTGAGAAAGTTGAATCCCTGTTTGACAGGATTTCCAGATCTCGTTTTCTCTCAAATGTTCTTTTTTACTTGACTCGGAAAGAATGATTTTTTATATCTATATAATTGCTACAATAATTAGCACTTATGTTCAAAATGTGTCTTCCTTTGTTGCCCTTGAGCACAATCTTTTTTATATTCATTTTGACAATGTTATATTTTAACTGCTTTAATATTAATAATTTTTTCATTTTTTTTATAAATAAAATAGTATCGTATGTTTTTTAATTTCAAAATAAATTGATTTTATCTGTGTAATTAATTTCTGGCCTGAGAGGTTATAAAGCAAATCCTTGCTGACCAACTGTCAGGATTATTCATGTTGACCTTCTCTTAGTCATATTTTTTTTTAGAATTTTGATTAACATTATTAACCATAAAAGGGAACAACACATATTTAGTAAAAAGTATATCCTTACTTAAGATGTTCTAAAGAGTGGCGATTTTTTGGTTTCCAAAACCCTCCACCAAACCAACTGCGACTACGAAACATTGTTTAGATTCTTTTTAAGAACCTACATAAATTCATAAGTATTAAACAATCCTAAAGTTAAAAAAAACTATAATCAAACACTATGTATTTAATTTCATTTTATTTTGACACATGCAAAACTTTCATTCACAAACAGAAATGTCAAAAACACGGTCATACATATATGTAAATACTTCATTAAACCTACACAGAATTGCTTTCAAAAACTTATATCTCTATCCTTTTCTATCTCATTTCTTGTTCGTGAACTTTAAGGTTTGATCAGAATGGATTCGGGAAGCTTTCATGTTGATTCTACACTTAAGGCGCTTGTATACCTCACCGATCCCGAGTATACTTGCGTCGTGTAACATTGGATTAAAAGAGACGGAAATATCTTTTGTCTCTTTTACTCCAATGGTACACGACAGAAGTATACTCGGGATCGATGAGGTGTACAAGCGCCTTAATGGAGCATAAGGTTATTCCCACGAGAAATTTTCTCGTGGGAATGAATGCTGATAGGCTGATAGGTGCACCAGCAAGCAACCATCTTAGCTTTCCCCCACCCAACTTGAATAACCTTATTACACCTTTGGTAAAAAAAATTTTTATTTTGCATTTTCCAAAATACACAAATCTGATTGATTGTTCACAATCTGATTGATTGATAATGGACAACCAATCAGATGTTTGCATTTCGGAAAATCAAAGTAAAAAATTTTGTTTACCATGGAGCTTCTACAATAGGTCCGAGAGGCAAGTACAAGTCCAAGTGCGAGTGGCTCGGACTTTTTTGCGCGCGCATCGTGTTGACTTTTATTTTTGTAAGATATTTGATAATAAATAGTAATTAATTAATAATTTAACAATTAATTAATTAATAATGAGTAATTACCATCAATTATCTTAAAAAAATAAAAATTACACGATGCGCGCGCAACAAAGTCCGAGCCACTCGGACTTGGACTTGTTTGTACTTGCACTTTACTGTCGGACCTATTGTAGAAGCTCCACCAAAGGTGTAAATGCTCCATTACACAGTGACGTCAGAGTCGATTCTAAGTATAAAGGTGCTTTTATACCTCCAGTATTTTGGTCAAGCAATCGGTTGGATTGAATTTTCACGGTTGTATCACTAAATTTGATTGGCTCTGACAAATAAAAAATTGAATATTGTTATGGAGCATTTACATTTTCGGTAAAAAAATTTCTTTACTTTGCATTTTCCGAAATACACATACCTGATTGGTTGTCCAGAATCTGATTCATTGTGGACAACCAATCAGGTAAGTGTATTTCGGAAAATGCAAAGTGAAGAAATTTTTTTACCGAAGGTGTAAATGCTCCATTAAAGGTGCTTTTATACCTCCAGTATTTTGGTCAAGCAATCGGCTGGATTGAATTTCCACGGTTGTATCACTGAATTTGATTGGCTCTAAAAATATTCAATTTTCACGGTGGAAATGGAATATTTGTTAGAGCCAATCAAATTCAGTAATACAATCGTGAAAATTCAATCCAGCCGATTCCTTAAAGGTGCTTATATACCTCAAATTTCGATCAGATGAACATTATTTCTGGACCGTGAAAATGCGTGAAAAGTCATTTTCACGGCGGGTATTTTTGAATTGTTTTATACAAAAAATGTTTTTTTAAGAAATATAATATTAAATAATTGTTTTAATATGTAAGAACACTTTAAAATAGTGATAGAGAGATGATTTGATTAAAAAATTTAGCAAATTTTGCTTTAAAACGTTTTCTGCTACAAGAAAGTATAAAATGACGATGTTTGTGAAATGGTTTGTACAGTGTACATGTTTACATGTTTCCATGTTTCTTTCAGTTATTCGAAACAATTAGTTGAATTTAAATTTATTTGATAAACATTTCAACTTACCGATTTATTTTCAGCACTCATTATTTATTACAAGTTAAAAAGAACCGACATAACATAAACAAAACTCTGAGAAACACTCACAAGGAAGAAGCACTGTACAAACCATTTCACAAACATCGTCATTTTATACTTTCTTGTAGCAGAAAACGTTTTAAAGCAAAATTTGCTAAATTTTTTAATCAAATCATCTCTCTATCACTATTTTAAAGTGTTCTTACATATTAAAACAATTATTTAATATTATATTTCTTAAAAAAACATTTTTTGTATAAAACAATTCAAAAATACCCGCCGTGAAAATGACTTTTCACGCATTTTCACGGTCCAGAAATAATGTTCATCTGATCGAAATTTGAGGTATATAAGCACCTTTACCAAAATACTGGAGGTATAAAAGCACCTTAAAGTTGTGACCGCAGCTTGAAATCAGCGATCAAAAAAATTGATTAGGTTGCCCTCTGCAATTTGCAAAGAAGAACTAAAAAGTTTCTTCCGTAATAAGCGAGGATTTTCTAGAATTAGGTTTTCCTACTTTATAATATATAGTTTTTAATGTCTGTAAACATTAGATAACAAATTATAATAATAGTGAAGATTTTCAAATGGCATCAAATTTGTTAGTTATGACAACACGTGTTGTTAATAACCTTAGAAATATAAATCATCTTGGGCAAGTGTAACTTTTTTAAATTCCATATAAATTTTTTAATTTCGTAGTAGAGCAATTGGAATGAGACATGTTTTGACGTTCAGTTTTGTCTATTCATAACATGGAACATTGGACTTTTTTAATCTAATTATTCTAACACTTAATGTTAGATATTGAATCTTACCAAAAAATTATAAATTATTTGATATTCTTTCAGAAATAATGAAATTGTTATTAAAATATTATTTTTTAACCCTTTATATCATAGAATAGCATATGTTACGTATACCTTTTATCGTTTTTGTGTATAACATTTTCGAAGTGGCGAACACTGTGCATATGAATACTATTTATTTCAATCGTAGTAATTCATTTTCTTATAAACACAGAGATTAATGAAACTATAATTATAATTTTTAAATTATATAAAATCAGGGTTAGTGTAAAAATGTGTAATTGAAATTCTAGACCTTTTAAATAATAATAATATCTTTACTTTGTTCTAGGCAAACCGTAAGAACAATAATTAAAATACAGAAAATTATTACATATAAGAAAAAAGAAAAATTCAATAACATAATAAAAATATAGCATCATTCCATATTGAAATAATAATTAATGGATTTTTTCTAATAAAACCATACATACTAAAAAAAACAGAAATATGAACCAACCATAGTAAAATATAAAGAATCAGCTCAAACATTATACATATACACTTCCGACGGAAATTGTGCGACCGCTGCATTTTCAATAACTATAAACTGTTAAAATCTTTACAAATATTAAAACTAAAATTTTTTCCTTATCATTTTATTAAAGCTAATAAAATTCTGAAAGAAATGACACCTTCACAAAGAGAATTTATGTTAATTTTTCAATTGAATATCTAAGAAAAACCCAAATTTTTAATGTTTTTACAATTTTCTTTATTTCTCTGGCAAAAATTAATATTTTTAAACGTTCTTGAGCTCATTGGAATCGTATTTTGCTATACAATTCAAATTAATTAAAACAATTCATGTACACATTCTTCCCTCGTGTATGTAAACCGTGAAAATTGGCTCAAAAAAAGTCAAAACATTATAATCAATATTTAAATGACAAAAAATGATCAGTAAATGTGTAAATCTTAAATTTACTTACATAAATCAGAGAAGTTTAAGATGATCTATTTATTTGTTTTTTAAATATTACATTTTGTTGTAGAATTGAACTTTAATTTTTTGACTTTTTTGAGCCAACTTTCACGGTTTGCATACGCTAGGGAAGCATGTGTAAATAAATTATTTAAAATATTTTGAATTGCATAAGAAAATACGATTCCAATGAGCCTAAGAAACTTTAAAAATATTAATTTTTGCCAGAGAAATAAAAATACACTGTTAGAAATTTCTGTCGGAATTTTTTGTAAATAGCAACTGAAGTTTTATGCTGTTATGTGTTACGTAAATTTTGTTACCATTTCGGAATTTTCTGAAACACAACAGAAAAATTCAGTTGCTTGCATGAAAATTTTGTTACCGTTTCGGAATTTTCTGAAACAGCAGAAAAATTCAGTTGCGTGTATGAAAATTTTGTTACAGTTTCATAATTCTCATGAGTTTTGCTGAATAAAATTTTAGTTACACGTAACTAAAAATTCATTACTGTAATAATATATTCAGTGATGTTTTAGTTACTTCTAATTTAGAGGTTAAGATCGTTTCAAGACTCTGAATATAGCCGCAAGTCTCCCCTCCCTTCTCTTCTACCCCTCTTCTCTTGACTTGCGGCTAAATTCAGAGTCTTGGAACCCCCATTCTCTAAAATTTTCGAGACAAATTCTGAACGGTACGTGAATTGCATGGTAGGCGAGTACAGCGAATTCCAGCGTAGTGTCGAAATTCCCCCCTCCCCTCCTTTCCACCTCCCCACCCTAAATTTAGAGGTTAAAATCGTTTTAAGACTCTGAATATAGCCGCAAGTCCTCCTCCCTCCCTTCTCTTCTACCCCCCTTCTCTTGACTTGCGGCTATATTCAGTCTTGGAACAGCGGCGGCGGCGTTGGCGGCGATATCTTTTTGTAATATAGGTGGATATAAATTATATCCAAATTATTTTTATAAATATTTAAAGTTATATTACAGTAAAATAAAATTTTATTATATACATAATATAAAATATAATTATCAGTAAAAAATTGTATTAAAACTTAAAAAATATACTGTTTTTAAGTCAAATGAGTTAAATTGCAAAAAGATTCCTCTGTTTTCAATAATGCATAAAATCTTCAATCTTGTTAGAAAGCTTCGATACTGAGGCACTTATAGATGTACGTCGCCGCTTTGCGCATACTGCCCTTTTACCTTGGTGTTCAGCTGGATTAATTTTGCAAATGATTCTGAAAAACACAAATAATTTTATTTATTTAATCGAATATTACTATATATATTTAAAGGTAATTTTACAAAAACAATAAAAGTAACTTATAGTCATTAATGTGGTTATATATATATATATAATTTAAGTTATAATTTACTTTTGAATATATTCCAAGGTTTCAGCTGCCTGCAATGAATACGTGTATCCAAAAATGTAGTAAAATAAAAATGTTACTAATAGTCCTTGGAGAACATTGTTCACTTCAATGACCACTTTCTTCTCAAAAACTACTTTGCATTTGTCTGAATTATATAAATTATATCATATATAAATTCTTAATAATTATTTACCTGCAACTATTAAGGTTGGAACATATTCTCATTGTCAAGGTGTCATTTCTTTCAGAATTTTATTAGCTTTTATAAAATAAAAAGAAAAAAAATTTTAGTTTTAATATTTTTGAATATTTAAACCGTTTTGTAGTCATCGAAAAAGCAGAGGTCGCATAATTTCCGACGGTAGTGTAGATTAATCATAAAATAGTTAGAACCAATAAAAATAAAATTTAAACACAAATATTCCATCATACATTAAAATTAATTAAATTATAAATTACATGAGAAAAGAACAATCACATAAAATCATATAACAAAATTTAATTATGACTATCCAATAAATACTTTGAAAGTTTCCATTTAAAACAGACAAGACTAATCGCGCTTGTAATTGATTAAACTGTGAAATTTTAGTAAAATTTAAACTAATTTTCAGTTCGTAAAAATTTGTTTATTTGTCCCGTCAACGAGCCGAATAAGCTTCTTTTATTATTTGGCCCGTAACCCCACTTCTATACTGCCGTACGATGTAAAAACTTAGGTAACCGACATTGACGCTTAGACTGATTGTAGCCTGTTTATTACTACTGAAATCAGCCTAAGCGACAATGTCGGTTACCTAAGTTTTTACATCGTACGGCAGTATACATTTCAAGACGGGCCAAATAAAAAAATTATCTTATTTTGCCAGTCATATAAAAAAATGTTTAAAATAAAAACGGGCCATATAAAGAATAGTAAATTATTTAGTCAATTTTTTCATGTACGATTTCAAACAATGGTTTTGAGTCAAAACTGTTAACATATTTTCCTAAATAAACAGTTTTAAAACTCAAAAATTGTGCTTTTTTCTAAAAGAATTTGGAACTAAAAGTGTTAATAACAAGTTCAATTAAATCAATTTGAAAATATTTAATTATTGCAGTTTAATTTTTGATTAGTGATAGTAATTATTGTTACTACAATAGTGTCATTCCATTATTTTTCGACTAATGTCGTTGCCGACTAATTTTAAAAAATTATAATACTTTGCAGAAATTATTTTAAAGGAGTCAATATCACGAAATAAAAAGACTGTTTTTTAAAATTTGTATTATTTTTTGTAAAATGTAGATTTAAAGTATATGAGGTGCTGGAAACTGTCACTTTTTCATCTAATATAAAATATTAAAGAAAAGATAATAATTTCAATAAAATTTGGCATTTCTTAGAACAGGAAAGATATGTTAAAACATCTTTTTAACGTTTCAAAACCGGTACCGGTTTCCTCGTCAGAATTTATTAATCTATAATTTTATAAATATTATTAATACTAGCGATGTATTCCTCGCTCGCTAACGCTCGCTCGTTTATAGTTGTACTTATTGTTGTTTACTTATTGTAGTTTATGCATATTATATATATAATTTATGTTTTAAATTAATATTTTTTTAATATTGTATAAAATTTATCTTAATTTTGATCAGTATCATTGATGGATGAAATGACAATTGTTAAATATTAGATGTTTTTTTATTATAATTATGACAACAATATTAATTATATTATATTATATAATAATGAGTAAGAATTTCTGAAACGTGCCACCTAAACCTGAAAAAATTTATTTTTTGTTAAAATGTAATTTTTCTTGTAGTATTTTATATGCACAATCACCCCCTAAAACGATTTTGCAAAAAAAAATTTTTTGTTATTAACAATTTAATATTTTTGACCCTTTTTTAAACAAATTAATTTCAAAGAAATTTATTGATCGATTTTAGTGATCTAAACGGCATTCTTCTTGTCTTGAACCATAGTTTTATTGATATTTTTTTGGTGCAAAAATATTGATTTTTATTGCAAAAAAAAAATTGTTTATTTATAAACAAATAGTAAAAAACCATGAAAACAATCGAATTTCAAAATGAAAAAAATAGCTTCATATACTTAAAACCCTTCTGAATAATATTCCGTCGAGAAAAAAAATGGCACGCATTTGACAATTGGTTTATTTTAACATTTTAACAAAAAATAAATTTTTTCAGGTTTAGGTGGCACGTTTCAAAAATTTTTACTCTAATATATCATATTATATTATAGTGCGATTCCAAGTGAGATTTTGACTTTTTCGGAGTAGGTTAACCGATTGCAATGAAACTTTGGAATTTTGTTATATATAATAAGACTAATCTTTAACGTAAATTTCAGCCTAAAATATTTGTTAGTTTACGAGATTTGCAATAACAAAAAATTTAAAACTGCTATATTTAGTCCACGAATCACGTCAGTTGGCTATGTGAGAATGCTGCGTGCGCAATGTCGTCTGCACGTCAACTAGCAGAAATCTCAATTGTTTATACTAATAAATTAATAAAATTTCTTAAGTTAAACTTACATTTACAATAAAAATCCTTTGGAACATTAAAGAAAACACAGGTAAGATCATTTTAGCGTTTAAGTGATTGAATTATAGTTAGTCGCGCGAAAGTTATTCAATTATTATTTAATAATTTTTTTAGTTGTAAAATTATAAAAAAATGTTCTGAAAGAGATTTATTCCTCTCATTTTCCTTGACATTTTAAAAAAAAGTAGACCTCAATCCGTTTATTAGAACGGAAGATATAGCAGTTTTAAATTTTTTGTTATTATTGCAAATCTCGTAAACTAACAAATATTTTAGGCTGAAATTTACGTTAAAGATTAGTCTTATTATATATAACAAAATTCCAAAGTTTCATTGCAATCGGTTAACCTACTCCGAAAAAGTCAAAATCTCACTTGGAATCGCACTATAATATATTTTTTTTATCTTAAATTATATTATATTATATTGCTGTAAATTGCCCTACAAACACATGGAGATTTTGCAAATTTTTGAGAAAAATGTTCGTAATAAATCGAAAAACCTTTTAAAATATAGGTTTTTATTTTTATTATCCAGAGTAATCCTTTATAAAGAGATTCTTGTTTGATTTTACATATATTACTAGTTGTCCGGAATTAAGTGCACCAAAAAAGGTTCCTTTTGGAAGACGTCACCTACACCTACAAAATTAAACTAAATACTCTCCAACAGTTTTATAAAAAATTTTCTACATAATTTGCAACAATATTTAAAAAAATTTTTAAATTTTTATTTTTTTGTCATAATTACAATATGACAGATGATTGTAGTCAATGTAAAAGCGATAATTGTGCTTTGTGATACAGGGTGCAGGTGTCCATCTATGTTTTGAGAATAATTTCAATTCTATGAAAAGTCTAAAAAATGATAAAATATTAAAATAAAAAACAGTTGATTTGAATAACGTTTAATATTAGATACAATTTTATATGTTTCTAACCAAATATTTACAATACAATAATAAATAAAAAAAAACCTTAAAAAATTGATAAAAAAATATTAAAAAATTTAAAAAAAATTGTTTTTAGTAACTTTTCAAAAGAAGAGTGATTTTATAGGTATATAATCAAAAATACGAGAAAAATTTGCTTCAAAACTTTTATTACATAATTTTCTGCACTAATTTTCAACGATAATAATAACAATACTAATGTATCTTACTATTGTTTTGTAGAAATGGAACTTGTCCGTACATTTTTAATAAATAAATGAAACACAATAAATTAATCACACAATTCATACAAATAATATAAATCAAACAATGAACATAAATTATAAACAATTAACATAACATAAATTATGAACAACTAACATACATAAAAAAGACTTTCCAGCCTAGATGATAATTAATTCGGTTAAGATGACCATTTTTATTATTTTATTTTTCTTCTCCTTTTTTTTTATCTAATTTTTCTTGAAACCTAAAAACAATTATGTACATAAAAATATTTTTAAAAATGATTATTTATATTAATGTTTATTTAAAAATAATATTAAATTATAATAAAAGTATTAAATAAAATATAGTCACTTTACTATTTACTAATGTTTTAATCATTTAAGGACGAAATGTACAAAACTTTTGCATAAAGTTTAAGGTCATTTATTATCATTTAAACGTCATGTGAAAAATTCGTCATTACAAATCACTTATGTATGAAAAATTGCTTTATTAAATGGCGTGTTCTAAAAAATTAATTTATAGGGTACAGTGAGGTAAAAAAGACCCTTTTTTACTTTTTAATATGTAAATTCGGTATTAAATTTTTTTTTCGAAATTCAAATTGGTTTTGAAAGTTTAGTTCCTCAGCTTCAAAATGCTTATTCGACAATCTTTGTCTCCCATGAAAGCGCAAAGTTATATAATTTTTACAAGAATACGGCAAGTGGCTTTCTTTTTCTTCTTAAAAAAAAACGTTTTTTGAAATTTTTTTCATTTTTAAAAAATTTTTCATAACTAATTGCTTCAGAATACTTATAAATGTTATATATGTCGTAGGGAAATAGAAGAATCTGGGAGTAAGTCTACTTCCTAGGCAGTAGGCTTACTGCTGGCAATTAGAGGAATTCACGTAGAAATCATTCACATTCATCTATTTGCGTAGGGAGTAAGCTTACTGCTGGGCAGTAGGCTTACTGCCCGATAAAGATTCGACATTTAGACAACTTACATCGCGTTATACTGCACTCCGAAACAATCTGCAGAATTTCATACATTTTGGAGTAATGATAGAATTTTTTTTGCCTTTTTTTCACTTACATTAATCAAAATTGATTTCACTGCTTCATATTGCTGTTTACTCCACACGGATCTATTTTCTGTTTGAGCCTCCACTTTCGTTTTAAATATTTTTTCAAATTCACAGCGATTCACCGAATTAACTTCCATTATTAATAATTGTATTTAATTTATATAAAAATTAAAAAATAATAAAACGATAGAAATTAAAAATGAATAAAATCACTACTGTTTGCTTCAACGGTTCTAAGACGTTTGTAAATTGTAAATACAAATTTTTCACTACCTATGAAGTCTTACACTATGAATATTAGACGAGGAAAATCTAGGAGTCATTAGTATCTAATTAAATTTTCATTGTTTTGTATTGCGACTTTGGGTTGATTCATAAACAAATACACGGATGACGATGTAAGTTGTCTAAATGCCGAATCTTTATCGGGCAGTAAGCCTACTGCCCAGCAGTAAGCTTACTCCCTACGCAAATAGATGAATGTGAATGATTTCTACGTGAATTCCTCTAATTGCCAGCAGTAAGCCTACTGCCTAGGAAGTAGACTTACTCCCGGATTCTTCTATTTCCCTACGACATATATAACACGTTAAATATGTTTAGGCTGTAAGATAGGTCTATTAACAAAATTAGATTTTAAAACGCCTTAGGTTACAAAAATTCTAAATGTCGGATTTTATGTGGCAGACATGAAAATTGAAGAATGACTGGATTCGCTTGAAAATTGTTACTCGGGGGTTTTCTAGGTAAAATAAACAAAAATTTGTACATCTCGTTCTTAAAGGGTTAAAAATGTTAACTTACTTTTTTATTTCTTCTATTTCGAAATTATTAATTATTATCATGAATTTTGAATTATTGGCACAGATTTAATTTTATAGTATTCATTTATTTTTCTTCCTTTTATTATTATTATTGAATTTTTTTCTTCTTTGAAAGATTCATCATTATTTCCCCATAATAATAAATCAATCTGATAATTTAAAAAATAATTAATAATATTGAATTTATATTTCAAATAGAAGTTTGTTTTTAATAATGTAAACAATAAACAGCTATAAAAATTATTAAAAATCTTAAAACTGTTTTTGAAGAGTATTGCAAGATGAAAATTAACAAATCAAAATTGTCAACATCAATAATATATTGAAAGGTGAAGAATGTGGATGTATATGGGTGATCACCCATTTGTAAGGAAATTTATATTTTACATTAACTTACACTATTTTCTTCTGCGTCACTTATTGTGACATTTCTTTTTTTTAATTCTTTACCATATTTAGTATTTATCGTTTCAATTTCTGCAATTGTTTTAATTAATCCAAATGTATCTAGAAATATTTAATGAATATTAAATATTTTAATCATATTTGAAATTATTGATTTTAATAATACTGAATAAGGGGAATTTTTAAATTTTAATTTTACCTATTATCTTATTAGGAGCGCATAAATCAATTTTTTTAATTTCCACAAAATTGAATTTATTAAATGGTAGCGTTGTTACGTCTTCTTTAATTGTTGAATTTTCATTCAGCTGAATTTCGAAATTATTCGAAAAATTAGAATATTTTTTATTTGACGTTGCAAACGAAACATTCGAAAATATATATTGCTTTCCTATCTTTGTAATAAGAATAAAAAAAAATTATTTAAGTGTCATAAAAATGTCATTCACTGAAAATAAGTCAATCCTAAAATAAATTCAAAGATTTTTTTTAAACTTTGTGGAAAGGGTTTTTAAGTTTGTTTTTCGCGTACTTTTTATTGATAAAAAAATTAATTTTTTAATTGTAACTTTATTTTAATCAAAATTAACACTTATTTTTATTTTTAATTCCACATCATAAGTTAATGGTTTTTTACTTTCTTTTTTTTGAATGTTGAGAATTTTTAAGTCTGAGAAAACAGTGCTATCGACCAAAATCAACTTTTCGAGAAAAACGCGTTTAAAGTTTTGCTACTAATTAAAATAGATTTCTTGAAACTTGAAACATTCAGAACTGACAACCGCACAATAATCCATGGTTATTTTTTACCTACAGAACCAGGTTGCCGATGATGGGTATACTTTAGGATCATCGCCGAGAATTTAGCTCGATTTTTTTAATGGTTTTTGCATTCATATTTGAGGTTTGAGAAAATATCCTTAACACTTAGACAACCAGGTCGGCGATAACGGGTATACCTGAAGATCATCTTCGGGGATTTAGCTGGAATTTTTTGTTAATTTTGAAAAATTTATATATTTTTTGTTTTTCATTTTAAACAAAAATAACAATAGTGATTTTTATCTTATAATGACTTAAATTTTAATTAAATAAATTTTTTAACATTCGAGACTAGTTGCATTGTATTTTTAGGACCTTGAACTATAAAAACCATCATAAAAAAATGATTTTTTGGTTGATAACACCGTTTTCTCAGACCCGGTCACATATATAAGTATAAACAAGTTGTTTATTTCATAATCATTTAGTTTTTTTTCATGATAGAAATATCGATAAATTAATATAGGTTAATTTTGGCACCGCCTAAAATTGCAAATTTTACGGATACTTTATACAGGAATACGACAAATGTATCGTCGTGTATCAAAGATTATATCTCATTAAAAATTGAACTTCCGTACACAACAGTTACATTAAAAAAAACACGTATAATTTAAGAAAAACTTATTCACAAATTAAAAATAATAATTTTTTGTAGTAGTTATAAGGATTTGAATATAATAGTGTTATCTAAGAACTGAAAAATTCCTTTTTAATAATCTTTAAAAATTAACTTTATATTATGAGATTTTGTTACTTTCGCATAGGACAATAATTTATCAAAGCATGAAGCCAATTTCAAATTTTTTTTATTAGACCGCTTTTTTCAGAGAATGTTTTATAAATATGAAGAATATTTTTTTAAATATAAATTATACCTTTACTGTTTCGAAAAATTTATCAACACAGTTATTAAAAACTGTACACTTTATTTCCCCAGAAACATCAAGTAAATCAATAGTAAATAATTTGCCATTGGCATAATATTTATCTCAGTTTTATTTGTGACCATGGCTTTAAAATTCCAACTATCGACATGTCAAAAAAATTAATAAATTAAAATAATCTAATACTTTATTTACCATTATCTCGACTGACAACAAAAAACCCATTTTCAGGTGAAATTCCTGAAATTTTATATAATTGTCTTTAATTTAACTCCTGATCAACAAATTTAAATGTGTAGTTAGTTAAATAATTGTTGAAGAATTCTTCAGGACTACCTGAGGTGAATGGAAGGGATTTTCTTTTGAGACACGAATACGCGGCTATCACGTCATGATCAGTTTTTCTTGTCGATATTAGAATAAAAAAGTCTACTAGAAATTTTTCTAGACTTGTGAATCTGGCAGTTATAGATTTACTTTTTCCTTTTATAGACTCGAATCTATTATTAGTGGTATTTAGGAAACTACCTATTATAAAGTCGTCACAGAAATTCCAATCATGTGTAATATCATGCCAGTCTTTTCAAATTATTCTACAGCAGACTTGGGACATTTTAATTTAAGTTCGGCATATTATTTTAAGTATTCTTCTTCAGTATTACAGTTTATCATTTTCTGAATAATTCTTCTACTTAAATCCTTTTGTCCGTTTGTAATTCCCAATTTTTCCTGTCGTTATTTCTTGGTTAATGACCTCGGAGTATGAAAAAGACAAATACGGACTTTGGCATCAGGCAAGCTTGATACAAATAAATATTTATTTGATAATAATCAAGTAACCGATTATTTGAATCAAATACACTACCGTCCGAAATTGTGCTAACGCTTACACGGGAAAATAGGGATAAACTCAGAAAGAAATAAAAGTAAAGACTTTTCCTTTATAGCGTTGGAAACCTTATTAAATTTCGAAAAAATTGATGCCTATATTAGAAAGAGATTGCTTAAATAGATTTTAATATAACAGGTTACAAAATAAAAAAAAATTGTAATTTTTTCTCATTTCCTACCTTGACATTAACCTCTTGCATGGACCAGGAAAATCGATGGAAAAAATTGTCCTTTAACATAATTATTCCGTAGAATCTCAGCTTACCATTGATTCCAAGAACAATAAAAAATGTTGACGGGTTTCCTTGTAATTGAAAAAAAGTGCGAGCGTGCACGGAAAAAAATTCGACCGTCTATCGAGCGATTTTCCCGTCTCGCTGACTCTTTCGTTCGTACGCCAGGGCCGAAACTGAAGATTTCGATCGGGCGCTTTGCCGGGCACAATTAATTTCATTACTTATGCCTTTTTATAAACATAAATTATTTGCATTACACGAAAGACACTATATTTATGTAATAAGTTAATTATACACTTATTAAAATTAAATAAATGTAACAAAAATTATATATTTCACAATTAAAAAATTTAATTTGACGAAGTCCAATGTAGGTTTTTTATTCTTAATCATAAATTGTGTATTAATTTTTATAAATGTATTATAATTTTTACAAAACTTTAGTCGTTTAATAATTTTATTTAAGATTAATTAAAAAATTAATGTATTTATGTATGTGATATATTTTTTTCTCTTGTACTCAATATCAATTTTTTAATTAATACTTTATAAATGTCATTATTATAAATCTTTAAATAAGATCTCCGATGTAGGTAAAATAATAAGAACACCCTAAAAATTTTATATAATTATTTTTTTCATCAAAGGAAATATTATGAATAGTGTTTTATTTCTTCATATACTCAGAATTTAGTTTTAATTTTAAATATTATACTTTATTATATTATTAGGGTCAATCCATTTTATTTCACCCAAAGTCGTTGCGGCCTATTTTTTAAAAAAATTTATACTTTACATAAATGATCTTTTATGTTCTGAGAATACATATGAGGCATTTTACGTGTAATGTCCTGAGTTATAAAATTGATTTCTTGAAAAAAAGTGAAACTTGGGGAAATTGTTGCCCTACCTGATAGTAAAATATCCCCAAAAAAGTTTTGACTTTTTTGAAATTTTGGGGGACTATTTTATCAGTTTTCCTTGACACTGCCTAGGGAACGTTCACATATGACATCACGCATTAGGGGGTAGGGGGGGTCTTGGTCAAACGTGACAAAACGTGACATGGCGTACGGGGGGGTTCAGTTCCTTCGTGACGTCACGAAGTATGTTTACTACTTTTATAGTAGAATAACATCAGTAAAAAGTTGGACATCCAGCCCATGGGTTACAGAAGAAATTGAAAAAATCTCATCATAAAGAGAAGCCAAAGATACATATAGAAAATTATATACTTTTAATCATGTTTTTATTATTATATTTTAATAATTTAAAGCGTTGTTTAAAGAAAAAAATTATAAACTTACGGTAAAGTTTAATAATTTAAGACATTGTTTAAAAAAAATATAGACTGATGTATAGTTTAAAAGCTGCAATAATCAGCTGCTAGTTTTAAAAAATTGCTGAGAAAAGATTAAAAAGGAACTGCTGTGATTATTAATAATTAAAAATCAAGTATTACTTTTAATAATGAAATTAATTTTCATTGTTGGAAAAATGAGTTATTAAACTTTAAGTTTAATAACTCTGTTTAAGCAAAAAATATTTATAAGTATATAATTGCAAGAAAAAATAAATTATTTTTATCAGAAACCCTTTTTATTACATTTAAGTAATCTTAACATTTATTATTTCTTTAAAAACAATTTTAATACCTTAGAAAATTTTTAAGATTTAAAAAAAACAAAAAAAAGGGGGGGGGGTGTTTAAAGAACGTGACGTCCATTATCAAGGGGGTCTTGTCAAATCGTGACAGAGCGTGACAAAGGGGGGGTAGGGGTCAAAAAAGCTGAAAATTAGCGTTAACCTTCAAAAAGCATACCTGCAAAAATTTTTTTTATTGCATTTATAGACAGAAAAAATTCAAATAGCAGGCGGTGTCAGGGAAAACTGATAAAACTGACCCCCCTCTATCTCCCCCAAAATTTCAGAAAAGTCAGAAATTTTTTTGGGGATATTTCACTATCAGGTAGGGCAACAATTGCTTCAAGTTTCACTTTTTTTCAAGAAACCAATTTTTTAACTCAGGAAATTACATGTAAAATGCCTCATATCTGACAATGATTTTCGAAAATTTTTCGGTATTAGGGTAACGGCACCAGTGAAGGAACTGACACCAGTGAAAGAACAAATTTCATGTTTTGCATTCTAATTAGTGTAATAAGCAATTTGGTATTATAAATTATATATTTTTATGTTCCTTATTTAATTTACGTCTTTAGTATCTAAGATACCTAGAGAGTTAACACGTAAATTTTATAAAAAAAAATTTTTAAAAATGTTGTGTTGCAAATTTATCTTCAACAATAAGAACTCTTCTCTGGCACGTTATTTCTTTTTTCACATTTAACTAATTTAAACTGCCTTAAATCGTCGGTCTTCTTTAAACTAAATTTATCTTGTGTATTAGAAATACTTCTTTTCATTTAAAAGCTAATAAAATATTAATTTGCCATAAGAAAAGCAAATTCCGTCATTGGGGTTTTTTTTTTTATTTACTAGTGAAAGAACAGAAATGTTTTTTCACTGGTTCCAATGCAATCCAATGAAGGAACACCTTCAACGAATAGTCTGAAGTCAAACAAAAAAATGACAAAATCAAATAGGTTAACACTGTTAGGTTACAATAATATTGTCAAAATAAATTGCAAGTAGATGATTGATTGTAGGTTATAAATGCATTTTCAATTAAAAATAAGATTCTGCAAACTTAGTTAAAAAATATTCATAATTATCATTAATTTACCTTTATTTTAGTATATTACAAACATTTTATTACTTTATCTTTGTTTTAATATATTTTTTAAATATATTTTAAATATATATTTCACATCGTTCTTTCACTGGATGCAGAAAATTCTTTCATTAGACAATTTGTTCTTTCACTGGTGAAATAGGTATGTTTTACTTATTAATTAAAATTTTAATTAACATCTTATATTTATGAAAATTAAATATGACCTTCGCATTCTACACTTAATTAGCTATCGAAAAAAAATTGGTAAAAAAATTTTTAATAACTGCATTCAAAAATAAAAATCGGACAAGTGCGAGTTACACTCGCACTGAAATCGAGGGTTCCGTACTCGAAGCGAACTTATTTGGTATAAAAACAAATGTTTAAAAAATATGTGTTGTATGACATCTAATATAAGTGATACAAAAAGGAACAATTTTCTTGAATTTTACAAAATTGTTCCTTTTTGTATCACTTATATTAGTTGTCATACAACACATATTTTTTAAACATTTGTTTTTATACCAAATAAGTTCGCTTCGAGTACGGAACCCTCGATTTCAGTGCGAGTGTAACTCGCACTTGTCCGATTTTATTTTTAAAAAATATTTTACTAAAAAAATATAAGAAACATAATTTTATTTCAACTCGCAATATTTTTATTGTATTTACATTTTAAAAATATATTGAATATTAAATTTTATCTTTCTAAGTCAAAAAGAGATAAAACTTAAGATATTGATATAAGGCTAGTAGCTGCTTGTCAAGGAAAAATCGAAAGTTATCTAAAAAATAAAATTTGTTTATTAATTCCTGAAAAATCAACTCCAATCATCCTCGCTATATTTTTTTTGTAATCTACACGTAAAAATACGTCAAAATATATAAATTTGAATCACTGTAGAAAAACTTTTTTCGTTTTTTGCGGAAAAATACATTTTTCTATTAAATTTATCATTTTTCTTCAAAAATTTGATAAAAATTGATCATCAACTCCAATCGCGCTTACATTTTTTCCCTGTATTTTTCACGCAAAAATACAGTTTTACAGCAAATGTGAACAATTTGGGTTGAATATTGTGTGCGCTAGGGAGAATAAATAATTTTTTTCGAAATTTTTGATTTTTCCTTGACAACGCTATGTAAATTATTCCGAATCAAGTTCGCTATAATTTTCCTGTAATTTTCACGTAAAAATACGTAAGTGTGTCAAATTTGAGCTCTTTATGTCAAAAGATGTGTCCGCTAGGGGGGGGGGTACATACTCATTTTTAGGTATTTTTCGTAAAAATTCATGGTTTTTCCTTGACAACGCTATGATAATCAACTCCAATCATGCTCGCTATATTTTTTTTGTAATCTACACGTAAAAATACGTTAAAATATATAAATTTAATTTCCTTTAAATAAAATTTTGTTCGTTTTTGGTGGAAAAATACATTTTTTTCCTAAAATTGTCATTTTTTCTTGAAAAACTTGATAAAAAGTTAATCATCAACTCTATTCGTGACCGCTTTTTTCCCCTGTATTTTTCCCGTAAAAATACATTTGTATACTAAATATGATCTGTCTGGGTTGAATATTGTGTGCGCTAGGGAGAATAAATTATTTTTTTCGAAATTTTTGATTTTTCCTTGACAACGCTATGTAAATTGATCAGAATCAAGTTCGCTATAATTTTCCTGTAATTTTCACGTAAAAATACGTAAGTGTGTCAAATTTGAGCTCTTTATGTCAAAAGATGTGGCCGCTAGGGGGGGGGGTACATAGTCATTTTTAGGCATTTTTCGTAAAAATTCATGGTTTTTCCTTGACAACGCTATGTTAATCAATTCCAATCAAGTTCGCTATAATTTTCCTGTAATCTACACGCGAAAATACATATGTGTACTAATTTTCAGCCCTCCAGATAAATTTATGTGGCCGCTAGGGGGGGGGTACACGATTTCAAAAAAACCGATATTAATAGGGTTCCGAACCGAGTACGGAACCCTAATAAATGATAAAAGTATGCATTTCCTTAAATGTTCTTTCACTGGTGCCGTTACCCTACTTCGGAAATTTAATTTTAAAGTTGAGATGCACCATAAAAATGTAATTTTGACAGGTGGAAAAATTTAATAAAAAAGCAAACAAATACTTAAAAAATAAATTATTTCTTTTTTGGTAATTATTCATAACAATTTAATTTATTATTTCCCTGGGTTTACAAGTAATAATTATTTAATTATTGTTGTTAAAGTTGATTTTAAATCTGTTTGTCAAATGTCAATTTTTCATACTTTTAATATGTGACGCTCCACGAGAAAAGGGACCTATCGCCAATCAGAACGTTCAACTTTAAACGCCTTTCCTGTATAATTCTGTTTTGTCGCGATAGGTCCCTTTTCTCGTGGAGCGTCACATATATTTCTTTCTAAAAAGTGAATTAATAATTTTAAATTAAATATTGCTTATAATTAAGTACTTTTAATTTACTTTTATATTATCTATTGACTATTTAAATTATTAATCTAGAAATATGAAATATTTTACCTTAAATATTGAATGTTCAGGAATTTACGCCGATTTCAAACACAAATAGCTCCCTCTAGAAAAACGAAAAATGGTCATCTTGGTTTTAAAAGTTGAATTAATCCTTCTTTTAATCGATCTCACAAGTTTTGCGTTGGAGAACAAGATACTTTTTAAGATTAACTGATTTTAAAATTGCGATTTTATTACGAAGCTGAAGTACGCAACGTTTATGATAAACGATTCTTAAAGAAATAATTGTTTAAAATAAAAAATTCTATAATTTTTTGCCTAAAAAATATTTCTTGTAGTTTTCATTAATCAACAAATTATAAAAAAATATTTTTTAGGCAAGAAATTACAGAATTTTTCATTTTAAAAAATTATTTCTTCAAAAATAGTTTACCATAAACGTTGCATACTTCAGCTTCACATTTTATTAATGAGATTTAAGGTTACAAAACAAGTATTTATTATCAAACTGAAGTTAGCTTGCGAGATCTATATCGATTCAAAAGACTGTAAATTCAAATCAAAAATTGTTGTTTTTATAAATGAAATTGAATTAATTAAAAATCAAGTATTTAATGGTAATTAATATTACTATTTATTTAATTTATAAAATTATTTTGATATAAAAATTCAATACTTAGGTATAAACCTATTTTTTCAATAAACATTTTTTTTAAAACTTTTATTAGGAACTGTTTTAATTTTGAAATCTACTTCCGTTTCCTGTAACTTACCTGCCAATTGACTTTTTTTTAATAACCTGTTTGATGTTTACATATCGACTGTGTAAATTTTATTAAAATCATTAAATTTTTTATTCAAAATGCAGTGTTCTTTAGGTGGGTATTTTAAAGAAAAGTGCGAAAGTATAACAACTCCGTTACAACATATAATTAAGAATAAATTAAATGAATCCGAAGAATTAGTTTTGAAATTACGAAGTCATGAAAATATCAGCACGATTTGTGAAAAACATAAAACGAAATATTTACATACTTATTCTCAATATTTTGGGAAAAAATGTTGTCATCCTTATAATTGTCATGCATCAGTAATATCCAAAAGTTTACGTGAGATTACTTTAAATACTGTAAAAACTAACAATTTTTTAAAATTAGTACCTGGTATGAGTATTTGTTCAACTTGCCGAAAAAAAGTTTCTGACGAAAGAGATAAAAAGAAAAAAAACAAAAACGTTTGGTTTTATTAAATATAAAAGAATTGTATTTAAGGTTTAAACAAAACATGCCAAATGCTAAAATAGGAATTTCAAAATTTCCGGAACTAAGACCCAAGTGGTGCATTTTAGGAGGTCCAAAGAGCACTCATTATGTTTGTGTGTGCGTACAACATTAAAATGTAAAGCTGATGATATCTTTGTTAAAACTTGAAAATTGTTTGACAAATCTATTAGAACTAGGCATTTGTGATATTAATAATGAGAAATGTATGATTGGAGATTGCGAAAAATGAAATGGTTTTGAAGAAATAAATAATATTGTTGAAGCTAATGTGGATGAAGACACAGTTCCGTGAAATATAAACAATGGGTTCAAGTTGACAGGGCAGATTTAATTACATTTGTCCAGTCCCGAGCTGAATATATGGAAAGTTTAAAAGAGCTATTGGAAGCAATAAAAGCGCATTTTTTTATTTCTCAGAAACAAGGAGAATACTTGAAATGTTTAAAAGAAAATCTTCCTGCAAATGAGATAATTATGTTACTAGATTTTGCCGAAAATTATACATTTATTTTCCAAGATGAAATCCAGTCCCGTCACTGGGTTAATGATTAAGCCACTTTACATCCAATTGTTATTTATTATCAACAAAATGTGGAGTTAAAGACAAAAAGTTTCTGCAAAATTTCCGATTGTAAGGACCACTCAACTTCAGCAGTTTACACTTCTCAAACAAAAAGTTATTGAACAAATTAAACGTATTTTTCCAAATGTAAGACATTTCCACTATTTTTCGGCTGGTGCTACTAGCCAGTACAAAAATAAAAAAAAAATTATAAACCTCACCCATCATTTCACTGAGTTCGAAATTTTTGCAGCATGGATTTCTTCGGTACATGTCATGGCAAAAGTCCATGTGACAGGATAGACGGGACTGTAAAACGCCTTGTTAGATTAGCAAGTTTGAAAGTAGTTAACGCAAATCACACTATTTTAAATGTCGACGAAATGTTTGACTATTGTCAAACACACTTTAAGGGAATAGAATTTATTAAAGTACAGTCAAGAGAAGTAAAAAAAATTGATAAATATCTGAATCGAAGATATAAAATGATTAAAACCATAGCGGGAACACGCAGTAATTACTGCTTCATACCACTTTCTACGGCAAAAATAAGAATGAAGAAAGTTTCTGAGTCAGAAAATTTTGAAGACGTTTCCTTCCATAAAACTTTGGTCTTAGTTCCGCAAATTTTGAAATTCCTATTTTAGCATGTTTTCTTTAAACCTTAAATATAATTCTTTTATATTTAATAAAAACAAACGTTTTTGTTTTTTTTTCTTTTTTTCCAAATGTATTTCGAAAGTACACACAATCTTTAGCACCAGGGCACATTCAGCTAATTTCGTCATTTTCGTAAAAACTTATCACTTCTTTTTTTAATGAACCGTCTAGACCTTCTCGAGGTTTATAGGTAACTTCAGGTAGCACTCCGTGTGATTCAGTTCATTTTCTAGCTTTTTTAGCCTCAAATTCAGTGACGTCAAATTCCTGGCAAACTTTTTTATTGACCAAAACTTAGGAACTAAACTTAATATTTTAATTTTGTCTATTTTTTCAGAAATTTAAATTTTTTCCTTCAGTTCTTTTATTAACGTTTTATAACCTTCAGCCTATAACACATCTTCTGAAGTCTGAGTTTTTATATGAAAATCAAAAGAATTATTCAAATTATTTGCTATTGATCTTGTTGACTCATTTAAGGCATTTTCAATTTCGCACTGTCTGTGACTAGTATTTAGTCTTCTTATTTTACTTGGTTGTAATCAAATCGATAAGAAAGCTTCGTTACTGATACTTTTTGGAAGTTGAAATAAAGGATCATTAATTTCCTCTTGTTCATTATACTTTTTATCTCTTTCGTCAGAAACTTTTTTTCGGCGAGTTGAACAAATACTCATACCAGGTACTAATTTTAAAACATAGTCAGTTTTTACAAAATTTAAAGTAATCTCACGTAAACCTTTGGATATTACTGATGCATGACAATTATAAGGATGACAACATTTTTTCCCAAAATATTGAGAATAATTATGAAAATATTTCGTTTCATGTTTTTCACAAATTGTGCTGATATTTTCATGACTTCGTAATTTCAAAACTAATTCTTCGGATTCATTTAATTTATTCTTAATTATATGTTGTAACGGAGTTGTTATACTTTCGCACTTTTCTTTAAAATACCCACCTAAAGAACACTACATTTTGAATAAAAAATTTAATGATTTTAATAAAATTTACACAGTCGATATGTAAACATCAAGCAGGTTATTAAAAACTTGAGGTCATCTTAAAACTTCCGCTTTACAGTAAGCTTACACAGTAAAGCTAAGGTAAGCTAACACAGTAAGGTCGTGGTAAGTTTACATGGTAAGGTTGTGGTAAGCTTACACGGTAAGGTTGTTCTTTTTGTTAGGAACAACTTTTGTCTGGAACATTTTTTATAAAAATTCGTACTTTTCGAGATATTTGCAAGTTTCCATACTTTTTGAGCAAAATACATTCTGCGTGCTAGCGTTAGAGACACGCAGCGCCGCTCAAAAAACGCGATAACTTTTTGGCTAATTGCGATCCACGAAATTTTAACACGGTTTTCGAATAAACTTTGGATCAACTTTCTACGACAACCAGAACATGGTTTATTTTTTAAATAAATAATCAATTTTGCAATAACAATTATTAAAAATAAAAATTTTTCTTTTTTCAAAATTTCAACTAAAACTCTATTATTTTCTCTGTAAGTATACCAATTTTTATAAAAATCCGTTGACTTAGTTCTAAGATATTTATTTTTTAACTTAAGACTGCAAAAAACTGCAATTGTTTATAACTTTCAGAAATTTAATTTTCTTGAAAAATCCTTTAAGGCAATTTTTCAACTCATAATAATGTTTTAATTTTCTATATTTCCAAGCAAATACAGTACATCTTTAATTTGGGTGATCCACTTCAGAAATTTTTACTCTAACAACATTCTATGTTTACAGTAACCTTACATCAACCTTACTGTAATCTTAAAGGAAGCTTACAACAATCTTACCGTGTAAGCTTACCACAACCTTACCATGTAAACTTACCACGACCTTACTGTGTAAGCTTACCTTAGCTTTACTGTGTAAGTTTACCTTAGCTTTACTGTGTAAGCTTACCTTTGCTTTACTGTGTAAGCTTACCTTAGCTTTACTGTGTTAGCTTACCTTAGCTTTACTGTGTAAACTTAATGTAAGGCGGAAGTTTTAAGATGACCTCAAGTTTACTGCAGGCTTACACGGTAACCTTACAAACTTTTATTCTCCCCATAATTTTTATCGCATAAAATTAAAACAACTGATGATGAAAACAATTGAAACAAGGGAACAACCGGCATGCGCGTTATGATTTTGAAATATTTCAATGAAATTTATATATCACTAGCGCCTCCGACGGCCGTCTTCGTTGCTTCTGTTCCCTTTTCAATTTTCATTTTATTAATTTTATTTTAAAGAATGATTTGATTTCTTCTTGCTTTTTTTTTATCCCATATCGATTCAAAATGTAAAGAAAAAATTTATGAATATGAAATAAGAGAGAGAGTGATTTATGCTATAATCTCTCTTGCACTAATCGTTTTCTGCTTTTTTTATTTTTAAATTATATTCATCTTTGTGGTACTACGTCCTAATTTGCTTATAATTGATTAGAGTCTGTTGGTAAAATACTTTATTAATGGATTTTATTTAAGGTCTTTATTTTATAAACTTTTTAGATAAATAATTTAAATTTCTGATAAATTGTTAATTATAATGTGAAGTTAGTGGAAAGAAATTTTTCAGTCTTTTAAAATAGTCACTGAAATGGTAATTTAAAAAATTACATTCTGTAAATCATGAATTTAAAAAAAACTATCAAAAAATTTCTTTAAAAACTATATTTTTCACTACCTGCAGTTGTAATTATGTTTATTTTTCTTTTTTATAAATTATTTATTACTAACAGAGGAAAATAATTTATTAAGTTGAATGACATATTTTAAAATTATCGCGCGCTAATTATTTTGACCAATCAAGTGGCTTTAACTCAATAGGTTATGTTCATTTCTACAACGTAACAGCTGTTCTAATCTAAAAGCATAATAAAAAGCTTAAAGGAGATCCGAAATTAATTTCCACTTTGTGTAAAATAGTATTGTACTTATTAATTTTTTTTGTATAATACAATTTAAACATTTTCAATGTTTGTGTTTTATGACAAATAAGATTTATATATAATTTAAATATTAGCGCTCATTTTTAACGAAATCAACTGCAGCTCCACCTGTACATTTCTAATCTTGAAATATGTTTCTCCCTTCTATTTACATTTTTCATTCTCAATGCTCATTTCTTATTTCGATAGTTTTTCGAGTTCCATTTTTTTCTATTCGACCTTTTATCGCAATGTTTTTTTAGAAAGGATTACAATGAAAAATTGAAATATTTCAATCTTGCATGAAATTTTTCTTCGCTTACTTCCCAAAATGAGGTCATTTTTTCTGTATACCTCATATAAAGTGAAGTCTCCTTATTATTACTTCATGCTCAGAATACACCAAATCTTTAACATAACCCCATAGGAAAAAATCCAATGGGGTCAAATCTGGTGATCTTGGAGGCCAAATTTGAACAGGACTTCCCAAACCAATCCACTCGTTTAGCTAGACTGTCACAATCCTAGCACGATGAGGAGGTGCTCCATCCTGTTCTAGCCATATTCTTAAACAAATATTTAGAGGAACGTTTTCAAATAATCTGGGCAATTCATTTTCGAAAATCTTTATATACTTTTGATAATAAATCTTAAAATAAATCTC
Source organism: Leptopilina boulardi (assembly GCF_019393585.1). Taxonomy (NCBI): domain Eukaryota; kingdom Metazoa; phylum Arthropoda; class Insecta; order Hymenoptera; family Figitidae; genus Leptopilina; species Leptopilina boulardi. The sequence goes on along the minus strand of NW_026137948.1, from coordinate 2,772,946 downwards.
CTACAATTCCCGACCAGACATTAATAGACCATTATCTCTGCAACTCTTGATGTTTTTTCCAATGTGGATTGACATGAGAGTAGTAGTGACAATTATGTCTATTAACGTCTCCTCAGTTATTAAATGTTGCCTCATCACTAAATATAGTACATATTCTAAAAATCTCGGATTTTCTTGAATTTGTCGTTGCATCCAATAACAGAAGTTTAATCGGCGAGGATAGTCCACAGGTTCTAATTGTTGCATCAAATGTACATGGTACAGAAGAAAATTGTTTAATTTCAAAATCCGATATACTGTTGATTTTGGTATACCATGCTGTCTTTCAATTTGACACGTTGAAATATGCGGATTGACAACCACGGTACTCAAAACGGCAGTGGATATTTCTTCTGATGGACCTTTTTTTGACCCATATCTTCTCATATTTCCTTGTCTAGCTCGTTGACAAGTGCTCTTTATTGTTATTCGTGTAGGATGACGTCTTCTAGGAAATCTTTCAGCATAAAGGCGTTAGGCCATGGAATAATTATTTCCAACTTCACGTAGTTTCATAATCATGTCAACAATTTCACTTGGTAAATAGTCTGACATGATTAGGATTTTTAAACAAATCTTTCAAAACTTAATATTAAAGAATTTAAAATATTTAGCTAACGCTGCTAATGCTAATGATCTAGTAGCCCTGCTAAAAATAAAATCAGAAATCAGTCTCAAAACGTCAGAAATCCTGACGTTTTGAGACTATTTTGATGTTTTGTGATGCTGCTGACTAATTCTGACTTAAATAGTTTTTATGGGCCTGACGTTTTCTAAAAAGTGACTATTTCTCACTACGTTTCATTTTTTTTGTAAAAAGGGTTCCAAGAGAGGTACCAAGGCCACTCAAACCCACCATATAACTCTATTATATTATATATTCCCTTTTTCCAATAGAAGGGTCCTTTCGAGTGTCCATCAGGTTTTATGACTTTTTAATGCAAAATAAAAAATTATTTAAATTTAAATAAATATTTTTTTAAATGTTATATTTGTAATTTATAGATTTTAACGATTCCAATGATATAAAACATTATGTAAAAACTCTAAAATTACATAATGATTATACAATAAATACTCCATTAATTAAAATTAATTCTCAATAATTTAAAAATATTTGCAAAAAATTTTATATCGTTGTAATTGTATTGACATGTACATTACGAATATAATATTTAAAAATCATTTTTTTCAAATGCAACAATTTTTAATTTTGCAATGAAAAGCCATAAAACCATAAAAGATCCTTCTGGCCTATACTTTTCTTTTTGTCCTTTTCTAACGTACATATAATATATATGGAATCACGTTTGTAAGACAAGGACAGAAAAGGGAAGGCGTCAATGACTACGACTATACTTTTAAAGTCCCTACTTCAAATTTGTATTTATTATTTTACAGTAAGCTAGTTTCCTTACATTTAGTTATAAGAAAGCAACATATGTTGAAAACCTATTCTTACCATTGTGTTAACTCTATATATATATATATATATATTTGAAAAAAATTAGAAATCGCTGGCTATTTCACATAAAAGTTTATTTTTTTACAACTAGATGAGCAAAAACATTCTGGTCTCTTGTAAAATAGAATATATGAATTGATCGCTCAATCAATCTCTGAGCGAATTTGATCCAGTTTTCACTAAATATAAATTTGATTTGAACCAAATATTACATCTATTTATAGTGCAGTATGCTAAAAAGAGAAATTAAAATTAGTAATTATTTAGTTGATTTGTGGGAGAATTATGTTAAATTGAATTTTAATAATATAGTAATTAATATATGCATATTAATTAATTCTTATCATTATAATTAATTATAATAGTAATGAATGTGCTAAAACGTGAGCGAAAAACCTGATAAAATTCGCTCAGAGTTTACTTGAGACAATCCGACAGTATCTTATTATTCTAGACTATTTTATTTGTATATTACACATATTCTTTTAAGTTCGAATTCAAATAATATTTACATACGAATTTTTTGTTTAATTAAATATTTGCTGAAGCAAATTTTATTAATTGAATACATTAATATATGATAATTGGACTAAAAATGTTTTTTGATCAATATAACAATATACCTATTTTAACTTTACTTGTTAATTTTTAAAAATTATAAAATTTTTTTAAAATAATAATAATAATTATCAACAAAATATGTTGATAAAATTGAAAAAAAGTAATAAGATCTTCTATTTTCATAAAACCGTATTCTATTTTTAAGATCTCAGTTAGGTTAGTTTAGCTCAGGGGTTAGGTATTCGGTTTGCGTTCGTTAGGTTGTGAGTTCGATTCCCTGCGTTTGCGAGATTTTCTTCGATAGGAGTAAATAAATATAATAAATTGTAAAAATAATAATTAAGAATGTGTAACGTAAAGATAAAAAAATGTTGTACGATAATTTATTTTTTTAATGATAAAATATTGATTTTTTTTAATTTTTAAATATTTGTAGTCAGAATTCATGAGAAGTAAGTCAGGAATCTTCAAAACTATTTTATAGAAAGAAATGTCATTTAACATCACAAATAGTCACAGGGTTTAATGATTTATGGTATGGCAAAAAAAAGGGTCTCTGACCCTCATAAAAAATCTGACTACTATTGACGATTCTTTGACTAAACCTCACTTATTGTGGTGTTCTGTGACTGCAATCGTAACAAAAACAGTCTCAAAACATCAGAGATCCTGACTAATTTTTTGACGTTTTGTGATTTTATTTTTAGCAGGGAGTATATCTAGTTCGAATAATAGTGAACATTTAGCTAATGGTGCATTAGTGCAAGTAATGCATTCCTAGTTCTACATCACTATATCACATAATAGTAAACATTTAACTAATTAAATATGACCTATTTGACCTAAAAACAGGACATTAGTGTTTTTTACATAAAAATTCTTGTCCTAACGATTCCTTGCATAAAAACTTGATCTTTCTTTATAAAAAATGATTTGACCCAGACTAGACTTAATAAAGACCTTTTAGGTCGAATTGATTATGACCTATTTGATCTAAACAGGTCGACCTATCGAAGAAAAGTGCATCAACGAATTCCAAGTGACCTTAAAAATTTTGTGATTGTTCTTTAGTAAGGCGATTTCTAATTTAGAACGTAGTACCTATGCTTATCTCTGTGTTTTAAAATTAGAATGTTTTACTATATACTGGTTAAAGTACGAAAAACAATTAATAAAAACAAGCACAAAAAAGCGCTCTACTTACTATTGCTGTTTTAGCTGTTAATTTAAAGTCACATAAACGGTGATAAGTTCTTGTTAATTTCCTGAAGTTTTAAATGTCATCAGAGTTCAAGTTAACACCGTTAACTTGCTGGAATTTATAACACTAAAAACTCATGTAAGTTCTTAGTTCGAATTTCGTACATACAGACACATGCACCACTTACTACGTGAGGTATCAAGAAATTGGAACAGCGAACGCATGTACATTCGTACGTAATATCTTATTTCTTATTTTTGTTCCGTAAGACTAGATGAAATGAAAACTCACATGCGAACACACATAAGAACTCATACAGGAAAGAATAAATGTCTACCCAGGAAGCACGTTATGTTTCTAAATTCATTAATTATTTTTATATGTCAATTTAATTATTAGTAGAGAGGTTTTTTAATAAATAAATAAATGAATTCAATTAATAAGTACAAAACATTTATTATATTCTCAAAAACATTTATTAAAGAAAAATTAGTAGCAGATACCGTGTTACTGCGTATGTCTTAAAAACTTTTTTACACTAAAATAGAGTTATAAATGTACAACTGCCTTTTTTATATTTATCTAAATCTCTCGCTCATTCGTTTTGGCACGTTTAGAAAAAGATCATTTTTACAAAAATATTCAGGTAAAAAAATGTGCCTCCGCATGGGTTATAAGCCGTTTATGACTTACGGTCTCATCAACTACGCACTGTAGATTAAGGGTAATAAACCTATGTACCTAGCAAACCTTTTTTCGCAACCAATATTCTTTCGAATTTTGAAAATAATTTAGACATTGTTGCAATATTTTCTAAACTGAAAAACAGCGTTGCCAAATTTTAGTTTTTCTCTAAACAAGCTCTTGTTAATATTCCACAAGTAAGTAATACTGAAACGGACAAAAATATTGTTCTTTTGAAGAAAAAACAAAATTGCAGATTTAACAGAAAAATACACGGAAAAATATATATAAATTATTAGATATTAATTATTTTATCATTTGACTTTACCTCTAAAGCATCCTGATTGTTTGTCTTTATTAATATAATTATTTTTGAAATGGTATCCGTGGTTTAGACGATAATCATTGTATATTTCTTTTGACATTATTTCTGTCCATTTTTGAGGTTTTAAAACATTTATAAAACGCATTCGCTGTCTTCCTTTTTTGTCTTTATAATTCCTTGCTGTTTCAACAATCAATTCATCAAATTCGGCCTTTCCAAATGTTAGTATGAAAACAAAGTTATTTCTCTTTTCATTTTCAATATCTGAACCAGTTGAACTGGAATCATTATTGCTCGTAAGAGATATTTTCAAAGATGTAACAGAATTGTCAAGAATTTCCTCATTTCCTCATTGTTTTCAAATTAAAGCGATTATTAACTGTATATGAATAAAGTGTCCCTGGTTGAATTTTATATTCCTGATCTTCACTAATAGATTGCCAAACAGGGTTCATTTCCTTTACTATAGAACTTTCTTCACCTTTACAGACAATTTGTTCTTGATATTTTAATATACATTTAACAATCAATTTTTTATCAACAGCAGGCGGACGCCCACGCGACATTTTTTCAATTTTCGTATCAAAGAATGCACTATTAAAAACAATTTACAAAAGCAAAACTAATATAATGAAGATTGTTTGCAGCTATTTCTGACGGTTATGCAAAAAAAATAGATGGTGAAGCGGACGTCCCTTTATTTACGTACAGTTCGCCTTTTATCCCGCTAGAGGCATTACTATCGTTGTTGAATAGACGCGGTAAAATTCAAAAATAAAACTTATACCTTTAAATAAATATACAATTCTAATAATAAAAAATATATTAAATTATTATTTAGTAATAATATATATATATATATATATATGGGGGATCTCGGGTGAAGTGATCAAAGTAAAAAAAATTTTTGTCTCAATTTCGCTCAAACTGGAGTAATTTGTACTTCTATTGGGTGGTAATTTATCGTAAAAAAATTTTTCAATTTGGACCAATATTTACTCGGGGGGAGGGGGTTGAAGTTTATGGGTAGCGTTTTCTTTAATAATTTTTTTTTCTTGAGTATCAAAAAAAAAAATTTTTATCAACATCAGTTTCGATAGCTTTTTTAATGCTCTTTCGATTGAGGACATGCATTTTTGAAAAAAAAAATTTTTGAACCAAAAAAAATTAATTTAAAAATTTTTTTTGACTTTTTCGGGGTAAAAGGTACGATTTTTTTTTTTTTTTTTTTTTTTAAAGGAAAGCGGAGATTTTTTCCTGTAGGGACATGTAGTTGAAAAAATGGGACAAGAAAGATTAAACCTTGAAAATTAACATTTTTTATTCACTTTAGCGCTGCGCTGCGATCTACCACGTGACACATTAGTAGTATGGTATTTGGAGAGAAACATTAATGCTCTCTGCATTTTACAGGGTTGAAACTGTTATTGAGTAAATACCTGTATTTCATCAACGTTTAAATTTGGATAATAATAATTGAATAATAATTATATAAAGTGGAATCTTGGAAATTATAAAATCGGTTCAAAAATAAATGTAGCATACTAATAAGAGTTTACTTTATTATAGTAATCAGTCTTATCAAATAAATACTCATTTATATCAATTTATCATTCATTTGGTTATTAATTTATCCATTTATTCGAATATTTGACTGCAATGAGTCTTTATTTGACTAAGAAATAATATAAAATGAATATTTTTTTCATTAAAGTTTTCTTCATAATTCATTACTTACATTATTATTGATGGAGACGACTGCTTTTCCCCGAAAGGACAAAATGTCGAAAGGACAAAACGTCGAATGGACAAAATATCGAAAAGCCAAACTGTCGAATGGACAAAATGTCGAAAAGTCAAGACGTCGCATAGTCAAAACGTCGAATAGTCAAAACGTCGAAAGGTCAAAATGTCGAAAAGCCAAGACGTCGAACGGACAATATGTCAAATAGCCAAAACATCGAACGGACAAAATATCGAATCGCCAAAATGTCGAAAAGCCAAGACGTCGAAAAGTCAAAACTGCGAATGGACTAAATGTCGAAAAGTCAAGAAGTCAAATGGTCAAAATGTCGAATGGACAAAATATCGAGACGTTATTTTGCTCTGAGTGTTCCTTCTATATAATGCACACTAGTTTAACTGCTTAAAATTAAAAGTTTGTATTATTATTATTATTATTATTATTATTATTATTATTATACTATAATAATTACTTTACTACTACTACTATTATTATTATTATTATAAAAAAATGTAAAAAAAACATTAAAAACAATACAACTAGCGATATCTATCGAGTGTTAAACGCAACACAAACTAGTGTGCATTATATAGAAGGGAAACTCAGAGCAAAATAACGTCTCGATATTTTGTCCATTCGACAGTTTGACCATTTGACGTCTTGACTTTTCGACATTTGGTCCATTCGCAGTTTTGACTCTTCGACGTCTTGGCTTTTCGACGTTTTGGCTATTCGACATTTTGTCCATTCGACGTCTTGGCGATTCGATATTTTGTCCGTTCGATGTTTTGCCTATTTGACATTTTGTCCGTTCGACGTTTTGGCTTTTCGACATTTTGTCCGTTAGATGTCTTGGCTTTTCGACATTTTGACCTTTCGACGTTTTGACTATTCGACGTTTTGACTATGCGACGTCTTGACTTTTCGACATTTTGTCCATTCGACAGTTTGGCTTTTCGACATTTTGACCTTTCGACGTTTTGACTATGCGACGTCTTGACTTTTCGACATTTTGTCCATTCGACGTCTTGGCGATTCGATATTTTGTCCATTCGACATTTTGACCATTTGACGTCTTGACTTTTCGACATTTAGTCCATTCGCAGTTTTGACTTTTCGACGTCTTGGCTTTTCGACATTTTGGCTATTCGACGTTTTGGCTATTCGACATTTTGTCCGTTCGACGTCTTGGCGATTCGATATTTTGTCCGTTCGATGTTTTGGCTATTTGACATATTGTCCGTTCGACGTCTTGGCTTTTCGACATTTTGACCTTTCGACGTTTTGACTATTCGACGTTTTGACTATGCGACTTCTTGACTTTTTGACATTTTGACCTTTCGACGTTTTGACTATGCTACGTCTTGACTTTTCGACATTTTGACCTTTCGACAGTTTGGCTTTTCGATATTTTGTCCATTCGACGTTTTGTCCTTTCGACATTTTGTCCTTTCGGGGAAAAGCAGTCGTCTCCATCAATAATAATGTAAGTAATGAATTATGAAGAAAACTTTAATGAAAAAAATATTCATTTTATATTATTTCTTAGTCAAATAAAGACTCATTGCAGTCAAATATTCGAATAAATGGATAAATTAATAACCAAATGAATGATAAATTGATATAAATGAGTATTTATTTGATAAGACTGATTACTATAATAAAGTAAACTCTTATTAGTATGCTACATTTATTTTTGAACCGATTTTATAATTTCCAATATTCCACTTTATATAATTATTATTCAATTATTATTATCCAAATTTAAACGTTGATGAAATACAGGTATTTACTCAATAACAGTTTCAACCCTGTAAAATGCAGAGAGCATTAATGTTTCTCTCCAAATACCATACTACTAATGTGTCACGTGGTAGATCGCAGCGCAGCGCTAAAGTGAATAAAAAATGTTAATTTTCAAGGTTTAATCTTTCTTGTCCCATTTTTTCAACTACATGTCCCTACAGGAAAAAATCTCCGCTTTCCTTTAAAAAAAAAAAAAAAAAAAAATCGTACCTTTTACCCCGAAAAAGTCAAAAAAAATTTTTAAATTAATTTTTTTTGGTTCAAAAATTTTTTTTTTCAAAAATGCATGTCCTCAATCGAAAGAGCATTAAAAAAGCTATCGAAACTGATGTTGATAAAAAATTTTTTTTTTGATACTCAAGAAAAAAAAATTATTAAAGAAAACGCTACCCATAAACTTCAACCCCCTCCCCCCGAGTAAATATTGGTCCAAATTGAAAAATTTTTTTACGATAAATTACCACCCAATAGAAGTACAAATTACTCCAGTTTGAGCGAAATTGAGACAAAAATTTTTTTTACTTTGATCACTTCACCCGAGATCCCCCATATATATGAGGCAAAATTCCTGAAGTGATCCAACTTTAAAATTGAAGGTTTTCTGATCGGGCTGAAATTTGCACAAAATTTAGTACTATGGGTGAGTACTTCACCCACAAATTATTATTAAGTTTCGAGATATTAATTAAATAATTAATTAATGTTTATAAATTTTATTTTTTATCCGTGTAATAAATACTTTTGACATTCTTATATTATACTTAACAAGTAATTATTACAGAAATGTTTATTTAAACTCTGACAGTAAGCTATTAGTACAAACTATAAGCGATATTTAGTCACAATAAAGTAAAGATCATTTTTAACAATTGATCGAACTAAATCTAGAAAAGATAAATCCACATAACTAATCAACTTACTTTCGGTACTATAGTTATTTACAAGATATGCTTGAACGTGATCGTCGTAAGTGATTTCTTCAAAAATTTTAAAATAAAAATAAATTTCATTGTCTAAACAAATTATATTTGCAATTTCGCTTAATTCTTTTTCGCTTTTTTCAATGTTGACAACTAGAAAAGATCCTACTTGATATGAAATACCGTCAATTTCATTTTCTTCAAAGCATTCGCATTTTTCATTTTTTTCTTTGTCGTCAAAAAAAGACCTATTTTTTTTATCCACAGAGCCGAATTTTTTGGTGTCTTCAAATGTTAATAAATGAATCATTTCGCATAACTTTAAAGCTTGTTTGATGGCAACTGTTTTTATTAGGTTCACTATACTAGCAGTTGATTCTGCAATGGACTTTATTGTGCGATGGAACGATTCGAAACGCATGCTCCAAAACTTTACCAAAGGGCCGTTACTTAACAAAACTTGACAGTAATACGTTAAGAAATGAAATTTCGGTTTCAATTTTCCGCAAAGTTTAAAGTAGGAAGAATTTAAATTCTTCACAAGCTGATCTAAATCTTTCGCGTCCGATTCTACTATTCGTTCTGACAAAACTATATTGACAATACGGCGTAAATTTTTGTAAAGATTCCAATTTTTGTCATTTTCGGGAACGAGATCACCAATAATTAGACCTAAATATCGAACAAGACACAGCATTTCCGCTGCAGAAAACTTCATGTTTAGTTTTTCTTTCCCTTGTTTTACTTTAATGAGCGGAGGTTTATTTGTATTTTCAGGGCTAAAATCAAATTTTTTTATTCTATTATTGAGGGTTTGTAAGGTAAAATATTCATTCTTAAAAATGAATTCAAATAATATTGCTCTGAGAACATACATACAAACTCCCTCCAACAAATCATGCATAATATCAACATGAAGCATTCATAAGCTCTCAGTCCGGGGATTATTAATATATTATGTAATTTCTTATTCTTATTTAATTAAATTTATGTGACACATCGATTCTGAGAAGCAAACGAGTTCAAACATGTGGCCGATAGATTGTAAACATAAATGTTTAGGGAAGTATCACCCACATTCTATTATCTTTAATACAAAAGAAACAATAGTATTGTCAAAATTTAAAGGGACTTTATATTCTTAATTTCTATTATTCAATATAATGAGACACGTGCTAACTATATCATCAGATAAGATTGTAAACGTGTAGTAAAATTTATGAATGAAAATACGTTAGTATTTATCTTTTTTTTTGCTTTTCCAAATTCTATATTATACTTATATATATCAATATTCTTCTCTTTTATTTTAAATTATTTGTCGCTTTTTCAAACTAAATTAGAGGAATCTTTCCAATAATTATTTAGTTTTTTAGCTTTTGTTATTAACTTTTCAAAATTCTTTTACTTGTTTAAACAATTGATTGTTTATCGTTTCAAAGAATTTGATGCTAAGAAAATAATAATAAATAAAAGAATTAATTATTTTTATTTGAGTAATGTAAATGAGCAATCTATCTGACAATATAGTTTTTCTTTGTTTATATAAACGATTGTGAGTCTTTCCTCATTAATTCTCTCAATTCTGAATAGAATAAAACTTATTTTTAACTTAGTAATTATAAATAAATAAAAATAAATACAAACACACCTTGATTTGGTGATAATCTCACAATTAAAAAACGATTTGCAATTTGTTTATGTAGTTTATGAAATCTACAAAAAAAATATAAAATAAATTATTTTAACAGTATTATAAAACTTTACCTAACAAAACTTTAAGGGTTAGTTTCTCCTAACTCTATTTCTAAATTTTCAATTCTCGGTATAAAAAAATTAAACCTCAATGACTTATCATAGTTCAACAAAATATTGTTAAACTATAATGTTTACATTAAATTTCAATAGATTTATCGCTGAAAAACCCTACTAGATAATTAATTTAAATAAATTAATTATATCCTATTCTAGCTATTTCTTGGGCTTGTCAGGGTCATCTCTATAGTTTAATCTTTCAAATTGTCATGTGGATCGCCTATTGCAATGCACATGGCATATAAGAATATTAAACAAGAATTACGATTTATCTTTTTAACCACTCTTGGACAATCAATGATGTTCGTAGAGATCGTTAGAAAGCCCCTGACTTGCAAGCAAAAATAGTCGGTAAGTGCTATTACTGCTCGAAAATGATGACGTATTTACGAACTTTACTGGAAGCAGAGTCCGCAAGGGCAAGTACTGCCAGTAAATGTGGTCTGACTTGACTAGAAATACTGATGCCATGGGCCGTAAGAGCAAGTACGGACTCTTTGCCTCAAGTATTTCTGGCGATAAAGGACCAACTTTCCTGATGGAAAAAGTCCGTACTTGCATTTCTACAAATAACATTACATTAAGTTAAGTAATTTAATTATTTATTATTAATCTAAAATAAATAAACATTTAAATGAAAATACTAATTTTAATTAATTTATTAATAATAATAATAATAATAATAATAATAATAATATTAATATTATTATTAATATAATATAATATATAATATAATTTAATAAAATTTAATATAATTAATTTTAATTAATTTAATTTAAATAATATTTTAATAACAATAATTAAACAATAATAATATTATTATTAATATTATTAAACAATAATTTAATAATAAATAATTAATTCAATAACATTAACAACTATAAACAACCATTATTAAAATAAAAAATCAACATCATTTAAAATAATTTAATAAATTAAACAAAATGACTGATAATAATATATTTGTTTATAATTAAATATTATATTTCAGTGACAATTGAATTTTATTTTGTCTAATATTTTCTGAATTTCTTTCAGTTTAATAAATTAATAATAATTAGGAAATTAAAGAAAAACTATTATTTATTTATTTGTAAATTATTATTTATTACACTTTTGTACTTTTTTAAATAATAACAAACAAAAATTGTAAAAAATATAAAAGCCTAATACTTTTTAAATGCCAAAATTAGTGAAGTACCGTTGTAACTATTTTAATAACTTTTATATATTAATTATGCTAGTTAAAAACGCGTTTCTTTAAATATTATTTTACTTTCCAAATAATAAAAAAAAAGAAATATAAAATAAATTTATTCCTTAAATAATAATCTATAAAAATTCTTATTTGTAAAAAAAACTTTAAATTTAAATTAAATTAATAATTCTCTTAATTCGCATTTATATCTACCTTCTCTTTCTATTATTTATCTAGTTTTAATTTCATTACTTTGTATAATTTAATTTTTAATATTTATTCATTTATAATTTTTAAATAATTTATAATTATTTTGTAATAAAATTTTTGACTATTGAAATACCATTTCAAACAGTTAAATTCTGTGTAATATGAAAACCTTTCACATTATTAAATAAACATGATTCTTTTACGCCCGTTTTTAAATCATCTTTTAGCTGAACGTCTTCATCATAATTTTTTGCGTTTTTCAAATTACACTTGTGATTTACAAATTTTTCGTAATCATCGCTCGAAGTTTTGCAAATTTAACAACAAAATTTGGATTTAAATGATTCCACAAAACCGCAAATTCCATTTAAGCCCAAGTTGTCGCCTAAAATCAAAATCAACTGGAATCTTACTCATTTAGTTAGATTACCAATTTTAATAAGAATGCCAGTTTCTCGTAAATAATTTAATTCGTCGATAAGAAATTTAAAAACTGTTTCATTGTCACTTTTCTTTTTATCCTCGGAATAAAAAATTGTTGAAAAAAGAATGCTAGTTAAACGAGAAGCTATGCGAGGTGGTAAACAAGCGATTGAAGCATAAATGATACCAAATTTATTAGATCATTATTATCATTATTATCATTATTATCATTATTAGATCATACACGAATTGCGGTTGGTAAATTGTTTTCCATAATGAAGCTTGTATAATATTTGCAATGATATTTGTTTCCTGAGAGATTTTTTTCATATAATCTAATATTCCCATAAACATTCCTGGAATCTCTAAAAAAAAAGTCGTAAGCTTTCGCGAAACGGAATTTGATAACCGAACATTGAAACCGGAACGAACACTGATTTATTATCGACTATTGTATTTTCAAATTTGTTTCCAATTGGAAATTTCTCAACATTAAGAAGACCTCTTTTTTTAAACTGAAAAACGCTTATTTTCGGTATCAAGAGAATCGAAAAAACGACCGTAATTGTCAAAACATTAATTTATTTTGTAAAGGGATTGAGTCGTAATATTCTCATTTTGCAAAATATTTAAAATATCATTTTTTAAAGATGATAAGAAAGTTTTTTTAATAAAATCTTTTACAAAGATTACTACATTTTGAACAATGTTCCTAGGCAGATTTGGATCGCCATACAGTACTAAAATAAAACCTAATATTTGGTTTATGATTCCGAAGTAATTCATTTTAAAAAGAAAAAAAAGAAATTTTATACTTATAGCAAATAATCCTGAAACATTTACAGTTCCCTTAAATGATTTTTTCTTCGGTACTATCTTCGGTTTTTTTAATTCGTCAATGAATACTGTAACAAAATGACTCGCCTTTTTAAATTCAAAGCCATAAACGGCTCTATGAAAGAAAGTCTATACAAAACTGAAAGGTACAGGCCACCTTTATATGGCAGTTAAGCACTTGTAACAGTCCTCTACTGCTAACACTGGATCTACGTAAACGTATTATTGTTTATTCAAAACAATAAAAAATTGGGGATTATCCAATTTTCCAACGCACATCAAATACGGCAGAATTTCAACATTTCTGTGTTCATGCCACTTTTCGAAGTCTTTTTGCGTCTTTTCAACTTGATGTTCTTCCTATAAATATATTAACATTATAAATTATGAGATATTCCATTATATTTGGACTAAAGTCGTTGCCTTTTATTTTAAAAAAACCAGCGACGACTTTAGTCAAACTATAATTGAATGTCTGTTATGTAATTTTGAAAAGAAATATTTTCAAATTTTTGTTTATAAACAAATTTAGAAAGTTAATTCGTATAAAAAAAATTAAAATCGATTAAAATTTAGTCGTTAAATTATTAAATGATTTAAATTTAAAATAACTACATTTTTAAATAATCAAAACTTTGAATAATTAAATTTTGAACTTTTTCAAATTTAGAATAATCAAGATTGTCCCAACTTTTTTTTGTTTTACCCTGACCCAAATGCAAAAGTTTGATAATGTTTCAATAATAAAAATTAAACAATTTTTTTAAAAGTCAAAATGTGAATGAAAATTAAAAAAAAAATTTTGTAGCAATTTTAGAAGTCTTTTTAATTTGCCACTATTTTTTGTTAAAATTGAAATTCCAACCACTTCTCAGGGGGTTGTAGGGGGTTAAGGGAGGAAAGGACTTGTTATTGGTGACGTTCTTCGATTTCAGCGGCCCAAAAAACGTAGGATTAGAAACCGAACTTGACTTTTTGTGAAATTTAAAATTTTAACCCCCTCCCAGAGGGTTGTACGGGGTTAAGGGAAGGAAGGATTTGTTTTTAGTGGTGTTTTTCGGATTAAGCGACCCAAAAAACATTGAAATAGACACCCTACTCGATTTTTTTTTAATTTGAAACTCCAACCCCCGTGAGTAGGTGCAAGGGGGTAGTTGCGAGAAAATGGGTAGGCAAAAAAAATTTTCATGGTTATATTCGTTTTCAGCGACCCCAAAAACATAGAAATGACCTGACTTTTTTTGTGTGCCTGTGTTATTATGCAACTTCATTTTTAACATCGACAAGTAGTTTACTTTCAAATTTTTAAAGAACCAAAATTAATAAACAATTACAATAATTATGCTACTTACATTTGTTAGTGCGTCTGGAATTATAGTGTTCGACTAATCGAACAGCTGTCTGATATGGGTTAATCAAATGATTGTACCATATGAAAAACGTCAACATTCCTTGATTTGGTAAAAAGAAAATTTCCACCTTCCTGATAATTGTTATTTTAAACATGGTAAGTTTACGTTAGGCAATGAGAATTTTCCCATCTGCTGTAATTTCTCAGTCATTAGTTATTTTGCTACATTAAAAGTTGGTACTATTTTTACCTACATTGAAAGTGTCAAAATCATCAGAGATTTCACAATTATTTCAAATGGTAAAATTACAAAATTTTATGTTTTTCATTTTAGATTCTGTATTTTTGCCGCATTATAAGAACTGCTATTACCAACGATTTTGTAGATTAAAATCTCTATCAGTGATAGTGAAAATTGTAGAAAAAAAATTTCAGAAAAGATTTTATGTTTGCTTAGATTTCTCAAAAAAATTCAAAATTTCACGGGGGTGAAGGTTTTTACCCCAAAACCCCACTATGTTTCTTGGGGGGGAGGGCATGTAAATGTGTCCCCTGGATCCGCGACAAAAACTGTAATACAATAATAAACTTCTTTTCGCTATTTTATTTAAAAAAGTACTTTTAATGGCGAAAATATTCAATGGGACCGTTCTTAAAAACGGTTCCACAGATTATTTTGATTTTTGTGAGAAAAGTTTCTATTTTTCATATACTTTCACTGAAAAACAAAATTTTTACTGATCACTTTTGGGTTGAGTCTGGTTAAGGCACACCGTGGATCGCGTTCAACAGGAGTTTATCTCGATTATTTTGAATAAATTTTACAATTTCAGTTTCTGTTAATGGCTTTCAGCCACAATCGTCCTCTTCATTTTCAAACCATTCGCGGAAAACTTCTGAATTTTCTATTAAGAAATATGGTTGCGAGCAAAGGCAGGAAAGAGCGGCACTAATTTCTTCGGGAATTCTTATGTTCGTAACGTCTTCAACTTCTTCATCATTAGGTTGACAATTAACTGACGACTGCTGAATGGTAACTGTTGATTGTTGATGGCTATCTGGCTCACAAAAATCACCTAGAATATGTTTCCACACCTTTCGTAAAGTTGAATCTTTCAAACTTCTCCAAGCTTCATTTAAAATAGGGAAACAATCATGAAAAATTAATTTAAAAAATCGTCTTTGTCCACGCCACTTTTAACTTTTTTTAAAATTTCACTTTTCTGTTCTATATCCAGGAAGGTTTTTCTCTTTTTTTCATACAGTTTTTAAATAAGTCTAATCAAATATCGTACGTAAAACAACTAGGGAGAACGGTACGCTCAAAACAGACGCTCCTACTTTCTGTTTCTAACCTCGCCCATCACTTCCCTCCTCACTCTTTAATGTCCGAAATCACACTTAACACTTTGTTCTCTCTTTTCGTAATTATCTTCATTTTCATTGATTGTTTTGAGGACCTTGATTGAACTATTTTTCCCGCACTGTTTTTATGCATTATTTTTTAAATCTTGTTTTTGGCCTTCAGCTGTATCGCTGAAAGTTGAACGACCTCCAGTAAACGCAACGTGTAAGGGTATGGTTTCGCGAAAATGCTTTTATAAAGTTGTCATTTAGATCCGGCGTCGCCTCTGATATTCGCGGCTCGGAAATAAATGCAATTTGGAAGGGATTGTCTAATTCTGGGTCTTCCAGATTTAGGTGAGCCATGTCAATTTCCATTTCTTTTAATCGTCGTCTCTCTGCTTGCGCTTTTTCTTTTGGTAATGCCATGTTTGCTACTAGGAAGTAACTATTAATTTCCAGGAATTCGGAAGTATTTAAAGCGGTTTGTCTAATTGCTTCCGTAGTAGAGAGTCGGAAGTGGGGGATCTATGGTGGGGATCCCTCGTCCACGATAGACTGCTTGTCTATGAAATTCTTGATATCTGATGTACGTGACGATGAATTTTTCCTTTCTCATCAATTAAATCATATATACACCTTAAAAAAAGTAATCTTCATTCTAGAGGATTCCTCTAAATGTAATGTAATGTTTTGAATAAATTATTAGACAATAATGGTTATGTATTGATAATAAAGTACAGTTTTGACACATTGAATTAAATGTTGATATCAAAACCTCAACAAAAAAAATTCCTAATGTTATTAATGTCAAGAGAACCAATAATTTTTTTAAATTTGAATAATATAATAAATATTTATTAAATTTAATTATTTACATTCAAAAAGGTAAATTATAATAGATTCCTGGAATAAAGAATGAAATATTGGTTTTTAATTACACATTTCTGAAAAAAATGTCTTGCTTTTTGCTGAGCATCAATACATTAGATTTAATTACAATAATAATAAAAAATGCTATAGCCAGTTGCAAATATCAAAGAAGTTCGACGAAAATATTTAAGAAAATTAGTAAGAAATGTAGATTCATCGAGAGGTTATATTTTCTGTATTTATACTGCCATTCAATATATCCACCCAGATTTAAATCATTTAGTAAATCTTCGAGTCTCTTTTCCATTTTGGTCTTTTGATTTATAACACAACACTATTATGACAAAATACGAAAATTGACAGTTTCAAGAAACAAAAGCGCAAATGTCAAACAGGAAAAAAATGTAATCGATATCATGTATTTACTTTTCCTTTTTTCAAATATACTAAATTTAAACATTTAAATGCAAAAGTACTCCTTTTGTCATTGTTCCATTACAACAAAGAATAAAAATATTCTACAGTGAAATGGAATATTCGTATTTTAAGAGAAAATATTCAGAGGATTTTAGAAGAGGAATTTTTCTCTAAATTTCAATGTTCTGTTTGCATAGGCTCTAATGAATTCTGACTCTCGTTGTTTCTGAGTCAACACAAGACCGTCTAAGCTAGCCTACATTTTAAATTTTCGAAAGCTAATAATTGATGTTCCATGTTCCATTGCCAAACTATATCATTTTTTAACAATTTTATTAACGGGGCAATAGCTTGAGAGATATCCTTCACAAAACGTCTGTACCAGGATATCATACTTAGGAATGTCCGCAATTCCTTAATATTAGTGGGAGGGGAAGTTTTAATATGGCGTCCACTTTATCCGGGTCTGGATGAAGTCCATCAAGATCAACAAGATGGCCGAGGATAAGTGAGTTGGGTCCTTGCGAAGAAACATTTTTCCCAATTCGGCACCAACTTTGCCTCACGGAGTCTAGAAAATACTTCTTTTAATAGTTGCATATGTTCTTCAAACGTTTCAGAGGTGATAACTATGTCATCTCGATAAGAGAATACTCTAGATGCGAGTTCCGCAAAAACGACAAGGTCAATTAAACGATGAAAAGTTGCAGGTGCTGAATGAAGTTCTATGACGGTACCCGATGAATCGATTTGGTGGTTCTCTAACTCGGCAATTAGTTGGGCCTTGTTTAGGGTATAGATCCATTTTACACCCATGATGTAAAAGAGAAGAAAAAGAAATTTTGAAAGGAAAACTTTACAAAAATGATGAGGTTGTTTTAGTGTAACAAGTTACAATAAACTGTGAGTTCACTAATGGTGTAGCTCCTTGAATACCTGTTAACCCCTCCACTTTACTAATTTAGGATATGGTGGGGGTAAAACTAAAAAAATGTCGACTAAAAAATTTTGACGACTTTTCCGACTTCTTTCCGTTTGCAAATTTAGTTAGGAAAACGGTGCAAAAGGATAACGTTCCAGGTACGTGAAGGTATCTTCTCGGTCTCTCGCAGGAGCACCTACAGAAAGTCCAAGTCGATGAGGAACAAGGAGATGATGTAAGGTTCACTTGACACGGAAGCATCCATAGTCAAGTGTACCATACCTCGTATTACCTGAATTCAATGAGGAGCGCCTCAATTCAGTCCAGGTAGCCAGGAACTGGGAGTGAGATCGCTTTCATCTAGCCAGAGGTGCACCTCAAAGCCATTCGGAAGACGAACTGAGGTAGAAGGTGCGAGCCGCCAGGTATACACGGAAAGAAAGGTTGCACCTATAATCTGGGTGTACAAAGTGACAGGATAAAACAAACTGTAGATCATCGAGAAAGAAAGTGCTAGGCACGGGATTTTGCCGTGTATGCTTCTAAAATTTAGGTGTTACGCATAGCACGGAAATACTTTGCACCAGTATTTCTTGTGTGTGCACCTTCTAATATACTGCTCCAACATGGTTTCAAGTGTATACACAGGGATTATAGGTGCAACCTTCTTTCCGTGTATACTCTCGCTAAGCAGCCATAGGCGTTAGCGCGAGGTGGGGGAAGAGAGAGTCGCTGCTACTTACGCCGTCTACTTTCTTTCTCCGGGCGAGTATACTTACGATACGCCTATCGTTACAAAATGTACAACTGCCTTTTTTATATTTATCTATATCTCTCGCTGCTTCGTTTTGGCACGTTTAGAAAAAGATCATTTTTACAAGTATATTCAGGTAAAAAAATGTGCCTCCGCATGGGTTATAAGCCGTTTATGACTTACGGTCTCATCAACTACGCACTGTAGATTAAGGGTAATAAATCTATGTACCTAGCAAACCTTTTTTTGCAACCAATATTCTTTCGAATTTTGAAAATAATTTAGACATTGTTGCCATATTTTCTGAACTGAAAAACAGCGTTGCCAAATTTTAGTTTTTCCCTAATCAAGCTCTTGTTAATTTTCCACAAGTTAGTTACTGTTAAGCACTTCGTACACATTGTCGGTTCAAGTGTTGTACACTTAATATATTTACTTTTCCACGAATAAAATAATATTTTTTATTGGTCAAATATTTATAATTAAATCACTTGTGTCTTAATTTATTTCCTAAACTCCGTTAAACGAAACATGAGACTGTTATGGAAATAAGAGAAAAAAGTTTTTTGTATAAAAATTTTAGATTTTCCTTATTTACAACATGATCATCGATTCAAATCATGTTCACTATTTTTTTCATCTAATTTAGACGTGAAAATAATTATATGTACCAAACTTCAGACGGACTCCGAAGACTTTCTATAAGTTGTTCTCCGTAGGTGTACGGAACCCCAAAAAAGAGCAAAAAAACGACTTTTTACTAATTAAATATTTTACTAGAAATATATTTTGTTTACAGATTATACAAACACTTGTCCACAAGTAATTTGCGATGTACTCTTAATGCTGAGGAAAATGCAAAATTAAAAGAACCTGAGAAGAAAGACCCTAAAATGGTTTTAAAAGATCCACAAGAATTACAACAGCAAGAAGCTCTACATGGTTATATTACAATTACTACAGAGGAGAATGTTGGTATTGTTTCTGGAGTACCTGAAGAACATATAAAGGGTCGGACAGTTCGTATTTATCAACCAGCTAAAAACGCTATGCAGTCTGGTACAAATAATATCAATTTTTGGCAAATTGAATTTGATACTCGCGAAAGATGGGAAAATAATTTAATGGGATGGACCTCAACGTAAGTTTATTTAAAATATTTTCTTATACCCGTGTGGAAAAGTGATGTGGGCCTCCAGCGGGGGCCCTTATGGATCGCCCTCATGCCATGAGGGCCGCATATGGATGATCCATAGGGGCCCCTCATGGAAACGACATGCTCATCGATGAGGGCGATCCATGAGGGTGCCCCTACGGGCGCCCTTATGGGCCCTCACGTTTGCCCTCAAGTTTGCCATAATGTTTTTTAATCAATAATATGAATAATAAAAGTTAATTAATAATAAATAAGCTTAAGTTATGAGTAAATAACATATTTATTTAATAATTATTCAATTTTAAATTAAATTCTTACTCAAATTGAATTTATTAATTAACGTTCTAATTAATTAACTGTCGGATATAATTAAAAGTAATAATAAATTAATTAATTAAAAAATTAAAAAATATGTAATTTATGCATACTATTAACGGATATTTCCATTTTTCAATTAATTCATACATAGAATTAATGATTAAACGCAAACCTGAGAAATAAATAAATCTAACGCATGGGGGGAATCGAACCTACGACCTACGGACTATGAGTCTAACGCTTTACCAACTACGCTACGCACGCTACTTCAAAACGAATGCTAACTTCTTGATGCTATTTAAACTTCAAAAATACCTAACAAAGAAAAGTGCTTAACATCATTTAGTTAAAGTTAAGATATTAAATTATATTTTCCAATCAAATGCAATTTATAAAATATAATTAATTATATGCTTTATGATTATTATCATGAATCATCTCAGGTGAATTTTCAAAAAAAGTGTAAATATATTTTTATTAAAAACGCGTTTTTCGTTGTTTTGAATCATTGGAAACATTCATTTTTTGTTGATAAAAAAATATTTGATTTTTGGACTTAGAAAATTTTGCTAATCGATCATGAGGGCGATCCATGCGGGCCCCTACGGTGGCCCTCATCTATTTTGCCATAAGTGTGAGTGTTATTTTCAAAAAAGTGTAAATATATTTTTATTAAAAACGCGTTTTTCGTTGTTCTGAATCATTATAAACATTAATTTTTTGGTGATAAAAAAATATTTGATTTTTGGACTTAGAAAATTTTGCTAATCGATCATGAGGGCGATCCATGCGGGCCCCTACGGTGCCCCTCATGGATTCGCCATATGGATCAGCCCTCATGGGCCCCCGCCGGGGGCCCCGAACTCTTGAGGGCAAGATCGTGGCTTTTTCCACACGGGTAGACAAGTTTTAAAAGATAATAAAAATTTTCGAATTTCGGTCCAAATTTCACAAAAAAGTTTTTATGTTTAATTATGTTTTGTAATAAACATTAATAAACATTATTATTAATTAATAATTATTTTGAGATTAATTTTCAGTTGGAATAATTTTGCTATTTTTTAAAACGGATTTTTTCTATAAAAAGCAACTTTTATTTAATAAAGTACGCTAATTCACTAATTATCACGCAAATTTTTTTATATAATTAAAAAATTTAGAATTTAAATTTATAAATAATTTATTTTTAAATTTAAATCTAACAAATATTTAATTTTATTCCCAATAAATAATTTTAATTAGTTACAACAAATTAAATTTTAAAAAAATGTATTATTTATACTCTTTTTCAGGGGAGATCCAATGTCTAATATTAAAGTTAATTTTGATACGAAAGATGAAGCAATACAACATTGTAAAAAAATGGGTTGGCAATATTCTGTACAAAAACCACCTGAAGGTCAACCTAAGCAACGTTCATATGGTACAAATTTTTCTTGGGATAAAAGAACTAGAGTAACTACTAAATAATTTGTACAAAAAGCTTAAATGTAGAATGATTTGTGTATAATCTTGTAAAAATTTAAATAAAGTTTTGCGCGTGTCATACCATGTATTGTTGAATTAATGATTTTTAAAAATATAATTTTTTGCATAAATCTTAAATTTTTTTTCCACTTTAACAATTTATTATTTTACTATTTATGTTTATATGGTAAAAATGTATTTAATTGTTAATTAATTATTTATTAATTGTTTGTAATATGTTTATTGTAATTATTTCATTAATATTTTTTTGATTAGTTGAAGTATAAACTGCAAAGAAAATGAGAAATTTTATTTATTGGTTTTGTTTTATCAACTTCGTAACTTAATTATTAATTACGAAATAAAAAAATGTAAGTAATTAAATGAAAATTTGTATTTTCTTTCAATAAAATTACAGGCACTTAATAACAATTTTCGTATTCTCTTATATTTTCCTTGAAACTACAAACACATTGTCACATTGTTATTTTCATCAGACAACTATATATTATATATTTGAATTTCAAATTGTATTGACTTAAGGCTTCTGGATGTGAATCTTTAATTATTTTATGTCATTAGACATAATGTTTTAAACGATTCTAATTTGTATTAAATAAGTCTCTTTGGTTTTTTAAACTTCCTGGCGTCACAATTTTTTTTCTGCATCATTGACGAAGTATTTGTTTAATAGAACTCCAATTGAGTATTTAGTCATGACGAAGAGATGCTTCTGAAATGCGTGCACGTGGATCAATATCTCCATCACATATATATTTGCCTGAAAATTGTTTAAGAAAATTTAATTATGCGAATAAAAGGATATTCGAATGCTGTGTGGGAAAAAATATTTAATAATTTTATTGCAACATTGAATTATATTGCATTGATAGTTTGATAATGAACTTGCTACGAAATTTAATTGAAAAGTCTACAAACCTGAAACAAATCTGCGTTTTACCAAACTGAGTCTATACCCAGGCCCCACAAGTTCGAAATCTACACCTGATAAGGTAGTGCCCTCGCAATTAAATTGTATATGTATTGTCCCTTGAGATCCCGGCCCATTTTCCAAATCCACTCGCGCCTTCAATGATCCAACACCATTTCCTTCACTGTATTGAGATAATTCTGTAAACTTCCATAGTAGACGATTTGTTCCTGACACCCATTGAGCGTTAGGCTTACTTTGGTAACTTTTAAAACCCCCTTCAATTGGAATTGCGACTTGCAGATTTAGTAAAGGGCTAGGTGATGCCATCGCTCGACTGTTATATTTGTAGTCAATCTAGAATAACAAAAAATTACATATTAAGTGGCACGAAGAAAACAAAAACTTTCATAAAATGGTAACATCATTTCATAAATGTAAATTTTTATCGATGAAGCGCATCGGAACTTGGATAATTGTTAAATCTCGTGGCAGAGCACAGCGAAGAGGTGGTGCTACTGTGCTCCCCAGACTGGGACCTTTGAGGTCAACATCTTTTATGTAAAATTTTGAATAATTTCCCTATTTCTCCTTCCAATGTCTTGCTTAATACTAATAACTCAGATTCTTCTCGACCGTCTTCATCTTTAAACTCAAATGAACAATCATTTCCATATGAGTTGATGTGGATTAATAAATCACTGTCCGACGAAGCAAGATTTAATTCAAAATGTTAGGAACCATTCAAAAGCTTGATTGAGTCTACTTCTTCGGAGAGGAATTTGGACAAATAAATACAATCGAGTAGCCTTTGCCGAGCATCTTGGGAAATTAGTAAGCGACCCTCTGCGTATTATAGTCGCTAACGGGAAAAACAAAATCATTATTACCCCCACCTCCTGGAATTTAGCAAATTCTTTACTTAACAGTTCCACTTTCAACTCAGAAGGTTATAAAGCATTCATTCCTCAATCCTTAGTTAGCAGAAAAACCCTAGTAAATGTAGATATAGATCTATCACCTGCAAACATCAGTTCTAAAATTGGACCTGATGACTTAATTAATTCAATATTATCAATTCGCAGACGCACTACTGCAGGAAACACGCATTAAGAACAGGTTGAAATAGTTTTTGTTGGTATATTGATGTGATGTGGTAGCTTTGGTGTTATATAAGATAGTCGCACGCGATAACGCGCAACAAACTTATTTTATTTCACTTGCATCATTGAGTTGAAGGTCAAGCGAGGCAAATTGGATCCATTGAACGAGAATGTTGGGTAGATGTGGCCACTCTCCCAACCATTCTCGGAACGACCAATCATTGAAAAATTTGAGTTCTTAAACATATTTCTCCATACTATTCTTTCTTTTACACCAGTGCTCCTGAGCTGTCTTCCATTCGGAGACGCTAATTCCACTCTCCAGCTCTGTTACCCTCTCGGTGGCGAGATCAAACCATTTTCTCTTTATCATTTTCTTCCATTAAAACATCGTGGCGGACTAAGGCGAGAAGTCTTCTGAGGGAACCAGAACCACTAGGAAGAACCGGCCAAATCCCCGGAATCGCCTGGCCAATAAAAGACAGTTGGCACGTCATCTTCAAAATATTGTGCCTGCTGGGATCCACATTGCGATTCCTCCGCCATATCGACAGATAAAATACCTACGGAAGGAAACTCAAAAAAACTAGAGTTAGAGAAAAAGAACCGCTCCTTCTGGGAACCAACAAAGCCGGCGACCGCAGACGAACTTCCCCCTACACCGGGGAAATCATTAGATTTCTCTCAAGCCAGAGTCGACGAAAAGGAAGACGTTCTTCTTCTGGACAGTTCCTCTATTCAAGAAGAGAATCCAAAACCTAAGATACGCTCTGTCGTAATCGAGCTTGTTAAACGCAAGCTGGTTTTTTAGGGAGAAAGAAGTCCACACAGCAAACGGCCCTTTCAGGGCCACCTTTTTCTCAAAACGTAGAAGGAATTGTGTATAAATATATTAACCCCAATTCATAAAAATTGAGAGCGTAGCCACCCTTTTCATTATAGCTGCGTTACGATGTTTGGGTCTACACAGACCATTTGTGTTTATAAACAACAACCTATTACCCAAAACGATATCTATTGGGGTAACTTTAATGCCCATTACTCCTGTTGGGATGATCGACTCTTTGACATATGAGGTTTTTCTCTTCTCACGACTTGAGACTACACATAGGAAGTACTCATATCAGATGTGACACTACAATGAAATATTTAGGCATTATACTTGATAGAAAACTAACATGGCTTCTCCATGTAAAGCAAATTACTGACGGAGCCATAAGAGCCCTTGGCATTTTGAAAATTGTTTCTAGGGTTTTTTGGGTAACATCCCCGGTTCTTTCTCTTATGGTATATCGGGGCATTATTTGAGCTATATTGGAGTGGGCGCTTCCTTCTTTGTTAACTCTGCTTCTTCCAATCTTAAAATTTTAGACAGAGTTTAGAATGCAGCTCTTAGAATCTGCATGAGATCCACTCCTATTTCGGCATTTTTGCATGGCTTTTGGAAATCAATGTTTTGCCCCCTCAATTTTATTTCCCTTTGTAGTATCAAAAGAAAATAGTATGTGCACCTCGTGGGAGACTGAGATTTCCACTTGTGTGATTACATACTTTGCGCTTGCGGTAATCTCTTATGCCTTCCACTCGATGCACAGTGTACTATTTTCAACTTGATCAATTCACCTAAAATCTCCCATGTACATGATTTTTATCTTAAGGGATAGTTCTGAAACTTACAAGCATTGAATAATTCTTTTTGTAAAATGCCAACTATAACAGAAAAATAATCTGTCCTCGACTTATCCTGAGGGAAAATATTTCGTGGGAAAAAAAATTTACAAATCATAACCTACCGAAAAAGTGAACTAAAATGGAACTGAAAAATCGGTACTCAGAACTCTGTACAATATCAGTTTCAATTTGCTATGTTTGGGGACTGGAAAATTCACATACCGAGGAAACAGGTCGCGAAAAGTTCAATTAAAACTAAATTAAAAGATATTAAAATGCGGCTGATTTGAATCTTATATGCGATCCTTATGAAGTATTTATTACGTACCTTAAGATCTGTATGATTAGGTTCACATTTCCAATAAGAAACTACATGAAATGGGCAGGATGTAGCTCCTTCTCTAGCTTTCACTTGATATTTTAAAATGTCCACATTAAAATATGATGCTGTTGGATTTTGTTCTGCTTGCTTTCTTAATAACGTAGTTAAGGCACTCATGTTGAATTCAAATAACATACTTTCAACACTTGCTTGTGTAACATCCCTAGAATATAAATGAAAATAATTTAATCAAGAATATAATAAATTCTTTTCCAGGACACACTATTATATTTAATATTTTTTAAATAGTATTAAAGAATTACATAGTAAATAGAAAGTTACTTACTTATTGATAAGTTGAGAATTAGGTAAAACTTTTTCCAATCTGTCACTGTTTTTTATACGAAATATCAGCTTTGCAGGACTTGGATTATTGGTTAGTACAGTTAAAATTCCAGCAGGAAACGATAACATCATGTCTCCACTTAATCGTACTTGGCAAAGAGTTTCATTTGGACCTTTAAAATAAGAGTGTACTATTTCATGAAACGCTACTGCCAATGGAATTGTGTCAGCAAGGCCAATTGTTAGTGGAGATGGACCTCTTGATGTGCCCATTCCAACTCCTGATGCTCGAAATTCTAAACTTGCTATACTATCTGCTCTTGAAATCGTTGCTGGGGATATTCTTCCTCTATTAGACTGACATTCACCTCTACGCGAAGGGGGTCTAGGAATATTAATAGTTCCAGTTGGTGTAGAAGAGGAAGAAGAAGAAGATTGTTTTTGAGGTAAATCAACAGCTATATTACCAACTTCCGAAAATAAGTCACCATCTATGCAAAAAAATAATATTACTTAAACTGTTTATTATAATAAAAGATGTAAAAAATCAGTCAGTCTTATTTAATAAGTATTTTTGGCACTTCTATTGGTTGTCTTTTGTAACCGTCAATCGCTTATTTAGTTATGGAAGATTTATAAAATAAAGTTTTGAAATTGAGACAATCAACCTTCTTATTTTTTGAAATTTAATAATTTGTATAGAAAACTACGTTCACCTGGCGCAGCCGGGTTGAAAACCGCTAGGGGTTCAGATTATAAATTAATTTAATTAAACAAATCTGCGGGCGCCAGTCGATTGAAGATAGACAATTGCTCTAAACTTAGTATTTTGCTACTTCAGATTTTGTCTAACTGCGTGTTTAAAGTTAATTATGTTTCTTCTGTTAATTTAAAGCTTTGACCAGACTTAGTTCGAACTAAATTATATCTTTGATTTTTGAGTCCCCTTTGATTGTTAGAACAGGCTTTACCTTGGTAAAGTAAGCAGCTTTTGTGAAACTTTCAACATACCTTGAAATTTTGATGTAATTGCTTGGGAATCAAGTTGTGGTACTAACGGTGACGTTAGAAGTGGAGGACTTTGAAGAGGTGCATAAGGGTGACTGGCAATTGGAGTTGAAGCACTAGATGGTATGCCAGATAAATTGGATAAATTTAAACCAAGCAGGTCTGAACTCGGAGTTCCTGATAACTGTTGTAAGACGGATTGTGACCTTTTCATATGATAATCTGAATCAGAATGCAAATCTCTGCGAACCTGTTGAAAAATAGATTTTAGAACAATACAAACAAAACCTATATTGCTTTATTAATATAATAATAATGCCGGTGCTAAGTTTTAATTCTGGAATAATAATAATAATAATATAAAAACTTTGTCTTACTGTGTTAGTTGACATTAATGAGAGACTTTCAACTGTTGCTCTAAGTTCATCAACACTAGCGCTAATAGGAGTGTTTCCATTACTTAAAGGTTTTATTTCCACATGAATTTTCTTATCTCTCTCATCATCTGAGTCTGAATCAGAACTTGAATAAAAGCATCTTTCACTGTCCCATGAATCAGCTTTAGGTTTGATACAAAATCCATCCTCATCTACTTCAGGTGTAGGTGTTTCAGATTTTCTTCCTTCCTCTTTATCGTCTCTAAAAAAGTATATCAACGTGAAGTAACCCAGGTAAAAATTTTAAACAGGGTAAAATTTTACATAAACTTTAGTCCTATTAAATGCAAATTATAATACTAAAAATTATTAATTTATTAATGTATTACACCACCCTAACATTCTCAAAAAATCGATTTTTTTACATTTAATTTTCAAGGCTATATACTTATGAGTATTTTAAGCCATCATTTATTAACCCTTGAAGCACACCGGGGGTCTGTGAGACCCCAATCTCAACTTTTGCTTAGTATATCTTTTACACATATTTAAATTTGGCAAGTCTGACGCTGTTTGAAGTTTCAGGTACTGACTACATGTTCCGATACCTACCATCTACATTAGACAAGTCTTATGGCTTGTAAATGTTTTGAAAATCGAATTAGGGTCACACTGACCATTCGGTGTGGGGGCCAAAGGCTTTCAACCTATCGCTCTCACTTCGGTCTTTTGCAAAATTTTTGAATGTTTGGTTTAATTTAGGCTTGAACACGAGGTAGAAATGAGGAGAATAATCCCTAAACACCAATATGGTTTTCGTAAAAACAGGTCTGCCATTGACTGTGTGGCTGCTTTTGTAACGGATGTTAGAAATGGTTTTGCCCGGTCTCTTAACACGTTAGCTATTGCTATTGATATTAAGGAAGCTTTTAACAATGTAACACCTGACATCCTTGACGCAGACCTGTTGGATTTGGAAATTTAACCGAATATCATCAACTTTAATACGTTTATAACGTCCAAGAGTCTGATTTCTTTCTCGGCGGATGGCTCTAATCCAAGGGTTTGTGGCATTGGTGTACCACAGGGCGTTGTTCTTTCCCCTCTTCTTTTTAATATATATTTGCGCAAGTTGGAGATGGTACCTACGACCCCTCCAGTGGCTTGGCAGCTTCAACATTCTATGTGGAGCCAAGCAATTTTTTATTCGTACTCTTTTGCGGCCTAACGTTTCCATGCTTACAGCTGAACTGGTTTGAGGACATTAAGTTGCCGCGGAGTTGGATTAATCAGATAACCAGATTGCGTACGGGTCATGTTTGTACTGCCGAACACTTTCAGACAATGCGCTGGGACATGGACATGGGTTGCCGGTGCGGAGCAGCCTTGAGGTCTTTGCCTCACATCTTGTTTTCTTGTGCCCTGTACGCGAAGGCGCGACCGAGATTTTTGAATTTTTTGCGCGGAAGATTTCCGGACCTGGAGCCTGAGGTGGCACCAATTGACGTGATTTGGACCCCTAATGTGGAAGTGGTAAGAGAGCTTGGAGGTTATCTCTGCTTTGATGGACAGTTCGTCTGACGCAAGCGCGACGACTTTAGGTACGCTGCATCGTATAATTCTGCCGAGCCTCTATTTTGTAATCCTCTGACGTTTATTTTACAACGTCAAGGATTCAGAAAGATGCCTCGAATGTTTGAGATGAATGCATTTTCATCTTTGGGGCTACCTTTATATTGGCAAGCTAGTTATTTTATCCCTGTTCTCCCTCCCGTACGACAATATCTCTACCCGAATTGAAATTTCTTTTTAAATTAAAGGGATGAGTACTTTCGAAATGATAGAACTTTGAAAACTGTCTAGGGTCACACAGACCCCCTGTGTGCTTCGTGCTTGAAAAAATAGGTGCCTCCTGTAAAGGTTAAAATATCTCAAAAAAAGAGAAAGTTATATACGGTGGATTTTGATTCGCTAACACAAAATGTATTAATTTAAATGATACAATTTAATGTCAAAAATGTGCCAAACTTACAGATCAGATTTCTCATCCTTGTTACTAGTTACATCAATAGATTCTTTTTTCTTTTTCGCTTTCTTTTCCTTCCGTTTTTCACGTCGACTTCGAAGAAAACCTGTAAAAGGAAAATTATGTAGTTTACAACGTTTTAATTACCATTAATGTTTTTGCAGAAAAATCATTGAGGAACTTAACTGATTCATCAGTAGAGCAACAACCATATATAATTTCAAATAAAAATAACAAGATTATAAAAACAATTCTGCATAAAATTTACTTACCAGCAACTCCAGTTTCAGCATTAGTGCCTTTAGATACTTCTTTCAGTGGCTCCGAATTTTTTACATCTTCGGAAGATTGACTCATAATCTCTGCTAAACTTGTCATTACTTCTTCATATTCTATTAATCCTATTCATATGAAAATATTTTAGCACGAGTATATAGAATATTATAAACTAAAATACAATTTTAATACATGCATAAAAAATACCCAGATAATACTTTAAATTTCGTCAGTATTATATGACAATAATGGTAACTTTTCCGAAAATATTACAGCAATATTACTGAAATATTAATGTCACTTTCCAGCAATATTGCCATGTAATGTTATTGTAATATTGCATTGCAATATTATTGAAATATATAGTTTTAGAAATTTCAATTTTAAATAATTGTGATATACACATGTGACGCGCTGTGAAGAAAGGGACCTAAAAAGTAAACGAATTATAGGTTATATTCACGACCATTTTATCTTGATTAAAAGCACGAAGTATTATACGGAGCACTTACTTTATAGGCCGTTTTGGAAAACACAGCCGATGCTCTTTAATTGTATAAACGGAGAACATAAGGCGCATGTGCCAATTTTAAAATCAAATTTATTTATCACATTAATAGAATATATAATATATGAGCGATTTCACGTGAGATTTTGATCTTTTGTGGATACAGATGTAAGTTTAGAAAAGGCAATATTATTAGTTTTTTTTCTTTTATGAGGGAACTGGAAAATCTGCATAAGCCTTGGTATTTAAAGGAGATACCAGGAGCCCGTGGTTATATGGTGATGACTGCTTTTGTTCTGGTCGACCCACTAAAACCCAAACTGGACTAATCCTCACACTACGCAACTACCGTCAAAGCTTTAAACTTCATAGACGAAGGTCCGTAGGATCACGTTTTCGCGTTTCTTGCCGTTGCAGATCTTTCTGGCCTATTTCTTTCTTGTCCTTGCAAGAGCCTTCTTCGCTGCCTTGAGAGCAGATCGGAAGGCTCTGCAAATTCTTGTACTGGCGATATGGTTGTTATTCACCTTATCACCGTACTTCTCGTTGCATAAGAAGCAGTTTGTGAACTCATGATCAGGTTCACCGTACCTAAAACACGCAGCCGATCTGTCATCCGCCTTACAAACCTTTCCCATGGGGACATAATCAAGACATCGATGTCATCTTCTGATTATCAATCTTCTCCTTATTGGGCACTACATAAAACCTATCTTTATGCGCCCCAAATGCTCCAGCCTGACCGCCTCTTTTTGGTTTTTTTTGAACTTCGCACCTTTTTTCAAAGATATTCAATTTTTCTATAGAGTTCTCTTTTCCTTAACCATAGTTCTACAGTTCTGTTACTATACTTTCAATAGTTCCGTCAATTAAATAAGGAAAAATCGGAAAAACAAAAATAAGGTGCAAAGTTCACGCAGCACCTTTTTTATCGCTAAAAAGAGTTCTGACACGATAAAAAGGTTCGCAATAAATAGTTCTATAGTTCTATAAAAAAAATTAATAGTTCTAAAGAAAAAAATTTCAAAAAATTTTCAAAATTAAGATTCTGAATTTTTAAATTAATAATTTTTAACATCAAACATCCGTACATACACTTTAACTTTTTCTATTGCAATTTTTTGAAAAACTCAAAATCAATAAATTAACAGTTTATCAAAATCTGCTAAAAAATTTTTTAATTAAAATTTATCAAAGTTACAACAGTTCTGACCAGAGTTCTGATAGCACTTTTAAGATTTCTTTAACTTTTTCTATTGCAATTTTTTTGTAAAAAACTTAACAGTGCTAACAGAACACTAGACAGAACTGATGGAAATTTTATGTATTTTAAAAGCAACAAATTTTTAGCGGGCATTGATAAGCTATAACTTTTTTGGTTTCGAGTTTTTCAAAAAATTGCAGTAGAAAAAGTTAAAGAACTATTAAAAGTGCTATCAGAACTCTGGTCAGAACTGTTGGAACTTTGATAAATTTTAATTAAAAAAATTTTTAGCGGACTTTGATTAGCTGTAAATTTTTTGATTTTTTCAAAAAATTGCAATAGAAAAAGTTAAAGTGTATGTACGGATGTTTGATGTTAAAAATTATTAATTTAAAAATTCAGAATCTTAATTTTGAAAATTTTTTGAAAAAAAAAATTATTTTTGAAAATATTTGAAATTTTTTTTTTTTTAGAAATATTAATTTTTTTTATAGAACTATAGAACTATTTATTGAGAACCTTTTTATCGTGTCAGAACTCTTTTTAGCGATAAAACAGGTGCTGCGTGAACTTAGCACCTTATTTTCGTTTTTTCGATTTTTCCTTATTTAATTGACGGAACTATTGAAATTATAGTAACAGAATTGTAGAACTATGGTTTAGAAAACGAGAACTCTATAGAAAAATTGAATATCTTTGAAAAAAGGTGCTAAGTTCACGCGGGTCAATTCAAGTCGCGGATCTCAAGCGTAACTTTTCGATCCACAGACTGTCCCTTTCTCATACAGCCTTGGTAACTTTTGCTGTGAAAGCCTCTATTGAATTCGCCTGCGATTCTAATAAGGATATCTCCTTTTTTTGGTATGCCTAATGCGTACCACTCTCGTGTTGCTGACTTCCGGATTTACCTCCTTGCGTAGTTTGCTCAGAACGTCAGCATACGACTTCCCATTAGAAACTCGGACAACCATGTTGATCCTCTTCTCTCCCTTTTTTCTTTTCTCTGACTCTGACTTTAGAACTTCTGTTGCCTTTTTCTCCGCTTTCGTGGGAGACAGATCTTCTTTAATTTTTTTAATTTAAGGGGAAATCGAGAACATAATTCTGATTCATCCTTTTAAATTAAAATATTAATAAAAAGATAATATTAATAATGATAATAAATATATGCGGTCGTCAGTAACGTAGATCAACGAAAATAAATTTGATTTTCCAATTGACACATGCGCAATAGTTGCCGTTTATGCAACGGGAGAGTCGCGACTCTGATTGTACCTACCTACACGGAAAAAAGGTTTCACCTATAATCATCGTGCAGTCACCGAAAAACACGGTTGCACGCACAGGAAATATTGGTGCTTAGGCCGGCACCTTTATTTTCCATGATGTTCACTGGTTAACACGGTGGCACTACGATATATATCGGTGCACGGCATTGAAATTTAGAGTGTCGCCATACGCGTCATCTTAAATTTAGATGCATGCATGCATGCCTACACTTCTTTTTTCGATGCTCTACACTGTGATTTCAGCTGTCATATTGTGAATCTGGTTTATAGGTGAAACCTTCTTTCCGTGTATGTAAGTAGTTCAATTCTCACTGATTTCTCCCTTACTTTGCTCTTCGGGTACAGTCACATGGTGTAGATTAGAAGTGTAGATTTCAGCTAATCAGGCGATTGTAGGCGATTTCTTGTTTCTCTACCCAACGTTCCTAAACGCATCCGTTTTAAACCGAGTAAATAACGTGACTATGTACACTCTACTGTTTTGCTATTTCGTGAGCTTTATAAAAGTTAACAAATATTTTTAAAAAACAATAATATTCGAAAATAAAACATTCTACTTTCGAACATTATGGTTTGTTGTTAAACAACACGTTATTAACTCGGTCTAAAACGAATGTGTAGGAACGCTGAGTAGAAAAACAAGAAATCCCCTGCAATCACCTGATTGGCAGAAATCTATTCAGCTAATCTGTTCCATGTACTCTTATTATACCCTGCTTGCCTCGTGTTGACAGCGAGAAGATTTATCATACACCACACTGCAGTGTTGATGGTAACTATTTTTTTATGGATATTCAGTTGAGTGTAGTTACCATTTACACTACAACGTGTTGGGAAATTTACAGAAGTCACAAATGAACAAAACCTTAAATACAAAAGTAAATTTCAATTCTTACCTGGTTTTTCAAAACCGGTACATTTACTTTGAACAAACTGCTGCAATAATTCTTCGACTGTTAAATCGAGGCAGTGATTTTTAAAATCTGCGTGTACTTGACCTACTTCTTCGTGGTTTGTTTGAAGAACGTCCATATATATTGCTAAAAATTCCTTCATTTGCTTTAAATGCATTTCTTCTATTACTTGAAATCGCTTTAAAATATAAAAAATATTATCACTATAGATTATATTATACCTTCATTACGAGTTTAAGGGTTTATTATTTTTCATACTGCGTTTTAAGATTGTTTTATGACTTTATAATTTAAAGTGATTTGTGACCTCGAATATTTTAGCTAATAATCTATTTTAATTCCCTAAACCTATCAGTCTTCAAAGCTTTATAATGTGGGTTTCTTTGCAGGTGGGTAAAGAAATAAAAATTTAATAAATACTTACCCTACAAGCTTGACTTATTTTGCTTTCAAAGTCGTTTCGAATAATGCTATATTTTTCAACAAAAGTTTTATAATCATCTTGCGCTTTCTTAAATTTTACTTCAGCTTTCTCAAGCTCACGTTGACTTGCATTATCTTTTCTTAACTTTTCTAACTCAAAGCCACGTTGAAAACAAATGTCTCTAGCTTTTTGTAATGTGACAGTAACATTCTGTATGCTCTGAACAATTTCAATAGTTGATGCCTCTTCTTCTTTTACCTATAAGGAACGTAGTCTTCAATTAACCAAATAATAATAATATTAAATTATTTGTAAAAAACATCGATTTTTAAAGCTCTAAAAGAGTCAAATTACTGTATTTTTCTTAGTCACATATTTTGCAACTCTAAAAGATAGAATATTAAAATATGAGTGAAATATACCGTTTTATGCTTTTTATGAAGTTCATCTGAATATTTAGATACATCTTTAATGAGCTCACTGACTTTTTGTGCCATTTGCAAATGTAAACCTGCCAATTTTTCAAGAACAGCCTTTAAAGACACCCATACAGGCGTAAATGTCCCTTGAACAGAATTGCTACTGCTAACTTGTTTTGCTAATTTACTAAAAAGTTTATAATTGTTGTCTTCAATAGCCGAACGTTCCCGAAAAAAGTCAGCTAACTCCTTACTTGCGACAACACCATGCTTCATATTATGATACAGAACATCAAATCCATTATTTTTTTCTCCCTGTAAAAATTATTTTAAAAATTACTATGTTATTGAATGGCCCCTTGCATAATTTTTTGCATTTCTTATTAATTGGGACTTTTTTCTTCTCATTATATACTTGGTCAAAAAACGTCTACTTGATACTTGAGCGATTAATCGAACTATTATATAGTGGTTTAAATTTTGATACATACAAATGTTTATTTAAACATATATTTATAACGTTTCTACTTAAAAAACGTACATAAGATCTCACATGAGACCACAGATAAGTATTCATGTGAGATTACTTACAAGATATATACAGAAAAATACAAAGGACTAGACAAGTTAGATGTACTAATAAATAATATATTAATTTATTTTAATACACTGGAAACTCCCAAGAGCGTACGGCATTAGTCTTAGTCCGCTCTACGGAAAAATGTCCTCAGGGCCGTACAATGAATTACTAGTGCTTTTAGCAGAATACATTCTACATATTATTATAAATATTAATAAATTTTTAATAATAAGATTTATAACAGGCTTATCGGTCAAAAATATTTTATTAATTTATTATAAAAATAAAATTATTGTGTCGACGTTTCGGGTCGGTACCAACTAATCTTCAGGACTAAAAAAATAATATAAATAACATAAATTAGTTTTAAAAAAATACTTGAATTATTTACAATTATAAAATTAAATAACATACCACTAAATACTAATTATTAAAAATTTTAAGATCAATGTGAATGATTGATATTAAAACACACATGAGGAGGACTGAAGTGAGGTAACATATAGTTAATAGAGAGGTAACAAAATTTAAATTTGAATCCCAAAAACTGTTATTGTTGTGAATCAGAACTATTTTTATTATTGGCAAAAATTAAATTATAATAAAATGAACTGAGATTTTGAACATCTGTTTTGAGATTTATGTTTTTAGGATTATTGGAAATATGTAACATTTGAGCCGCCGGAAAGTAAAAAGGCGCATAAAATTTGTACGGCCTAAAATCAAAATTTAAAAATTTTCTAGATTATTACAAAGAACGGAAAGAGGTGAAATAAAATATTACATAAACGTTTGTCTATTTTTTATATTAATTATTAATCGCAAGAAATTTATTGTTATTATTTCACGATAGGCCGATGAATTGCACAGAAAGCGGCATATGGAAAGATTAGATGACGATTTCTAAAAATCGGCCTCCTAAAAAGTCACGTTTAAATGAACAGACTGCTAACAATTTTGATATAATTTTTGATGCACAATGCGAACAAGCGTTAGTAGACATAGAAACATCCCAAGCAGGATCTTCTAAAACTAACCCTAATGAGAATACCTCATCAAAAAATTCAGAATGCGAACGTTTACTATTAGAAACAGAAACATGTCAAGCAGGACCTCCTAAAACTAACTCTAAACCGCCTGCTATATCAAAAAAATCCACTGGAAATGTTTGCCAAGTCAGAACAACAAATTTAATAGGCAATGCAGTTTTTGATCTTTATTCACTTGTACGTCACATTAAAGTTTCTATTTACAAAAAGTATTTAATCAAAAACCGAATTCAAATAGACATTTTTTTAGGATTTGGAAAAATTGTTAGACAATTAGTATACTGGGAAATTATTTCTTGCCTTGAATAGAGAAAAAGTTTTAAATTCTGATGCTCAAAAAAAATTGGTTGACATAATTATAAATACCCTTATGGAAAAGCCATTAATACCGGATAAATACAGTACTAAAATTCAATTGTAAGTCATTACAATCAAATTATTAACTTATAAATTCGTTGGTTGAAAAAAAAAGTTGAGGGCAGAAAGATGCCAATTCAGGTAAGTGTTAAAAAACATGCCATTTCAGCATAAATGTGAAAAACATGACATTTCAAGTGTTTAATTGTTTTGTGCATTTTAGACGAATAGAAATAAAATAAAAAAAACAAAAAGTTTTATAACTTATATTTTAAAGTGTATTATTGAAGGTTGAAGATTAATTTTACAAAATAATTACTAACATTAATCGTAGTGATGTCATAGTACTTTTAACTTGAAATAACCAAAAAGTTTGATGCATCTGAAAAGGCATGTTTTTCAACAATTACTTGAATTAGCATCTTACTGCCCTCAACCGCCGAATTATTTTATAAAAAATTATTAATTTTCATAAATATTTAACAACAAATTCCAAAATGTTTCCGCAAAAATCAATAATGCACTGAACAAGTGAAATATAATTTTGAAAAAAATTTAACAATTTTTTATATTCGTTTTAAGGCCGCGTTTGAAAAATCACAACTTTGCTACTTTAGCAAATAAAATAAAGACAGTATTTCCAAAAGAAGACGAAAGCGAATATTATATACCACCAAAAACCGATGGACCCGAACAACTTATGAGTAAAGGTAAACTGCCAGATAAATACCGAAATTGGATTACACCTCAGAGAAAACTTGGCTTCTTTGTAGAAAAGGAAACTGCACCAGAAAATAATGCTAACGAAGAAGAAATTAATATCAGACGTAAGCAATACACCTACTATAAAATTCTTTTTTTTTATTTCATTTTATTTAAATAAAAATTGAATCTATAAATGTAAATTATTAAATACGATTAAAATACTAAGTTTTAGATCAAGAGCGTTGCCAAAATGAGGCTGTTCAGTGGCTAATGAATAATTTTGAACCGTGGGATTTAGTTGTCAAAAACTTCACAAAAAGCCAAGATTTTCGACTCAAAGATTTTCAGTCAGTTCCTGGAAATATTGAAACCATATTTAAACATCGGCCCGTATTAAAGCTATATGAAGGAATTAATTGAAATTTTGGATAAAATCATTTTTATATTAATTTTTTGCAAGGAATTCTTTAATGATAATATAATCATTAAAAATGATTTTGTACTAAATATAAATTAAAATCTTTATATAGTTGAAAACATGATCTCAGTCTCCTTTTAATTGTCACATAAAAAGTAAATAATTTATTTAATAAATATTGGATTTATTTGTAATTTTTCCTTAGAATACAAGAATTTTGAAAAATATCGAAATAAAAAAAAATGTTCATTCATTTGAAAGTTCAAAATTTTAAAGGCATGTAATAAACTACTACTTTAGTTAAATTAAAATTGTTCCATAAAATTGTAGATAGACAGTGATTTTGCTTTTCAATTTAGTAGAGAAGGACAGTTTTTTGTTGAATGGAGACTAGATAAATGCTATATATGTCTTTATTGAATCGGCGGTATATAAAGTCTCAACAATTTTGAAAGCGGTAGACTTGTGCTACAAAGCTTTTCATATTCTCCATGCACAGTATCCAGTGATTTGTCCTCAAGTCAGGCTGCTGATACAAAAGGGAATCTACAAACAGAATACTGCGTGGGATAAAACAATTGCAGGTGTAAATACAATTTTACGTTGTATCCAAGAAGAGCGCGAGATTTAAATAAAGTACTTCTGCGAGTTTTAAGATTTTGCATCTTTATAGACTTTTGTTAAGTCATAACGGTACGTAATAGTTAGAAGCTTGAATAATTGACCTATTAAACAAGAAATCAGGAAGCGTTTATTTAAATATGTTAGTTTTTGTTTAATGTTTATCATGTTTCTATGTTATATTTGCGGAGATCAATTCAAAACTCCATCATTTTTGATTCGTCATTTTCAACTGCAACATTTTCTTGCTTTGAATAATCGATATAAATGCAAACAAGGCGATTGCATTTTTGAATTTTAAAATGTTTATGCTTTTAAAAAGCACATTGAAAAAAAGAACATTATGATTCTCTGAAAATGACAGCAGAAAATTTTAATATAAGTTTAAGTGTTCCGTATTTCCCGACATTAGAAACAATACCTGAGGATAAGCCTAGTTTTATTGAAAAATCACCCTCGTTAAAAGTTACGCCACTTGAGTTAAAAAATATATCAAAAGATTCAACCGTCAATTTTTTACTGAAATTGTACAATCACAACTGTATCCCAAGAAGTATTGTTCAAGATATTGTCGAATTCACTACGGAATTTTGCGTTTCTGGTCCTCTCGATATTATAAAAAATACAATTTTAAGTACAATTAATTCCGAAAAAGAAAAGCAAAAATTTGCAGATTTGTTCAAAGTTGTCGAAAACCCGTTTGCCGAATTAGACACGGGATATAAAGGTTTGAAATTTTTCAAGTCCACAGGATTTTTTATCGAACCAAAACCATTCGTCGTAGGTCAGTCACAGGTTAAAAAAAAGAAAGCGGAATTGAAGTTCAAACTCCTACTAATTTAACTGGTCAATTAATATCCGTAATAGAAACGTTAAAATGTTTTCTGTCATTACCCGGAGTATTAGATATGATTTTGAATCATATGGATTATTTGGAGAAAGAAACAGATTCTAATTTTATGTCTAATATTATTCAAGGAACATTGTGGGCTAGCATAAAAGCAAAGTATCTGGACAAAATTGTTATACCTATTATAATTAACTACGACGAATTCGAAGCAAAAAACGCGATGAGTTCTCATGCCGGAATTCATAAATTAGGTGCAATTTATTGGTATATTCCTGTTTTACCGCCACAGTTTCGAGGTTCACTGAAAAATATTTTTTTAACGTTACTTTTTCATGACGATCTCCGAGCGGCATTTGGAAATCAAATGTGTTTTCGACAACTTTTAAAAGAATTAATTAAATTAGAGACTGAAGGATTATTTTCTTTGTATGCATACCCGGGGATAATTTAGGAGTCCATAAAATCTGCGGATTAGTTGAAAGTTTTAGTGCGAATTATGCATGTCGTATATGTCGAGTCAGAAAAGAAGAACTTCGTAAACAAACAGTAGAAGATGAAAAATTGCTTAGAAAAGAAGAGGAATACGAAAATGATTTAAAAACAGATAATGTTTCTGAAACAAGTACAGGAAGGAATTGCATATGGAATGTACTACTTGCGTTTAATATATACGTCAACATATATTTGGATTTGATGCACCATTTTTATGAAGGGGTCTGTTTATTCCATTTAAGTAGAATTTTATTACATTTTATAAACCAAGGGTATTTAAGGGTTCATACCACTTTACACGCTTGAAAATGAAGCTATTTTCTATAATTTTTTTACGATTCCTAAGGATTATATTGATCTGAATTTTTTTTTAGTTCAATAAATACACTTTTTAACTTTATAAAAAACCTCATTTTATTCAAAAAATATTATTTGTTTATATATAATTTAACAATAATTTTAGACCTACTAAAAATACCGATGCCAGCTGCGGGATTGATTTCTCAGGTTAGAAAAATCTAAAACACAAAATTCAAGTTGATTTATCTTCAGTAGGACTGCACCTATCGCCCGAACTAGAATTTTTAATTTTTATGCAAAAATAACAAAATGGCGGCAATTTAAAAATTTTTTTTCGAAAATTAAGGTTTTTTTTGGCAGTTTTAGGGTTTAAAAAAATAGTAAAAATGAATATTTTTTCATAATTCTAGTTCCGGCGATACCCACTTATGTGACGAAGATTTTCGTAAAAAAATTTTGAGAATCGGTCCAGTAGTTTCCGAGAAAAACATCCCGCGGTTGGCATCGGTATTTTTAGCAGGTCTAAAATTATTGTTAAATTATATATAAACAAATAATATTTTTTGAATAAAATGAGGTTTTTTATAAAGTTAAAGAGTGTATTTATTGAACTAAAAAAAAATTCAGATCAATATAATCCTTAGGAATCGTAAAAAAAATTATAGAAAATAGCTTCATTTTCAAGCGTGTAAAGTGGTATGAACCCTTAACGCTCGACGATATAAATGAACGATTATTGGGGTTTGATTACGGTGCAATGGACGTAAATAAAGTTCCATTATTAACAAAAGAAAAACTAAAAAATGGAACATTATAATAATTATAATAATAATAATTTTAAACAGAAATAATGGTCAAAAAAATGCATTATTTTATCACAAAAATTGATGTATTAATCAAAAATATTGGTAAAAAATCAATTTTTTAATCTAAAATATTGATGAAAAAACAATTTTTTTATTAATAATATTGGTGAAAAAAAATCTTTTTTAAAGAAAATATTGGTGAATA
Source organism: Leptopilina boulardi (assembly GCF_019393585.1). Classification (NCBI taxonomy): domain Eukaryota; kingdom Metazoa; phylum Arthropoda; class Insecta; order Hymenoptera; family Figitidae; genus Leptopilina; species Leptopilina boulardi. Next base: position 2,731,916 of record NW_026137948.1, on the reverse strand, counting down.
AAAATTATTATTTAATTAAAAAAAAATTTGGTGAAGTTATTTTTTTAGGTAAAATATTGGTGACAAAAATTTATTTCTTATCAAAAAAAAGTTGATAAAAATATGGGTGAAAAAATGAATTTTTTTATCAAAAAAAAGTTGAAAATATTATTTTAAAAGGAAATAATGGTAAAAAAATGTATTATTTTATCAAAAAAATTAATGTATTAATCAAAAATATTAGTAAAACAAAAATTTTTTTAAAGGAAATATTGATGACGAATAATAATTATTTAATGAAAAATATTGTTGAAAAAATTAATTTTTTTTGTCAAAAATACTGTTGAAAGAAATTAATTTTTTATCAGAAAAATGGTGAAAAAAGATATTAATTTTAAACGGAAATATTGGTAAAAAAATTAATTATTTAAACAAACATATTGGTGTGACATTTATTTTTTTTATCGGAAATATTGTTGGAAAAAATAAATTTTTTTCCAAAATTTATCTGAAAAATCATTATTTTTTAAAGGAAATATTCATGAAAAAAAATTGTTTTATCAAAAAAAATAAATTTTTTTAATAAAATAATACATTTTTTCAACAATTTTTTAGATAAAAGTATAAATTTTCATCAATTTTTTTGATGAAATAATACATTTTTTCACCATTATTTCTGTTTAAAATTATTTTTTTCAACTTTTTTTTTATAAAAAAAATTAATTTTTTTCACCAATAATATTAGTTTTTTAAAATAAAATAATACATTTTTTTCTAATATATCCGTTAAACAAATATTTTTGTTTTTGATAAAAAAAAATACAGAAAAAATTCAAAGAAAAGAAAATAAGAGTTCTGCCACCTACTTGCTAAAAAGCGCGACTCTATTGATTTTATCGACAAATGTTGATAATAAACTGTAATAGATTGAAATTAATAAAAACAATAAATTTTTATAAACGGAGAGAAGGGCGTAGTAGATCTTACTACTATCTCAGTTAAATCTACTAAACAATATCGTTCATTTTGGACGGACTAAACATTCAGTTAAATGAACGATACTGTTTAGTAAAAAAATTTACACGATTATTTGATAGACTTTTTTGAACGAAATATGAGCTTTTTGTCCCACTATGCAACGATATAGAACTTTTAAAAATTTATATTTAAAAATTTCAATTTCATTGAAATTTTATCAGTTTCCCCTGACACCGCCTACTATTTGAATTTTTTCTGTCTATAAATGCAATTAAAACAATTTTGGCAGGTATGTTTTGAAAGGTTTTTTCATGCTCTTTCCAACAGTGAATTTCGTTTTTTAAAATTTTTGAATTTTGACCTTGATTTTCTATAATTAAACACAAATTTGCTATTTTCATTCAAATCGGTGCGTTTTTTTAGGGTTCCGTACCCAAAGGGGGAAGCAAGGCATGTTCCCCCCCTAGCGGCCACATGAATTTATCTAGAGGACTGAAATTTGGTACACATATGTATTTTGACGTGTAGATTACAGGCAAAATATAGCGAATCTCATAGGAATTGATTATCATGGCGTTGTCAAGGAAAAAAATCCTCCTAGCGCACACACTATTTGACCAAGACAGTTTATATTTGGTATACATGCGTATTTTTGCGTATAGATTACAGGAAAAATATAGCGAATACGATTGGAATTGATGATCATATTGTTTTTAAAGAAAACTCATATTTTTAGAAAAAATCATGAATTTTTCGAATAAAAAAAGAAGAAAATTTTATCTTAAGGGATTCAAATTTATACATTTTTACGTATTTTCACGTGTAGATTACAAAAGAAATATAGTGAGCTGAGATGTTTTTCCGATCTGTATATAAATTTTCAGAATGTCGATTTTTTTTGTTTTCGAGATATTAAATGTCAAAGATTTTATGTCGGCGCGTGCAGCGAGGCGGTCGACTCATACCGCGCCACGGTAGCTGTTAACACTGGCGCGCACGGACATAAAATCTTTGATATTTAATATCTCGAAAACAAAAAAAATCGGCATTCTGAAAATTTGTATACAGATAGGAAAAAACCTCAGCTTTCGTTTGCAATTATTTATTTTAAAAAAACGCATCGATTTTAGTGAAAATAGCAAATTTATGTTTAATTATTATTATTTAACTCAGGACATTACACGTAAAATGCCTCATGACAAAGCAACGAATTCCCATAAGTAGGTACCAATGTAAGATTTTAAAAAAACTAAATCGGTCGTAACTTTTTTCACAAGTACCTATAGGTCTCAATTTAAGTACATCTCTATAAAAGCTTTATCTCCCTGTAAACCAAATTTTACTAACCCTTTCACTGTCAGCGACACATACGTTGTGTCGTGATCATGTAAACACAAAATAAATGAAATTTTCTATACAAATTGTAAAATAAATTCTTTTATATCATTATTCGCACTCTACAGATATCAATGATATTTGTTTAAGTAATAATTAAATAATTATTTATTATTTTTAAGTAGTATAACAATTGAAAAGCTTGTAAAAATCACATTTTTTTTAATTTAACCTACATTAGGTGTATAAGGGTTTTTCGGGTCGCTGAATTCGAATTTGACCTTTAAATTCCAAAATTAAAAATGGCGGGTCTAAAATAGCTGACATAATTTTTAAAATTTTAACGGATTTTAATAAAACTTGGTATAAGGGCGTTTTCGATGGTACTGAATTTGAATTTGACCTTCAAATTAAAAAATTTTAAATGGCGGATCCAAAATAGCGGACATAATTTTTAAAATTTTAACGGGTTTTTATGAAACTTGGTATAAAGGGGTTTTCGAGGGTGCAGATTTCTAATTTGACCTTCAAATTAAAATTTTAATTCAGCGACCCAAAAAACCCTTATATTCTAAGTTTCATGAAATTCTGCATAAATTTAAATAATGTCCGCCATTTTAGTTGCACCATTTAAAATTTTTTTTTTGATGTCATATTTGAATTCAGAGACCACAAAAATCCTTATATACTAAGTTTCATAAAAATTTGCCGACCAGAATTGTTGGACATTTTGGGACAATAGTGTCAAATTTTTTCTAACAGTGAAAGGGTTAAAATCTTAACGTTAATTCTCTTTACGATAGAACCCCTTTAATATACATAACCAAAATATTGGGCCTTATCTCAGGTATTGGGCTCGAACTTTTTTTGCAATTGTGTAAATTCGTAAAAAAACTATGTGGAGGTCAGAGATTATGATTACGAAGTCAATTTTCAAATTGGTCCCGGACACAATATAAGGCCACATAGTAAAAAAAGTTTTTTTTTAATTGCACTAATAATTTTCAGCATCAAATTTGAAATCCGCATAAACTTCTGCTCTCAATTATGTGCTACACATAAACAAAGCTTGGGGCCTGTAGGGTCTTCATTGGTTGTCCCAATTTGAAAATTAACTTCTAAATCGAAATCTGTGACTTCCAAAACTCCCGAGTAGTAATTTTGGCGAATTTACTTAAATGTAGAAAAATTTCAAGACAAATACTTGGGGTAAGGCCCAATATTTGGGTCATGTATACTACATGCCTGATCGCAGAATTTTAACGAGATTACAAACTTGCTATTAAAAATTAGTGGTCTCATTTTAAAAAATATTTTTTTTATTGTTGGCCATACATTAGGCCCGAGCCCAATTTGAAAATTGACTAAAATTGTAATCTGTGACCTCAACGTCCAAGTAATTTTATCGCAATTAATTAATTATACTCCAAAAAAGTGTAACTGTTATAAAAACAAGGTTATGTAACTGTTATACAGGGTGTTCAAAAAGTATAAAAATGGTCAAATATTTTTAAAAATATGCATTATCCAGAAAAATTATCAAAACAAAAGTTGATCCGAATGAAGACAATTTTAATATCCACAAAATTGGTCCCGGGCCCAATGTAATGCCCAAAATAAAAAAATGATTTTTTAAAATGAGACCACTAATTTTTCAATATCAAGTTCGTAATTCTGCTAAAATTCTGCGTTCAGATATGTAATATACATGACTTATTTACTTAGTTATAGAAAAAGTTCGGCCCCAATACTTGGGATAAGGCCCAATGTTTTGGTCATGTATATTACATGTCTGAACGCAGAATTTTTGCAGAATTACGAAATTGATATTGAAAAATTAGTGGTCTCATTTTAAAAAATACTTTTTTTTATTTTGGGCATTACATTGGGCCCGGGACCAATTTTGTGAATATTAAAATTGTCTTCATTCGGATCAATTTTTGTTTTGATCATTTTTCTGGATAATTCATATTTTTAAAAATATTTGACCATTTTTATACTTTTTGAACACCCTGCATAACAGTTACATAACCTTGTTTTTATAACAGTTACACTTTTTTGGAGTATAATTAATTAATTGCGATAAAATTACTTGGACTAAACAATTAAATTGAAACTAGTTGATATTCATATAACCTATCTAGTAAAGATTTTAAACATTATCGTGGAAATTTCAGACGAACTTTTAACATTGCTAAATTGTACTAATATATTATTTTACATTTTTATATAATTAAAATCTGCAGATGGATATTTACAAGAACATTTTTTTCACTGTATAATGTCATTTTGTATATTTGATTAATGCTGACAAAAAAATGCGAAAAGTAGAAAACGAACGAAAAGTTTTTGTGTTTAACTGTCCATTTAGATTGACGTGTTGGCACTACTGAAGGCGTTATTTTATATCCGCCTAAATTAATATCTAGACATTACATTAGACGAGAGACAAACTAAATATTTTTATAACTGATTGCAGGACAAAGACAAATTAATTATAATTTTACGTATTTTACAATCGTACAGCAAAAAAAAACAAGAATAGTAACAAGCATCTTCTACAATGATAAGATTCATAAACTTAAAAAATAATATTACAATAATTTAGAAGTGCTTCAACAATTTACAGCAAATTTCGCTTAATAAATTGTTTGCCTTTTTGTCTTGACAGTTTATTTGATTTTATACCAAAAAAAACTTAAAAATACACGAGTAAACGTTAAAAAATACAATTTTTAATATTTAGGTTAACGAAAAAAAAGCACGGGACAAAATAAAATAACCTTAACATGGGATCGGAAATAAGTAACTAATATTAAAAATATTGTACATACCCAAAAATAATCAACGAAATCCACAGTCATGATGATCTGTTGATTCAAACCATATTTTGCTTATTTTAAAATTTGTAATCCAATGATTACATGTGACAATAGTATGTGTTTATAACTATCATCTCTTTTATTCAAGCAAATTAAGCATAATAAATATAAAACAAGTAAATCTATATTGTTCTCTTTTTAAAATATTGCATATCTATTAAAACTCAATTAAACACTTAATAATATTAATAAAATTACATCTTCTCTGAGCCAACATTTTCTTTTTAAAAATAAAATTTATAATCAAAGGCCACCGCAAACATATGTCGATATCTTATTCTTATTAAAAACTGCTATCCAAAGCATAGCAGGCTCTGTCAACTTGACTTGTTTTCATTGTAAAAAGACAATTGTTGACTTTAGGGATCTCACAAAGGTGTATCAATAGTCTTCAGCCACTCAGCACATTGAAATTATAAAACGTAAATCGTAAACTTTAATGTGATGTAGAAAAGGATAGAAGATATTTTTGTCTTTTTCTTTCTCTTTCTTACGTGTTACGACTTATAAAGCATTTGGGTCATTACACAATAGCTCGCAAACGGAATGTGTGAAATAGAAAAGGACACGAATACATCTCTCTTCTTTTCTAACTCATGCATCATATATTTAGGCCTAAGCATAATAGCTTCGCATAAGAACATTCTTTATTTCACTCATTCTTGTACGTTACCATGACGACCTAGGCTCTTTTCCCTTTCTCTTCCGTTTGTTCCGTACTTATGGAGCTTCTACAATAGGTCCGAGAGGCAAGTGCAAGTCCAAGTCCGAGTGGCTCGGACTTTGTTGCGCGCGCAACATTATTAATTAATTAATAATGAGTAATTACCATCAATTATCTTAAAAAAATAAAAATTATACGATGCGCGCGTAACAAAGTCCGAGCCACTCGGACTTGGACTTTACTTTCGGACCTATTGTAGAAGCTCCATTAGAGTACGGTCACACTTCAACAAAAACTAGTGAATGTTTAGTAACTTTCTAATTACAACCAAAAGTTATGTAAAATTACTAGAAAGTTACTAAACATTCACTACATTTCGTTGAAGTGTAACCGGTCAATTTATGCGCACAAACCTAATTTTGGTCTACGCGCAAACTACTTGCCACCTTCAAGCAGATTCTACAATGAGCACGTTCGTATATGTACGTGAACGTAAACAAGCAAGTTCAACTTGTGACATAGCGTGACGTCACTTTTCAAAATGGCAGCTCGTCGGAAGACATGCAATGCATTGAAGTCAATGGAGCGAATCAGTTTTTTTAAAATAACTTTTAAATTATTAATTTTTGTACCCAAGGGGCCATCCATAAATAACGTTGCACTATTTTTCACCATTTTCGACTCCCCCCCTCTCTCATGTTGCACATTTTGCATTCATTAGCGCCATTTTTTCTATTGAATGTTGCAAATTCTTGACCCCCCCCTTCAAGCGAAACGTTATTTATGGATGGCCCCATAAACGGTACGTTATATCGTTAACGTAACGTTTATGTGCTAATTCTGATTCATTTTGGATTCAGCTTTAAGGGTCTGTCCACAATAGACCAAAAACATGAACGTAACGTATCCGCATTTAAAATACATTGTAATGTTACGTTTACGTTCATGTTTTTGGTCTATCTGGACAGGCCCTTAAAGCTGACTCTATACATTGATTGCGTGAACGTGAACGTGCTGATGTCAAGGCTTAAGCAGAATAGATTCTTGAATAGAAACGCAATCATATTCAATCAATCTATTCTGCTTTGTCCTTCACCCATTTGAATAATATTGTGACGTCAGTACGTTTAAGTCGATTTCTGCGCAGCCAATGTAGACTTACCTTAAAGACTCCGTCCCACGTTGGCGTAAAAGCGACGGCGGAAAGCTTAATCTATAAGAGTGAATGGGGCAAAAAGATATCACTATCTATGTCACTCTCATGGTTTACGCTTTTCGCCGACGCTTTACGCCTACATAGGACGGAACCTTCCAGGAGACTTCACAAATTGCATAAGCTTTTGCTTCGCATTTGTAATTAAATAAATTACTAATTAATTAATGACTAATTTGTTCGTTTTTGTTCATTAAATTTAATTAATTAGTAATTTATTTACTTTTGCCTGGAAACTGTTGCGCGTGTACCGTTTTGACTTAGGCTGCAGTCCCATGGCAGCGTTTTGCGTTGCGTTTTGTCAATAGACCATGAGTGTAAAAGAGATGCAGATATATGTTTGCTATGTTTACACTCAGGGTCTAGTGACAAAACGCAACGCAAAACGCTGCCATGGGACTGCAGCCTTAACAAGGCAAGGCCGTTTCCGAATTGGGATTTTTAGCGCACTTTTGATAAAGTGTATACTTGGTAAGTATGCAGTGTTCTTTTTTTCGCACAGAAAAACAAGATCACTGCATACTTCACGAGAATACACTTTATTGAAAGTACGCTAAAAAACTCATTTCGGAAACGGCCCAAGTCAAATGCAAAGCAAAAGCTTAAGCAACTTGTTGTGAAACCACCTTCATGATTTATGCTTTCTGAGAAAGGTCGTTTCCGAATTGGGATTTTTGTCGCACTTTTGATAAAGTGTATACTCGGGAAGTATGCAGTGTCCTTGTTTTTCAGTGCGAAAAAAGGACACTGCATATTTCTCAAGTATACACTTTGGGTGTTTTCGGGAGTTGCTGACAGTATACTGACAGTAAAAAATTACCCAATCAGAATAAACATGCTGATGGATCAGCCAATCACAACATACTGACAGTATACTTACAGCAACTCCCGAAAACACCTATTAAAAGTGCGTCCAAAATCCCAATTTGGAAACGGCCAAATAAAGAATGTTCTTATTTCACTCACTCTTATACGTTACCATGACGACCATACTTAGATAGCTGAACTGTGGCCGTACCCTTAATAGCTTTGCAAGCAGCCGGTCTTAATTGTTGAGAGACCATAAATGATAACGTGTGCAGGAAGTGACAGATGCTTATTTACAATTACAAATACTTAACTTTAACATTTATTTATTTATTAATAACATGTGGAACAGGAGTTTATTAAAATAAAAAGAAGGAAAATCATCATTAGTTAAATGTTTAAAAATAAAGGTATTTAAGTAACTGATTTTTAATTTTTACCTAACCTACAAACTAGTTTAAAATGAAATTAATATATGCTTCTTTAAAATAACTTTTGCATTGATGTCAGTAATAATTTAATTGTATGATTGTGTTTAGCTATTTTAACATGTTCACGTTCCAAAATAAATAACAGTATTAAATCTAGCAAAATTATTTTGGAAAAACAGACTTAAAACTATATTTGAAACGATACACCTAGATTTCCGTGTGGATTTTTGCTCATCATTTTTTAAATTCTAAAAGATCGTCATATATGTTAAATAACCTCTTTAAAAACGTAGGAAAATATTGAGTGAGACTTCCTTGGGTCAAAGTTCAAATTCGATAATCATCTTTATTTATTTATTGAAGTATGCAGACAAAGCCCTTTCGTACAAAGTACTAGGAAATACAAAAATTATGACTATTAAAAACTAATTAGTTTCATTGTTATTGTTATTTTCATCGAAAATCGTATTATGCAATTCTTTCATTAAGGGGAGTCACCACCTTTGTTTTGAATCCTTTAAATTTTAATGATCGCAGAAAGTTATTTTTTTTTCTTGCATCATTTTGGTCCTAAAAACATACAGGTTGGTCAAAAAAATTAAATTTTAATTTTTGACCATTTTAGAAATTAAAGTCTTAAAAAAATTAATATTTTAAATATCTATCTTCTTTTAGAATTTTGACTATTTTTCATCGCCAATTTTTTTCCATGCCTTTTTAATGATTCTTAAGAATCTGTCGCATGAATTTTCAAAAATTTTAATTTTTTCAAAAAAAGATAGAAAAATATGAATTAAAACATCATTGCACTCTCCTATTAAATATGTATTTTTTTCACAATTTTAAGTATTTTTCATCGTCAAAATTTTTCCACACTTTTTTAATTATACTTCAAAATCTCTCGCCTGGATTTTCAAAAATATTAATTTTTTCAAATAATAAAAATTCTAAAATGGTCCTATATGATCCTACTTATGTTTTCAGGATTCAAATGATGCAGGAAAAGAAGTATAATTTCTTGCAATCATTAAAATTTAAAGGACTCAAAATGTGACTCCCTTAAAAATTGTCACTCTAATTTTTAAAAAGATACAAAAGAAATTCTATAATTCCACTATAAAATTGAATTATTAAACTTTTTTTTTTACTTTTATGTTTCATAGGTTTGACATTGGAGTATAAAATTGATTTATTATGTTACATTGCTAGCAATTGCCAAAATTGATCTTTTTAAAATGAGACGATCACATTCAGGTATGTATTCATCTGTAAAAATATTTTTGTTTGTTAATTTTTAAATTCGCGTCCAAATTTTTTTTGACAGATGTTTATTCGGACAAATAAAAATTCTGTAAAATAAGAATTTGACATAAAATTAATTTGATATACAGTCGAACCTCGATAAGTGAGAACTTGATAATTGAGAAACCTCTGTAAGTGCGTTTAATTTTCAAGTCCCGTGATTTTCCGCTTTTGACTTTAATTCTTTCTTTAAGCAGTTTTTAAAAATTCTCAAAAATTTTGAGCCAATGTGACAATTCTGACTTCAAATTCGAATTCAGTGGGAAAAAATGTATGCGAAAACACTAAATTAGTGTAACAGAAAAAAATTGACTTTTTTGACTTTAATTCTTGTTTTTTAGCAAATTATTGAGTTTTCTCCAAATTTTGAGCCAATCGGACAATTTTGACTTCGAATTCGGATTCAGCGGAGAAAAATATATGGGAATACACTAGTGTAGTGTCTCGGCCAAAACACTTTTTTTGTGTGCCTGTGTAATTATATAAAATTTCTTATTACGTAAAAGTCAAACTTTAATTAATAAAACTTTTATAAATCTCTATTACGATTTCACATATCGAGGTTCGACTGTAAATCTAAAAAATGATATAAATTTCACTTATTTAACTTATTTGATATAAAATTCATTTGACATAAAACTCATTTGCCATAAAAATTGCTTCGTTTGGCCTTTTCCCACACACAGAAGCTTATACGTGAGACAAGAACATTTGTAATAAACAATTTGTCTAGTTCCCATGGTAATGTCAAATAAGTTACTTATTTCGAGGAAATTGACCGGAAATCTGTATTTTCAGTTTATATATTATAATTACTTGCAGGAGGGTATGCTTACGAGCCGGTACCTAGTACATCAGCTGCTTCTCTGGAAGACGAAAATGAACGTATTACCGACGAACTTCGAGACAAAATCCATGCTCTTAAATCATTATCCATTGACATTGGCGCAGAAGTTAAATATCAGGATAAAATGCTAAATGAAATGGTAATACAGTTTTAATAGTCATTAAAAATGTACATAATTTCAAATAAATGTGACAATATTATTTAATTGTAATATATTTTTACAGGATGATGATTTCGAAAGGACTAGAGGATCTTTATCATCGTCAATATCACGAGTATTACGTTTGTCAAAAGGAGGACACAATTGTTATATTATTTATATTTTCCTATTTTCTATAGCAGTATTTTTCGTTCTATGGTTGGTTTTAAAATTAAAATGAATATAATTATTCTAAATCATGTAAGAAACAACTGAATTTTTATCAACAACATTTTTAAATATGTATCAGATTTTTTATTTACACAGTTTATACCTGAAACTATGTAAAGACACTTTATGACACTTGTAAAAAATGATAATTATGACATGATAAAAACTTGTTTAATGTTTTTTAACAAAAGGGCAAAAATTAGAGGAGAATATTTTCTATAAAGTTGTATAAAAATTTAAGTACTCTGTAAATATGAATATATTTAACTATAGTTCGTAAATTATATATTTTTTGATGTTTACTTCCTGGTATATTAGGAGCAGTTTTAATAATCAATTTAATTTACACAAAAAATTTTTATGAAAGGGGTTCAAATTGTTGAATTCGATTTGGTGGAAAATTGTTTCTATTTCATTTTTCTGCAAGTTGTATTCAATTTCTAAATTCGTATTTGTAAATTACAACTTTAATCAATTTACTTTTATCGAATGAGGCTCTTGAAAGATGAAAAATCATATTTTTACAAAATTATAATTTTATTAATACAAATGGATAAAAGTTTTAACAAATAAATCCTATCTATATGTTAATTACATTATCAAAAACAGAAACAAAATTTTTTTTTTAAATATGTACAAATTTTTAAATTATGAGCAATGTATTGTTTTTCCATTTTGTATTTAGAATAAGCAAATAAATATTTTATTCGTTAATATATTATAGTAATTTAATAATCTATAAATTTTTATAATAAAAACAATAATATAAGAAAAAAAATATTGTTGCAATTGTCTTAACCCATATCGGACAGCTGTTCGACTAGTCGAACACTAAAATTCGAGACGCACTTACAAATGTAAGTGGCATAATTATTGTAATTGTTTATTAATTTTGTTTCTTTAAAAATTTGAAAGTAAACTACTTGTCGATGTTAAAAATGTAGTTACATAATACAAACAATTTGTTCGGTCCTATATGGGTTCAAAGTCAATCTTAGACGTATTTAATAATAATTTGAGTCTACTGATTTCGTTTTCTAGAGCACATACTTTATCCTGTAATTCATTAATAAGAACACCTTTTTCCGTATTTTCATGTTTCAATTCAGAGATAATTGATTCCTGATCTGTTTTTAATTCATCGAGTAGTTCCCTGGTAGAAGGACGTCTTGTTAAATCTTTTTGAAGAAGTCGACTCATAATCAGTGCCTAAAATGAAACTTTAAGTATTTTGGAATTTCTGGTTGTTAGCTGAAGAATTTTAATTTAAGTTTACCTTACCCACTTTGGATACGTCGTTGTGAGTTCAATTGGTATATTTCCTGATTTCACAGAGTCAACCATGCGACTAAATTCCATAAATGTTTGCATTGGAATTAACAACTCAATCAAAACAATTCCTAAACTGTACATATCGCTCTATAACGGGAAAAAACATATTTAAGAATACTTAATTTTTATGTAATTGATGCAGGATTATTGTTATTATTCAATATTTTCAATAGTTTTTAAATAATTAAATAAATTATTGCGTTCTGCATATTCTAAATTTGCTTCAGTCATAATAAACCTAATTTTTTTCACTTGCAATTTTGATAGAAAGTTACGCCAATGGTTGAATAACAAATGACTTTTTTATTATTAACAACAGTGAAGTTAGTCGGTCATATCTTGGAAAAGATTGCAATTGTCCATTGTGATAAAAAATTTGAAAAAAAAATTATTATTGGGAAAAATGTCGATGGGAAACACGAATTAGGAAAAGTGTTCTCCTACAGAAAATAGTATTTGTTTTTAAAAATACCTTTGGATTGCACTCTCCTTTTAACTGTTCAGGAGCAGCGTACATTGGTGTTCCCAACTCAGAGTGATTACTTTCACTTTGTAAAGGGCATGCTAAACCAAAATCACCAAGTTGTACATGAAGTTTTCCAGAAGAAGAAATGAAGATATTGCTCGGCTATAATAAATAACACCTTTTTTTAAATAAATTCTGATATTTTTCCATATTATTAAATATTTAATATTACCTTAATATCATGATGAACTATATTAAGATTATGAATATATTCTAAACCATTCAAAATTTGTTTAACTATTTCTGTAATTACTGGCTGGGGTGTTAAAGTAACTCTTTCATCCATCCATTCCCTTAATGTTTTTTCACACAATGCCATTTGAATGTAAATTATAGAACACTGTCGACTCTGTTAGAAAATTGAAATTATTTTTAAAAATCATATCAAGTAGATGCTTAGTTTTTAAAATTTATTTATTTCTAATTTTTACATATCGACGACCTCTGTTAAAATGTTTATTCGAAAGCCAGTGCAATAAAATTCTAATTCGATAAAGTGCGCTATATTATTCTTATTGAATTGTGTCTGCAATAAAATGTCAATCCAAGTTGCGTGCCAAAGTGCTAAGTCGCTAAATCCAAATCTTTAGTAAAAAATTCAGAATGGTAATTCCAAAATGGCGAATAAAAATAAATGTTTAAGCCGCCATTTTGAATTTTCAAATTTTGATTAAATATTTGGATTTAAACCCTAAAAGTCCCCGAGTAAATATTTTCAGCCAGATTCGTAAACTTAAAATTTTCTTGATTGACATTTTGTATCGCCATTTTGAATTTTTTAAATTTGATCAAAGATTCGGATTCATCGACTCCAAAAACTTTAGAATAGTCTTTGACATTCATATTATATTTATTACAGTTATTTTTCTTTGTGGCTGTGTATTTAAAGTGAACAAAATATTTTACCATAAATGAGGCATAAGTCGAGGACATTTGGAAACAATATTTCTTTTTAGTAATTTTAACTTTACTGGCCTTTCGTAAACTCCTACTAAAATGCATTTTTTGAAATACTATTTGGTGAAAAATTTTATCACGTTGATATCAATTGCGACATTAATTTCAGCTTTCTATGAATTATGAGCTGGAGCAGATTTGTTTAGACCCTTTACGAATAATTGATTGGTATATATTTGTTTCGTTTTGTCGAAATAAAGAATACAAAAATTTACAACTATAAAACTAAATTTGTAAAACTTTACCTGATTGTTATATTGGCATATTTGATTTTGTTTATTTAATTCGTCAGGTGAATCACTCTCATCTGTATTGCAAAAACCTTCTACATCATCTTGTTTCAAATTACTATGTTTCGAATATAATTCTTCAACTTCATTTCTAAATGAAACACTATTAGAATGTACTTCTTTTATGACTGATTGGTCTAAAATTATAAAGAAATTTTATATAAACTGCAAATACTATTCAAAAATCTCAATAGCGTTTTTTTTTCAGAAAACCATTAGTTGAAAAATGTGAAATATTAACTTATCAGAACGGATAGATACATACCACTAATTACCTTCTTATTAAGTGAACTAGATTTTAATTTTTTTCTTCTACCATCTTGACTTGGATATAATTTACTTTCAGAACTGGAAAGTTCTACAGTAGAACTATGGTTTTCTCTATCACGAGTCGTTTGAGATAAACATTTAATTGAAGTTGACTCTAGACTAGGCTCAATCCACGCAGCTTTATAAGGAACTATGTTTGTATGATTCAGTCTTGCGAGTGTTTTTACTTCTGCCAAATATTGCATGACAGATTTAACTCTATGTGATTTAACAACAATTTTCTTAATTGCATATTCAATTCCATCAAGCCGATTAAGAGCTCTGAAAACATTTCCAAATCCACCAGAACTAATAAAACAAATTTCTTGAAATTCTTGATGATATCGACTCCAGTCATTTATATAAGAACTGTTAACAGAAAAACCATCAGAAATTGACGAAATATCATAATTAATGAAGTCATTATAGAGCCCGTTTTCACTGTGTCGTTAAATTTAATCTTTCGAGAAGTTAAAGGCAGTAAATATATTCTTCTGCGCAGAAGCAAACATTCTGCGCAGACGCAGAATATATCTACTCGGAAGATTAAATTAAACCACATGGTGAAAACGGGCTCATAATACCAAACATAAATAATACCTAGAAATATCTAAAATAGGTTCTTTACGTATTGATACTCGAGCTGCAGAAACTAAATGATATAATGCCTGTTGATAATGATTTCTAATCATTTCAAAATCAGAAACATGATAAGAGTTGTCAATCAGTTTCATTTCGTGCAGCTTATTACAAATTGCTGAAAAATTGAAGTTTTTAAAATCTTTGAGTTCTCGAATCTATTTGAGAATTAAAAAATTAAAGTACTCGAAATTATTTATAAACTTAAATTTATTTCAATTTCTCAAAATTATTCTAGAACTAGAAAAGTTTCAAAATAATTATAAGATTTAATTTTTTCAGTATAAATTATCTTCTTTTATAAACTTACCGAAGTATAATTTTTTTCTACGTGATGGACATTTTTCTAGCATTGTACATAATTGCTGTAATAATGACTCTATAAGTAAACTTGTAGCTGAGGAAATTTTGTCCACGACATAGCCTTGAGATTTCAATTTTGTTGTATTATCCAAGCATTTTGTTGTCCATTGATTTTCTCCTAAAAATTAAAGTTATCTTTTATTACTGTATAATATAAAATGTAATAAATGTACACATATTTTGGTTAAAATCCAAGAGTATTTAGTTGAAAATCCTAAACTTCCGCAAAGCGCCCATGTAACTTTCTAGTAACCATTATAAGTTTAATAATATTCAAAAACATTCATTTTTAAAAACTAGCAAAAGGCCGTCTACATCGAAAAAGCAAATTTCTCATTTTCTTTGTGAATCTATTTTTGCTACCCTAATTAACCTGTGTTTTTCATTATTTATTTCAAAATGTATTTGAATTTTTAACTAATTATTATTTGAAATATTAAATTTTTATTCTGTATATCATTTTGGTTGGTCTAATTAAAAATTTCTTTCAGCCGATCTTTCCCCTTTGTCTTTACCAGATTGGAACTGAGTTAGCCAATTCTTTAATTGATTATGTGATCTTATATTTATTTTAATTTTATTTTGATCCGTGAAAGATCTGGCGCTTGTCTTTTGAATTTAATTTATTTTTATTATTACTTAATTTATTTAAAGTTAAAAATAACCACGATCACATTTGATTTCTTCATTGTACACTTTTTAAGTTTTACAATGCATTATTCCCTATCGATTTCTCTATTTATTGCATTATATTATAATATATAACATATTATTATTTTAATTTGTTTTAATTTGATTTAATTGATATGTATGTATTACAAGTTTATATGTATATACCGGAAGTCCGTTCAAAGCCGAAAGGCATAAACTATGATTAATAAATAAATATTATTAATTATAAATAATATATTGTAATAAATAAGGCTATTAATTAAAATTATAAAATTTGTCAATGTCAATATTAGATCTTTTTTGTTAATTATAATTTATAAAGCAATAATAATTAAATATTTATAAAATTAAATTATGAATATCTATGAAGGCACATTTGTACATATTGTGAAACGCCACTTATGTATAATGTATCAGTTGTTCCATTTTTATGCCCCTATTGTGGAACACTTTATTAGCGTTTAATTGTTCAAAGCTAAAAAACATATAATTTGTTTATTGTTTTTAACATTTCTATTAAATAATAAATATCTTTTGTTAAATACGATAAATAAATTGGATATATAAAAAATAGTTTTGAATTAAAAATATATCGCATTCCTTATTCCGGGTGGCCAGTGTAAGTTAAGAAAAAAATTCCCGGTTTTCCAGGTGAAAATGAATTTTTTCCCCGGTAATTTTTTAGGACCTTTAAATTGTAATTTTAAGTAACACAGGTTTACAATGAAATTGTCACTCGAACAAAACATTTTTTTTCGATTAATATGTGTTTTTTGAGTAAGAAAATCATATTTTAAATTTTTTTCCCTCGTGCAATTTTTTTGGAACAGCAAATTATGCATTTTCGAGGTGAAGTTTTTCAAAATTCATTTCTAAATATTAAAATTTTGTCCGCCATATTGGATCCGCCATTTGGAATTTTCAAAAACTGACCTCGAATTCGTAATCATTTCATTATCACCAATATTTAACCTGTTTTAAAAATTAAAAGTAGATGTAATTTTCGTTTTTAAAAAATATATTTATAATTTAATTGATTCTTATTTTAAAAATTGTTATATTTTTTATGAATAATTCTAATGTTTATGATTTTGTTGTCAAAAGTTTAAAGAATAATTATCAAATAAAAATTACTTACTTTTATGTTTATTTGCAAAAATACTATTCTGAAAAAGTTTCAACTTAGTGAACCTTAAAACAAATTGTTGGTAATAAATTATGATATAATAAAACTTTATAAGTAGAGAAAACTCAGTAAGTAACTAAGTATTTATTCAAGATTGTTCCACAATAGGCACTCGCATAAAAAACGATTGTACATAAAATTGGAACCGTCCATTTCAAAATTTGAATTTTGTTCCAATATTCAAATTTTGATGTACCAAATATGAAACAGATATTTAATTGAAAAATTGTATATTATATTCATAAGTTACATGTATAACAAAGTAAATTATAGATTTATCTCGAAAAGTACGCATTTTCGTTAAAAATATTCAACACAAAAGTTGTTCTCAACAAAATGATCTACATTTTTGAACCCAAAAAATTGGCCCCAGAGCCCAACAGTAAAAAAAAAATTATCACGAAAATGCGTACTTTTCGAGATATTTGCAAGTTTCCATACTTTTTGAACACTGTATAATTTTATTTCATTTTATTTTACAATATTGTCCGTGCATTATTACTGCTTGGAACGTAATTCCTAACCTAATTTTACAAAGCATCATTTATTATTTTTTCTGTCCATACGTATTTCTTATAAACTATGGATATTCTTAAAATTGAATTATTAAATGTTTATGAACATTTCAATATTATTTATAAAAGTGTTTCATATATTTGAACACAGTTCACCGATTGGTACATTTACTACTCTTCATAGTAAAAAAATTGAAATTCACTTATTTCAATCAGAAACCGAAAGTAATATGACGGATCATTTATTTTTTATTGTAATTATAATTATTAGTGCTAACTTCTAATACGATACTTTGAACGGAATTTTTTTTTTAAATGATGACATAAGACAAACACTTGCAATTAACAACAATTGAGGTTAGTATAAATTATACACTGAAAAAATGTATTACCTCTATCAAACTCAGTTACTGTATTTAAGTAAGACCAGGGATGTCTTTCAACAGATTTCTCCTCCATTTCAGTTTCGCTATAACAACATTACTCTATTACATTCAAAATTGTGAATAGCAAATTAAAATGACTTATATAAATCAAACACACAGAGTTAATGTATTTCGTCAGTTTGTTTACAGCTTTGACTGAAACTGACAGCCACGTGCGAATAATCCATGCATGTATAAAGGTAAGACCAGAATGAACATGGTTTAGTTAGGACCAATGCACAATCTCGATAATCGTTCGCGAACAAGATGCATGCGTTAGAAAAGGACACAAACATTATTTTGTCCTTTTCTATCTCATGAACGACTTTGGCGAATATTTTCTGCCGTCGGCGTAAAGCGTGAACTGTGGACGGCAGCTTTATGCTGAAGAGAGAGGTTATTGTGCGTTGACCCTATAAATTTAGTACAGACACTCAGCCATTCTTAAATATTTCATTCTTTATGGAAAACGAAAAAAAATTAAAGATTTTATGGAGAAATATAATAATATTAAAACAGTATAGTAAATAATTGTGAATTTTTATATATACATTACTTTAATGTTCTCTTTCAAATTTGAAACAGATAATGATCTCATGATGTCAAGAAATTATAATGATTTATTAAAATTTAAACTCAATGATGAAGGTTGTAGAACAACTTCATCTAATGAACAGGTAAATACTTTCTGTATATTATTACTAGTGATATTATATGAAATGTATTTTGTTATTGTTAACACATTTTCAATTTATCACATATTTCTTTAATATACAAATTATTATTATTTTACTATATTGTAATGGCTCAAAACTCAGGTTTGGAAAATATTTTGAATATTTATGTTATTTAAAATTTTACTTAATAAAAATAAAATATTTATAATTTTTTTAAATCGGAAATTTTTAAACATTTTACAAAAATATAAATTTTTCAAATATTAGCTCGACTATATACTACCTATATTATTTTTGGTTTTACAAAGTATTGAGTTTAATTCTATCAAGGTGAAAAAATAATTAATAATAAATAAGATTTATTAGGTACACTACCGTCGGAAATTGTGCGACCTCTGCTTTTTCGATGACTAGAGAATGGTTTAAATCTTCAAAAATATTAAAACTAAAATTTTTTCCTTTTTATTTTATAAAAGCTAATAAAATTCTGAAAGAAATGACACCTTGACAAAGAGAATTATGTTAATTTTTCAATTAGATATCTGAGAAAAACCCAATTTTCAATGTTTTTATTAGGGTTCCGTACACCTTTGGTGTACCGACGGAACCCTTATGAAAAGACTCTTGCGTCCGTCCCAGCTTTGTGTCCCCCCTTGCGGCTACAATATTTAATATAGAGAGTTGCAATTTGGTACATACATGTATTTTCACGTGCAGATTACAAAAAAAATATAGAGAGACCGATTAAATTTGATGTCTACGATCTAGAAAGGTAATAAATCGTTTTTTTTTCGAAAAAATTGCAAAAAATGACCCTGTCCCCCCCCCCCCCTTAACTTCTACTACTTAACCCTTCGGGTTAGTGGAAAACTATGCCATTTCAGAAAATATTTGAAAAACATGCCATTCCGCGTGAAGATTGGAAAAGATGCCTATTCGTGAAAGCCGTGTGAAACATGCCATCTAGGATGATATTTGAAAAACATGCCATTTCGGCGAAGAGTTTTTTTTCTCCTATTTTAAGTTGGTAATACTGACTCAAAATAAATAATAGGCCTTTTTTCATTAATTAAATCGTCAATTTCTATTTCTGACAGACAGTATTTTGTTTCGATTAAATTTTAATATAGAAGCTAACCGACATAGTAAAAACCCAAAAAGGGTATACGTGAAGAGATCAAAATAAAAAAAATAATAATATAGAAGCTAATATTTCATATAAAATGCACTATATTGTAAGTGCAAACCAAGTAGAAAAATAATTACAAGAAATCTAATTTTAAAATAGTAGTCAAAGAAAATATGTAGAGTAAAATACGAACTTTTGGCATTTTTAGATATTTGACTAATTTGAAAAAAGTGCTTTCATTATTAAATTTTTTAATAAGAATAGCAGAAATCAGAGAAAAAGCTTGCCTATTATTTATTGCGAGTCAGTATTATCAACTTAAAATAGGAGAAAAAAACTCTTCGCCGAAATGGCATGTTTTTCAAATATCATCCGAGATGGCATGTTTCACACGGCTTTCACGAATAGGCATCTTTTCCAATCTTCACGCGGAATGGCATGTTTTTCAAATATTTTCTGAAATGGCATAGTTTTCCACTAACCCGTCCAATTTTTTTTTATTTCTAGCAAAAATTAATTAATTAATATCATTCCAATGATTCCAAGAACATTTAAAAATATTAATTTTTGACAGAAATATAACATAATAAAAACATTGAAAATTCGGTTTTTCTTAGATATCTAATTGAAAAATTAACGTATTCTTTTTGTCAAGGTGTCATTTCTTTCAGAATTTTATTAGCTTTTATAAAAT
The DNA here is from genome assembly GCF_019393585.1 of Leptopilina boulardi. Lineage (NCBI taxonomy): Eukaryota > Metazoa > Arthropoda > Insecta > Hymenoptera > Figitidae > Leptopilina > Leptopilina boulardi. The sequence continues at coordinate 2,711,394 of NW_026137948.1, read as the reverse complement.
AAGAAGGAAAAAATTTTAGTTTTAATATTTTTGAAAATTTAAACTGTTTTATAGTCATTGAAAAAGCAGAGATCGCACAATTTCTGACGGTAGTGTAAATTTGTCAGAGCAATTCAAATAAGTATATATTGCAATAGAAATAAAAATTATTCATGTAAATCGGTAAAATGTGTGTTTTAACGTGAAAAAATTTACAAGCGTGGAAAGACTACACATACAAAATCATTTTGAAAAACTTTCTACAATTATAAGTTCAAAAATTATTTTTAATTAAAAAACAGGTTGAAGTATGAATTTTTGTTTTCATTTCATGAACACATTGCTTCCTCATGGAGATTTTTGAGACCAATTTGTGGTAACTTATTTGGTATTATGTTAATTTTAAATATAATTGCTCGATATTTGCAGAGATAGATTTTTAAAGTCAATAAATTCGTAATATTTTATAGTAGAAAGTTCAATAATAGATCAGTTAATTAGTTTTTAAATATTCTCTAAATTGGTTATGATAATTATAAAGTTACATAAAGATTTTTAAACAAATCGTGCAAAAAAGTCAGTTATTTTTTACATTTTTCATTTTTAAAATGTTAAAAAATAACTCTAGATAAAATAACAATAGAATGTTCGTTAACACTGGTTTACATAAAGTGAAATTGCTTATCGAATAAAACATTTTTTTTCGATTAGTAGGTATTATTTAAGTGAAAAAAATATGTTTATTTTTTGAAACAGGAATGAATGCGTGGAACTTCTGTGTGCCTGGAATAGTAACCGACTTTTCAAACCTCGGATTTAGAAAAATTTCTTCTTCAATGTATTCTTCATGTGTACAGAATGCAACATGAATTTTTTCTAAATGTTGAGCAAACTCAAACAAATCTCGGGCATTTATAATTTGGTTTTCAAGGGGTCGCTGTAAGCTTGCTTGGGCTGCAGCTCTTTTAAGGCTATCTCCCACTCCATCGCAAGGACCTTTGCCATGTGATGTCGCAAAAAAATGCCACTCTGCATCGCAACCGAAGTCTAAATTGTAATGGGTTAAATTTGCAAAATTTTTGCGATTTTTATATTGAGCTGCTGATCCATCCGAAAAATAAAAAATCTTTTTTAATTCTTGGTTTAAATTTTCTCTTAGAAAAGTAATTAATTTTCTTTGAAATAGATGTACTGTTATAGTATTATGTTCCAAAATTTCAGAAATTACAACAAAACTAACATGCTTTAACTCCTTTTCTGAATTGTTGTCCAATGATAACTTTGAGTTGAATCTTGGACTACAAAGGAATAATTTTCAGCAAAATCGCAAATTATTAATAATTCCCCATCATTCAAATTAGATTTAACATCTACAAGAAATTGATTTTGTTCCTTCGCAATAAAACCATGTAAAATTAATTTTTTTTGTTCTTGTGCGAAATATTCAACGAACTCTTCTGTAGATTTTATAATTGTTTCAAGATTAGAGCGGTCTACTTGAACCCATTGCTTAAATGTAATATTTTCAATATTACTGTTTTCATAAGCTGATAGTAAATCCGCTTTTAATTTTAAATCTCCTGGACAAGAAGAACAAGTTCCATGGTAACATTCTATTTGTGGTGGATTGCAAATTGATTGAGCTATCCAGTGCTGATACGTAGGAAATTCAAGGTTGCTACTGATAGCTAATTCACGAATTTTTCCACATTCGAACATTAATTTTACATTTTGGTGAAGAGTGCAAACGCAAACAGTATGCGAACCTAAAAACTAAAAAGTTATTTCCAGAAATCAATGTTTTTGCTCTTCGTGCCATTCGACTTGAACATCCAAATGTTTCTTCAAATCTCCGAATTGTCCAATTTTTAGGTAGAATTGTTAAAATTTGCAATTGAAATTTTTTATCTCCTTTACATTCTTCAAATTTTTCTTGAAGATATTTTACAATATCATTTTCATCATCATTAGAGTCATCGAGATCAAAAATTTTTATTTTTAAGTACAGAAGTAATATTTTTTATTAAATCTGTTTTTTCTGTTACAGTATAAGATTTTTTAGAATCAATTTGAGGTTCATTTAAAATTATTAAACATTTATTTAAATAAGAAAATACTGCCTCTTTGTCCACTGCAGGAAATTGTATCATATCTTCTTCACCATTTTCTGGGATAAAAATATTTTCAATGTCATTCATTTCAACATCCCTAGTAATATTTTCATTGTCGTTCATGATTTGTTGTGGATTATTAGTTGTTTTTTCTATAAAAGAAGGAGGTTTTTGCAATAAAGATTTTCAGCATTGATCACAAAGATATTGATCACCTGAAAGATTTGAAAATTTTTTCGCTAGCTCTTTTGAAATGTTGCGAAGATTTTTTTTTATATTTCGCATGTTTAGGTCTATTAAGTGGGTTACAACAAAATTTAGTAAAAGGCATCTTAAAAAACAAAAAATAATAAAAATAATACAATATTTTTAATGAAATGAAATTATGTTAAATTAACAAAACAGCGGAAGTTAAAGCTCTTGAAGAACTTTCTCCAAAAAGATGAAGTAAAAAATCGTAATGAAAACAGAAACACAAATTTTAAAAAACGAGAAAAGAAAAAAAATTATAAGTCGAAACGCTTATTTGAACGTAAATTCAATTTAATACCAAACACATAAATAAGTAAAATCGAACACCGAAAAATACTTACCTTCATAGAAGAATAAAAAAAATTCGTAAAATGTCTAGCTATAAATTGTTATCTGCATATACACATTTCGAAATGCACGTCATTAGTGGAAGAAATTATCAAAATTAAGATTTCGACACCTTGCGGACGCGAAGACAACTACTAAAGATAACGCGCGAATTTTTAAATACAATTTATATTCTACACATAAAAAGAGTATAACTGATATTACTCAAATTAAATAAAATGAATTTTATTTGATATGAATATTATTGACATCATTATTATTTACTAAATTATTATTAATTATGATATTTTTTTTATTAAAAAAATTCAATCAAAAATTCCATTTAAATTTCTAAATCAACTGATTAAAGGCATATTTCATTATAATTTACATTATTACGTTGATTGTAATTAACGGAATCAGATAATAATATTTATTCAAAAATTTTTTTTGACTTTTTTCCGGGCAAAAAAATTTTTTTTTTCATGAACTATTTTTTTCTTAAAAAGGCATCTTTTTGTGAGAAATGCAAAAAAAGTTGATCTCATTTGGATAACAAGAAAAAAAGTTACATGTTTTTTTTAAAAAAATGACAAATTTTGAATTAGAGATATTTTAAAAAATTTTGAAAATTTTGAAAAAGTCTGTAGGCTTTTATTCTGTACATATAAAGGAACATATTCACAAGGTTTCAATAAAATTGCTCCAATCATCAAAAATTCTTGTGATCACATCCCATGGAATTGCTCATATATTATATAATAAACACAGATTTTTTATATAATAATAACTAATTTCCTTTATTTTATTTGATTTTGTGAAATAATGTAACATAATAATATATATAGGTAATGTAAGATAATAACAATAATAATAAAAAATAATTAAATTATAAACAATTTTCGCATACGAAATAAATCATCTTTTTTGGTAAAGAAACGCAAGTTTCATGAAACCATGCTTCACAAATTTTACATTGAATCTAGACTTCACCTTCGACAGATTCGGTGTATAAATGGTCGCAAACAGAACAGGACGTATCATCATTTTCTACTTCTACATTTTTCAAAATTTTTTTCTTCTTTGCTATTTCAGCTTTTATGATTTTTTTCCCCTTAACAGTCCTTTTATAATTTTTATTATTTTTCTTTTCATTTTTATTATTGTTCTTATCCTTTTTCTCATTTTGCTTTCTAGGAATCTTATTTTCTTTAATATTTTTTCCTCTTTTGCTTTTTTTAATTTTTCAATATATTCCGGACTTGTTAAAATAGTTGTTTCTCCTTTATTTTTTGACATTTTTCGTACATTTCCCTTATAACTTGCTTTTGGTATCGCCAAAATGTCATTAAGAATATATTTACAATTCATATTTTCATTGCTTTCTATTTTGAATCTCAGCACTCATTTGGGAAACTCGTTCTTCTAATTTTTCCAGTTGTTCACAACAATTATTTTCCTTGGTTTCGTGAAATTCATTGATGTTATGAGCAGATATGGACGTTGATTCCTGTAAAATTATTTTTGTTAATTTTATTTATTTATTTCGAATTTTATTTTTTATTATATTTTATGGTTATTTATTTATATTTATTTATATATATTTTTTTATTTATTTATTGAAAATATATATTTTATTTATTTTTATTTGTATTTTTTTATTATATTATTTTATTTATTACAAGATTTGTAATTTCTACCCTCACCTGAAAATTAATTTCTTGATTAGAATTTTGAGTTTCGCCAGTGTCTATTTCAATGTCAGTGGTCACTGCAGGACTAAACTCCTCTTCAGAGAATACATCGCGATTAAAGGGATATATTCCAGCAACTCTGAATCCACTGGCAGCATTGTTCGGTGTTGCTGCTTGTAAATAGCTTGGTCCAAATATCGTTGAAATATCTTAAAGTTTTAGCACCTGACCTGGATGCGTTCTTAACCACCCCAAGACATTTTCGGAATAAAATAAGCTAAATGGCGTCATAAATGTCCTATCCAAGGGTTGGAGCTTATGAGAAGTATGAGGTGGAATGCATAAAATATGCACATTTTGATCTCGAGCTGCCAACAAGAAATCCAAATTTTTTGTATGCGTTACATGTCCATCTAAAATTAAAAGAACTGGCTTCTCTTTACTTGGCTTAGAGTGCTTTATTTATTATTTATTAATTTTAATTTAATAAAACTACATTTATAAAAAATATATATTTATATTCAAAATATAAATAACAATAAGAAATTACGAAAAAATACTTACATGTTTTGGTTAAAAAATCAGGTTAATATTTGTTGACACTTGATTCACGTGAAGTTAGAAAAACTTCAAATATCAAGGTAATGCAATTATTGTGGACGATTGTAGTCTACATTATGATAAATTTTTGCGACTGATTTGAAGAAAAAGAAAAGGAATCCAAGGTTTTGTACCTGAGGAAGCTTTGTGCACGTGGTGAAAGTTTAACCGCCATTTTCGAATTCGAATCTTCAATCAGCGATTTACGCTAAAATTGTGATCATCGTCCCTTGTGACTAGTTTGGTGATCGTTATTTATGTATTGTGACTTTGTGTCAAATTTTTAGCAATTTATGCATTGCCGTGATTTTAATTGAAAAGCCGTTTCGAAAACGTTCGCGGCTATAGTTCACGCACACCCGGACAATTTGAATAAACACAGTACGACTCAATTATGTGTTTATCTTAGTAAACAGTGAATGCCCTTCAGCAAGTATAACGATTTCGTGTTTGCCTGAAATATAATATATTATCGCCGAAATTATAAATTCATAATGGCAACAGACTTAGGTGTCATTGAATTGAAGAGCATTTTACGATCTAAAAATATTGCCACTACTGGAAAGAAAGCAGAATTGATTCTGCGTTTGCAGCAGCATAATCCTGATGAGTCATGGATTGACGAGTGGAGGGAAGGCGGAAAGGTGGTTACCACTGATGACACCGAAGACCATCCCGAAAGAAGTCAACTACAAGACGCTTATGATATTATGAAGCGACAAATGGATGAGATGCAGCAGAGGATGACAGCAATGACGTTGCAGTTGCAGCGCCAAAATGTTCAGATTGTACCAGTTCCTGCTTCAGGGACAAGTTCGAGGGTCAACCCGAATTTAGGGGTACCGCTGATAAATTTTGCGACCGCATCAACTTCGAGTGGGGGAAATGTGATGCCGACTTCGTCTGCCTTTCCTGATGCCGTCTCACTTCAAGCGGGAAATAAGGGGCCGACTACGATTGTCTCTCCTCACGCCGTCTCATTTCAAGGGGGAATGACGTCATCGACTCAGGTTCCTGTACACCAGTCTTCTTCACATCAAAATATTGAGGTAAACTCAAGGTTGTCAATTAATGTTATAGGTGAATTGTTGGGGACGTTTGATGGAAATAGTCAAAATTTCGAAAATTGGTCCCAACAATTACAATTAATTCGCGCCACTTGTAATTTAACTGACGACGTAGCAAAAATTATGATTAGTAGCAAACTCAGGGGCAAAGCGCTTAACTGGTTCCATTCGCGTTCACAACATTTATTAATGCCGGTGACAATGTTAATTGACGAAATGAAAAAAATGTTTTTTCCTTATCTCAGTAGAATTAAATTAAGAAAACTTTTTGAAGATCGCGTTTGGTCTAAATCTGAATTATTTAGCGAATATGTTTACGAAAAAGTAATTTTGGCAAACAAAGCAAATATTGACGATGTAGATTTAGTTGACTATTTAATTGAAGGTATTCCCGATGAGTCATTGCGAGATCAAGCTCGGATGCAACGTTTTAATTCTAAGGAAAATTTGCTTCACGCGTTTGAAAAAATTACTTTAAGTAAAAGATCAATTGAAACAAATAAAAGTTTTCAAAAGGATTCGGGTTATAAGACAAATAAATCAGACGTAAATAATAAGGAAAATAAAAATGTTGCGAATGATGATAATAGATTTACCGACAAAAGCAAAAAACGTTGCTATAATTATAATTTATTGGGACACTTTTCTCAAGATTGTCCAAAAAAGAAAAGAGAAAGAGGTTCATGTTATCGTTGCGCGTCTATGGAACATACAATTGCTAATTGTCCTGAAATAAGTAATCGAAAAAAAATAATAACACAGAAGTTTCAAATGTTGATTTTAGAAAAGTATATAGTTCGGAATATTACACAGCCCCACAAAAAAAAAGTGTCGTGCGCGGCAGACCAGACTAGTCATTTCCCATGTATTTTGACGCGCTGAACACGAATCCGAAGTCCGTTTTGCTCCATCACGTCAGGATTTTTTTCTAACCTCCAAAAACCTGTCGGATTTTGAGAGGTAGGCTATTTTTTTTTAAAATTGATGGATTTACTTCAAAATTGGTATCTAGGGGTTTTTTGGGTCGCTGATGACGAATTTGAAGTTAGATTTTCAAAATTCAACATGGCGGCTCCAATATGGCGGACGAATTTTGTAAAAATTGATGGATTTACTTCAAACTTGGTATCTAGGGGTTTTTTGGGTCGCTGATTACGAATCTAAAGTTAGATTTTCAAAATTTAAAATGGCGGCTCCAATATGGCGGACGAATTTTGTAAAAATTGATGGATTTACTTCAAAAGAAGGGGTTTTCGACGGACCACGTATTCGCAAATTGTTAAAAGATGAGCAATTTATCACCAAGATGAATAAAAAGGAGAAAGCCGCATAACTTAGTTTTAAAGCAGTTGTCGAAAATTTTCTGGGTAATCACAAGAGTGAAAATTGGGAGCAAATAGTTAGTGATATGATTAAAAACTTTGGTAAGTTAGGATGCTTAATGAGCATAAAGTTGCATTACTTAGACTCGCATCGGGATTAATTCCCTGAAAATTTGGGAGATTACAGTGAAGAACAAGGAGAACGATTCCATCGACATCTGACAGAATTTGAGCGTCGTTATCAAGGAAGATGGGATGTAAATATGATGGCCGACTACTGTTGGATGCTGAAAAGGGATATTGTACCTGGAGGCACCAATTTGAAAAGAAAACCATTACACAAATCCTTTGAGGACAAAAGAGTGCGCTACCATAAAAAGAAGTAAATACCTTACTTATGTATATAAGAATTTTCATTTCTAGTTTTGAAAATCTAACTTCAGATTCGTAATCAGCGACCCAAAAAACCCCTAGGTACCAAATTTGAAGCAAATCCATCAATTTTTACAAAATTCGTCCGCCATTTTAAATTTTGAAAATCTAACTTCAGATTCGTAATCAGCGACCCAAAAAACCCCTAGATACCAAGTTTGAAGTAAATCCATCAACTTTTACAAAATTCGTCCGCCATATTGGAGCCGCCATTTTGAATTTTGAAAATCTAACTTCAAATTCGTCATCAGCGACCCAAAAAACCCCTAGATACCAATTTTGAAGTAAATCCATCAATTTTTTAAAAAAATAGCCTACCTCTCAAAATCCGACAGGTTTTTGGAGGTTAGAAAAAAATCCTGACGTGATGGAGCAAAACGGACTTCGGATTCGTGTTCAGCGCGTCAATATACATGGGAAATGACTAGTCTGGTCTGCCGCGCACGACACTTTTTTTTTGTGGGGCTGTGTTATCCAGATATTGTATTAAAATTCGAAAATGAAGAGGGTACTTTCGAGGCTCATCTTGTTGCTTTGTTAGATAGCGGAAGCCCAATTTCTTTTATAAAAAATAAATTTGTGAACCCAGATGTTATTATGCCTTTGGAGGGATCGAATCTGGAATATCACGGTGTAAATAATTCGAAATTACAGTTTTTGGGAAAAACAAAAGCAATGTGCGATTTAAAAAATTGTGTTAAAGAAATCGAATTATTGGTCGTTAGAGATGAGACGATGTCTTCACCAGTAATTTTAGGTCGTGACGCATTCAGGGTTTTCGGATTGGGTATTTTGACTCCGCAATGTTTTGAAAAAAAAGCAGGATGATCATTTAACGGAAATAATGCATATTGAGATTGATAATTTGAATGCCGAGGATAATTTAAAAATAAATCCGGATATTCCTCTTAAGTATCATCAAGAATTAAAAAATGATTTTTACGAAATTTATGTAAAATCCGAAAGACCTGAATCGCCAGATGTAGAAACAACTCTTCATTTAAAATTAAAAACGCATAAAATTTTTAATTGTTCGCCGCGAAGATTATCTCATACGGAGAAAATAGAATTAAAAAAAATTATTGACGATTTTATAAAGCGCAAAATTCTCAGACCAAGTGCTGCTGAATATTCGTCACCAATTGTGCTTGTTATTAAAAAAAATGGTAAAATCCGTATGTGTATTGATTATAGAATTTTGAACAAATACTTAGAATCGGATAATTATCCTTTGCCTCTAATTGAGGACCAGATTGACATTTTGAAGAGTAAAAAATATTTTACTATCCTAGATTTAAAAGATGGATTTCATCACGTTAATATGGCAGAAGACTCAGTAAAATTCACTTCTTTTGTTACGCCTTTTGGGCAGTATGAGTTTTTGAAAATGCCATTCGGTTTGAAAGTAGGTCCAAAATATTTTCAAAAATTTGTCAATACGGTCCTCAAGGAGCTTATCGATTCCGGCGATGTAAGTGTGTATTTAGATGACATAATGATTGCAACAAAGACTATTGAACACCATTTGGCTGTTTTGAGAAAGGTTTTTAAACTTTTGGTTAACAATGGTCTTCAGTTGCAATTAACAAAATGCACGCGGAAACCGAACTTCATTGTGACGCGAGTTCGCATGGTTTCGGCGCGATCCTCATGCAGCGAGACGTTGATCGCAAGTTCCATCCGATTTTCTATTTTTCGAAACGAACATTGGATAGGGAAAGCCGTTATCATAGTTTTGAATTAGAAATGCTCGCGATTATCTACGCGTTAAGACGGTTTAGAATTTATTTACACGGTCTACAATTCAAAATAATAACTGACTGTAATTCTCTTGCACTAGCATTGAAAAAGAATGATATTAATACGAGAATTTCACGCTGGGTACTTGAGTTGCAAAATTTCAACTATACGACTGAACATAGGTCAGGAACGAGAATGACTCACGTTGACGGACTCAGCCGTTGTAATTTTGTCGCGGTAGTTAAATAGTTTTGAATCGAATTTAATGATTGCCCAAAATCTTGACGAAAAAATTAATGCGATTAAATTGCAACTCGAGAAAGCTGAAAGTAAATGGTTCGAAATGAGAAACGGGGTCGTATACAAGAAAATTAATGACAAATTATTGTTTTATGTTCCGTCGGAAATGGAGAAAAGCATTTTATTTAAATACCACGATGAGTTAGGTCATATGGGCGCTGAAAAGGTCGTAGAAATTATTCACAAAAGTTACTGGTTCCCAGAATTACGAAAAAAGTGTACGATCATGTAAAAAATTGTTATAAGTGCATTGCTTTCAATTCACATTGTGGAAAAAGTGAGGGGAAAATCCAAAGTATCCCGAAAGGTGCTCGACCTTTCGAAATGGTTCATATTGATCACGTGACGATTTCTGATGTACGCGTTCCGAGCAAAAAATATATTTTAGTTATAATTGATGGTTTTTCGAAATTCACGAAAATGTACGCCACAAAGACAACCACGTCTAAGGAAGCGATCGAAAAACTCAAGATTTATTTTATGTATTATAGTAAGCCAAAAACGATTGTTTCGGATAGGGGCACGTGTTTTACCTCTAAAGAGTTCACTGATTTCTTAGAAGAGTTTGATATCCAGCACGTTAAAATAGCCACGGGATCCCCACAAGCCAACGGGCAAGTGGAGAGAGTCAATCGTACGATAGCTCCTATGCTTGGTAAATTATCAGATGTAGAGATCGGAAAAAATTGGACTAAAACTATTAATGAAATTGAATTTGCTCTGAATAATTCTGTCCATAAAACAACAGGAGAAATTCCTAGTGTTCTCCTTTTTGGTATTTCTCAGCGAGGTAAAATACATGATCCTATATCGGAATTTATGAGCGATTGTGTTAATAAGGAAACCAGATGTTTGGATTCATTTCGAAATAAAGCAAGCAAAAATATGATTAGGCAGCAAGCACTAGTGAAAGCGCAAGGTGATAAAAAGAAAAAAAATCCTGTCGAATATAGCGTTGGTGATTACGTAATGCTAAAAAATTTCGATGCGACAACAAGAATATCTCCTAAACTAAAGCCACGTTTTAAAGGTCCTTATCAAATAACAAAAGTTTTGAGAAACAATAGGTATGTTATAGCAGATATTCCTGGATGTCAAGCAACGCAGAAAAAATACGAAGGTATTTGGGAACCAGCGAATATGAAATTATGGCGAAAGGGATTAAATTAAGACGATGTAACTTGTTTTGCATAAAGGTGTGATATTCTATTATTTGAAGGAATGTTCGAAATTTAAATGAAAATTTTTGTACTATAAAGATGTTCGAGGTCGAACAAGTGTCAGGATTGGCCGAACTGTAAGGTGTATACCTTATACATTGTGTATGTATGAGTGTCTGTTTGTGTGTCTGTTGACGATTATGTAATGAGTCAGATAGTCAGTCTGTACTCGGGTGTGCGTGGAGAAGGTTCAACTTTTAATAAAATATAATTTTAATTGTATTTGTATTAGTCTACCGCTCATTTACCATCCTCTCACAATTTATTATTTCATTCTAATTGTTGAATTTATATTTGAATTGGAAAAATAACACGTATGAGATATGAAAAAGGACAGGAAATTAATTAAGTAAATTAACACTTTATTGAACAATTAAGATTAAAAACATACACTTTAGAATTAGACTTTGTGACTTTAGACTTTTAAACTTGAGTTGAGACGTACGAGACTTTAGTGCATACCGCATAACTATAATAGTACGACTGACGAGACCCGGAAGGCCGGAACTGCACTCAGGTACCTAAAGTACCCGAATTTCCCTTTCCACCTAAATTTAACCTAACACTCTGACATTTGCTAAATATCGTTGTATTTCCAACACTCTCCCTCAACGATAATTTAAAATTTAACTGAATGAGTAAAAAGAAAATACAATCAAAAATTCAATATTTTCAAATTAAGATATGTAAAGAAAAGAAACTGAAAAATTTACTTTATACCATATAGAACGTTATCATATAAATTGAAACTTAATGTCCTCTAAACTTTTGTCCTTTATAAATCACTTTGACACATTTGAAAGATCCATATACACTTCTGGAGGCACGCCTTTATTTTCCCGGCTTGACCTCCTTAATATAATGACACTGTCATTTGAACTATCGTCCTCATTAGCTAATTCACAATCTTGGAAACTGTTATTTGATTCAGAGATACTCTCTGAAAGGCTGGTATCTCTTCCTGAGACTTGATCCTCATGTTGTTCCTTAACTCCATTGTCCTGTAAACCGTTGTCCTTTTCACTGTTTACCTGGATCCACTCGATTTGCACCAGATTTCCCGCGCCGCTCACTTTTATTTCCTTCCTTCGCTGGGGTCTTTATACCTGGTTTCGAGCGCCTCATGTTCGTGACACTTAATTGCCCTAAACCTTTAACTTGCAGATCTTTATTTATCTTTATTACTTCTTGAGAACTATGATCCTTAGTTTGCAATTCGAAGAGTTTATTTTTTGTAAGAACCGCTGTAGCTTTCACTTTTCCATCTGTTGGGCTGATGACACTGCAAACTGAGTTCTTGAATTGAACACTAAAACCTTTTTCTATCAGTTTTGTTACCGATAGTAAACTTGAACTTAGTTTAGGCACGTACAAAACATCTGCAATTTTTACTGAAATTTCCTTCCCGTTGTTTATGAGCCTAAGTGTCCCTGAACCGGTCCCCTCGACATCCGTAAATTCCGCTTTATCCGCAAACTGCACTGTACCTTTCATTTCACAGTTTAGTTCCTCAAAAAATTCCTTATTGTTGCACATGTGGCTTGTTGCCCCTGAGTCCATGATCCAGCCTGATTTCTTTATTTCTTCACTTTTACCGAGAAAACTTGTGCACACATTTTCTTTACTCGCGAGGTAACAATAATTGTCTGTTTTGAACACATGGTTCACTGTATTTGCCTTTTCTTGCTTTTCTTTCCACGCGATATATTTGTCACACTCCTTTTTAAAATGTCCTTTCTTTTTACAGAAGTAACATTCCCTTTCTTTAATCACTTGAGCCTTCATTGCTGAGTCTTTTAACTTTTTCGCTGTTCTTTAGTCTACCTGTTTCTTTTACACTGTTCTTTACTGTTCTTTAATTTAACAATTGTTCACTTGAAAAACTGAGTTCACTTGATATTCACTTTAATCCTTTATCCTATTTTATCTATCTGGGACTGGGCCCATAACCTGTTGAAATTCAACTAGAATGAGTGGAATAAAACACGTACCAAAGATAAAAATAGGAATTAATATAGAGTAAATTAACACTTTATTGAATAATTGTAAATTGGCTTTAAATACATGAAAACTTGAGAAAAATAACTTTAGACTGAAATTGACCTGAGGCGAACCGTACAATGTGCATACCGCAGGACCGAATTTGTACGACTAACACCCAAAATGCCGGTAGGTACTGCAAGTACCTGGCTTTTCCCTTTCCCTGAAATTTTCCTTTAACTTATTTCCTAAATCTGAAAATACAAAATTATCGTTGTAATTTCAACACTAATATAATAACTTTATTTGCTATATAACTAAAAAAATTTTTAAAAACCGATAGTTTTTAAAAAGACTTTTTAAAGTCTTCATTTCTTTATTTCTGTTGTTCATTAACTGTTTATAAACATGCCAATTTAAATCAATATTTGACAAGAAAAAATAACCATGGCTATCTTTTTTTTAATTGACGTTAAACGTTCCTTTGTTTTCTAAATTCTAAAAAATAATTCTACACAGTACTCAGAGCTGTGAGAACTGCAGTCACTACTTCGAGCAAAGAATTTATTGCTACATTCGTAATTCTCAATAATATGTTGTCAACTAATATGATACAAAACTCTGATTACTATCAAAAAAAGTTTTGATTATTTTCTGCAGAGCCTTCAGTGCTGTGTGGAGAACTTTCAGAACTCTGGAATTTAATTTTTTGGTTTACACAGTAGCCAGTGCTGTGAGAAAAAATACTCAGTGCTTTCAGATTCAGAATATAAACCTAAAGCTGAGTCAAGTAAAACTTCCAGGTCACATATCGTGCACACTCTTGAAAGATTTTTACTACAAATAGTGTATTGGTATTCTTTGATAACTCTTAGCTTACTAAATAAAATAATATGGCATTTTTTTATGTTAGGAAAAAGCTTAATCTTCGATGACCATCTATCAAGCCGATTAAGATCAAATTTAAGATTAAGAGCATCTTGAACACAAGTTACTGTTTTATATGGTTTAAGGTCATCAGCAAACAAGAGAAATAAACTACCCAGTAAACGAAAGAGGATTGACGTGAATTGGATTGAATTCACGTAAAGCTTTGGTGAATCCTGTTTAGCGACAAATACGAATTGGAACTATGTTGCAATTCTCCTGAATTCGACAAGCCTCTATTGAACTGACAAACTCTCAATTCGTTCGATTTCAGTGAAGTAGTTTTCTAAGCTTTAATTCGTCTGCACGAATTCAATAAATGCGTTAGTCAATTCGTTTGAATTGTTGTTGAATTATTCGTACTGCTATTCAATTGAATTCGTTACGATGAATTCGTGTTGTATACGATATATTCATTTTAATTTGTGACATCAAAAATCAAACTTTAATTCTTATCAATTCGTTATAACGAATAAGTGACAAATAATAAAAATTAATAAATAATTACTTCACTATTTAACTTAGTAAAATTAATAACAAATATTTTATGAGAAAATTATTAATAATTTTATAAAATAGCATATTATTTTAAATAATTTTTTTTAATTTTAATAAAATTGTATTTTTTAATTTTTACTTTTAATTTATTTTTTCTTTAATTTGTAATTTGTAAAATAATTTACAAGTTTATAGAAAACAACAAAATTTATAATGTATGGTTTTAATATCATTTAAAAATTTATAAATTTTTTTTCATTATAAATTAAAAAATACTTTTTATCAATTATTTGTATTATTGTACGAAAGAATACTGGATGTTTGCGAATATAGATCATTCTTAAGTTCTAAAATTCATCATAATTATTAAATTTCATTAAAACTTTTGAATTGAAATAACAATTTTTAGTATAGAGTATATTAAAAAAATATATAACTATGTGATGAAATTAAAAGACAAAATCAGAAATTTTTTTTTAAATTGATTTATCTAGAGATGTTAAGTAATTAATGTGTTTTATAAATAAAAATAAAAGTTTGCCAATAATACAATTTTATTACAAATATAAAATTACATTAATTGTAATAAACATAGTCATATCAAAGTAAAAAATCTTATTTTTTTTCAATTACATTTGGCAATTTTCAAGCAAAGAGACAATTTAGTGAATCTTTTTTAAGACCTGGTAGATCCAACATCACCATCGTGGATTCAATATTATGAAAATTAATTGATTTTATTTCCTTTATTTCTACTATTTTACACACATTAGAAATAATTTCATTGCCAACACGAAATTGTCTAACATCATACACCTTTACATTTATCCAAAAAATATCGCGAGCGTTAACATAAATATCATGTATTCGAACAATTTCTCCGTTTCTAATGTCCGTTTCTCCATCATCTAATGAATTACTACGAGTATATTTTATGCTACTGTAAATTTGACCTTGATAAGAGCATTTTAAATATGTTTCGATTTCCCCTTTAGAATCGCATTTGTCGAAGAACACAACGTTATTAACTATTTTTGCACTGGCTGTGAATCTTTTTGAATCAAAAAGACTTTCAATGTAGTCATTTATTACATAAAAAAGTGACAGCTTATGATTTTGTTTATAAGCTAATATTCGAAGTGAGTTTTTGGTCATTTGTTGTCCAGCACTTTTTGGGCCATGAACAGTTTTATTTAGATGAAAAATATTCCTTTTAAAAGGAAAGGCAGAAGTTGCCCAAAGAGGACCTGATTGACGAACATTTTCTGCCAAGTGCAGCAACAAATGGACGTTAAACGTCATTGCTACCTTACCGTTTGCTTCCTCGCGGAGGAAGCTCTAAATTTCTCTAATTGAATTAATTGATTTAAAATATTTCGAGTTAAAAACAAATTTTTTTAGCTAAAATATGAATCAAATCTATATTTTATATATACCAATTGATTCGTCTTGACGTAAGGAAGACGATTATATTATATATTACCTTAAATTTTCCTATTTAAACATTTTTGGAAAAAAGACGATAAAATTTTTTTTGGGGGTATTTTAAAAATCCTCTTATTATTTTTGAGAGAATAATGTGATAAATAAGCCTACCAAATTTTACCCAAATCCATTAAAACCTGTTAAAGATATCGTGTTCACAAAAACGATCCACACACACATGCACACACATATATACATCCAGACAATTGATCAGGATCTCATATAACATGTTTCTATATAAGAGAACATTTGTTTTCACCATTTTTAAAAATTTTATAAACGAAAGGACTACAAAGCTTCCTCCACGAGGAAGCAAAAACATCTGAAACATCGTGTTTAACACGAACAGATGAATATATAAATTATATAATATAAATTTGTATTCATATAAGAAACATAATGAAAAAATATTTTTTTTTGGTTTTGGTCCCTAATAAAGATCTCGAAATACCTGTTAAATTGATGAATTAATACTTAATGTGTTGTATTTCCCGACACCAGTTTAAGTCACTTCTTTCTAAACCAGTGTTATGAATTTATTTATATTCACAACAGTATTTTTGTAAAAAAATTAAAATAAAAAGAATATACAAATATAGTACATTAAATATTAATATGTTTATTTAACAGGTAATTCGAAATCACTTTTGGAAATGATACCACTGAAGAAAAAAAATTCGTCAACAGGACAATTAATTAAAATGGATATCCCATACAGCACACTATACTGCTGTAAGCTTATTCTGCAGACTTCAGGTAAGTTAAAGAAGAGTTTAATGTATCGGCCGTCGTTCTAGAAAAAAATTGATTGAAATCCTTTAAAAACCTATTGGTTGAGAATAATCATTTGGTCTGATTCATTCAATTGGATTTAATTATGATAAGTAATTTCTACATTCGTTTTCCATTTTTTCATGACCTTAAACAAACGAGACTCACATGATTAAACCCCAAATTTCATCTGATATAAATCTCATTAGACATAAATTTCATTTGACATAAAATTCAGATGACATACATCTCAATTGACATAATTTTACATAACTTTTATTTGACATAATAGTCAAATCGAATAATTTTTATTTAACATAATTCTCATACGACATACATTTTATTGGATGTATAATTTATTTCATATAAAATACATTTGACATAAAACTCATTTGTTATAAAAATAGCATTGTCTGTCCTATTTTAATCTATGAGGCAAAATAACTTTTAACCAGTTCATTTTACAGAAAAATTTTTCAGACAAAAGTTGTTGTCCTTAGAGGAACTTCGTGCAGCTCTTGGCCAATTTTTTTGGAAAGCTACTCAGAACTGACCACGAGAAGGTGGCTGCAAATCGAGTTCCACCTTATCCATTCAACTTACTTTAACAAAAGAGTTTTTTTGTATTATATTTTTTAAAGTTTTTCCATTTAATAAAAATGTTAATTGTAAAATAAATTAATAAAAGGAAAATCCACAGATACAGTAAAAAATGAGATCATGGCGTTACTTTTTCGAGTCCTGTAGTGCGACTCAGAAAGCTTACAATAGTCCTCAAAGGTGATTCGTGCTACAGGGCTCGAAAAAGCAACACCATGCGCCTTCTTTTTTTAGATCACTTATAATATGGTTTAAGCATTAATTTATAAGTGCTCTAATGCCTCACCGTTAACTCGAATGCAGGTATCTAGTCTGCTTCTGAACCATGCTCTGACACGTTGGAGAACGGCGGGCGTCACTTGAGCAAATGCTCTGCAAATTCTGTTCTTCATATTATTTGCTGTTGATAGTTCCTCAAAAATACACCAAATCTTTAACATAACCCCAAAGAAAAAAATCCAGCGGTGTCAAATCTGGTGATCTTGGAGGCAAAATTTAAACTGGACTTCCCAAATCAATCCACCAGTTTGAATATTCATCATTTAGTCAGACTGTTACTATCGTAGCACGATGTGGAGGTGCTCCATCCTGTTCCAACCATCTTCTTAAACGAATATTAAGACGAACCACGGTGGTCCTTAACACACTTCAAACCAAAAGTTCTTTCAAATTTAAAATCTTTCATCGAGCCGTTTTTTAAGAACATCGATTTTTAGGTTAAAAAATTGAATTTTTCGTTTTCTTTGAAAAATATTATGTTATATCGTTAAAAAATTGAATTTTTTGTTTTCTTTGAAAAGTATTATGTCATATCGGGGTAATAATTTACATAAAACCTAACTTTATTAAGAATAAATATTATTCAAGCTGTCTTGATATTTTTTACTTGGGATAATAGTGAAATTGCTTTCTTTAATTATTATTAGTTCATGAATGGAGATGAATGAATGAATAAATATATTTACAGAAAGATGTAATTTCTCATTTTACCGGCAATATGACATCTGCTAGATGTCATTTGAACTTGTAATGATCCTATATTATTAGCCCATAGGATTTGTTCGCCTAATGGAACCAGAATATTCCAATAAAGTATTTTACTAGATTTTAAAGTAATGAAAACATTATTCTATTTAGGAACCTTACATTTAACTGTGATAATGATAGATGAGGAAAAGTCAATAATAAAACATTATATTTATACTTTCGAAAAAACTTATGTTGTAATTATTAAATAAACAATACAAAAGTAAAAAAAGAACAAATAAAGTTATCGTAGTTTCCGTTTAATATAACAGAATCTAGAATTTATCATGTGAAATGAAATTAACAACTTTTTGTTAATTTTTTTAGGTCTAGTCTAGTTTGAGAATAAGTCAATTCCCTTTTTGCCTTATTTTTCCGACTATTCTCCAAAGCTATTCTAGAAATTTACTTCCGGATTTACGTTGTCGAACGAATCTAGATTTCGTGTACACTAGAGATTGATCAAGTATCAATCAGAGGACTATTCATCAGGACGCTACCTGATGTTCATGCCCGACGCGAAATACTGAGAATAATGTTTCCACAAAATCTCACCTCGATGATTGGTACTAGATTTAAAAGTTGTTCACTAGACACATATAGTCTAGTGTACGATCTTCTTTAGGTAGTTATATACTGAGAGAAGTAGCTCTACAATATGCAGCCTGAGAAAGGAAGTTCTCTGGTTCAGAGATGTTCACTGCACACAAAAGTACCTATAGTCCAGTGTACATCATCTTCTGTATACCTGTATTCGGAGAGAATATAGTGACGTATATAGCTATATAAAACTTAATAATATAAATGTAACTAATTACAAACTAAATTACATCTTTCTGTAAATATATTTATTCATTCATCTCCATTCATGAACTAATAATTAAAAAAAAGCAATTCCACTATTATGCCAAGTAAAAAATATCAAGACAGCTTGAATAATACTTATTCTTTATAAAGTTAGGTTTTATGTAAATTTTTACCGGGATATTACATAATGTTTGTCAAAAAAACAAAAAATTCAATTTTTTAAACTAAAAATCGATTTTCTCAAAAACGGCTCGATGAAAGATTTTAACTTTTTTTACAAATTACTCCGAAAAGTGTCCAGATTCAGGATATGTGACGCGACGCGAAGAAAGGGACCTAAGCGTCCAAACGGTAATTTCACAGGAGAGAGAAAAGAGTAGGCAAGAACGTGGCGAAGAGTTTCCGATATCTCTTACTCTCTCTTGCTTCCCACTACTATTTCAAGTTGGCGTCTGTGTGTTCGGGCGTCTTCGGAAAGTAAAGAGAGATGCACTGAATTTTTGTCTTCTCCAACATTATTATTTAAACTGTAACTGCTTTCAACGACATCCGCATATTCTTGATCGAGATTCATTTTTTTAATACTAACCATTAACAAGACAATTAATTAATCATTAATTAACCATTTGCAAGACAATAATATTTTTTGCCTTGCATTTACGCCGGTTGTTGCCTGCACCTCGTACACGTGCTTTCGTAGTAAGAGAGAACAGTGTAGTCAGCTCATATCTCTCTAAATCACGAATACCGACCCGAACTTCAAGCGACGCATGGACACAGTGAGAGGGGAGCGTACGCATGTGTGTGTGAGGAGAAAGAGAGCTACAAATACTGCTTGCAGGAATTTTCAGACCTGAGTCCCGCTACAGGACTTGAAAAAATAGCGTCATGATCTCATTTTTAGTGTATCTGTGAATTTTCTTTTTAATTATTTATTTTATAATTTAACAATTTTATTAAATAGAAAAGCTTAAAAAAATTAAATACAAAAAAACTCTTTCGTTAAGGTAAGTCGGTTGGGTGAGGAGGAGGTGGAACTAGATGTGCTGTCACCTTCTCGTGGTCTGTTCTGAATAGTTTTCCAAAAACTAGCCAAGAGCTGCACAAAATGCATGTTTGATAAGAAATTAAATATGACCTATTTGACCTAAATAGGTCGACCTATCGAAAAAAAATACATCAACGATTTTGACATGGAATTTGCTGCTCTATCGATTTCCGACACAAAAAGTTGACCTTGAATCGACATCATTTAAGTCATTTAGGTTAAATTCAAGTTTACCACTGGATATCCCCTCTAAGGACAACAACTTTTGTCTTAAACATTTTTTGTAAAATCAACTGCTTCAGCACTTCGAAAACCTTCGGAAAACTGTTGTCTGATTCATGAAAAGTAAATCTTGTCCGTCTGTGTAATCATAATTGTGATCATGTAAGTTATATAGTAAATTTAGTTGTCTAGCTATAAAAAGCAGGAACGATTTTTGAACCCGTTCCAGTCTTATTGATAAATATAAAAAGACATCCAAATGATTAAAGCATATTCAAGAACACTTCTGACAAAAGTGAAATATAATATTCTGAGGTTACACTCGTTATGAAAAGCTGATGCATTCCTCGTAACCAAACCCAAAAAACTTGAGTGATCTACCAATGACATCAGAAATATGATTAACAAACGTGACGGACTTTTTTATAATCATGACTAAATCACGAACCTGGGTCACAAAGAAAGACAATGCTATTTTCATGACAGATGAGTTTTATGTCAATTGAATGTTATTTCAATGTATAATATTGTTATTTAAAATTATGTGAAGTTAGTTTTATGTCAAATTGAAGTTCATGTCAATTAAGTTTTATGTCAAATAAAAATGTCATATAAGATTTATATCAAATGAATTTTACGTCAAATGATTTTATGTCAAATGTAATTTGGGGTTTAATTTGCCGAATAGGTAAAAGTCGATTTTTTTTGTTTCTGTCGATTGTCGGGTATTAGATCGTTTTTTCTATCAATTCTTCCCCTTTCGGAAGTTCACTACCTTGCGTTTGCTCTTCTCATCTGAGCTGCATTTGGTCGTCAAACTTCGATACTATCGCGTAAATACTAAACGCTACTAAAATAGATTTATCCAACACCAGCAATAACACACGATAATGTTTACTTGTCTAGTTTAAAATTGATCCTATAGAATTTGCTGTTCCTTTTGTAACTTGTTTTATTTAAAGTGGGCTATAACACGATTGCCTAAAATAAATTATCATTATTATTATATTATTTTCTTTAATCAAAATTGAACAGTTGATCGATATCGATATTTTCTTCCTCCATGTTTGGAAAATCTTATGGCCCAATCAATATGATATTAAGTGGATTTGGGTCCTCACGTTCGAGAAACGTTGGTGGTGGAGGAGGACGATTTAGCAAATTTTCCAAATTATTCAATTCAACAATTTTTAGAAAGAATATATTTGTCAGACCCGACAGAATATGAGGTCGAGAAAATCGTCACCTTACATAAAAAAATGAAACAAATAATTATGACTGATATCGGATCATTATAATATTTCTTAAGAATGGTCCATGGAGCAATTAGCGGCTGTTCAATTTTTTCTAGTGCCTTTCCTGACATACATGCATGTAAATAAATAATTTAAATAAAGTTCAAATGAAGGGGCAATGCTCACATTTTTGATTATCGACAAATATTCATCTATTGTTCCAGTTCCAACGTCAAACTTTTCAAAATGTTTTTAAAATTTTATAAATGTCGAGTGTCGATTAGTTAGTCTCGGAGACTGAACACGATTCTGGCACCCAAATTTGCTTAGCACGTCAGGATTTTGAGAAAAGAGGGGGTAAAGACTCCAAGAAAGTGTTTTCAGCATATTCTTAACTTAATAAAATTTATTTCACTCAAATTCCTTAAGCGGCGTTTTTGTATTCAAATATATGTATGAAAATATTTCGATCACACCATAGATTGACCTGTTTAAAGCAAAAATGCAGTTGTGCCTTTCAAAAATGTATAAATTTAAATGAAATCACGATTTTTATTATCATCTTTAAATTGTTGCCACAGGAATACAATTAGAGCCACATCATTGAAGAAGGTCTTAAAAGTTTTGTTTTTTCATCACCTTTTAAGAAATGCATTGAACTTTTATTTTTATACAACGCCGTAATAGATATTTTCATAAGAAGACGTTCGATTGAATTTTTTTAAAAAGTGCCATCACTCAATCAATCCTTCGTATTTTTAGTTTTAGTGGTAGCACACTAATGGGACAGTGAAAAATTTTTGACAAAATATGTCTGTTAGATATTTCCATAGTAGCTGAAGTGATATTTTACACGCCGCAAACATAAAAACGTTAAGAATATAAACTCAAGAAATTCAAATGAAATTTAAGCATTTTTTCACTTTTTAACTTTTTAACTTATAAAACTATTTGTCAAATAAATATTTTGTTTTAATACTGTACATAAATGTTCCTTTGTATATAATTTAGCAAAAAAAATGATACCCAAAGTTTTAATCAAAAATAATTCAGATTTTTAAGTGTTCGATTCGAGAATCACAAAAGTTAAAAGTTTCGTGGATTTGCCCATATGCAAATATAGGAAATTTCGAAAATTTCGTCAGTACACGGCTGACGTGCGAGAAGTGGAAATTTGATGTTGATTTTAAAGCAAGATATTATAATTTAGAATAAGTTATAGACTTGTAACTTAGGTGAGTAAAAATTCCTTAAGTGGTTCACCCAAATTAAAGATTTACTGTATTTGCTTGGAGATATAGAAAATTAAAACATTATGAGTTAAAAAACTGCCTCAAAGAATTTTTCAAAAAAATTAAATTTCTCAGAGTTATAAAACTTGAAGTTTTTTGTAGTCTTAAATTAAAAAATAAATATCTTAGAACTAAGTAAACGGATCTTTATAAAAATTGGTATACTTACACAGAAAATGATAAGAGTTTTAGTTGAAAATTTTTGATTTTTAATAATTGTTATTGCAAAATTAATTGTTTATTTAAAAAATAAACCATGTTCTGGTTGTCGTAGAAAGTTTATTGGAAAGGTAATTTCATAAGGATTCGAAAACCGTTTTAAAATTTCGTGGATCGCAATTAGAAAAAAAGTTATCGCGTTTTTTGTGCGGCGCTGCGTTTCTCTAGCGCTATCACGTAGAATGTATTTTGCTCAAAAAGTATAGAACTTGCAAATATCTCGAAAAGTACGAATTTTTATAAAAAATGTTCAAGACAAAAGTTGTTCCTAATAAAAAGATCTACATATGTGAACCCAAAAAATTGGTTGTTTTTGTTAAATAAAATCCTCTAATTTTCAGAATCAAATTCGTAATCCCTATGAAATTATGGGTTTTAACGTGTGAAGTATGACCAAAATATTAAGCTGAGGAATCTTACATTGAGCTATAGGCATAATGTGAAAATTTGCTTCGAATTTATAATATGTTACCCCAAAAACCCCATAAGCCATCTTTTAATATCGAGAATTAAATGAAAATACATCTGAAGAAAATGACAAAAATGAAAACTTACACATAACAAATAATCGTTAGAACATAGTTGTACTCACATTATTAATAAATTATCCTGGATAATTGAGTCAATGAAGAGCAAAAAATATGCAATTTGATTTTTATATATATTCGTTTGTCTTCCTTTTTCTTTCACTATCACACATTCTTTTCAAATTTTGATTATATTTCGCAAGGCCCGATAATGAATGTGAACCACGTTTTTTGCCGGTAACCGTGAGGAGAGGCGAGCCAACCTGAGCTGTGTTGCGCTCGGGCAAACTCAGTTAAGGTTAGATCAATGGCGCGAAAAAAATTTAAATTTTACGCTATGATTATAAAAATCGTAATACTGCAAAATTTTATAAAAATCAAATAGAAAATAATTTAAAAATATTCTACTAATATCTAAACTCGGTGTGACGTGTCAAAAATGTCACGTCACAAAACATAAATTTTTCTCAGACAGATTTATTTTATACATATGAATTTGTTATAATTATTATAAAATTTTATTTAAAATTTAATAAGAAAATTAAT
This sequence comes from Leptopilina boulardi, assembly GCF_019393585.1. Taxonomy (NCBI): domain Eukaryota; kingdom Metazoa; phylum Arthropoda; class Insecta; order Hymenoptera; family Figitidae; genus Leptopilina; species Leptopilina boulardi. The sequence continues at coordinate 2,687,167 of NW_026137948.1, read as the reverse complement.
TTAATTTATTTAAAAAATATTTCTTACTCTGGAGGAAAAATTCTAATATAATTGTTATTGATTTATCAGAATAAAATTTTTGAATTGTTATTTACTTATCAATTAAAATATTTGATTAATATCACTATATTTTCTTATAGGAAAAAGTAGAAAAAAATGTTCTTCTACTTTATAAACTAAATAAGGAGCCTATTTTGGATAGACATAAGCATATAAAGTTCCTGAAAAAGTCATTAATTTATTTAACTACAAATTATGAGGTAACTTAATTTTAATAACTTTAAAGGGGGTTATCCAGTCATGAAAAGCTGTTACTCCATTACCCAGGTCTACAAAATAAGATTTTTTTAGATGTTGTAGTTGTTTTTAATGTAGTTTTGTATGCTGAACGCGATCCCGAAATCCTAAATTGCGTAAAACGTTAGGTTATTAAGTAAAGTAGGAGTAAAGTTTCCAAAAACCGTGTTTTTGAGAGTTTTCAGTATTTTTTTTCTCTTTAACACGACATGCTAGAACTATATGCGCAAGATAAAAAATTTGTTTTGAAAAAAACCCCAAATACCGTCTTTTTAAGGTAAGGGTTTCAAGTTTTTTCTTCTTAACCTGACTTCTATATAGGCCTGAATTAAACCTCAAATCGTACACTGTAAGACCCACATACGCAAGATAAAAAAAATGAAGTAAAGACCCCAAAAAATGTGTGTTTGAGGGTTTGTAGAATTTTTTCTACTTAAACTGACGTATTAGAGACTTCTATATTGGCTTAAATTAAAGCTTAAAATACACTTTAAAACCCATATACTCAAATTAAAAAGGCTATATAGAAGTTTCTAGCACTTCAGGTTATGGAGAAAAAAAAATACTGAGAACCCTCATAAACACGGTTTTAGGACCTTCATTTTTTTTAAATACTGACGTGATACGCAATATTGGAATTCAGGATTGTGTTCAGGACACAAAAGTATATTAGAAACCATTCTAGTATATAAAAAAACCTTGTAGATCTGTGTTATTTTTCAAAAACGGTTGAAAATATTTATTTAAAAAACTTTGCATATTATTTATTGAAGTTATGTAAAATTATTCCTCGAGTCCATAAAGAAGTAATTTCCTCTGAACATGATAAGTCGAGACAGGATGATCTTTAATCAATAAACGAAAAAGATTCTGTTAGTTTAGTAGATTACTTAATCGATTTTTGAAAATAATGACTGGATTTGTCCCCTTATAGAAGTGAGTAATAGTTATAGTTGAAGTAATTGTTTCTTATAAACATATTTTTAGTGCTTAGATAGTAGTCGGCCTTGGTTATGTTATTGGATTCTGCATTCTCTTCAAATTTTAAATGAACGACTGGATGATAAAATTTATTCAAATATTGTCAAGTTTTTATCTAAATGTCAGTCACAACATGGTGGATTCGGTGGTGGACCAGGACAGCTGCCTCATCTTGCTACAACATATGCTGCTGTAAATGCGCTTTATATAATTGGCACAAAAGAAGCTTATGAAGCAATAAACAGGTATTTACGTAATATAATTTGTTTAATTATTAATCATCAGGGCAGGTTTTAGGGACGATCGTAGAAGTCACCTCGTTTTCATTGGTCTCCTTATCTTTTTACCGTTGGCGTTAATTATAAGTTGCATCTTTTTACCACCAATGATTTAAGAGAATTTTTTTTTCTTTTTTTGTGGATAGCGAGTTTGGGGTGCTAGTTCTATTCTGTTCGCTGTACTCGTGCTCTCACAGTTCGGAACTTTTTCGGTTGTTCGTTTGTTAATTTTTAGCAAAAGTTAAGATAATTTTTTGTTTTCTTGGCGGTAAAATATTTCTTTAAAAATTTAGATAAGCCGGTGTAAATTTTGTTGACTTGTGTTTCGCGGAGTTCAACGCGAATTGAAATTCGGGTATCTAAACGTCTCGCAAACGTATTTAGCTATATCGCTACTCATGTCTGGCCAGTAATGCTGACTCTACATTGGCTGCGTAAACGTGTACGTGAACGTGAACGTGCTGACGTCACCCATTTGAATAACATTGTGACGTCAGCACGTTCACGTTCACGTACACGTTTGCGCAGCCAATGTAGAGTCAGCATAATAATTTCCGGAGATACGTGGAATGGTTTTCGTGATACCGAGGTGTCCTGCGGTCGGGGCGTTGTGATTCTCCTACATTACTTTTTCGTGTAGAGGCGATGGCACGCATGATTTCCATGTTTTTTCTCTATCCGTGAAATTCAACGAGTGATACACATGTCGATATAATGCATTGTTTTTTATGGAATATTCGATGTATCGTTCTAGAGTTTTGAGGACAGCGCACTATGGGACAGGAGATCGAGTTCTGTGGCCAATAGTTAATTTTTAGAATTGGGTAAAATAAAGTATACCATTACAATTAGTAATAATCGTGTAGTTGTAAATTGTTCATTAATGTAGTACTATTATAAAAAAAATCCGACAAGTGCGAGTTACACTCGCACTAATTCAAGCGTTCCGTACACCAACAATAATAAACTTTTTTATATATAAATAAATAAAGATGTATAAATAAAGAAACACATTTAAATATCTACTTTGTATAACTTTTATTTTTTATACATTCACTCAATGTGTTTGTATTACAATTTTTTGCCAAAAGTATTGTTTCGTATGATCTCGTGTCTCAATAAATAACATGGCTAAATATTTACTCACTAATTATCGCATATATGCAAGCCACAGTCAAACTTATCTTCAGCTCAACACTGTAAAAAGAAGGTACTAAAATAGTACCAATTTTAGGTATTAAAATAGAACCAATAGGCAATTTAGTACCTAAAGTTGGTATTAAATTAATACCTTTCGTTTTACAGTGAACCGTGACTGCCTGCTAAACATATACTCATGAAGTATATCATATTCACAAGTTCCAGTCGAACTTATCGCATATTCGCAAGGCCTAGTCGAACTTATCGTGAGCTCAACCGTGACTGCTGACAAATTTCTACTCATGAAGTATATCATATTCACAGGTCTTAGTCAAACTTATCGCAAGCTCAACCGTGACTGCCTGCTTAGTACCTATTCACGAATTATCGCATATCCGGAAGACACAGTCGAACTTACCGTCAGCTCAATCCTGACTGCCTGCTAAACATCTACTCATGAAGTATATCATATTCACAAGTCTTAGTCGAACTTATCGCAAGCTCAACCGTAACTGCCTGCTTAGTACCTATTTACGAATTAGCGCATATCCGCAAAGCGCAGTCGAACTTATCCTAAGCTCAACCGTGACTGCCTGCCGACTTCTATCAAATCCAATCGGTCTCGCTATATTTTTCCTGTAATCTACACGTGAAAATACGGATGTGTACTAAATTGCAGTTCTTCTTATACCAAAATGTAGAAGTTAAGGGGAAGGACAGGATCATTTTTTGCAATTTTTTCTGAAAAAACCGATTTCTTTCCTTTCTAGCTCGCAGCCATCAAATCCAATCGGTCTCGCTATATTTTTCCTGTAATCTACACGTGAAAATACGTATGTGTACTAAATTGCAGTTCTTTATATACAAAAATGTAGAAGTTAAGGGGGGTCTATATTAATAGACATAGAGATAATATAAATTGAGTAGGCAAGGTATAGGCAGTAGCATATGAGGGGATAGGTCACCGTAAGAAAGAGAAAAGTAGAGTTTAAAACCACAGTCTGTCCTCTTCTAAACTGCGCCAGTGCACTAGTGCATAATTTTGTACTGATCGAAAATTCTCGTGACTTTTCATGATGCAGATCTTTAGCTGTCGCGCATGCGTAACTAAAAAAAGACAAAGATTGGTTTTATTTTCTTTCTCTTCCAATCGAGCGGATACTTAAGGCGGCGCCTTACCTACTCTCTTTGTATTATCTCTATGGTTAATTATATGGTTCTTAGTTGATGTGAAATTGAAAGAATCATGTCAGCTTCTCTCAATTAAAAAATTATATTTGTTTTAGAAATACTCTGGTTCAATTCTTAATATCACTGCATGGGGAAGATGGGAGTTTTAGCATGCATTATGATGGTGAAGCAGACATTAGAGGTGCTTACTGCGCGTTATCTGTTGCAAAATTAACAGATACATTTACTCCTGAAATATTTAATGGAACAGCAAAATGGATACAGAGGTGTCAAACCTGGGAAGGAGGATTTGGTGGCTGTCCTGGCATGGAAGCGCATGGTGGATATGCATTATGTGGATTGGCTTCTCTTGTTTTATTAGGAAAAACAGACCTTTGTAATTTGACGTCGTTAATTGTAAGTATACTACTGATCTCAAATAATATAATTCTTCTAACTACTCTATTTCTCTTTAGAAATATTCAAAGAGTCTACTAGTTCTAGTATCTACTAGTTCATGTATCCCAAAAAAGTGCTATAGCACTTTTTACATTACATCACATACTCGGTTTACAATAAAACCACTGAAAACCGAGATCTAACAGAAGTCTGTCCTGATTTGCTTTGAGAAAATATATTGCTAAAAATAATCAAACTGTAGTAACATTATTTATTGGGAACTATAAATTTATGATTTTTTAATTGATTTAAACAATATTATTGGGTTATTAAGCTCTTATTAATAAATTATTAACGTGCAAAGTGTAGACATATCTGTAACTATTATCTCGATTGAATTTTTATTAACAATATAACATTGGTGAAACATAATTATAAACAATGATTATCAATAACTTACATTTATGTTCTGCATCAATGATTGTTCTCATGGCGGAAAAGCAAGTTATTATGAACTAAATTGAACTTTAAAAGATACGAATTTTATAATAATTGTACTATAACATTATTTTAGTTATTTTAATTGAATACAAAACTAGATTTGATTCAATGTAACTGTGACCAGACTATATCGGAAAACTGTAACTTAAAATACATACTTAAAAACTATTGAAAACTAAACATGCTGACTCATTGGCGATCCGATGAGAAGAGAGAGAGAGGGAGAGAGAGTTTTAAAAACGAAATTTTCATTCATACTAAAATTGACAGTAGATGACGCAAGGACTTTTGTTAATTTAAACTAATCCGAAATATATTCCTACCTTACTTCTCTCAGAATTGTCAATTACTAATACTAACTAAGCGACTTTTCCAATGTCAAGCTCGCGATATCTTGTTCATTGGAACCGGTCAATTATTGAAATAAATAGCTTCCTTGTTAAATAAACAAACCCTGCCAACTTAACATTAACCTAAACTAAATTTATGCAAAATTCCTTAATATGGAGCGCCAGTATTTCAACAGGACAAAAGTTTCGAATACGAATTGGTGCTATTCTGACGCTTATTACAAAAATAACGGCAGAACTCCCCTCAACCCAAAAAAAAATTGTCAATACTATTAGCGATTAAATTGCACAAAGTGCGCTTCCAATACCGAGTTGATCCTCTGGAGATAAAAAGAAATCTGATTCTCACCAACATAACACATTAAGAAGGTATTTCGGAAAACCTAATGACTGATCAAGAAATAAGCACTAAATGCTGGTATACGAAGGCTGCATATTCATACTAACTTGCAAATAAATTTTTATTTCAATTAGACGGAATAATACCATGAATAGAGGAATCCTGAAGAAAATATGGAAAGTAATCTGATAAGATGTTATCAAAACTGCTGATACTGAAGACAAATTATAAAGGTTATGTTAATGTGAAAATTGAGACTTTACAATATGAAGAATAATGTTGGGGCGATAAATTGCGTCCATAAATGTTGCAAAAATTTACACTTAAATCAGAAATCACTTGGACGATAAATTAGATCTAGAAATGTTACAAAGATTCACATTTAAATTAATCCATTTATATTTTAATACAAGTAAAATTGTCATAGGTGACTATAACAGAGTGAACTGCAATTAATTGAATTAATCTATTAAGACCCATAGCTTACACAGCGTTTCTAACGTCAAACTAACTATTGGATTTATAGCATAACCGAAAAAAAGATACACCTATTTTTTCTATTTGCAAAATAATTTGTTTACCTAAGTACAATATATGTGCCTCTTTGTGATTTTAGTGTCATGTAATTTTTAGTTTTGACCAGATTTATTCGAACAGTGCCTATAGCAGTAAAACCAATTCTTTTCAAATGTACTTTGAGACCTGGTGAAGTAAAGAAGTTATCAAAATACACATTGTAATTTCCTGAATTTTCAGTAGACAATGTTTTGAACAAGTTTTGTAGCATATTGATCACTACTTTAGATCCCCAACAAACTGACTGCAAAGGTCCTCCATTTGCGTTATTTGACTTACCTGCTTAAATATCCGCATCGTATATATATATATATATATATATATATATATATATATATATATATATATATGAAACTGTCTACAGAATATAAGACACAGTTTTATTCCAAATCAGATTCGTCAATTATCATCATCAGATTCATATTATGTCCATCATAATCTGCAACAACAAATTCTTCTAAGTCTCTTATTGTTGCAGTATGTACACTTCTTAGTCGCTGATGCATGATAAATCACCTACCAACAAACAATAGTCAAAATTATGCACAAAGAAAAGATCTAAAAATTACTTTTTCTTGTATGAACGGAATTCTTTATTGTATCAATAATCACTTTTTATTATTAGAATTATTTTTCCCGGAAATGAAATATATATATATGGGGTAAAATTCCTGTAGCGAACTAAGTGAAAAAAAAGTTGATCAGATCGGGCTGTAATTTGCACATAGTTTAGCCCTAGGGGTAAGTAATTTAACCTCATTGTATTGTTCGGTTTTTTCAAAAACAGTCGGAGAGGGAGGGGGTTGAATTTTTTTGAAAAATTTAAACACACCGAAAAAAATAAAATCTCCAAATGAGAAGAAAATTCCGCTCATAAATTACTTTTACATTTTATTTTCAATATACGAATATTCATCTACAAAGAGGAGGATTTTTCTTCTTTATTTGAGAATATTTTTATTAAATGATAACTTTTAATATTTTCTCTTTGATTGAATTTATTCATTTGCATTTAAGATTTTTTTTCTATAATTGAAATTATTCCTCTCAAAATGAAACAAATTTATGCTGTAAAAAAGATTTTTATAGTTTCATTTTGTTTTGTTGCGCGCATCTTCAAACTGTTTGAAAAGTGACAGTTCAAAATAAAATGGACAACGAGCTGAAAAATCTGTTATCTGAAATTGGACTTTCTACATTAATTATTTAATTAACAAATTTTTCACTGAAAATTAAGGTTTTAATGTATAAAAAATTATTTCTATTCATATTAAAAACTGTGATAAATTTATTATAATTTATCAACAATGCGATCTGTTTAACCCCTATTTTTTCTAGGGTTAGAATTTAATAATATTCAAATCAGAATTGATTATTTCATCAATTTGACCTCTACACTATTTTAAAAATATATTTACTTTGATTTAAATAATCCATTAACTTTTTTTCACTTGAATACTGAGCACTTTATTTTAAAATGAACAAAAACTAAAAACATTTTTATCAACCTGAAAATCTTTGGTACTTTATTGTATAAAAACTCAGCTCGTGTTTTCGCCGTCTATATTTTTTCTCCAAAAATGGTTCCTATCATTATAAATTACTTAATCCGAGTAATAACGAGTAAATTAAATCATAAATTTCTTTTAACCCTGTAAAGAAGGTTGACATTTCTGAATTTGACGTAAGTTTGAAACAAGATGAATAAATCTTTATTTGAAATTATTCCTCTCAAAATATAAAAGAGGAAAATCCTCTCAATTAGATATGAAAACTTTAGTGCCCATATATAAAAGGAAAAGTTGCTGCAAAAGAAGAGGAATCCTCTAAATTTGAGAACTTTTTTTTTTCGGTGCAGTGAATTTTTGAAGACTTGTAACTTTTAAACAGAAATAAGAAGAAAAATTTGTCCCATACGTTTTCGAAAGGTTTTTTCCTGCTCTTTCGAATGGTGCAAAACTTTTTTTAAAAATTCAAATTTTGACCCTTTTTTTGAACATTAAACATTTTTTCGAATTTTTTTTTAACTTCGGTCCTTTTTATTTTTTTTATTTAATTTTTTTTTTAAAAACTTCATATAGGGCTCGTTGGATGCGGAATTTTGTCAACTTTTACTTAGTAACGTCAGAATTACGATAACTTTATTTGTTTATAAAATATATAATTCTTTATTAACCTTAATTAATTAATTAACTAATATCTTAAAAATAACAAAAAAGGACATCTCAATACTTTTTGAGCTAAAAATGCACATTTTTAACTTTCAAAAAAAATAAATTTAAAAAAAGACCGAACTTAAAAAAAAGTCAAAAATTTTTTGATTTTTTTTTCACTAATCGAAAGAGCACAAAAAAACCTTTGGAAAACATAGATGTGAAAATTTTTTTATTTACTTATATAATATTTACAATTTTTAGTTAATTAATTAACTATTAAGGTTAATAAAGAATGATATATTTTATAAACAAATAAAGTTATTCGAAAGAGCAGGAAAAAACCTTTCGAAAACGTATGGGACAAATTTTTCTTCTTCTTTCTGTTTGAAAGTTACAAGTCTTCAAAAATTCACTGTTTAAATTTTTCAAAAAAATTCAACCCCCTCCCTCTCCTAGAGTTTTTGAAAAAACCGAACAATACATTGAGGTTTATGGTCAGGTTTTTGTCACCCGGAATGGGTCCGGTTAAGTCGGAAAACAATACTGTTTGTGAATACCTATAGTGAATACAAATATAGTTTGATCTAATCCGGAATTAGTCCGATTGTAAGCAACTAGTAAATCTGATATTAGTCTGGTAAAACCCGGTACTAATCTGTTATTTTTTACTAGTTAATCCAGAACAATTCCGAAACACGACTCTAAACCGGACTGCTTCGGATTCATTCCACATTCCGAAATATTAACAAAAGTAGTAACAATTAGTCAGAAGGTTACATGTCTTCTACGCCGACAGCGAATAGTTCTTATAGAATTTGAGACTCATCTTAACTGCGAGAGAACTGCACCTGGCGGCATGAGTAGAAACTATAATAAAAACAGAAAAACCTAACTAAATCAAGATTGTTGCGGACTAATTGCGGATTTAATACATACAGAATGTCGGATTAAACCAGACTCAATCGGATTCAGATTTTGAAACGGACTGAATCTATGTAGATTATACGAAAACAATCCAAAAATGATATGAAATATTCCGAAATTAGTGTAGACAAAAAGACAAATAAAAAATAAGTCCTAAGTAGTCCGAAACTTATATGAACTCAGTCCATAACAATTCGATTCTACTCCGGTCAAGTACAAAAATAATCGGATTTTTTACTTTTAAATCCGGAATTATTGCAAAATAATCCTATTTATGATCAAGTTTATATTATCCTGAATAAGTCCGGTTAAAACTGAAATCTATATGATTTAAGTATAAGATGCGATTCTGGAATTAGTAGACCTAATCCGGAGTTAGTCTAATTGTATGCAACTATAGAATAAGAGATTGGTCTGGTCAGGTGTAATGTGGTTTAAGTATGAAGATGCGAATTGTTCGCAATAATCCGATTTGTGGTCAAGTTTAGGTCATCTGGAATAAGTCCGACTACGTCTGAAAGCAATACGGTTTAAATGTAAGTAGTGAATCCGGAATCAGTTTGACCCAATCCGGAATAAGTCCGATTGTATGCAACTATTGAATAAGGGAAGTACGAAAATAATCGGATTTTTTACTTCTAAATCCAGAATTATTGCAAAATAATCTCATTTATAATCAAGTTTATGTAATCCGGAATAAGTCCGGTTAAAGCTGAAATCAATGTGGTTTTAATATAAGTTGCTGATCCGAAATTAGGACGACTTAATCTGGAAATATTCCGGTTGTATAAAACTATTGAATAAGGGATTAGTGCGGTCAAGTACGGAAATATTTCGTTATTGATTTCGGATTATTTCTAAGTAACTTCGGAATATGCCTTTAGCAAACTAATTGCAGATTCAAGCAGACTAAAACCATATTCTGAACATACTCGACTCGAACTGTTTCGTAATCACTTTGTATTAAAATATTTAATGGTACTAAATTCGTATTATTGCGGACTGTTTGCGAATAGATTGCATACAAATTTCAGAGTATTCGGGACTTATATCTTATCCTATTTTTCAATTATATTAAAATCAGATCGTTTTAGACCAACAGCGTATTACATGTATACTGATTTCGGATAGTTTTTAAGTAACTTTGTAATAAGATTTTAACATACTAATTTCGGATTAATGCGGACAAAAACCTGTTTCATTACATACTATAATCGGATTGTTTCATACTCAATTTGTATTAAGATATTTAATTGAACTAAATTCGTAGTTTTGCTTACTGTTTGCGGATATATTATGTACGATTTCCAGATTATTTCGGACTTATGACTTGTTACCGTGTTTTCTTCATATTAAAATCGGATCGTTTCAGACCAACACCGGATTCTATGCATACTGATTTCCGATAGTTTGCAAGTAATTTCGCCATAAGACTTCACCAGTCTAATTTCAGATTAATGCGGACTGAAATCGGATTTTCCAAATACTAAATTCGAATTGTTTCGTTCTCATTTTGAACTTGTATTTTCGAACTGAACTAATTTCGGTTTGTTGCGGACTGTTTGCGAATATTGTGCATATAATTTTCATATTATTTCACTGTTATTATTTATGTTATTATTTTCTTATTTGTCCCATACAATGTTCGTATTTTTCCTTATTAATTGCTGCTTAGTTTTTTTTCGGATTTGTATTTGCATTATTTCGGACTGATTTTATAGTCAGTCCAGATTAATACGGTCCGATTTTAGATTTGTCGTTTTGTTCAGTCTGATTTCAAATTAATGCGGATGACTTGCCTAATTATTTCGTACAGTTTTCTCACTTATCCAGTCTAATCTCTCCGAATTTGATTCGAAATCAATCCGACTTTTTTTTACCAGGGATCGGGTTCAAGTTATTTTATTTATTTTGATTTATACAACCTGCTCACTCGTCAAATCAACATACTCGTCTTTACATGCATCGCTGATATTTTCCAGGAAATCTGTCGAGGGATATTTTGCAACTTTTTGGTGTCTCGTATAGCCTAGAAACCACAAGACGCTAGCAAAATGTGCACAGGAGCCGAGCGTCCTGGTCCCAGTCTTGCAGGTACAATAATAACATAAAATAGGTTCATTTTCATTACCAGCATCATTCTCATATTCTTCGTCAAAAGTTATAAAGATTTGATATCTGGTTGCGTTTCGGAACTTTGAGTACACTCGTATTCTAATGAACCCAATTTCATTTAAATACTGGTCTATCTGAAATTCCCTGGAAAGAATTTGAAAACTGTTTTGAAGTGCCCATTCAGAGCATCTCTGTAGCCGTTATCTACTAAGATGATGTCACCTTCCCTAAACCAATCTCGAAGACCTGCATCACCGACTTCCATTTCATTTTCCAGCATTGCTGCGTCATTGTTTCTAGAATCCGAAAAGTACGGCCCATAAACATCTAGAATATATCCATCCGGAGCAACAATTAAAGCTGGCTTTACTAATTGGTCACATTTATGTAACGAGTAGTTCTGTCTTTAGGCTTAATAGTTGCTCGATTTCTGTGTATAAACATAAGTAACGTCAATGATATCAATTGCGACTGGGACATAGGATCTTGTTTGCAGAGAGTGTTGGAGAATTCTGTCACATGATTTTCTATGTACTCTTGACGAGTAATTGCATTTAGTCCAATATTTCGAGGTATGAACCTTATCATTAAAGATTTCCGGACAATAGAATGGTAATGTATCTGAGATTACTGACTAAGTTTTCCAGTCAAATAAAAATATTCTCAAAAACTTGGTATCACTTTACATCAAAAATAGTCACTTACATCATAGGCAATAATAAGTTGTATGTTTGTAACCATAAATACCATAGATTCACTCGGAATGTATCTGAGATTACTTACAAAGCTTTCTAGACATATAAAAAAATTGTCAAGAACTGGGAGTCAAACTAAATAGAAAGAAATCACTTGTATTTAACTTGTGATGTTCCAATAAAACCCTTTATCATATCAACCCTATTAGACATTATTTGTTTATAACTATTTTATAAATAAAATAAGACCAATTCCAATTCGATTTTTTCGCCAAACCGACTTCAGCTTAAGTTACCACCAATTCTTTTCGCTTACTCCCAATTATTTTTTTATTGGGATACATAATTATATTGAGGTGTTTTCTAAGAGTCGTGCATCTTGGCGTGACCGTCGTCGAATTTTCGGTGGGTCCCCGTGATTAATTTCGAGCCGTCCTTAGTCGGACTCGTATTATTATTATCCTTATCCTTTCTCCTCCGCGGTCTAATTTTAGAACAATTAGAATACTTGACTAGCCGAGTTTTATCTTTTATAAAAATAATGATAAAAATGAAACCGATAAAGTATAGAAAATTGTATGAAGTAAAGGTAAAATACTTTGAGGAATTTGGAATAAAACAATGCATCAGAAACAAACCAATTCGATTTGGAATAAAACTGTGGACTTTATGTTCTATATGTGGTTTCATATACAATGTGGATATTTACGCAGGTGAGTCAATTAACGCAATTGAAGGTCCTTTGCAATCAGTTTAAGATCTAAAGTATTGATAAAAATGCTTCAAAATTTGCCCAAAATAGTGTCCTCTGAAAATTTAGGAAATTTCAATGTGTATTTTGATAACTTCTTTACTTCACCAGATCTCATAGTGCATTTGAAAAGAATTGGTTTGACAGCTACAGGCAATGTTCAACAAAATCGGGTTAAAACAAAAAATGAAATACCTCTAAAATCTCAAAGAGGCACATATGTGCCTCACATGGTGTCTTTTTGCTCGAATAGTTCAGGTATATCTAACTAATGTTACCGTACTATCAAATACAATTCACAAAAATAATAAAAGGGTACAAAAGATGTCGTACAGAAAGTTTGCGAGTATTATATTGATTGTTTTCGATCTAGAATTTACGGGAAAAACAATCATTTGAACAACTGAAGAATCCTGATAAAGAACATATCATTATAACAGGTTCTTACAAAATATGCGGCATTTAAGACTGTGAAATTAGAACACAGAGATTAGCACACTCATGCGCATGAAAATGGTCATTAAGTTTAATTACAACCAGCTCATGAAATAAGAAGAAAATTATATCTTCATCGATTACTACATATTTAACTAAACCAAATCGAGGGTTACCATTAGCATCATTGTCATCGTCGACAATACTTTTCACAGATCCTTGTTGATATTTGGTACCAAAGTTTTGAACCAAAAAGAATTTTTTGAATTTTTTTAAGTATGAGCTTAGATTTAAATGTTTTTTAAAAAGTTCAGTAAATTTTCTATTGTGTTCTTCAATTACAGTTCGTAGAAGATTAGAACAATCTCTTTGAAATTCGATGCTAAGCAAAAGATCAATTAACTGACGTAAAATTAAGTAAAATTTCCATACAGGATCATCATGTGGAACACAATGACCTACAATCAAACCAAAATGTTGGATAAATGTTAACATTTCCGATGTCGTCATAACAATTTTTCCATTTTTCATGATACTTTCCGAAATAAGAGGAGGGACATTTCTATAATAAGTTCCATAATCGAAGGACATCATAATATTGTTTAATTCTTTCAAAGTAAAGAAGTCTCTTTTCGTAAGATAACGGTTAATTATTTCAAACATATCAAATTCGATAAAACCTTCAGGCCTATCATGAATCAAGTCAGCGAACAAATTTTCAGTTGCGTGAAAGGTGGGTAAGTCATTAAAGATACATTCTTCTGTTAGACCAGTTTTACTTTTATCATTTAATTTAATATCTGCCTCATAATTTTCTCGATTTCTTAATTTTGATAAATCAGCTTTACAACAATATTTTCTCTGAGCTTTTTCTATTTTACAAAATCTACAAGCATAATTACTATTAAAGTTTTTCACGAACTAGAGTAATTGATGAATTCCTAAGTTTTCCCTTAATATTAGACCCAGTTAGAAGTAGAGAATTTTTTTACCTTGAGGAAAATTTATTTCTATTCCCTTTTCTACTAAAAATAACAATTCTTCTAAGAGTTTATGAAATACTGCACGATTTCCAAATTCTTTTCTATCTGATGAATAAAAAAAAACAATATAAATTGATTTAAGAAGTGACCGATACTGTGGTGGAAAACGAGGTATTGAAACGTAAACACCCCCTAATTTATTAACGCCAGCATGACTGACTAATGCATTTCCTGTTTCGTAATCATCAAAACTCAAAAAAAGCTTTAAAATATCTTTTCCCTTTTGATCCTTAATTTTATTTTTCCATACTGTTCCTTGAATGAAATTTGAAATTACATCTTTTTCATTTTCCAATTTACTCTTGTAGCTCATTACAGTGTAGTAAACCCCTGGTGATTCAAAGATTTTTTTAAACATCTTTCTCAGGGGAAAAAATTTTTCTTTAACTTCATCTGGGTCTGGTTTGACATGACCATTTTCAGTATATAATTTTGAAACTAAAAGGAGAGCATCAGGTTGAAGAACTTCTTTAAATTCTTTAACATTAAAGTCTTTAAACTGACTAGTTTCTTCAACAACATTTGTGTTATTAAATTTACTAAAATTTTCATTATTGAAATCATTATTTGACGGAATATCTAAAGTGACAACTTGATTAAAATCTTCAGCGACTGTAGGTAAAAGTTTACTAGCATGTTCAATATTACAATGTCTCCCAAAAGACTTTATATTTGAAAAGTAACGAAAACATTCTTCTTCACCACTTCGAATTTTATCAGGCACGTCAAAGCGGTGAACAATTTTAAAATGGAGTCATAAATTATGTACAGATCTTATATTGTTTTTACATTTGAAACATTTAGTCATTTTGAAGAAAATTTTTTTGTAATTGTATGTTTTAGAAACAAAAAAAAGACAAATCACATTAATTTTAAATCTTTAAATCGTACTTATTGCATTAATAGAGGAGAGCGGGGCAAAGCCGCTGATGTAACATTTATTTATAAATATTTTTGTTATTACACCTTCAATTGACGTGATTTTTTTTTCTATTTCATCTAAAACTAATTAATAACAAATTTCAATAGTAATTATTTAATTTATTATAAGCTTGATTAATTAATTTAATTATTTTCAAAGAGATGCAAAAAACGGCTTTGCCCCGTATGGCGGGGCAGCGACGTTTTTGCTTATATTTTTTAAAGGTAGAAAATTATAGCCGTTAAAACTGTACGAAGTTGCAGTAAATGACCTAATATCTTTGAAACCTAAGTATTTTATATATTTTTTAAAGAGTTTTAAGTTATTTTATAAAAAATATCAATACTTGTATTTTTAACCTCACATTTTGAATTCAACTCTTCACTTTTTCGTTGAAAAGTCTACTTTACCGACTGTTCAAATTCAAAAATAATTTAAATAACGGCGCGAAAATATTATGAAATATTAATATTATATTTACATAAAATTTCTCATTTTTTTAATGTTAATAATAAATTTGAATACTAAAATAAATCTCTTCCTTGCAAAAACTATTTTTATGTTATATTTCCTAATATATTTAATATTTTTTAGCTGTTTCTTTTCCAATCTATTGCTTTAATCGTATTAATAATAAACTGTTAACGAAAATGGTAATAGATTAGAAAGAAAGAAGATATTTCGAAAAACGCCTTTGCCCCGCATAGCGGCTTTGCCCCGCTCTCCCCTATATATGTAAATTAAATAAAATATTAAAAAGTAGCTAACAACATCTATTCAACACTTAATGTAATACGATAATAATCTTAACTTACAATTAGAAAACTTACAGCAAACAGCCTTAATTTTTGAGTATTCAATCACAGAATTAAGCTATTAAAGATTTCATTGGTCATTAAATAATAACTTTCAATAAACAAAATTACTTTATAAATAAAATTATTTTTTATTTATAATTATTATTATTTTTGTCTTCAGTAACTTTCAATGATAAGAAGTATTTTTAAAACTCATTTAAATCTTTCATTAGATTTACAACGCAAGGTACATTTACATCAGTTTCATAATCTATTTTGTACATCTGTTTTTGTAGGAAAATTCATGCATACTCTACCTCTTTAGAGTATTGTAACTGTAGCGCGTAGAAGCTTTTAAAAGTGATATCGATGGCAGCCTTTGCAAAATCCACTTTGTACTCGCGGTGATTTATTGTGACATAGATTGCCAGCCTTCAATGTAGTATCTGCCAAAATCTCATTTGCCTCTATAAGGTCTTTACCTTTCTTTGCAAATGACCAACTGCAGTCAAAATCCTGTGAAATTTTATTCAGACTCCATGTTTTTGGAAGTATGGTGAGAATTCGCAATCTTAATGGACCATAATTTGGCAAAGTGGAAAATTTTTCTTTTAAATCGCTCAGCATAATTTCCAATTCGATTTCCCTTTTTGATCGAAAATGATTCGTGCTTTTGGAATTACAATAAATAAAATCTGCAAAAAAAACTATAAAATATTTTGAAAACGAAGCACATTTGCTTTTACAAACATATGAAGAGCACCGGGGCACTCTCAATTGTTTCTCCTATTTTTTATATGTTTGCGAATGTCAATTGATTCTGATATCTTCTATACGTTAGCGGATGACTATTGTTTCTAACAAAAAATTTAACTTATTTGTTTTATTCAAATATTTTTTGCTTTAACATTAACATTGTGATAATTTGAAAGATTTCTTTGTAGATTGGTATGGTATTATTGTTACGTTTAAAAAGCTCTATATGTTTAAAATTGTGTGTTTTTTACGAGGGAAGTTAAAAATCTTCATAACCCTTGATATCCAAGGCAGATACCTTGAGCCCGGTGCTCTTAGGTTTTGTGAAGATGACCGTTTTTGGTCTAGTCGACCCACAAAAGGGGTTAGGTGGGTTTCAACTTTGGAAAAATGTTTTTTGCTTAAAAAATAGTTTAATATGTTCAGACTATTGTCCTGAAATTCCAAATCGATTGAAGTAATATTATACAAAATTCAACCTTCGGAAGTTCCCTCCGCACGGTACGTCAACCTGGCGCGTCGCATGTAAACTTGACACAGCTCCTTAGCTATTGTTTTTCTGTCTCTCTTGCTTGTTT
This sequence comes from Leptopilina boulardi, assembly GCF_019393585.1. NCBI lineage: Eukaryota > Metazoa > Arthropoda > Insecta > Hymenoptera > Figitidae > Leptopilina > Leptopilina boulardi. The sequence continues at coordinate 2,669,963 of NW_026137948.1, read as the reverse complement.
ACACTTTCTAAGAACTATTTCCAAATATTTTAGTTGTTAATTTGTGCCGAAATCGACGATTTTATGTAATTTAAAACACAAAAATTTTTTCTGCGAGATATTTCACTTTAAAACTTTAATCGTATTTTTCTCGGAACACTGTTTTTGAAGTCGGTCATCTCCATTATTTGCTAGGGCGTGCTTTTCCTTCATCTCACTGATAAGATCCTGAAGAACCTTAAGTCCGTCCTTAATAGTCATGTTGACATTCTTCTGGACTTCGCAAGACTTTACCATATTGATGATCTCCTCTTCGATTCTCTGAAAACACTCAGCTTCCTTTTCTCTAAACTTTAAACACGTTTCGCGTTCTTCTTCAATTCTCTCGTTGTCTAGGTCAGACGGAATAAAACTTCTTCCGCTGCTGACACTCGAAAGTTTTGCTCTTCTACTTCCAAGTCCTTCCAAACGGACCACTTTCCAAAACATCAACATTCTTAAGAAAATGTAGGTTTATTTATTTATTGCATAAATGTTATAAAATAATAATATTAATTGTTATAATTATTAATTATTATTATTATTTTTAATATAATGTATTAAAATATCATTTTAATTAATGAAATTTAATATAAGAAATTAATAATGTTATAAAATAAAGTTTTTACATTACTCATTGCTCACAATTCTTACATATGAAGCAGTTGTCACGAATATCAATGCACTTCAAATGCACCGGACGACTACATTCTTTGCTAAGCCTTCGTACGCTTAGCTGCTGGTTTGGATGGTATTACTTTCGTATGCTTGGCCGCTGGTTCGTCTGATGTTAACTTCCGACCACGCTTTTTCTGAGGCAAAACAGATGACTGCATAGGTGCAGGCTTAGCCGCTTTCTTAGATGGTTTTGCCTTCAATGAAGCAATGCATTCAGGATTAGTAAGCACGGTACTTTGCACCGGTTTTCGGCCACAATTCGAAGGTTTCTTTGGTGTAACTGCCTGCAGAGGACCAATTTCTTCCAAAAGTGAGAGGCAGTTTATTGAAGATGCTTTAGATGTCGAAGGTTCTGATACAGTAAGCACAGCCACCTTATGTCCAACACCTGGCACGACGTTTCGTCACTGCTCCTCTTCATTAACGCGAACCTCGCACTCAGTTTCTATCTTATTTTGCTCAATAGTTTGAACAAAATCAGATTCGCTGAATATATCCGGATCGAATGCCGGCACACTACCGGCGAGATACCGGCATTTCCGCCGGCCGATTAATTTTCTACTGGCGTTATGCTGGCGCGGTGTCAGATCAGTATATTTTATTAACAACACATTTCATATTTTTTAAACATTAAACAGTATTAATTATTATTTAATTTAATTATAAACACTAAAGAGAATGCTGAAACATATGAATCATTATTAATAATTAACAGAAAATCTGAAGACACGAGGAATTGAACTCAGGACCCTTGAACTGCAAAGTCGATGCCACATCCGCTAACCTAAACCTGCTTATAAAAAGTAAATGCAAAGTGCGCTTATAAAGTTTGAAACCAGGTCCATTTGAAAAAAGTTCTAAATTAATAGAAAACAACTTTTCTAAAAGTCAATTTCAATTATGTAATGGCAAAGTTAATAATTATTTAGTACTATACATACATTTATAACAATATACGTTGGGACGGAGGCAAAAGAGAAACCGCTGACACGGTACCGTCCCGGTACTGGCTTTAAAGAAAAAACTTTCAGAAACGCAGTGGCATGAAATTAATTTAATATCTTATTAAATTATCAAAATTCTATAAGATTAAATCGGAAAAGACTTGATGTGATGCCGGAAAAAACACCATTGCCGGTGAAAAAACGGTATTGAAAAGTGGTACCGGGCCTGTACTAATTGTGATGCCGGCAAAACTCCATTGCCGGTGAAAAAACGGTATTGAAAAGTGGTACCGGGCCGGTACAAATTGTGATGCCGGCAAAACGCCATTGCCGGTGAAAAAACGGTATTGAAAAGTGGTACCGGACAGGTGCTGGGCCGGTACAAATTGTGATGCCGTCATAACTCCATTTCCGGTATAAAAACGGTATTGACATGTGGTACCGGGCCGGTGCTGGGCCAGTTACTGTTTATCAACTGGACCGGTACCGGTTATATAGTCAGATTTTACCACCGGCCCGGCTTTTTGAATTACACTAGAATCAAAGATATTTTCTTCTCGAAGAATATCCAAGGCGTCGAGCAGTTTTTTCTTTGCGCCTGTTGTGTAAAAAGATATCTTGGAAGGATTTAAACAGATCAAAGCTTCTGTTAGAGGATATTTTAAAGAAGACTTTTCCAGTAACTTTGCTACTAAAAATTGCAAGCAGGTTCTGCAGTTTTGTTTAAAAATAAGTATCTCCTTAGAAATAACATTTTTACATAGCAAAACTTTACGTGATCATTGTGCAGGTTGCTGCAGAAACATGTCTATTCTAGAACCATGTATTGCTGGCAACACTTTTTTTATGTTCATATTTGCCTTTTTTCCTGCAAATAAAATTGCCACAAACTAATTGACTCATGAAGAGTCATTTGTAACAACCTAAAGATCTTAAAAGTTTCATCCACTTATAAGAAATAATGAATCACAAACCGTATAGACAATGCCTACTTCAATCAGACCCAATGCGATTTCAATGTTGCAATATTGTACGTATTATCAATTTCATGGTGTTTTGTCATTTTTTGCATTTATCTCAAAAATAACGCATTTTTTTGAAAAAATGTATATAACATAAAATATGTATTTTGATAAGACATTCAACTTTTGTCTGAGGCATTTTTCAAAATTTTGCCTATTTTTAAAGTTAATCACAAAAAACCATGATTTTATGGTGTATTTTTTATGATTTTCACCATGATAATCAAATTTGCGCAAATTTTCACTATTATTTTCGTAATCAGCGCACCAAAATACGTTAGTATACCCAGTTTCATTCAAATCGGAGGTGGACCTCTTTCGGAACTGCACCCCTTTCGACGTTATGATTGTTTATACAAAAAAATGTGAGAATTTTTTATGTTTTTAATTCCAAACTTTTTTGAAAAGAAACAACTGTAGGAAAAACCTAAAATAACAAAATATCGAATTCAAAATGTTATGACTTTCAGATATAGCCATTTTCCGAAGTTTGTCATTTCAATTGAAATCTTTATGTGATCTCGACTTGTTATCAATTTATTGAAGTTTAATAATAATTTTTTTTCACTTTATTAACTGTAGTAATTTTATTAATTAATGTCTAATGCATTTGAATGTTTTATTTTTTTAGCGATGGGCTGTTAACAAGCAAATGTTATTAGAGGGTGGATTTCAAGGAAGAACGAATAAATTAGTAGATGGATGCTATTCTTTTTGGCATGGTGGAATTTTTCCAATAATCCATGCAATTTTATTAAAACAAAATCCAAATCTAAAGTTGAAATATTGGCTTTTTGATCAAAACGCTTTACAAGAATATTTATTAATATGTTGTCAAGATTCAGACGGAGGACTTCTAGATAAACCAGAGAAGTAAGAATTTTTTTAATTAATTTACTATATTAAACTGTTCTATTTTGTACAGTGCGGAAATCAGAAGTTCTTAATAATTAATATGACATCCATTTTTACCCTGGAATAAAAAAATACATGGGTTGGTTTCCATTGTCTCCACTCGCCATTTGTCATAATTCTCGTTAACTACCACACCCTGCTCTAATAAAAATTTAGTGACTTTATTGTTAAAATTAAAAGTTACTAAATTTTCACTAGAACAGGGTGCGGTAGTTGACGAGAATTATGAGAAATGGCGAGTGGGGACAATGGAAACCAATCCATGACCCAGCTGTTTATTTTCACCCTAGGGAAAAATGGATGCCATTTTCACACGTAGAACAAATTACTGGTTTTACACCCTGACATCAGGCATCTAAAAGCGCCATGTTTATACCTGTAAGATAAAAAATTACTGTTGTAAAATGTTTCTTATACATTTTAAATACCGTAATATAATACTAAAGAGAGTTACCTTCTTTAATCAAATATTATTAAAAATAATACTTATAATCTAGGTAATTATTTTATTTTCAGGGGGCGTGATGTATACCATACTTGTTATGCTCTAAGTGGATTATCTGTTGCACAAAATTCAGAGTGCCCAGTAATAAATGGACCACAAGACATTAATTCTGTAAATCCTATTCAGCCCGTCTACAATCTAGAACTTTCAACAGTTATGAATGGATTGGCTTATTTTAAATTATAGCCAGATTCAGAAAATGAAAACGTTGTTTAACATTGAAACTTAAGAAATAAAAAACTTTGGAAAAAATGACTTATTTATTTCGTTATATACTTTTTTCATATTTCAACAAAAAATATTTTCAACAAAAAACAAGTATTTTTAATTTTCAATTTGTACACATTAAAATGAAGATAAATATATTTTAATTAAATTGTAACTAATGACCACTTCATAGTGTTCCAGAAGACCAAAAAAAGTTACTAAAATATTTTTCAATAAACAGTATGGTTTCAAAGTTGCAGATTTGAAAATTTTATTACTTTTGATGAAATATTGAAGCTGATTAATTAAGTTAATTTGTGAATAAGCATACCAGCATTTTACTGTTGTAAACTGACAATGTTTTATAAAAATTAAGAATCTATCATTGTTGATATTGTATGTTCTCATTAATTACAAACTTGCAATGTGCAAAAATATTCAATAAGAGAATAAATAAATTAAATATTATAAATATTCCCAATAATTGTGAAAATTTAGATTATTTATTACAGCTTGGCAATACGCCGATAGTTCCCAAAAACTCCAGTAGATACAATAATAATAGTACTCAACATTTCCTCAACATTCCATTCTCGTTTCCTGAAATGATGATGAGTGCGCATTAATTCGAATTAAGTACTATCAAAAAACTGATTACATCTATTGATTCCGAAATTAATCTGGCCTATTTAATTAGGCAGTAAATCTAGAATCTGCATTCACTACCCTGTTGAAAATTCCTACGTGAGAACACATATGGGATCCCATCCAGGATCTCTTGTGAGTTCTTATGTGGGTTCCCATACAGGTTCACACATAAGATCCTGTATGAAAAGGTTCCTGGGATGAACTTGCGTGAGAGCAAGCGCATGATCTTATGTCTCTGTAAAAGCAATAACACAGGATCCCATGAGGTTTCCTGTGTAGGTTCCTATATGAACAACACGATAAATAGGAACACACATGGGATCTTATCCGAGATCTTGTATGAGTTCTTACATAGATTCTCACATATAAGAAGATTAATAGCAGCTTAATAAGCTGATCTCGGATAAGATCCCATGTGTGTTCCTATTTATCGTGTTGTTCATATAGGAACCTACACAGGAAACCTCATGGGATCCTGTGTTATTGCTTTTACAGAGACATAAGATCATGCGCTTGCTCTCACGCAAGTTCATCCCAGGAACCTTTTCATACAGGATCTTATGTGTGAACCTGTATGGGAACCCACATAAGAACTCACAAGAGATCCTGGATGGGATCCCATATGTGTTCTCACATAGGAATTTTCAACAGGGTAGTTACGTTTGATCTGACTGATTTCGGATTAGACCTGATTAATTCTGGATTCACTGCACGGAGAAACTTTGTGTATCACTTTTTGTTAAACTCATATGTATTTTTAGTAAATTGACTACTAAAGTGGGGAAAAAACGGGAAAAAGACGAACTTTCTTATATTTAATAGAAGTCTCTTTAACAATATATGACTTCTTTATTTCAATATTTAGTAGTCAAGTTAAGAAAAATTCGACGTGGACAGTGTCGTAACTAAAAAGGGAGTAGATGAAGCCCCGACTTAATCGCAACAATTATTAATTAACTTTTAATTTAATCATAAATAATATTAATGAAGCTTTACTTTAGGTTATTTTTCTTTTTCTTTGTTTAAAATTTCACAATCCGGTTAGATTATACATCGAAAATACTGTTTTTATGAAGTTAGGGGCGCTTAAAACATACAGTACTCTCCTGAGCACATGTGAGCTTGTCTATGAAACCCCCCCAAAAAAATATATCATGTCATGTACATCTCTTATCCAAGCATATATAATTCTTTTAATTATTGAGAATCGGTTTCAAATGAACACTGTTTTTATTTTTTTTTTTTTTTGTAAAGTTGAAGTGTATTTGTGTTACTTCGTGTCACTAAAAGTGAGGTTAGGTGCGATACAATACTTATACGACATATACGAGAAAGTTATTAATCAAGACAAGTCAGCGGAAATACCAAGGCGAAGGAACAAGTTCTCATTAGATCACGGAAGTTATGCAACGTTGGACGCGGTTAGTACTTGGATGGGTGACGGCTTGAATTGACATTCGACGATATGTTTTTTCGTGAAATTTAATTTTCGATCAAATGCCAAATTTTAGTAGTCAGACTAAGAAAAATTGATATCGTTGCAGTTTTTCCCCACTTTAGTAGTCAATTTACTAAAAATACATAGTGAGTTTAAGAAAAAGTAATACTCAAAGTTTCTCCGTGTAGTTACACAAACTGGGCAAATGTACAAAAACCTGACAATAAACCGGACTGCATCGGACTAATTCCAGATTAGTCCGGAAACAGTCCAGAATTTTTACTAGGGGTGTTTTTATTAAATCTGGACCCCCCTCTCTCATGGTGAGATTTTGTAAAGCCCCCCCCCCAACGTGCGAGTTTTTATTTTTCTCCAACATAAGAAGGAAGAATGCAAATATTCAAATTACACTTCAAGGCTGCTAAAAATCATGATTTTTTTCTATTTCAGTCATATGTTTTTTATTTATATAAATTTTTAAACATTTTTTTCTAAAAAGTTTTTTTTTCAATATAATCGAACCTAACTTTCAGTAACGTCTGTTCCACCAGGAATGTATTGTAACAATATCGATAGCCTGCTCACTAAAAAATCCTAAGGCATTTCCTGCTTTGTTGTAAGCACCTTTTATTCAATTCCACTTCAGGTATACCGTGTGCTACTTTTTATGTATTACGAAATATTTTTTTGTTACAGTAAAATTTGTATTTTCTAAAATTAAAAAGTTGACGAAAGATTTTGATTGACCCTCGCCCCCCGTGGTGAGATTTTTCCAGTCCCCTCCCTCCCTTATTCAACAATATATAAATGATATATGAGGTAGAAAATAAAAGTTTTTTTTCAAGTTATGTGATTGTTGTAACTTAACATGTAAATATTCTCCACAGGTTTTCTCGCAAAATATTTGATAGATTGAGCTAAAAATTTGTTATAAAACTTAATATCAGAAAAAAATTAAAATGTTATATTTATTATTCTTGTAGACTGATTGTGAATAACCATAAAAACAATCTAAAACACCTCACAGTTCCGAAACAACTTTATAACCATTCTTAAAAACAACCCTTAAATTCAAAATTCTTTCATTAAATTTATTGACAACCAAAAAAAAATTAAAATCTTATTCTCAAACACTGAACAGCCATAAAACATTCTGAAACATTTCCCTGCTTGAAAATGACTTATTACCCATCCCCAAAAACAACCCTTAAATTCAGAATTCGTGGTTTTGAAAATAAAAAATTACAATTTTTGAATGTAAAAGATTGCATTTTTTAAAACTTCTGACTTATAAAAATCTTAAGGAAATTTTGTAGTGTTCACAAGAATAATAATAATCATAATAATAATATTATGATTATTTTATTATGATATTATTTTTGTAAGCCCGTTTACATGTATAAATAAATAAATAAATTATTGATTTTGATTAAGCTAGTAATTAATTAATTACACTGGAAATTTTCTTTTCTTTAATATATTCTATAATCTCAATATATGTATGTACCTCAATATACAAATTTTCTAAATATTTATTACTTAAGCCATGTTATTTTTTCGTAATCAATCTCGTATAAGCAATTAATAGTCCTGATACTATTCTAACTGCAAAGGCAATTTGTGTTGTGCACGTGTTCGATCAAGCACACTTGTATGATACAGAACTCGTGTCCAATTACTAAAGTCTCGTTTCTCTGACTTCAAATTATTTTAACTCAACGCAGTTCTATTCAAATAATTCACACTCAATTGTTTTATAACGAACGCACGTGGCAAATTCTATGCAGTTCAGTGATCATAGTTTTTTTTAAATAGTAACTACTATTAATATCAATTTTTCTTTAATTAAATTAAAAGGTTCATATAATTGATTTTCTATAGAACTGTCTAACTTCAAGATGTGTTTTTAATAAATAAAAGTTACTTTAAAAATATATTCGTTATATTTATTATTTCGGCCTAGTTATTACATTTTCTGCTATATAACATGTTCCTTGATGAATAATGATAATTTGTTTAAAAAAGTTTGAAAACATATTTTTAATATTTATATAATAATTACTGGAATAATTACATCTTGTGTTAATATGTTCTAAATAAAATTTAAGAGTTAAATAAATTACTATTTATATAATATGACTTTTTATATTTAAACTGTAAAATGTCAAAAAAACTTTATAGTCAAATAATATGAATGTATCATTTAAATATTTATTATTTTTAAACTATTACAATTTTTATTTAAAATTTTAAACTAAAAAGCTTAAAATTCTAGAATTTAATAAATTAAAATTAATTATTTTTTAAATTTTAACTAATTATTTAATAAATTTCATTTACAGTCTGAAATTAACTACTCTAACAAATACATATTTAGGTTGGGTACAGTTTCACGGTGCGCCTTAACCAGACTCAACACAAAAGTTTTTTCTCAGTAAAAATTCTTTTTTCTCGTGAAAGTATATGGAAAATAGAAACTTTTCTCAAAAAAATGAAAATAATCTATGGAGCCGTTTTTAAGAACGGTCCCATTGAATATTTTCACTATTAAAAATATATTTCTTTGAATGAAAATAGCGAAAAGAAATTTATTATTGTATTACAGTATCAGACGTGGATTCAGGGAGCACCCAAGAAACATAGTGGGTAGTTTTGGGGTTAAAACCTCCACGCCCGTAAAATTTTGAATTTTTTTGACAAATCTGAGCAAACATAAAATCTTTCCTAAAACTTCTTTTTTGCCTACGCCCCTGAAAAAAGCAAATGAACTTATAATAATTATCAATTATAATATAAATGATAGTTACAATAATAACTATCAAGGCCTCGATGGCTCTGCGGTTAGTGCGTTAGGTTCGTAATATGCGTTTAGCGTTAGGTTAGGGTCTTCGAATCTCGGCGTCGGTTAGGTAAAACCGACGTAAATTGTAACGGTGTAGGAAAACAGTATCGGTCCGATCTTACATTCCAACATCCTTTCGATACCGAAACAGTACCGAATATTAGTATCGATACGACATTGGTAAGTCGAAAGCCGACATCGGTCCGATACTGATTTGGTATCACAACCCTCCTTGGGTTCATATTGTATGCGAGTGTGAATTAAGAAAATATTAAAAATGTCCAAAGATCATGCGTTTACGCATGCACTGTACAAAGTATTAAAGAATTTTAACTGTTTGAAAGAGGGAGCGATTATTACCCACTTTTAATGTATCACTTTTACTTAACCCATATAGGACCGAACAAACTGTTCGACTAGTCAAACACTAGTTTTCACATTGCAAATAAAATATTAGAATATCATACATTATTATGCAACTACATTTTTAACATCGACAAGTAGTTTACTTTCAAATTTTTAAATAACTTTCTTGCAGAAAAATGATTGATTTAAAACCTTGAAAACCCATGTCAATATAGCCTAAAAAATACGAAATTTTTAATCCGCATTATCTTCGATAATAGCTTCGGGACCAACGCGAAATTTTTAGTAAATGTATATTTAGTGTGTATTTAAAAAATCTTCGAAACCCCATATTTTTCATTTTTCTGCAAGAAAGTTATTGACTTTCAAAAATAGTGAAAATGAACAAAGTGGCTATTTTATTTTTAAAATTTTTTATACTTATGAAGAAAAGAGAAGAAACGTGCAAAGAAATTCTAAAAGTTTATGGCAAAAACTTCATATTTCGTAAGTTTTTATTTAATTTAATGTTTCCTTTTTTTATAATTAATGAATAAAAATCGCAAAATTAGGTTATTTGACAGGTGCACTTGAAAATCATATTTTATATATTATTTCACATCTTTAAATAATTATATCAATTGATAATGATAAATTTATTCATTCTTAATAAATTCCAATAATTTTTTTTTATTTTTATGGTAAATTCTATGTTTTTTTTAATATATTTTCTAATGGCTAAAAAGTTGATAGTTTTCAGCACCTCACATACTTTAAATTCATATTTTACAATAAATAATTAAATTTTTAATAAAATTCTTTTCATTTCGTGATCTTGATAACTTTAAAATCATTCCTGAAAAGTATTATAATTTTTAAAAATTAATCAGCAACGACTTTATTCGAAATATAATGGTTTGAACCTTTTGCAAGATAAAAGAGATGTTTCCATTAACGAAAACACTAAAATTTTAATCCTATAATATTTTCTTAATTCACACTCGTATACATTACAAAACGATTATTATTTCGTTGGCAAAATTAATTTGACAAACAGAGAAGTTGGCAAAAAAATTATTATAAGTTCATTTGTTTTTTTCAGGGGCGTAGGAAAAAAAAGTTTCAGAAAAGATTGTATGTTTGCTTAGATTTCTCAAAAAATTCAAAATTCATTTAAAAAAATGTACTTTTAATGGCAAAAATATTCAATGGTACCGTTCTTAAAAACGGCTCCACAGATTATTTTGATTTTTGTGAGAAAAGTTTCTATTTTTCATATACTTTCACTGGAAAAAAAATTTTTACTGAGCAAAGACTTTTGGGTTGAGTCTGGTTAAGGCATACCGTTCGTTTTTCTTTAAAACTTTTTCAACAATTTTCTACAATTTAAAATTGATATTTTATTAATTGATAATTTTGATAGAAAAAATCATCAATCAATCAATAAAATATCAATTTTTTCGGACGTAAGGCAATATTAATTTAGCGAAAATTTTTAGAAATAATTGAATTTCTGGAATAAATTAAAATTTTTGTAAAGTATCCAAACATCTTTCAAAAAGTAATTAAATTATAGAGAATTTTTATAATTGAAAAATGATTTGAATAATTGCATTTTTAATGAAAAAGAAAAAAAAACTAGAAAAACTTGATTAAAGTTAATGGAATTAATTTAACTAATTGTAAAAATTTTAGAGATAATTGAATTTTTAAAAATTTGTAATTGAATATTGTTTAAAATAATTGAATTTTTAAAAAAGTTTATTAAAATAATTGAATTTCAGATAATTTGTATAATTTTAAATAATTATTTTTTAATAATTTTTTTTTCGAAGAACTTAATTAATAATATTAAAAATAATTAATTAAAAAAAACATTCTAGATAAATTTTTAAAAATTAAAAATCGTTCACATATTACGTTACACAAATTTTAGGTATAATTTAGATGCCCCTCCCCCACTACGTGATACTTTGTATAAACCCCTTCCAACCTTAAAGATATCACGTAATATGCGAATGGCCCCTGTAATTGAATTTTGGAAGAACTGCATTGTATAATTTAAAATAATGTTTTTTATAAAAAAAACGTCAAAATTTTATAAAATAAGTGAAAAAAGTCTGACAATCCAAGGCCTGTTTTTAAAAATTTGATACTTTTGACAAAATTCCCTGGCTTATAAAATTTTCCCTGATCCGTCCTATATAGCTTGGAGAGTTATTAACTAAAATTATAGTTTCTCTTTCATTATAACTAAACCAAAAAACCTGTTACCTTTTTACATAATACTTGAATTATAATCGAGGATCATGTAAATTAATTTTACTATATCGTTTACCTTAATGAGACATCGGATCGACTTTTATAGTTTAAAAAAGTCGATTGAAATCATTAAAAAAATCGAAAAAGTCGATTTGAATATTTGGAAGAGTTTCACTTTAAATAAAAAAAGAATGCAAAACGTAGAATTTATTTTTTAATTTGTAAAACAAAATTTTTGAATTAAAAAATAAAATGATTATTTTTCTTATTTCATAGAAAACATTAAATAAATAAAGTTTTCTTACAATATCTAAAGAACACATTTTAGATGTCTTAAAAACAAATTAAATTATTTTGAAAAAATAACATCTTAAATCAACAAATAAGCATCTCTTAAAAAATCTATTACCGATTTTATTTATCAGAGATTTTTTCTTTAAAAAATATAACATTAAATTTAAGGTTTTTTTTATGAATATTCATCAGATTATTAGCTGTTCAATCTTCTTGCTTTCTAAGTTGCTCTTAATAACATGTGTGATTTGTTAGATCACGTGATCATATGACAATGTTAATTTTTCGACCAATTTTTTTCTATATATAATTTTGAATGGATTTAGTTGATATTTTGTGTAAAAGTCTAAAGGATGATAAGGAAGAGCAAAAATTTTGTTGAAATATTAAATAAAATAAAATAATAAAATAGTAAAATAAAATATTTTGTTGAAATAATTATTATAAAATACTTGGGAATCGTTAGAAAATTTGAAGTTAGGAGTCATTGCTCGTATTTTCTAACGATTTTGAAGTATTTTATAATAATTAATTCAACAAATATTTAACAAGTAATATAAAAAAATAACAAATATTCTTGTACACAACAGCCATTCAACAACATATTTAGACTTTTCCAAAAAATATCAACTTAATCCATTCAGTATTTTACAAGAAAAGTGATCGAAAAGTTAATATTGTGGCGATCATGTAATCTAACAATCACATGCTGTTAAGTTTCTTCTTTGGTTTTTCATTTTTCGATTCGCTTTTTCTTTTTATTGACTGTTTAGTAGCACGAAATTTCTCATTTTGATTTTTCTGATTATAATATTTAATTTATTTTTTTGCAGTCTGTCCAATACTCGTTTGTTTTTATCTTCTAATTGGTTAGAAATTTTATTGATGTCTTTATCTTAATTTTACTCGGTAGCGCAGTTTCAAATAACTTAAAAGCTTAAAAAAAAATTTTTTAGTGAAAAATACCATTATAGTTGCATTCTATCCCAAAGAAAAATGTCGCGTTTTGTTAAAAAAAAGTCGAAAAAGTCGTGTTACAAAATTATGTAAATTCTTACCATTAAAGTTACAAAAAATGCAATGAGCTTTTAAAAGACCTATGGTATACTTATTTCCTTAGTGAATTTTAAGCAAAAACTATATAAGATGAAGGCAAGGTATATAGAAAAAAATATTTCTGTTATTTTCATTTATTAATAGATATCGTCAAAAATTGTGACTGGAGTCTGCACTGCAAAAAAAAGTATATTCTTATTTTAAGATGTTTCGGTAGCCTTTTCAAAACATCAAGACATCTTAAACATCTTGATGTCTTAAAAACGCTACCAAAACATCTTAAAATAAGATACTTCTTTTTGCAGTGTGGTCTTTTCTATATGATCATATATAGTTTTTACTTTAAATTATAAAAGGCCATTTGAATTCCCCATTTTTGGCAAATTGTTAAGGATTAAAAATTCATTGAGGTTTTCCTGATTTGAAATTTTTTTTCTAATCTGAGACCACCCTGAAGAAGCCAATGATCCTAATTGCATGACTGAAAGAGCTATAGCGACGAATATATGTATGATTTTTGAGTAAATAGTTACTTTAGCTGATTCTTTTAATTTTTATCTAGAAGAATGATATTAAAATAATGTATTGAAGATGTTTATGACTGAGAAACACTGGTTAGTAAATTGCTACTCGACAAAGTTGAAATACCGGTCTCATCATGGCAACTAGTTCGAGTCAGTGCTCCATCTAGCAGTATCCCTCCAATTGTACGATACCAGTCCAAACTTCCGTGATGCTTCGGGCTAAGACTTCTGGAAGAACTTGAGAACCAATGACGGCAATTTTTTCGAGAGTTGTTCGTGTAACTTCGTAAAAGTTCGGTTATCATCGGGCACGCGAGAACCACGCGCATCAAGGTCGAGGCCATCCACCTCTCTCAGCTAGCAAGTGTACAAGAAGTTTAAATCGTGTTGTCCAGATATTTTCCGTTTAAAGATTGCTTTTCGCTCTAGTCGACAATGAATATCACATAAGACCCTATTTCATAAGCTCTTTAATTTTATTAATGCCTCTAGAATCAAAGCTGATAATTCTTGAAAAAATTCTCAAGAGTTAATCGAAATTTATTGTAATTTACTTGGCTTTCACAATATTCTTTAAAGATCTCATTATATATCTATTAATTATTTCAAGAATGATTCTTAACTTCATAAAATATCTCATTGGGACATTTTTAAAAACATGTTTAATGTAAAATGATCACAGGGGAACGAAATGAATTGAAATATCTCAATTACATTGTTTATAATAATTAACAAAAATTTTATCATATTTACGTGTATGGCGAAAAAGTAGTCAAAAAATTATCAAATATCAGGTTTCTAAATGGCACTATATTGATTTCGACATTTTTAAAATGATTTCTAAACCATAATTAAAAAAAAAAAAAAACGTTTAAAGAATGGTTTTCGTCTCAAAACATTACTTCTCATGATAACATAAATTTGTTTGTTTTATAAAGATATTAAAATATTAATTTATAAACAAACAAAAAGTTTATTGTCTGGAAGGTATTATTCAATCACAATTTTTTGTTTTAGTAAACTTGTACTTTAAATAGTTTTTAAAATTATTTATTTATAAAATGTTAAGAAAAAATGGCGGACGAAAAACTTAAAAATCATACATAGATATGCTTTAAAATTGTTACTCTTGATAGCTGAACACGAATCTGAAATTAAATTTTCAAAATTTCGAAACTCAAAATGGCGGATACAATATGGCGAACGATAAAATTAAAAATCATAGGGATTTGCTTAAAATTTGTTGTTCTGAAGTTTTTGGGGTCAATGATTACAAAAATGTCAGATTTTTAAAATTTGCGAAATTCAAAATGGTAGATCACATTATGGGAGTTGTAAGAAATTTACACGAAATTTACAATTGGTTAGTTTTTTGGTAAAACGAGAAGGGTTTTTGCAAAATAAAATATAAGCTTAATTCGTATTCACCGAAACTATAACTCCTTAATTGTAAATTTCATATGTTGATTTGTTAAAACTTCCAATTTTTAATCCTTCATTTTGAATATTGCAATTCTAAGATTAAATCCGTATTTACCCACCCCAAAAACCATCCTAGTCGCCAATTTCAGCGACTACAAAAATATGTACTTATGTTAGTTAATATGGTTAGACTTAGACCCCCAGAACAGAGAAAGTTTTTTAAGGTTATGTCAAAATTACACTAGAGCTTCACTTTTTTGACAAGGACGAATCAATTCGATGCGAAAAGTCGCATTTATTTTAACTGTGCAGTTTTTTATGGAGAACATCTGATTGGCTGATTCTAACCAATAGGAAAGTTAGATCACGAGAAGTGAGGTTATAAACCGATCCTAACTAAAAATAAGAATATGTGCAAGAACATGTATATAATTGTACATTTTCTTGTATACAAATATTAAATATATTTTCTAGTACAAGATCTTCTTCAGCTGCAGAACTTGTACATTTTCTTGTACAAGATCTTGTAGAAGAATCTTGTACAGGGATTTTCAGCAAGAACGCCAACGTAATCAATGGTAATGCCTTTGGACCCTTTTGTTACTTAATATTGTTACTTAATATACACTGTAAAAAATTTTGGTAAATTTTCCATTATTTCTCAGAGGAAGTTTCTCTTCGAAAGAGTGCAGGGATGATGAAAATTTTGAAAAATTAAACATAAAAATAATTATTTATTAAAAAACTTCCGCAGAAATTATTTCTTTTGCAAAATTGCGGAAAAAGGTAAAAAAAATGAATTTTTCTTAATAAAATTCTAAATTTTAATATACCTTATCTTAAATTACTCAGGATTTGTTTATTATACTGAAATGACGAAAAATTGAAATTTTAAAAGTAGGAGGTCCAATATCTTAAAAAAATCAGTAAAAATAATTTTATAAAATCCTTCTTTTATTAGAATAGAATAGAATTTATTATTTCCATTGTACATAGTTTGTACAATCAAGTCCCCTCTTCTTATAAAATACAAATAAAATAAAATAAATTTAATAGACACCCTTCTATTATTATTAAACACTAATTAAAGTCACTTTATTAATAAATAGACAATTGAAATATTCAAATATAATAAAGGTCTTACCTTATCATCACCAATTTCAGTGTTTTTCATTAAAAATAAATAAATTATCATTCACTTTGATACTGACAGGTATAAGCACTTTTACACATTTATTACTGCCGTACAAAGTAAAAAGATCATAAGCAACAATACACTGAAAAAACGATATTCTAGATTTTAGAATGCCTATACTTAAATAGGAGCCAAGAATATTCCCCACTTAAAGTAAGTGGGAAATATTCTTACAATAAATAATATATTCTTGGCTCCTATATTTAAGTAGACATTCTGAAATCAAGAATATCTTTTTCTTAGTGTACAAACATTGTTGTTTATACGCTTTTTTTACTTTCTTATGGCAGATTAGTTTAATAATTATTGTCCAATTTATCAAATATACTGCATAAATTAACCCTTTGGATATCCATTTATTACTTACAGTTATTGTATATTTACCACTGTTCACTGATCCGCCAGGGTGTTTATTCAAATAATTACAGTTATTATTCCTTTTGTGATCTACCTATAGATTTGAAAGCAGTAGATCACAGAAAGGAATATTTAAATAGGTTTTTTGAGTTTCACTCTACAAATTTATTATAAAAAATTCAATATTGCAAAATTATAGAAAAAAGTAACAAAAGTTTTAATTGTTAAATTATAATTTCTCACTGATATCTGAAATTAGCAACAGTGTACAATAGATTTTGTAAATAAATATTGACCAGGAAAAAGCGAACTCATTTTTTGTATAGGTATAGTTCAAGTTCGATTAATAAGTTAAAAATATAAATTTGGTTCAAAAACTTCAAAATGAATATATGACTTTGAGGAAATTATGCAGAGTAAAATGTCAGATTGTAATATATTATTGCAGTTTATGACTTTGAGTATATGTATGTTATATTGGCAGCATATGTATATTTAAACTAATTTTTTTCCAAACTATAATAATTATAGTATATAGTAAGTTAAATAGTGAAATAGTATATTAAGCTGCCTTTGGACCCATGTTATTTACAAATGTCGCGCTTTTAGGTTATCTGAAGACCGGGTGAAAAAGCCATTTATTTGTTCTACCATTTCAAAATGGCGTCCACTTTTACCCCAGGGCATAAACATATATAATATGTTATAATAATAATACACAAATTTTCCTGAGTATTTTAAAGAAGGTACATTAAAATTGATTAATATTTGTAATTTTGATTGAATTTTATATGGAAAAATTCATTTTCTTACTTTTATCCGTCATTTTGAATTCACCTTTTTGTATTTTGGATTTTTATAATGAATTTGTAGTGTGAAACTCGAAAAACCTCTATATGTTAGATTTGGACAAAAATACTCAGAAAAGTAATAGTAACTCAAATTTTTGCAATAAATAATTATTTTTGAGGTTAATTTTTCAAAAATGTTATCGTAGCTGCAGCTTAGTTTGAAAAGGAAGTCTTTCTGAGAATTTTTAAAAAAAGTACATTAAAATCTGTTAATAATTGTTACTTCAATAGAACTTCAAGATTATAATTGTACTTCCTTTCCACTGATGTGCAGTGACAGTGTTTATTATGGAGGCCTGCTTGAACAATGACAAAGCAACAGGCTCAGTACTGTGCCAGAGTCGGCACAACACTGGCATTTAATTTCATTACCTTGCTATTGGCGTGCATTTTTTATATTATTTCTATAAATATAAAGAAAATAATTTATTATTCTGTTTGACAAAATGAACAATAAACATCCTAGTTGCAAGTAAATTGTTATTAACTAACAGTAATCGCTTATAATTATTTTCACAACTAATTTGGTAAGAATCAGTAAAAATGTATATAAAATTGCTTAAAATATTTAATAATAATTAGGGTAAATGCTCCAGTTATTGGAACTGTACTATTGGCACCTAGCATTGTTTTCTTTAAAATACGCACGAAATTTTTAATATTTACCTTGTTTTGCATATTTCAATGCAATTCTGCTATAAATTCTGCATTCTATAATAATATATAATTTATTAATCATAAGTAAATATTTAATTTGTATAAATAGTAAAAATTGTAAACTTTTATCCAGTGCCAATAACTGGTAAAAGTAGGTGATTTTTTAAACTCTACGAAAAAAGTGAGAGGTAAAAACTATTTCACTCTAATTTCTTTAGTACAAGAAATATCATATTTGTTTTAATTTTTTTTTTTACATTTTAATATTATATGTTCTTGAAGTCTGAATGGTTTCCAGTAAAATTCTATTATTAATTTATAAAAAATTTAAAGGCAATAGTGGGGTGCCAATAACTGGTTTGGCCATGTTTAGAGTGCCAATAACTATGAAACAGAGTGAATACAAAAGAAGTTTCTGTTAATTACAACGTTTTACTATTATTTTAAATCAAAAGTGATAATTTTTCTGAATTTTACATTAAATTTTGAATCGAAATATCATAAATTATAGATTCTTTTATCTTTTAAATGCTAATTTAATTCATAAAGTCAAAAATTAAGATTAATGTGCAAATAACTCGGTCAGTTATACTCTAATAATTTATAATATAATGTTTATTATAATTTACTTTTAATAACAAAATGCGCTGATTTTCTCTAATTTGTTTAACAAAATTTTTTGATATATTTTGCAAAAAATTAATATTTATTTTAGTAAAAATGTTATTCTTTGTATTATTTTTAAGTTATTATTTATTTACATGTAAACGAATATTTTTTAGAACAAGTTTTTCATTACTGATCCAGTAGTATTTGTTGTCACATTTAAAGCATGTTTGAGCATTGGGGCAACGAAAATTCTATACAGCGCCAGTCTTGATTGACGAGGCTTATTTGCACTATATGACTGAACATCGGTTTAGTAGTTAGTACTGTGCCCGTTGTAAGTGTTGCAAATTTGTTGCAAACTTCCGAAAAAATATTGTACTATATCTTATATTGTAAAATGACTAATACCATATAACATTTGTCAAATTAATTTCTAAAAAGTAAAGGTTTTTAATGCAATCAACTTCTTAAAAAGTTGAATAAAAGTCTTTAAATGTTGTTAGAAAGTAACAAAATGGCTGCTTTTTGGCAAGATTGTAATGTATTCATTGTACCTACAAGTTTGCTATTCAGGTTCATAAAATATTGAGGAAATATTGCGCAGCAAATTTCAAAATCTTCGAGAAAATCTTTTTGAAAAAAAAAAAATTAAAAAAACTCCATCTTTGTTAAAATAGAATCTTTATAACGCATCAATATAAATCTCGATTAACTAGACTGGATCAACATATATAATATTCTCCCACTCCATTTTAAACTGGAATTAAATATTAGTTGGTATTTATTTATTCGTTAAAACAATCATAAAATACTATAGACAAGATGTTAAATATATTCTCACGTTTTAAAATGACATCTGTAGTGTTAATATTTGTTTACAGGATAGAAATAAGAGAATAAGGAATTGATATAAGTGTTTAAAATGCTTACAGGAAAGTTAAAGATGGGAGCAGTGAGAAAGAAAAAGGTAAGAGGGAAAGGGAGGAAGATAAAAAGAAATACTTCAGACGAAATCATCTCCCATCGGAGGGAAACTGCCTGCCTGTAATCCCTAACCGGTCCAAGAATCCGGAGCCACGCTTACGGACAGTGGTTATCAACCTGTTTCATCTATGAACATAATATCCTTCTAAGAATTTTAAACAATGGAGTTTAATGTCTAAAATTTATTGTTTTATATATTTTGATTAACTTTAAGGTTTTATTCAATATATAATAGGTCAGGTTTTAACAATACTTTTCACGTATTCATTAATGCATTCTTTATATTTTAGTTTTATCATGTCCAGTATCTTTTGTGCTCTTTAAATCAAAAATTTTCTTGTTTATTAAACGTTTAATAGTTACATTTTTATAGTTATGAAAGAAGCATCAGCGAATTTAGAAACAAAATTAATAGTCGCTGGATTATATTTACAAATTTTTAACTCCTCTTTACATTTACACAACTTTTTATATTTATCTTTACAAATGTTATAATTATAATCATAAATTTTATATTTATATTTACATTTATGAATAAAAATTTGATAGTTTCCGTAACATTGTCATTCAGGAAAATGGATTCGGTAAAAAAAGGCATTCGGGAAAATAACCGGAAACGGTTAAAAAAATATTACGAAAAATATCAGCTTTGTAATTTGTAGCAAATATATGACAAAAGGACCCCGCACATAAAAAGCATTAAATTTCGGGCACGGTTCAATTTTTGGTCAATGACGTGCGCAGTAGTTTTCAATGGCACTTTCGACTGCGCAATTTAGTCTCCTATTCTCCGGGTGAGAAATAAAGTATTTTTTTTTTAAATTTGCTGCAAGTTTTCTTCAAGTTTGCTATGAAAATTTGCTGCAAACTTGCAATGCAAAGTTTAAAAAAGGTAGACATATTGCTATTTTCCACAATTTTGCAGCAAATTTACCGTACCAACTTGCAACTTGACATTGCAAACTTGCTGCAAAATTGCAGCAAACAGTTGTGCTATCTGGGAACTTATTACTCTGATGGGATTTTCATGGTTGCTGATTACGAATCTGATATCAGATTGAAAAAATTCAAAATGTTCTCTCTAAATATGAATCAGTGAAAAAGTCACTGGTCTCAAATCAGTCGCTAAATTCTAACTATTTGAATCAGTGGTTTTCACTGACAGTTCGTGACATTTCACTGGAGAATCAATTACTTTGACTGAAAATAATCAGTGAAATGTTACTGATTCAAATAGCTAGAATTTAGCGACTGATTTGAGACCAGTGACTTTTTCACTGATTCAAATTTAGAGAGTTGGTAATTAGTGACTTTGAAAATTTAAAAGTAACGAATTTCAAACAAATCGGATCAATTTTAAAAAATTTTCTTAGCTACATTGAATCCGCAAAATTGAATTTTAAAAACCTGACATAGAACTCGTAATTAGCAACCCAAAAAACCTCATAGAGTAATAAGTTTGAGGTTAATCTAATGATTTTTAATTTATTTTCATCCGACATATTGGATCCATTTTTCATTTTTAAAAACTGACGTCGGATTTGTAATCAACGACACCAAGAACCTCAGAGTAACAACCAATACCATTGATGCCTAATTCCTTTAATAGTTATTAAAGGACAATAAACTTCATCTAATATGTGTAAAATTTTTATTGAAGGAATACCTAAGATAACCCACGTGCGAATTTAGGTTGGCCGCCAGAGTTTGATGGTTGGCCCAAGGTTGGCCTAACTTTGGCATGCAAAGTTTGGTCCGCCAAAGTTGGGCCAACTTTGGTGATTACATGAACCCATGGTTGGGCCAACTTTGCATGCCAACTTTGGGCTGCAAAGTTTAGCCAACCATCGGGCCAACCTTAACCCAGAGTTGGGCCAACCGTTGGCAAAACTCCAGCAAACATAGTTTAAAAGACCTAAAAGCTTTGGTTGGCCAAACTCTGGGCCATGGTTGGCCCGAAGGTTGGCAAAACTCCGAAAAATGTAGTTTAAAAAACCTATAAGTTTTGGTTGGCAAAACTCTGGGCCATGGTTGGCCCACTGGTTGGCAAAACTCCGGGGAACGTAGTTTAAAAGACCTATAAGTTTTGGTTGGCAAAACTCTGGGCCATGGTTGGCCCACTGGTTGGCAAAACCCCGGGAAATGTAGTTTAAAAGACCTATAAGTTTTGGTTGGCAAAACTCTGGACCATGGTTGGCCCACTGGCTGGCAAAACCTCGGGAAATGTAGTTTAAAAGACTTAAAAGCTTTGGTTGGTCAAACTCTGGGCCATGGTTGGCCCGAAGGTTGGCAAAACTCCGAAAAACGTAGTTTAAAAGACTTAAAAGCTTTGGTTGGTCAAACTCTGGGCCATGGTTGGCCCGAAGGTTGGCAAAACTCCAAAAAACGTAGTTTAAAAGACTTAAAAGCTTTGGTTGGCCAAACTCTGGGCCATGGTTGGTCCGAAGGTTGGCAAAACTCTGGGAAAAATAGTTTGAAAGACTTTTAAGATCTGGTTGGCCAAACTCTGGAACATGGTTGGTCCGACGGATGAAAAAACTACATGACAAATAGTTGGAAATATATATATATATATATATATATTAAACATATTCAGTAATAAAATAAAAGTTGTTTCTAATTCCAGTATTTTATTATTTTGTGGCTTCTATCACCCGTTTAAGACTCTTAATGAATTATTAAGAAAGTAAAAATATTTTTACTGGGTCGCAACTTATGAAATCATTTTTCATTTATTTTCACATGCGAGCGTATAGTCTAGTGGTTAGCGTATTAGTCTGCGGTGCGTTAGGTCAGGGTTCGATCCCAGCGAGCGTCAAATATTTTCTAAAATGTATGTCGACAATTGCGTTTAATAATAATAGTTTAAGGTTTATGTAATGTTCTTCACAATAATAATGTGTTAATTGTGTAATTAATAATTAATTCACGTTTGTAATTAATTTTCAGCTTTTTTTTTTAAGTTGGGTCAACTTTGGGATCAGTTGTTGGGCCAACCTTTGAAAGTGATGGTTGGCACATCTTAAGTATTTTAAGTTGGACCAACGTTGGCATTAGTTGTTGGGCCAATCTTTGAAAATTACGGTTGGCACAACATACGCATTTCAAGTTGGACCAACGTTGGCGTCAGTTGTCGGGCCAACCTATGTCGCCAATGGTTGGCGGACCGTTATCATTTCATAGTTGGCCGAACCTTTGGCATACGAAGGAGGGCCAACCATAGGTATAGTTGGCCCAACTTTGGGCCGACCAAAAATTCGCACCTGGGAATTAATAAAATAATTGGAATTAAAGTTCAAATAATCTCAATATTTTGTCTTTCAATTGAAAAATTAATATACTTACTTTTCATTATAATTAAAAAAATTCATATAATAATAACTGTAATTATTAAATTAATAAATAAAGTAAAATCATGAAATATTATTATTCACTCTATTATTGGTGAAACAGAATCTTGTAATATTAAAATAAATCACTCTTTAATAATTTAAAAATTCAATTTTGACTCTTCTAAATAAGAATGTAATAAAGGAGGAGCCAAATGCTTTCACTCTACAGAAATATTTAAATAATTTTTAAATAAAATTAAACGTTCCACAATTATTCTTTCTCAAATAATAAAAATTAAATAAATTAAACTAGTAATTGAAATTAAAGACCCTATTGAAGAAACAACATTTCATAACAAATACCTATCAGGATAATCTGAATATCGACGTGGTATCCCTCTTAACCCTAAAAAATGTTGAGGAAAAAAAGTTAAATTAACACCAATAAATATAATTAAAAATTGAACTTTTAGCCATTTAGGATTTAAAGTTAATCCACAAATTAAAGTTAAAAAATATATATAACTTTATATTATATAATATATATATATAAAATATATTGGATACGCATCATTTTGAATTATTTTAAAACTGACTTCGGATTCATTATTCAGCTGTAACTTGGTATATTCTATAGAATTTTTGTTACCCAGGTGCGAATTGTCGGTCGGGCCATGGTTGGGCCAACCTTGTGAATGGTCGTATCAACTTTGGCAACCAAAGGTCGGCCGAACTAGCGAATTGATAACGGCCGCCAACCAATGGCTGACAAAGTTGGACCGACTATCGGTACCAAAGTCGGGCCATCTATGGGCGCCAAAGTTGTGCCGACTATGGTGACGAAGGTCGGCTTGACATTGGTAGCCTTTGACGGTCCACCTTTGGTAAATATGGTCGGGCCAACTATGGGTGCCAATGTTTGGCCGACCTTCGGAGAAAAGTTTAAAAAACGATTATTTATATTTCTACAATTAATATACATAGGGTATTATCTTAACCCCTTCACAGTCGATGACGTGTATACACGTCATGGCATAAGTGGGCTCAAACTGTCGATGACGTGTATATACGCAAGCAGATTTGTGGCTATATAAACAGACATATTTGTCCCAAAATTGTTACTCGGGGGTTTTCGGGGTTTCTGATTACGAATCCGATGTCAGTTTTTCAAAATTCAAAATTTCGGATCCAATATGACGGACGACTTTTTAAAAAATTCATCGGATTCGCTTGAAACTTGTT
Organism: Leptopilina boulardi; assembly: GCF_019393585.1. Classification (NCBI taxonomy): domain Eukaryota; kingdom Metazoa; phylum Arthropoda; class Insecta; order Hymenoptera; family Figitidae; genus Leptopilina; species Leptopilina boulardi. Next base: position 2,645,616 of record NW_026137948.1, on the reverse strand, counting down.
ACTCGGGGGTTGCTGATTACATCGGAATCGTAATCAGCGACCCCGAAAACCCCCGAGTAAAAAGTTTCAAGCGAATCGGATGAATTTTTGAAAAAGTCGTCTGCCATATTGGATCCGCCATTTTAAATTTTGAAAAACTGACATCGGATTCGTAATCAGCGACGCCAAAAACCCCCGAGTATCAAGATTCAAGCGAAACTGATCAAATTTTGAAAAAGTTGTCCGCCATATTGGATCCGCCATTTTAAATTTTGAAAAACTGACATCGGATTCGTAATCAGCGACCTCAAAAACCCCCGAGTATCAAGTTTCAAACGAAACCGATCAAATTTTGAAAAAATTGTCCGCCATATTGGATCCGCCATTTTGAATTTTCAAAATCTGATGGAAGATTCGTAATCAGCGACTTCAAATACAATAGTATACTTGATTGCGCAAATTTTAGTTTTTAAAAATGTTGGTGACATTTTGAGCCCACTTATGAGATTTGGGTCTCGACTGTGAAGGGGTTAAATTCATAATTTATGTGTTGTTTACATCTTAACATTAAACGCAATCTTATACATACATATTTAAAATAACTAACGCTTACTGGGATCGAACTCGCAACCTAACGCACCGAAGATTAATACGCTAACCACTACGCTACGCTCGCATGGGAACTTAAGAACAAAAATGATTTTATAAGGTGCAATTAAAAAAATAAAATTTGTAATTTATAACGATAAATGAATGAGATAACCTTTGTAACTTTTCAGTAAATCAATTACAGCTAAATCGATTAAAACATAAAATTTTTTATTTTGATTATGGTAATATTGAAATCTACTTGATAATGGTCGGCCCAACTGTGGGCCACAAATTGGCCGACTTTCTCCTCAGAAAATTTAAATATTATTATTATTAATTGAATTAATTATTAAACACATTATTATTACATAAAATTATAGAATATTGAACTGAATAAAAACAAAATTATTCATGACAACGATTTTTCTGTGACAAAAAATACCATTTTTATAAAATAAAAATCCTACTTAATTCTACACGGAAAGAAATTTAGTAGCAATATTTGATAAATCTGATAGGAAATTTTAGTATTCTCCTTTTCAAACGCGGAACATTTGGGTTTGATAAAGAAAATCGGTATATTTTTACCAATAGTCTTTTTAGTAAATATATTCCAGAAATTGAAATTATTATTTCGTAAATTGATAAATTTATATGAAAATTTGGAAAGATTATTTCGAAATTTGTTAAAACTATACTAAAAATTCGAAGTGGTTCAGTCGTGACAGATGACAACAGAAACACCAACAGATTCTACGCCAAAGTTTTATCTCTTTCTCATCTCGAGGATAGACGAGGATATGAACTTTTAAATGCACACACACACACATACACCGCAATGTTTTACATCGATTGGCTTATTTTTATTCCTAACCTATACTAACGATAATACGTATAACATTCGCAGAATAACGCTTCATATACAAATTTACGCACATGTGAAAAACTGATGTGACCATTCTTATATACTAACCAGACATATTTTTCACCGCTTATGAGAAAGGTGAAATTATATCAAAACATGTTTAAAAATATAAATAAAAATCATTATTTATTGGGAAATAATTAAATATTTTATTATTTTTTGAAGAACAATTTTTTTTACTGATTTATTGTAAAATCTTCGAAATTAATTATATAAAAAAAATTCAGGTCTGTATCAAGATAATGGTAAAAAGGGGCTTGTCTAAAGAGCTTCGTCAGTCTCCGTTACCACTCGGTGAGGATCGGGCAATTCCGAACGTTCAACTTCGGCAAATTTCGTCGAATCTCGTTAACTTTGATATTTCTTTTTCAATTTTCATATCAAATATATCAAAATCTCAAATAATTATATCATTTTATACAATTCTAATTACGAAATTTGAAATATTTGGTTAGAAAAATTGATAAAGAGCTTATTAAAATTTGACATTTTTGTGTTTCAATAAAAAGATTTCAGATTTCGTAAATATTATATCAAATTTTCTTTCCAACTATATTAAATATTCTTATTCCCACACAGCACAGTATATTGCTGTAAGCTTACCTCAAGCTTACATGTAATGTTTGTAAGCTAACCCTGTAAGCTTCAGGTAAGGTCGAGGTAATATAAAAATGTCCGCCATACAGTGAGCTTACACAGTAAGGCCATAGTAAACTTACATGGCAAAGTCACTGTAAGGTTACAGTAAGCTTACACGGCAAGTTTTCAAAGGTATCAATAAATAATTTTTTAAAATATTTATGCGCAGTAGCTTTCTATGGCACTTACGAATGCGCAGTAAATTTTTTTAAGCAAACCCTACCGGGGTTTTTTATATAAATGACAAAATAAATATAATTGTGCAAAACAATTTATTGTTTACTGTAAGTTGATAAATTAATACTTTGTTATTTGTTAGCAATTAATATAAGCTTACCGTGTAAGCTTACTGTAACCTTACTGTGTAAATTTTTTTAAGCAAACCCTACCGGGGTTTTTTATATAAATGACAAAATAAATATAATTGTGCAAAACAATTTATTGTTTACTGTAAGTTGATAAATTAATACTTTGTTATTTGTTAGCAATTAATATAAGCTTACTGTGTAAGCTTACTGTATGGCGGACATTTTTATATTACCTCGACCTTACCTGAAGCTTACAGGGTTAGCTTACAAAAATTACATGTAAGCTTGAAGTAATCTTACAGCAATATACTGTGCTGTGTGGGTTTTAATCTCAATCATTCTTAAAAATAGTATCGAAAATCGTTATCATGCCAAAATGTTCCGCAATTGTAACCAAATATACTAAAAAGTAACACCATAATATCAAATATTGCTACAAACTTTCTTTCCGTGTATATAAAAAATTACACAAAAAACTAGACTTTTAATTAAAATTCTTTCATCCATTAATAAAAAGAAATTACTCATTTTATAAGTCAAATAAAACAAATTATCTCAGATTAAAAATTACATTCGTTTTTTATTATTGTAATTAAAATATCAGTCAAACGGTGTTCATTGAATAGTCCATCCACAATAATCTTGATATATACCGACTGCCGACAACCATCGCATCGGCCCGACTTTGGCCAGAGTTGGCCGGACCTTAAAAGAATTAGGGTTTTTGAACTTTGGCTGCCATAGTTCTGCCGACCATCGGCCCGTCTTTAGCCAGAGTCGGCCCGACCTTTTAGAATTAGGATTTTTTAACTTTGGCTGCCATAGTTCTGCCGACCATCGGCCCGACCTTTTAAAATTAGGGTTTTTGAACTTTGGCTGCCATAGTTCTGCCGACCATCGGTCCGTCTTTGGCCAGAGTCGGCCCGACCTTTTAGAATTAGGTTTTTTGAATTTTAGTTTTTAAACTCTTACTCTTTAAATCTGAATTACACTAGAACCTCGTTTTAGTGACAAGTTCTGTTCTTTGTCACTAAATCAAGGTCGATGTCAGGATGATAAACTCGCTTTCTCATTGGTGCAGGACTGTACTTTGCCGGGCAAAAAGGTGGGATTTTTCGGAAATGTCATTAAATACTCATTAAGTGTCACTAAATCGAGGTTTCAGTGTAGTATAAAGTGAGTTTGGCGGGAAGTTTTGAAAAATTTTAAAAAGTGCAACTAATTTAAACAGTCTAGAAAAATATCATTGTTTCAAAGATTATTTTCCGAACTAAAAAATTAAAATATTTAGCAATGTATTTGTCACCACAAAAGAAAATCAAATATTTTAGCAAAAATTAATTAAAAGTTATTTTTTAATTTATCTTTGAATGAACTTGAATAAGTAGGGCTTCTCACGAGACGAGACGAGACTTTTAAAGGCGCTCGCACACCTCCGGCTGCCTGCACAGGCAGCCTCCCACCACGCAGAAAACGTTCAAGAGTAAGAGAAACAGAAAATTCAAATTTAAATCTTCTGTCTCTCTGATTGGCTCAGAGGTGCGAGTGCGTCCTAAGGCAATAGGTGCAAAAGCCAACTCCAAATCCCAATCTCATGAGTCTGAAAGAGATAAGAAGTCTATCTATCTCTCTTGCACTCATGGGATTTGCATTTGAGCAATTCCATGGGATGTGATCACAAGAATTTTTGATGATTGGTGCAATTTTATTGAAACCTGGAGAATATGTTCCTTTATTTGTACAGAATGAATGCCCACAAACAATTTTTCAAAATTTTCAAAATTTTTTGAGATGCCTATCTCTAATTAAAAATTTATGTAATTTTTTTTAAAAAAAACCATGTAACTTTTTTCTTGTTATCCAAATAAGATCAATTTTTTTCAAATTTCTCACAAAAAGATACACTGAGAAAAAGAATTATTTGTTTCAAACATAAACATCAGTTAAAATGATTTTGTTTGATTCAACACAGTTTGTATGCTTAAATTTAATATATTGAAAATATCTACCATATTAATTTAAACATATTATTTGTTTGAATGTTCTGTTTGATTTAAGAAAAATTATATTTGAATTAAACATAAAATATGCTTAAAAACTTCATATTTCAAATCAAAATTATAATATGTTTGAATTAAACTTAAAAAATATGCTATTCTATCGACCAAAAAATATGTTTAAAGTAAACTTAAATACGTTTGACTGTATATCAAAGACATTTTAAGTTTAATTCAAACAAAATATGTTTGAATCAAACATATAGTTTTCTCAGTGTACTATTTTAAGAAAAAAATAGTTCATGAAAAAAAATTTTGTTTGCCCGGAAAAAATGTAAAAAAAATTTTGAATTCATTTCTTAAAAAAATTACCTCTTCGATTTCAAAAATTTTTTTTATACTTATTGCCTATGATGTTAAGAATAACTTCTCTAATTTTCATAATGGGACAGCAAGAACTTTGTGAGAATAAAATTAAAACGTCCCGTGCGGCGTGACGGGACGCGCGCACCTTAGTATTCACGTCCATTATATAGTATGGAAACTTGCAAATATCTCGAAAAGTACGAATTTTCGTAAAAAATGTTCAAGACAAAAGTTGTTCCAAACAAAAAGATCTACATCTTTGAAACCAAAAAATTGGGCCCGGGGTCCAATGTTGGGCCATACAATGAAAAAAGTGGTTTTCTTAAATGAGACCACTAATTTTCAGTATCAAATTCGTAATCCCTATGAAATTCTGCGTTCAGACATGTTGTATAAGTGCCCAAAATATTTGTCCCAATATCTGGAATTGGGCCTAACATTTTTTGACAAATAAATAGATTTAAAAAAATCTCATCTTTGGGGGCCCAATGTGAGACCCACAGTAAAAAAAATTAGTTTCCATCCATTTCGTAATCGTTATGAAATTCTGGGCTTAGACTTGTTGTGGTACAAATTCCAAAAATATTAGGCCCAATCTCAGAGATTGGGACTAATATTTTGGGCACTTATACAACGTGCTAAAGGCAGAATTTTATAAGGATTACGAATTTGCTACTGAAACTTAGTGGTCTCTTTTAAGAAAACCACTTTTTCAGGGTATCTAACAAGGATTGAGAAAAAAATTCCCTGACTTTTCCATGACTCCTCCCTGACATTTTTTGATTTTTCCCTGACTTTTTAATAAGCTTATTTCTGCTTTCTTTGGATAAAAATATGGTTACTGACATATTTAACAATAAATTAATTCCTAATGGTAGTAACAAATGGTAATAAAAACCATTCAAGTTTTTTTAGATTAAAAAATTTTTAAATTCACAAAAAATTTTAATTTTTGTAGAAATTTACAGAAATTTCCCTGACTTTGAATGAAATTTTCTGAAATTCCCTGACCAACAAAATTTGCTGACGTTTCCCTGACCGTTAGACACCCTGTTTTTTCATTGTATGGCCCAACATTGGGCCCCGGGCCCAATTTTTTGGTTTCAAAGATGTAGATCTTTCTGTTTGGAACAACTTTTGTCTTGAACATTTTTTACGAATCTTATTTGGTTAACATGAAATAAAGTTACATGGTTTTTTAAAAAAATGACATACATTTTTAATTAGAAATATCTCAAAAAATTTTGAAAATTTTGAAAAATTGTTTGTGGGCTTTCATTCTGTATACAAATAAAGGAACATATTCTCAAGGTTTCAATAAAACTGCTCCAATCATCAAAAATTTTTGTGATCACATCTCATTGAATTGCTCATTTGGACTTCCACTTGTACTTGGCTTTTGCACCTATTGTAGAACCTCCTTGATAAGTCTCATCTCGGTCTCGTTAATTATAGAAATTTGGAGTCTCGTCTTGTCTCCGTCTCGGTTCCATTAAAGTCTCGAGCAAAACAATAGAAAAAAGAATTGATTCCTTTTAACCCCTTGACAGTCCATAACCCATATATTTCCAAAAAAAAGTCGTGCCACCTTTGTGAGTTTGGAGATACATGTCCATCTTAGAAAAAAAAATACTAAACATAATTCGATTTGAATGTCAATGGGTATACTAACGTTTTTGGGGTCGCTAAATCATAATTTGATGTCAGATTTACAAAATTCAAAATGTCAGACCCAATATGGCGTTAAAAAAATTTTTAAATTGACCAGATTTGCATGAAAATGGTTCCTTTAGGGTTTTTGGGGTCGTTGAATCCAAATTTGAAGTCAGATTTAAAAAATTAAAAATGGCGGACCCAATATGGCGAAAAAATTTAAAATTGATTCGATTCGTTCAAAATTCGGTACTAGAGGGTTTTTGGGGTCGCTGGATCTAAATTTGAGATCAGATTTAACAAATTCAAAATTTGGATTCCTAGAGGGAGGCCACTGTAACTTAAGAAAAAAATTCCCGGTTTTCCAGGTGAAAATGAATTTTCTTCCCGGTTATTTTTTAGGACCTTTAAATTGTAATTTTAAGTAATTAATCCATTGGTTTTTTTTAATGATTTGTATTGTTTTTAGTTGTTTAAACATTTACAAGAATATTTAATGCATAACTTGTCGAAAAAAGTTATGAATTCTTCAAAAAAATAGTTTTGTTTTAATTTTTAAAAATTTAAATGAAAAAAGTAAGTGAGTGATGAGAAATAAATAATGATTTCGATTAAAAATATATTAAAACTTTTGCAACAATTACATTTTTAGATATTATTCAAAGTTACATTTACTACATCTTTGGTATTTCACATACTGCTTTTAAAACTTTAAGAATGTAATAAAACTGTTTTATCCAAATTTATATGACGATCTCTAAAATATTTTCTAGAATAAAAATATGTCTTTTTTACAAACAACATACATTTGTAACAATTAGGTCATTAAATCTTAAATATAATCTCAAAACGAAGATTGATCAATTTTCTTCTGAAGTAATCTCATCCTATGGTTAATTTTTTAATTCTGCATTAATTGTATCGATTTCCTTCCGTGTGTCTTCTAATAACTTCTGTTTTTTTATATAAAGCTCTTTAATTTTTTAAGTTTGAATTTTTCGTTTATTTATTTGTTTATTTTCTTGAGTTTTTATTTTGTTTTTATTTTTTAAACACGGAAAAAAATCAATGGTTGCCACAGCCATACCTTTGATTGTCTCAACCATATTATATTGAAAAATTCGTCCCAACCATACCTCCGGTTGCTCCAGCCATATTAAATAGCTACCTTCAAATTGTTAGCACAACTAGAATATATGGCTGTGGGAACCATATATTTGGAAAACATACAAATGCTAATATGGATGTGACAACCATTTTTAATTGATGCTTCGACCATTATTTTGTCTACCATATTAATATTGTTGAAGCAACCATTTTATACGGTTACAATTTATGTTTATTTTATTTGTTTAATATTATCAATAAGGTTATTTTTGATTAATTTAAAACATTGAGTCCCATAAAAACGTATTTATTTTTTTGAAATAATCGCCAAATACAAATTCGTTAACAAAATAAACAATCGTATCGCACCTTTTATTATAGTATTATAATTATAGTGCGTGCCTAAGTGTCGCAAACATTAAAGAATTTTCCCATTTACAAATTATGACTGGGAAAGGTGAATGTAAATTGTTTAAAAGGACACAGTCAACTTCGAAGCCTATTTTTTTAAGGAAATCAATGCACTCAGCTTCCATTTTTTAACTTAAAAAACACATTAACCGGGATCAATATAATTCTTAAATGATTATAGAAAATGTTTAGGACTGCGGACATACACACGTTTCGCGACACTTGGAATTAATGCAAGTAATATAGACGTAATATATTGCATCACCGCGCAGACAAGGTGCGCAGGCGTCTATAGGGGCCTTAGCAATTAAAAAATAGATAGGATAACAAAATTGTTAAAATCCAAACCAATATTGTTACCTCAACTAAAGCTATGGTTGATATATCCATATCATAGGTACAAATATTATATGGTTGCCACAACCATTCTTTTTTGTCAATGTATCCATACTGAAAGCTGCTTCAGCTATATGTATGGATGCCTCAACAATATTATGACCAACAATATTTTTATGGTTGGGACAACGATACCTTTTCTTTCCGTGAAGATTTAACATAACGTGAATGAGCGTCATAGACTGACTTGAAAATTGACTTGATTTGAAATATTTTAAAATTTCTTTTCAACAAATTTAATAGAATATATTAGTTTTAATGTAAATTTAATTAAAATTCCCGGTTTTTATTAAAAATACTGGCTTTTTCCCGGTATACAAAATTCCAGGCTAATTTCCGATATTCCCGGTCGGTGGCCACCCTGTCCTAGGCCTCAAAAACCCCCGAGTACCGAATTTTGAACGAATCGAATCAATTTAAAATTTTTCATACTTATTGTGTCCGCCATTTAAAATTTTTTAAATCTGACGCCAAATTTGGATTCAGCGACCCCAAAAACTTTTAATACGATGATATGATATTTTTTTTTACTTTTCTTATTTTGACCGTTTTGGACCCACAAACGATTTCTCTACTGGACGGCGAAGGGGTTAAACAATAGAATATTTATTTAAATTAAAATTTAAATACACTGGAACGCCGGTTATTCGGACAGTGGTTATTTGGTTAATTTCATCAATACTTTGAAAATAATATAAAACTATGAGTTAATTATCAAACCACATTTGAATAAAATGTAGTCTAAAAATGTGGGAGAACGTATTCAACACATTGCAGAGTTTCACCTTTTAAAGCTTAATTTTCAGTCAAGAGTTGGGTAAAATGTGTACTTTAAATGTAAATGAGTCAGGTAAAATATTGACTTATTGATTTTAAATAATTAAAATGTTGTAAAATTTAATTGAAAAATTTGAAAACAATTGAAAATTTTATAGAATTTAATTACAATTTTTGAAAATATTTAATTGAAAAATTATGGTTTTTTGTTGTCGCAAGGAGTTCAGAAAAAAAGAAAAGTTTAGAAAAACTAAAAATTTTGTTCTAAAAAAATGAAATTATTTTAAAATGTAAGAAATAGAATTTTTTCTTTCCCAGGCGCGAAGGGACGCTGGGTTCAGGCCTTTTAAAGACTCGTTGAGCATTGGCCAATATTGACTGAGCCTTGGTCAGTCAGCGGGAATAAGACTCATCCAAGCTAGAATGTAACACCGATTCCGACCTGAAGCTCCACCCTTGATTCAGCATTGGTGACCAAGACTCAATCAATCTTGCCGAATGCTGATTCAGGATCGCTCAAGACTGCTCCCACTGTTACTTACTATTCTCGCGTTCAATAATTTTTAATAATAATAGTAATAATAATAATCCTATTAATATTTTGTATTATTATATTTATAGATAATATTAAAACAACATTAGTATTCATTAAAAATATGATTTTATTTTATTAATAATAAGGAGATAAGTTGTATTGGAATCTTATGAGAGTCAATAAAACTTATTTCCTTTAATTATTATTAGTAATTTCAAAAAAATGTACTATTATTTCATTAATTTAATCCGAAGTTTTTTACTATTTTTGTTTCATCACTTAAGATTAATTAACAGCACCTGTCGAAATAAAACCTAATTTAATTTGAAAAATCTCGCTCGCATTGGGCACCGAACCCACGACCTAACGCTCACGCTCGCAAACCTACTACGCTAACCACGGGGTCACACTGGCTACTTGGCGACATTCTGTTAATACCAGTGATGTTTTTATGCTAAATTTAAAATCTTCTTATCGTTAAATTACTTATATATTTTTAATATTAATATAAAATTATTTTAATTTATATATTGCTGTTAATTTAAATAAATTATATTACAATTTTTTTTTATTAATGGAATAAAAAAAACTTTGTAATAAATGTATAAACTTTTATTTTTATTAAATTAATAACTTATATATTTATAAATACAATACAAATATAAAATAAAAGCATAATATAAAATTGAAAATATTTCAACTGTTGTATTTTCAATTACTTGTATTTTTGAAAATACAATTATAGTAAATATTATGTTATTTACGTTATATTAAAGATTTATTATCTTCATAATGTATTAAATAATAATATAATTCTTTAATTATTACAATATTATAGGTATATTATAATATATAATAATACATAATAAAAATGATAAATTATCATAATATAATCTTAAAAAAACAAAATTTATTAAAAGAAATTATTTTCAAAAATGTGTTGAATATAATTATTATGATTTTTATTGTATTTACAAATATAATATTTATAAAATATTTATTTATAAAAAAACAAAGAATACTTTCATTGAAATAAATAGCAATATATTAATTTAAATAATATTAATTAATAATTATAAAATATATTAAATTGTATTTAACAAAAATTGTAAAAAATATGTTATTTAATTTGTATTGAACGTATATAAATAACAATTGTATTTTATACAAGATAATAATTAATATTGAATTAGGCTGCGAATATTAAGTCGAAAGTTGATTCAAGATTGAATCTAGACTGGACTCCTAGAAAGAGGATTCAACTAGTCTTGAATCCAGCATGAGACGAGCATTGGTAATCAATCTTGAACCAATTTTGATCGACAGTGGTATAAAGGCTGCTTTCAGTCTGGGTTACCCACGCTGGGCGTTCAATCTACAATCAAGCCTCAATCCATCGTCAGCATTGGTTTTTCGCGCCTGGGTTTATTTCTTTTTATATGTACCTAATTATTTATTTAATTTATGTTTATATTTAGAGGAATATACTCAGGGTTGGACTTTGTTTATAATCTTTTTTAAAAAAATTAATTTAGGCAATTGAGTTGTATTGTTAGAAAGATGTACAAAAAAGGAACACTTTTGCTGAAGATCATAAATTGATTAGTCTGAAATTAAAAAAGTTCTGATCATTTTTAAAGAAAGAAAACTCTAGTTAGGGTTTGGACATTCTACTCAGGGTTGAACACTTTGTGAAAATCGAAGCAAATTATGGTTAAAAAATAAAATTACATTTATAAAGTTACTGAAAACGTTTTTTTTGTTAATTTTTTCATTTTTACATTATTATTATTTATAGTTGAGAATTAATATTATTTATAACGTCACTGTAAACGATTTTTAAGTTCATTTTTTCATTTTTAACGTTATTATTATTTTTCTAATATCTCTAGCAGAATATGTGCAGTGTGTGTGCGTCAATGTTTATTTGCATATTTATTTATAAATTGTGTCAAATTCATAATTAACCTAGGTAGAAGTAACATTTTCGAATTGTGCTAACTATAACCAGACATGTTTCACGATTCGATTTTTCACTTCATTTTTTCTTTAATCATGAACCCCACAATACATGCAATAAACTTACCTTGCCGATTTCTTGTTTTCTTTATTCATTTTTTATGTTTAATCACATCGCTCACAAAACTTTTTTCGTTCCTACAAATGCACCGACGTCACAGCAGACGCTACTTTTGATCCTCCAAAAATGTAATGGCACAAAAAGTTAGGTTTCACTACGAGAAACTACGCCACGTCCGTGCATAGATGGTACTAGTGTTTTTATTTTATACTCCAATTGGAAACAATTCAAAACAATTAAGAAATTTTTGTACTCAATTGTTCTAAGTCGTGTTCCATTAACTTTTTCTAAAAGGGTTGATAAATCTTGAAAATGTTGTTAATTAATGCAAAATGTAATAATTTTCTGGCACAAAATATCATTGCCAGCAGATATTTGTAAACAAACACGTTTCAAGAAGGTAGAGTCCATAAGCAGAGTTGGGTAGGATTTTATCCAATAATAAGGCTAGTTCCACATTGGTAAATCAAATTTATAGGATGATACGATGTGCGATTGTGCGCGCACCCATTGACAACTGTCGATAAAAGATTTGTTTCAAATGTTCCAATATTCCACTATTCTTATAATTTATGTTTATTAACCCCTTCGCAGTCTAGTAGAAAAATCATTTGTAGGCCCAAAACGGTCCAAAAAAATACCATATCATCGTATTAAAAGTTTTTGGGGTAGCTGAATCCAAATTTAAGGTCAGATTTAGAAAATTTAAAATGGCGGACATAATATGGCGAAAAAATTAAAAATTGATTCGATTCGTTCAAAATTTGGCACTCGGGGGTTTTTGGGGTCGCTAAATCCAAATTTGATGTCAGATTTTTAAAATTCAAAATGGCGGACCCAATATAGCGGAAAAAATTTAAAATTGATTCGTTTCGTTCAAAATTCGGTACTTGAAGGTTTCTTGGGTCGCTGAATCCAAATCTGACCTCAAATTTGGATTCAGCGACCCCAAAACCCCCGAGTACCGAATTTTGAACGAATCGAATCAATTTTAAATTTTTCCGCCACATTGGGTCCGCCATTTTAAATTTTCTAAATCTGACCTTAAATTTGGATTCAGCTACCCCAAAAACCCTAAAGGAACCATTTTTATGTAAATCTGGTCAATTTAAAAATTTTTTTAACGCCATATTGGGTCTGACATTTTGAATTTTTTCAAATCTGACATCAAATTTGAATTCAGCGACCCCGAAAACCTAAGTACATCCATTGACACTCAAATCGAATTATATTTAGTATTTTTTATCTAATGTGAACATATATGTATGTCCATAATCACAAAGGTGGCACGACTTTTTTTGGACATATTTGGGCCATTGACTGTTAAGGGGTTAATTTATTGACATTTGTAATTTTTTTAAAATAAAAATTGTATGTCCTTCTAAGTAAAATATTTTATAATTTCAATAATATTAATAAGCTGAAATTGTAGGAGTATAGTGTGAAACGTAGAATAAATTTTTTTCGATAGTTGGAAAGGAATGCTGGCGCATCCGCTTATCTAAAAATGCAATGTAGCTATTGTGGAAGAAGCCTTATTATTGAATAACATTTCTAGCCTTCCCAACTCTGCTTATGGACTCTTGCTTCCCAAACGTGTTTGTTTACAAATGTCATCTAGCAATGATATTTTGTGCCAGAAAATTATTACATTTAACAACATTTTCAAGATTTATCAAGTGCAACGTTTAAATTCTGAAAGTATTTAATTAATTATGATTTTTATGAAACAGGCTAGTTTTAATTAATCGAATTCTTTGTTTAGCCGCGCCGATTTTGTCAAAAATAGAAAAATTATTTGAATATTGAATTCTAAAAAATTTTGTCAAGTGAACTTTTTGTGTTCATTTCATGAACACTTAGCTTCCTTATTGAAAATTTTTGTGATCAATTTATGGAAACTTATTTAGTATATTATAATAATTTTAAAAAAGTGGTTTAAGTTTTATTTTTCTGGCATTTGCAGACAGATTTTAAACATCAATAACTTGGTAATATTTTATAATAAAAGGTTCAATAATAGTTTAACTGATTCGTTTTTAAATATTCTTCAAGTTGTTCATAATAATTTTAATAAATAATGCAAAAAAGGTAGGTTTTTAAAAATTTTTCAATTTCAAAATGTTAATAACTCTGAATAAAGTAAAAGTAGAATATTCGATAGCAGTTTTGGGCATTTTTTTCTAATTTTTAAAAATTCAATAACTATGAATAGAATATCAGTAGAATTTTCGCTAATAGCTCAGAAGATGCGTCTTCAAAAACTCTACAAAATTGAAAAAAAATATTTATAGGTGTCCTAACTTTTTTTTAAAGTTATGGGCAAAAAACTATTTTTCAAAAATTTTTAAATGCAAAAAAAAATAGAGTTAAGAGCATTTGAACCTTCGTGACGTCACAAATCATGGCGCATGACACGCAAACTTCTCAGGTATGTGAAAAGCACAATTTTCAATATTTTTTAATAAAACCTTTTGGAAAATGTTCAGAATAACATTGACTCTGTCTGTTATGTGCGAAAAATTCAAAATTTTGCGTTTAAAACGTTTTTTAAACAATGTTTAAGTTGGTTGTCACAAGTAAGGAAAAATACACGAATTGCTTATATGTAGGCCATTTTTGGAAAGACCAGGATAAATTAATTTTATTATAAATAATAATTAAAATTGTTTATTACTAATTAAACAATAAATTGTTGTTGTTTATTTACTTTAAAAAAAAAACATACAAAAATGCAGTTTTTTCCTAATTTTGCTATTTGCAAATTTCAAAGTTGTGAAAAATACTTATTTAAAAATTGAATTATTCTTCAATTTTTTAAATAAATAATTATTTAATACTTCTTATGTTTTTTTCAAAAAACCCCTGAAAAAAACAGTTTTTTCCTGATTTTGAAATTTACCAATTTAAAAATTGTGAAACGTAATATTTAAAAATTGAATTAGTTTTCAATTTTTTAAATCAATAATTATTCTTTTTTATTAAAAAAACACATATAAATTGCATTTTTCAAAAAGCAGTTTTTGGAGAATTTTTCAATATAATTTTTTCAAAAAGTACATATAAAAAAGCAATTTTTTGACAATTTTTTAAATTGCTATTCTCAATATTGTAAAAAAAAGAGATTAAATTTCAAATTGTATTTCAAATTTTCAAATAATTAATTATAGTTTTTTTTATCTTTTTTTCAAAGGAGAACATATAAAATAGCATGTTTTTTAGAATTTTTAAAATTACTCATCTCAATGTTGTACAAAAGGTTGAAAATCCAATTATTTTCAATTTTTTAAATAAATAATTATTGTTTTTTTATGTACTTTTTTCAAAAAGCACATATAAAAAAGCAATTTTTTGAGAATATTTTAAATTACTCATCTCAATGTTGTAAAAAAGGTTGAACATTCAATCATTTTTCAATTTTTTAAATAAAAAACAATAATTATTTAGTTGAAAAATTGGTTTTTTGGCCTTTATTTTTTACAAAATTGAGATAAATAATTTAGAAAGCTGTAAAAAAAAATGCTTTCTTATATGTGCTTTTTGAAAAAAGTAAATAAACAACAACAATTTATTGTTTAATTAGTAATAAACAATTTTAATTATTGTTTATAATAAAATTAATTTAAATATTTGATAAATTACATAAGAATTTTCCAATTTTTATCCTGGTCTTTCCAAAAATGGCCTACATATAAGCAATTCGTGTATTTTTCCTTACTTGTGACAACCAACTTAAACATTGTTTAAAAAACGTTTTAAACGCAAAATTTTAAATTTTTCGCACATAACAGACAGAGTCAATGTTATTCTGAACATTTTCCAAAAGGTTTTATTAAAAAATATTGAAAATTGTGCTTTTCACATACCTGAGAAGTTTGCGTGTCATGCGCCATGATTTGTGACGTCACGAAGGTTCAAATGCTCTTAATCTTTATTGATATGGCTCAAAGTACTCTCATTATTTGTACGTCATTGAGACCTATAATTTAAAAAAAATTTATCCCTTTAGCTTTTATAGTATTCGAGATATTTATGAAAATGCAGTGTATACACACACAACGAAAAACATAAAGATACATAACAAAATCGAGTTCGAAAAGTTTCGGTATTACAATGCTTCCTCCATGAGGAAGCAATACCATTTTTGAAGTTATGTTTGGCGTAAGTCAGTCTGTTCAAAATTTATAATCAGAAAAGATTTTCGAAAAAATCAGAAATCTGTATAACGAATCCGGATTTAACCAGGTCAAAAATCCACTGTAAAAAATTTTTATGGTATATTTCCCATGCATGTATTGGACGTAATTAAGCCATACATTAATGGAGTTTATACGTTCCTAACCCTGATAAAAGAGGACTGACAACAGGAGAAATTTTACATAATAGACTTTTCATATTTCGAGAGTTTGAAAATTAAATTATTTTCAAAAATTTTTTTTTTTGTAAGTTATAATTGTTTCTTTTTATTCTCAACAATTTGTTTTTTAAATATATATAATGATTTTTGAATTTAAGTTTGAATTATTTTTAGAAATTAAGTAGGGAACATTCACAAATGATCTCACGAACTTTTTCAAAATTTTTTACCTCTACCCCCCCCCCCCACCCTGTGACGTTATTTTATTATATTTTTCTTATAGAAAAAATACATTTTGTCACGTTTAGCAAAGATTCCCCCCTCCCCCTCAGTGTGTTAGATCATTTGTGAACGCTCCCATATTATTTGTTAAATTTTATTTTTTTATTATTAAAAATTAATGACAAATTCTGATTTAATTTTAATTGAACTTAAAATTTATTTCAATTTTATTTCTTTAATAATTCTTATTTTTTGACTAATGAGAAACCACCACAAACTTATTAAACTACTATAGTAATAAAAATGTTAATAAAAAAGTATAACAAACTGTCATAACAAGAAATCACATGATTCAAAGAAAGTTTCTTTAAATCAAAGAAATCTTTTTTCTGGGTGTATTGTGTTTACGTTCGTCGAACCCGCGTTCGATTCCCGGTTACCCACCAAATTTATTTTCAAAATTAATTTCGTTATGTTTTGTCTCTAAAAAATTATGTGGTCAAGTCCACAAATTTAAGAAATTGATTTATTTTCATTTTTGAAAAATACAATTTTTTAAATCTTCACAGTGTTAAGTTCCTGTAAACTTCTTGGAAAGATTGGTGCTATTTGAGGAAATATTGATGCAATATATTGTGTTGTTTGGATGATAACAATGTTTATATTCAACCATAATGTGACGCAAGGCCCAATACTTAAACAAAGTTTCTCTACTACCCTTGTTCAATGGAATGTTAGAGAAACTAGTTTGGTCCCCATCCCCTCTTTAACTGTAAGCTTCGAATTGTCTAGGACAAGGTCCTTAAGTTAGTTCTAAGTTATCTTTTTGTAGAGCAAGACGTATCCAAAACTACGGCTTTGGAACGTTACTCACAATTGTATAATATAATAAACATTCTTTAAACTACGGTAAATAAATGTTTATAATTACTCATCTTACCTTCAATTAATTAATAAATTATTTACGAATAATTTATTATCAGATTATTAAAATAATAATAACAATATTATTTAATAATATAAAAAAAAGCCGTCACAAAATTGGCGATCCTGCCAGGATACGTGTTGAGTTAATTCTTTTCACGAAAAGTGTTATAAACTCTAGGAACCGTATCCAGAAAACGAACCTATATTCAGTTAACAACGAGTTATAAGTGAATTATTTAAAAGTGATGGCAGTGTTTCACTTTTAGTGAACATAAATAATCATAATCTTTTAAATCTGAATAAAAGTAGTGGCTGAATTAAGTAGGTCCTATACAACGTAAATTCAGATTTATAAAGATTATTTATAAGGGAACGTAAAACAGTACGGTAAAACCCTGAAGAAGAGGCAAGGCGAAACTGTAGGGGACAGCAACTAACCGGTAGTCAACCAGCAGCCAACCAGCAGCCAACCACCACCGATCAGCACAACGAAGGCGAGTACTTTGATTCTAAAGGTATCTATGTCCGTTGGTATACTCCTGGTGTTCCAGAGCACTGCCACCGTCAATAAACTCATCGAAGTACTCCGAATTAACCTTGTGTGTACTCTTTGTAGCAAGATTGCACAAGTGAGGAGTTTAAAATTTTGAAATATTTAACATTTGTTTAAATTGAATACGGTCGCGAAACACACACACACACACACGATACTAAAAGAATTTTAAATCAAAATACAGATAAGCATACATCAGTAACCCTGGCTCTCAATTCGTACTTAAAACATTTAATAGGAGTTAACACTGAATTAGAAAGGGATACATCCCCCCCTTCCTCCTACACACCTGATCCTTACGAAAAAAATTGCAAAATGAGTGAACAGGATAGCGCGGCCCAAACGAACCTCCTAGAAGCAATCCTGCAAAAATTATCCGTAATACAAGAAAACCAAGCTATACTTAGCGAAGAAAATGAAAATCGGGCAAAAGAGATAAAAGCTCTCGCGAAGAAAACCGATGCCCTTGCTTCGGACGACGACAGTAAAAAAGAGAACAATGCCGATAGGGAACAAAAAAATTCTTTAGCATATCCCTTAGACAAAGAAAATAAGAAAACTATCGAAAACGAAGGGAAGGACGGAAATTCCTCGAAAAGTCAAGAATCGGGTTCACCTGCAAACGCCTTTCAAAGTCAAACTAACAAAAGCGACAGGAAACATAAAAATTCCTTAAATTATACGGACACCGATATAAGCGACAACGAACGCGAAGAAAATTCGGAAACAAATAGAGCGGGTTTTGTCACCGAACGAACAAATAATAGCGTAGGGACGTGCGGAAGACTAGTTTCGTCACAGCGGGGTGCTACACCTGAAACTTTACTCGCTAAGGACGCTCTACGAATGGTCGAAACCCTCAATGGTGAAGACGACGTGGGTGTGCAAGATTTTATCACAAACGTGAAATTTGCTCTCAACAAATGTTCACAACCGGAAATTTTACTGCATTTCATTAAAACAGAAAAAATTGTAGGAAATGCAAAACGCGCAATAAGACACATCCCTATAACCACTTTCAACGAATTATTTGCAGCCCTTAAATCTAATTTAAGTTGTGAAGTGTCTGTGGAATCCTGTAGAATTAGGTTAGGAAATTGCAGGCAAAATAGTGATCCCGTGCAGTTATATAATCAAAGATTTCGCAAAATTTTTAATGAATTAAAATATGCTATACAGTCAGAACACCCCTCACCAATGGCCAGGAAAATAATATTCCAAGTCGAGGAAGATTCTGCGGTTAAACGGTACATCATGAATCTACGGGATGAAATAAGCCTACAGGTTCAAGCATTGAAACCCCCGTCCATCAGTAAAGCTCAGCAGGATGCACTAGAAATTGAGACTTGGCATCGAGAGAAGAATAGATTCAAGGTAGTAAGCCAACTGACCAAGTTACACGCAAGGCCAGTCTCAGCAAGTGCAACGAACGCGAAAGTAAGGCCCTCGCCATTCAACCAAACGCAAAGCGGACCTGTAATGAGAGACCCTCCAAATCACGGTTTACCTTTAGCCCAAAGGACAGGTTTAGTTTGCGGTATTTGTAAAAGGACTGGCCACACCGACAACCAATGTTATTCTAAAAGATATGGGCCAAATTTTCAAAAGGGACAAACGACAAAACGACCCCCGCAGAGAGTCCATTATGCAATCGAGGCAGACCCAGAAATAGATTCGACAGTAGAAAACAGCAGAGAAAACGAAGCATCGGAATCGATAGAGTTAACAGGATTTCAGGAAGACTACAGTCAATTATTATTCGACCCCCTGGATTTGGAAGAGAATTACGATTCCTCGTGGACTCAGGATCATCCCTTAACCTAATTAAAAGATCATTTATACCTGACAACATTAAAATGGAATGTTGCAGAAAAGAATTTAGAATGGGAAGTGATAATCGCGTTTCGGAAAATAAAGTTAACTTAGATTATTTAGAAAAATCGCACACGTTCTATTCGGTACCAGATGATTTTCCAATGCCAGAGGACGGTATAATCGGAATCAGATTTCTGCAAAATTACGAGTACCATCTCACTAACACGAGTTTAACACTGGATAAAAAGGAACACGAATTACATGAAGATGGAATACTGTTATCACCTAAACAGATAACACTAGTTAAAATTCCAGTTAACAACAAAACATCTAAGAACGTAGCTATTTTTGATAATCCGCACATTCCTGATTCCATTTACACGGTTCGAGACCAAACGATCACAATTCCTATTTGCAACGAATCACAGGAATTTAAACGTATTAATTTGGAGGAAATAAAATATAAAAATATAAAATCGGATGTTTTGAAAGAAAATATTTATTATATTTCGCCTCAAAATTTAGCGGAAAGATTAAAACTCCTTAAAGAAAACACGCGTTTAGAACATATCGAAAAAGATTTTAAAGAGCATTTAATCAAGATAATCGAATCATATCATGACATCTTTCGATTACCAGGAGACCCTCTACCAGGTACACACCTCACTAAACATAAGATCGTTTTAAAGGAAGATAAAATCATCAATAACAAATCTTACAGGCCACCAGAATGTCACAAAAAAGAAATCGAAACACAAACAGGGGAAATGTTAAAACAAAAAATTATACGACATTCAAAATCGCCATATAATTCACCAATATGGGTAGTTCCGAAAAAGGTAGATGCATCAGGTATAAAAAAATGGCGTATTGTGATTGATTTTCGAAAAATTAATGAGATAACCGAACAAGATTCCTACCCAATGGCAGTAATGGAGGACATACTCGATAGCTTGGGAAAATCAAAGTTTTTCTCAGCTTTTGATCTTAGCTCCGGTTTCCATCACATCCCAATGGACGAAGAATCAAAGAAATTTACAGCCTTTTCTACCCCGGAAGGACATTTTGAGTTCGAAAGAATGCCCTTTGGATTGAAAAATTCCCCAGCGACATTTCAGAGGATGATTAATGATGCTTTGACAGGCCTAGTAAACAAAATATGTATGGTGTATTTAGACGACATCGTGGTATTCGGATCTACGATAGAGGAACATAACAAAAATGTTGTAACACTATTCGAGAGGTTACGACAAACAGGACTCAAATTACAACCTGACAAATGCGAGTTTTTGAGGCCCGAGTTAGAATATTTAGGACATCTTATCACCGAAGAAGGTGTCAAACCTAACCCTTCAAAAACAAAAGCTGTTCAAGAATTTCCAGTACCAAAAAGTGTTTCTAATGTGAGATCATTCTTAGGACTTTCAGGATATTATAGAAAATTCATTAACAAGTACTCAACTATCGCTAAACCACTCACGGAACTCACTAAAGCGAACGTAAAATTTATTTGGACTCCAGAATGTCAAAAAGCTTTTGACCGATTGAAAACAGAATTGTGCAACGCTCCCGTGTTAAGATACCCAGATTTCGAAAAGGAATTCGTTTTAACAACGGACGCCTCAAATGTTGGACTGGGAGGTATCCTTTCTCAGGATGGACATCCGTGCTATTATATCTCTCGGACTCTGAACGGACCAGAAATGAACTATACTACTACAGAGAAAGAATTACTCGCAATAGTGTGGGCAACGAAAAGGCTTCGACAATATCTTTTAGGAAGAAAATTTAAGATATTGACTGATCATCAAGCACTAAAATGGCTTTTTAATGTTAAAGACCCAGCTTCGAAATTAATGAGATGGCGACTGAAAATGGAGGAGTATGAGTATGAAGTAGAATACAAAAAAGGATCAGAAAACACTGCTGCTGACGCACTGTCTCGCATACATAACACACAAGAAGGCACAAGTGGTCTAAACAACACGCAAAACGAGTTCGATTTAGATTTCGACTTAGAATCGGAATTACCAGAAATTGAAGTCATTAACAATCCATCAGAACGCGATCTTAACACACCTATACCTTCCGAAGGAAATAAGAAAATAGAGAAAGCCCCTTTGGTAACTGCAGAAACATCTGACGACCTCGGACAGTCTTTTAATGAAATACCTATTTCTAATCCTTTAGAGGAACCAAATGCAACGAAGGAAAACCCTATAGAGAAGCAACTTTATCAAGAATATTATAAGTGGTTTGCAAATCGCACGGAAACAAGAGAAGAAGAAAAACCCAACGCAAATGGGAAATTATGGAGAGAATTTTGCAAGCGCGACAACAACGATCCCAACATTAAACAACTACCAACGTACAATGAAAAGGATTGGCTTAGAATATTTGATAATACTGCAAGATGGACTATATCAAGGAAATTGACTATTCTTAGGATGCACTTTAACGACCCAACAATTACATCTACCGAACGTGTTAAGATAAAAATTTTGATTGCATTTATCAGTTTTAAATACCCAAATTTAAAAGTGCACACGTGTTATAATAGCACCACTGAATTGTCAACAGAAGAAAAAAATGAAATTATAAAGGAGAGTCATGGATCAATAATGGCCCAACATTTTGGAGAAAATAAATCGATCCAAAGAGCACGAGATTTAGGACTTTGGAAAAATATGGAAAAAGATATTGTAGAATATATAAAGAAATGCAACACTTGCCAAACACAAAAACTCAACCGAATCAAAAGAAGAAGCGAAGCAATCATACCAGACACTCCAACTGAACCCAATGACAAGATAGCAATGGACATTTTTGGTCCCTTACCAGTCACTTCTAAATCAAATGAATACATATTGTCAATTCAAGATATGTTGACAAAGTATCTTATTTTAATACCGCTAAAGGAAACGTCATCGGAAACAATTATCGAAAATCTGTTCGATCACTACATATATACGTTCGGATCACCGAAACACATTCTAACTGACCAAGGGCAAAATTTCATATCAGAATTAGTTCAAAATTTTGAAAATTTATTCAGAATACGACACATAAAAACAACTGCTTTCCATCCCCAAAGTAACGGTGCTTTAGAAAGAACACATGGAACGGTAAAAGACTTAATTCGAACAGCCATGTCAGACCTCCATACCGAATGGGATAAAACACTGAAATTCATAACTATGGCATATAATACCATGCAACACGAAGGGACAGGATTTACCCCTTTCGAATTGACTTTCGGTAGAAACGCAAACATCCCATCCACGCTCGCAACAACTCCAAGTTTGAAATATCCGGAACTTGTTAGGTTATGGCAAGAAAGACACGAAAGATACATATCAAAGGCAAAGGAACAAATTCAAAGGTGTAAGGAAAGATACAAACGGGTACAAGACGCAAAAATAGTTTTAGCACAAAAATTATTTGACATCGGGGATTTAGTAATGATTTCTAATACGAAAGAAAATAAATTGAGCCCCGACTGGAAAGGTCCCGCCACTATTGTCAAAAGTTTACCTAACAACAATTATGAAATAATTTATAACAACAATAGATTGATTATTCACGCAGACAGATTAAAATTCTTTTATTCTTAAATTCCAGATACAAGATGAAACTATTGTCATTATTCATCCTGACATTGTCTACCCTGCTTCACGCGGAAACCGTCGTCAAACCTTTAGGCAACATCCCTATTTTCGCGGAAAATTTAGGAACTACCAGTTTGTATCATCGGACATGGAAGTTGATTATAGGTGTAGATACTTCAAGTTTCGATACTAGGCTACAGGATATCAAGAAAACGTATGAAAAAGCGTCGAAAATGTGTTCGGGTTGTCAGGAAGAATTTGAATTACACGCGATTTGCAATAGAATAAACAGGTTGGAAGATTTGCAAACAACTTTAGATCAAATTCTCGGTTTTTCGCGTTCAAAAAGAGGCATATTGAATATTATAGGATCCATATCAAAAACTTTATTCGGCACTCTGGACGAAGATGATATGAAACTAATCAACGACGAATTAGACAACGTTTACGATAATCAGGATAAAATGAGCCAAGCAATAGGTAATCAGACAAGGATTTTAAAAACTTTGTTAAACTCTGCATCTCATGACTTGCAGATGCTAAACGAACAATCCGAAAGCAAAACAAACCAACTAAATTCAATCATAAATTCAACAAATAGAAATGAGAGAAACTTACTAGTGGCAAATATGATAGTGTTATGCAGTATTGCTATCGAAGAATTCAATGATGATTTAAATTTAATAATAAATGCCGTCAATGACGGAAAACACGGCATTATTCACCCACAAATTCTCACTCCCGGTATGCTGATTCAACAATTACGAGAAATATCAGAAGAAACAAACACTAAATACCCTGTTCGATTAATCCCTCACAACTATCAACGTATAATAGATATTTCCGAAATAAATATCTTAATCGTGAACAAACGGCTTGTATACATGCTCAGAATTCCAGAAACTGAACATGGAGATTTTCAGACTCTCCATCTCATCCCGATACCTATCCATCATGGAAAAGGTTTCCTAGCTCCAATCCCAAGCCACGAAATTATTTTAATCAACAACGAAAAAAGTCTTTATGTACCTAGTGATATTAAACTTTTGGAAAAATGTAAAAAATTAGAGAATCAGTACATATGTAAACGAACTCAACCCACCTACCTTATCAGTGAAATAGAAAATTGTGAAACAAGTATTATAAGAAACCACAACAAAATTATATCCGATCGAATTTGCGAATTTTCAGTTTTTAGAATTTATGAAATAGCGTTTATTCCACTACATGATCCAGATCAATATATCATTATCCCTGAGAGCGAGGTAGAACTAACAACTACTTGCGAATCAAGAATAACTATTATTAATATTAAGGAACCTAGTATTGTTTTTAGTAACTCTGATTGCGAAATACACACACCAAAATCAATTCTCAAACTAAGAAAGTCAATAGAACACAAAACCGACATATTGTTTAAAAAAAATATATCTTACTCCATTACTCAAAATGATTTAGAATTATTAAATAGTCAATTACCTATAATCCAAGAGTCAATTCACCACGAAAAATTAAATGCTTTGAAACGTACTCTAGATGTAATGGAAACGTCGATTCAGAATATTAAAAATAATAGGAGAAACAAAACTTGGCTCGAGAAAGGTACTGACTTTCTCAAATATTTGGGATATGGTTCTTTAATTTTCGTCATAATGTACTTATTAAACAAAACAGGATTTTTAAAATTTTTGAGTAAAATAATGCCGAAAAATTTCTGTATAAATTTATTTTGTATAAAAAATAACGTTAGCAATACTCAACCACCTGTAGTACGATACGATACGATAGCTACGGCACCAGCTCCAGATCTAGGTGAAGATGTAAGAGTCATTAAACAAAATATTAGACTAAGAACTTAGAGACTAAGTTTTCTCTAAGTACGGGGGTGTGACGCAAGGCCCAATACTTAAACAAAGTTTCTCTACTACCCTTGTTCAATGGAATGTTAGAGAAACTAGTTTGGTCCCCATCCCCTCTTTAACTGTAAGCTTCGAATTGTCTAGGACAAGGTCCTTAAGTTAGTTCTAAGTTATCTTTTTGTAGAGCAAGACGTATCCAAAACTACGGCTTTGGAACGTTACTCACAATTGTATAATATAATAAACATTCTTTAAACTACGGTAAATAAATGTTTATAATTACTCATCTTACCTTCAATTAATTAATAAATTATTTACGAATAATTTATTATCAGATTATTAAAATAATAATAACAATATTATTTAATAATATAAAAAAAAGCCGTCACAATAAAAAGTTATGATTTTTTTAAAATTATTGATATATTTTATTCCGTAGAAAAATAAGAGATGTTTTTATGTTTTGAAATATAATTAAAATTAATATTGCATTAACAAAAAAAGTGTTACTGAATTTTATGTAGTGAATATTATCTGAAAAACACGTGTTTATTTGAAAATAATTATGAGTTAACATAAAGTCATGTGCCTTATGTATTAGTGGGCGTACTTCTAGATAGTCTTATACGCCTGTTTTATATAATGTGCACGAAAAGAATTTTCATATCAATATTCAATAATAATTTACAATTTCATAAATCCGAATTTCTCACTTAAACTATAATTAAAATAATAACTTCGCAATTTCTAAATATTCTCTTACCTACATAATTTTTAACAAGAAATTCATAATTTATTATAAATAGTTATAAAAAAGTAGGTAAAACATTAAACTTATTCCTTAAAGCATTTGGAACAAATTCAGGAACAAATTTTAAAAAGTCGAAAAATCAATTTTTCAAAAAAGTGGAGATAAATGCAGATTAATAAAAATAATGTTCTTACTAATCATCTGTCACTGATAAATATTAAAAAAAATGTTGAACAAATAATTTTAAATTTAAAAACATCTGAGCATAATCAAAATGATTTATAATTTTAATTCTTTTTGATAGAAAAAATTACTACTAAAACCTTAAAATTTTCTAATCAAAAAACATTTTTGTATAAATAATAATTTATTATAATTTTTCTTCCTTAAAATTAACTTAAGTGGTTATGTTGAGATTACTTTGGTATTTATTGTAAATAATTAGTTAAGTATAATAATCAATTTTTGGCTTTTATGTAACTTATTAAATTTGAGGTATCTTTTCTAATGCATGACACATTCGTATTTCCATTTTCCCCTTTTCTGTTATACTATGACTCATCAAATTTTATAGATCTTTTGCTCTGTTCATATATATATATATATATATATATATATATATATGTTTCATAAGGATAGGATATTCATTCTTATAAAAAAATTGCAAGTCTACAATGTGTCAGAGTTTGGCCAATAAAAAATTTTAGGTCGGTTAAATTACGTTTCGAGAAGTTTTACCAACTGTTGGGCCAACGATGGCTTAGAGTTTGGCCAACCAAAAATTTTAAGTCGAATAAACTATGTTTCCAGAAGTTTTGCCAACCGCCGAGCCAACCATGGCCCATAGTTGGCCCTATGGTTGACGAAACTCTGCATGCTATGCGGTTGGCTTGCAAAGTCGGGCCAAACATGGGCACTTGTAACTGTCAAAGTTGGGCCAACCTTCAAACCTTCACTGTAAAACGAAAGGTATTAATTTAATATACTAACTTTAGGTACTAAATTGTTATTTGGTTCTATTTTGATACCTTAAATCGGTACTATTTTAGTACTTTCTTTTTAAAGTGTTCAAAAAGAACTTCGAGTGAGACATTTGTTTATTACTGAATAAGGAAGTTTTTTGGAAAATGTTAAGCTAATTCATTAAAAACTTTGGAAAATATTGAACTATTAAAAAAGCGCGTGCAGCATGCTAAAGCGTCACTTGGCTCGGTGCATTGAATATGATCATTGAATATTACATTGTAATATTTACTTTAATTAAATTACTAATTAATTTTAGGTAGTTGATAATTAATTCATTATTATTAACTATTAAATTAATATAAGTATATTACTTAACATTTATTTGTATTGAAAATTACCAAGTTAATAATTTTTATATACACCACCGTCGGAAATTGTGCGCCCTATTGAAAAAAAACACGTATAATTATACGTATAATAATACGCACTATTATACGTGTTTTTTTTCAATAGGGCGACCTCTGCTTTTTTGATCTGTTTAAATATTCAAAAATATTAAAACTAAAATTTTGTCCTTTTCATTTTATTAATGCTAATAAAATTCTAAAAGAAATGACACTTTGACAAAGAGAATATGTAAATTTAAGATTTACACATTTTACTGATCATTTTTGTCATTTAAATATTACTTATAATTTTTTGACTTTTTTTGAGTCAACTTTTACGGTTTGCCTACATTAGGGAAGCATGTGTAAATGAATTGTTTTAAATATTTTGAATTGCATTACAAAATATGATTCCAATGAGCCCAAGAACGTTTAAAAATATTAATTTTTGCCAGAGAAATAAAAAAATAATTAAAACATTGAAAATTGGGTTTTTCTTAGATATCTAATTGAAAAATTAACATATTCTCTTTGTCAAGGTGTCAAATTTCTTTCAGAATTTTATTAGATTTTATGAAATAAAAAGGAAAAAATTTTAGTTTTAATATTTTGAATTCAACTACATAGCCCTAAAACCCTTGTATACCTACAATTTCAAAAAAATCCATCAACTAGATTTTGCTGTACATTTTTGGACCATTACAGCAATATTTTCTTAAACAGTGAAAGAATTACAATAATGGTCCGAGATTCGTCTTAGTATTGACAAAGACAATTTACCATAATCGTAGTAAATTTCTCTACCTTTTTGCAATTAAATAAGTTAGAATATATTTATTGTTGTTAAGTTAAAAAGTAAAAATTTAAAAAAAAATAGTGATAGAGACTAATAAAGATTATTCAAATGACCACTTTATATAGTAAAAACAACTAATTAATTTGATTATGACAAGAAGGTCCTTAATACAAGTAATATGCATCAGAATACCGTAGCGAGAGTGCATGGTTAGTTGGTTATGGTATCGGATTGCGAGTGTTAGGGTCGGTGGTTCAATTTCCGGCGTTTAAGGATTTTTCTGTTAGATATATAACAGTTTTAAGGTATAAATGTAAGCGGAAGGGGAGGAGATAAAAAAATGAACCTGAATAATAAATAATAAAACAGCTCCCAAATTGAAGTCTTGAAAAACTCTACAAATTAAAGGAAAAATAAATTTTTTTAAAGATATGAGCAAACAACTTTTTTTAAATTTAAAACTGGGAAAAATTGTATTGATTATTTTTGCTTCAACTACTTCAAGTACTTTAATTTTCACCTTTTTGACTCGGAAAGATTGATAGATTCTGTTTTATATTTACCAACAGAGTGAAAACTTCATCAACTTATATTTTAAGTACTTAATTTAGTACTAAGTTACTTTCAGTAACTTAATTTACTATTTAAGGGGGGGTAACACCTTTGACCCGAAAAAAATCGATTTTTTTTTGTTTTCTTAAACGATACTTTATGATGTGTAGAATAGAAATTATATCAGCAAAAGCGATTTCAAAGTTATTTTATGTCAAAAAAATCGAAATCTGCAGAAAGAGTTATCGGCTATTTTGTCTTTTACCGTGGTAACAATTGCGTTCTTTTACGCTCACAGCCGCTCGAAAGGCTGAAGATGAAGCCAATATTAATGTAGAAGGCCAATTCTACGGTGCAAGCATCACAGATTAACTTTGATTTCATTTTTGTATAAGTTTTCATATCAAAAATTTAAACGCGTTTTTCTCGAAATGACATTTTTCAAAACGGTAGGCAGTCTAGCTCGAACAGTTTTGATCGGATTGACTTAGGCCAAAGTTTTTTTTTGATCGTCATTTACTAATGCTTTAGAGTACATAGCGGATTTTTTATTGGTTTGTTTGGTTTTTTTAGGAATAGATTTTTTGAAAAAATTTTGTCCTAAAAATCGACTTTTTCCTTCAAATAGCTGCCCAATCCACAAAAATTAATATTTTTAAAATATCCTACGTACCCGGTAAGAAGCGAGAAATGGAGAAAGATTGAAATTTTGCATATATTAAGCATAAGTTGATCATTTTCAATTCTTCTGAATGGGTGAATTTACGTTTTTACTCAATTCGTCAGTGAACATCTAAAAATCAAAAAAATGAATTATTTTCTATTCACAGTAGAGATAACTCAATAGAAAAGAATTCAGGCTTCTTATTTTTCTTAATGCGCGAAGTTTCTTATTTTCAAACTTTTAGAAGCGAATAGAAAAAAATTAAATGTTTGGAGAGTAAATTTTAAATGTCTATTCCTTTTAATCGCCAGCTTCAAAATTTCCAAAGCGTATTGAAAGGAATAAGAAACTTGAAAAGTGATGTATAGATGTGGTTATTTCTATAAATTGACTATATGTCAGGCCATTTGGAGCGCATTTACAGGAATAGAAAATGTGGAGAATAAATGAGGCATTTCTATGTTTTACTCGATGTTTTACAATTGACTGCGTTAGGTTATATGTATAATTTAGAGTATAAATTTTGGCCAAGTCAATTAAGAAGAATAGATTTTTCTACTTTTTTTTGCTTCATTGCAGGAATTAAATAAAAACGTAAATTCACCCATTCAAAGGAATTCAGATTCTGAATTCTTTTCAATTCTTCGCTTCTTATCGGGTACTCTAAAGCTAAATCTATCACAGATTCAGTAAAAAATTGAATTTTTGTTTTATATTAAACAGTCTAACCGGAATCTTGCCCACCGATTTTTAACATGTTTTTATGTATATCTAGGACAATAAAAAAATTAATTTATGATCTTAAATAATATTAATATTTTCCTTCAATAGAGGGCGCGCACTTTAAAATTGTATTGTTTGGCTGCCACAATATGTAACTCGAAAACCTATTGACCCATTTCAAAAATTCTTGTTCCATTCTCTTCTATGGCATTTTTTGCAGCTAAACCTCTAATATAGGGGAGAGTGGGGCAAAACCGGGTACCCCCAGTTTTCCATGATAGCGTATTTCCATTTGTGTCACCCATTACATATATCTTTTATATTACAACTAACATTATTTTAATTATATAACCACTATATAAAAATTTATTTATTATATTTTATGCGACTTTTAAATTTTAGGTCAAAAGAAAATCCATTTTTTATCAAAAGTAAATCACTTATAAAACTTTTTGTGTCGATATATTCGTTTCGGCAAGTATAACATCTTTTTCAGCATTTATTTACGAGTAATTTTCATTAAAAGTAATTGTTAAATTATTAACAATAAGCTGAAAATTTTACATTATGTTAAAAAATGCAGTGCGGGGCAAAACCGGATACCAAACAGTCAGTGGGGCAAAATCAGATATATTTAAATAACACTATACATATTTAAATTTTATCTCAAAAGAATCGACATGTATGTTTCGAAATCGATGTTTAACTTTCGATATATCAATTATTTACCATATCGATAAATAAACGATAAAAAATTAATAAAAATATGAAAAATTTCGTTTTAAAATATTTAACTGCTGTTATTCATTATTAATATAATATATTTAAATTAAATTTATTGAATATTAATTATTTTATATAATGTAAGTGATATATAATAATAATTGAACAAAAAGTTAAAGAATATTCCATGATTTATATATTTTCTTGATAGTACCCGGTTTTGCCCCACCATCGGGGCAAAACGGGATACTTTGCATTTTTTTGAAAAACCTGGTTTAAATTGATAAAAAAAATTTTTTTCATTCAATCGACCTTATTTTCTCATTCTCTAATGTTCAAGGAAGAATTTTCAACAAGATTTGAACTAATTTATTTGATAGATTCTTTGTAAACCGAGAATTCCAAAATGTACCCGGTTTTGCCCCACTCTCCCCTACCAATAATATTATTTTTTATGCATTCTGTAAATGATTTAATGTCAAAAAAATGACGTTCTTTCAGTTTTTAATTTTAAAAGCTTGATATTTTTTTAAATTTTGCTACTTTTTAGTAATTTAAATTTTAGCCGCGCTAAAGAAAATTCCACTGAAGAGAAATGCAATAAGAATTTTTGAAATCGGACAATCAGTTTTTGAGCTATGGTGGAAGACAAATTTCAATACAATTTTAAAGTGTTGATAAGGCGCCCTTTATAGAAGGAAAATATTAATATTTTTTAAGATTATAACTTAATTTTGCTTCCTCGTGGAGGAAGTTTTGTAGTCCTTTCGTTTATAAAAATATTCAAAGTGGCGGAAACAAATTTTTGTCTATATAGAAACATGTTATATGAGATCCTGATCAATTGTCCGGATGTGTGTGTGTGTGTGTGTGTGGATCCCTTTTTTGTTTAGACGATAACTTTAACAGGTTTTAATGGATTTAGATAAAATTTGGTAGGCTCATTTATCATATTAATATCTCAAATCTGACCAAAGGATTTTAAAAAATACCTCAAAAAAAAAATTTTATCGTCTTTTTTCCAAAAATTTTTCTTTAATCTAAAAAATTTTTAAATAGAAAAATTTAAGGTTATATATAATAAAATCGTATTCCTTACGTCAAGACAAATCGATTGGTATATATAAAGAATAGTTTCAATTTAAACTTAAAGAATTAATGAAAGTTAAAAAATCGATAATTCACATTTTGGCAATAAAATTTTATGATTTTTTAAATTGAAGTTTATATATGAAATAATTGTATTCCTTGCATGAAAACGAATCGATTGGTATATATAAAGTATACATTTGAGGTAAAGTTAATAAATTAATGAAAGTTAAAAAAAAATTCCCATTTTAGCTGAAAAATTTTGTATTTATTTAAATTCAAGTATAAATATAAAATAATTGTGTTCCTTGCATTGAAACAAACCGATATAATTGTAAATAATTATAAATTATATATTATTTTTCATTAATTTTTAGAAATTTCAGCTAAAATTTGAATTTTTGAATTTTTAACTTCCATTAATTCTTTAAATTTAACTCAAATCTATAGGTACTCAAATGTTTATATTATTATTATTATATTATTTTTGTATGTTTATTTAAATTTTAATGCTTTCTCCACGAGGAAGCAAATTTTTTTTTCTGATCGTAAAGAGGAAGCAAAATGTTCATGTAATGAACATCTGAATTTACAACTTGTTTTGATTGTCCTAGATATACATAAAAATATGTTAAAAGATTTAACTTATTATAATTTAAAACATTTATGAAAAAAATCTTAAAACTTTTAATTTATAGCTTAAAAATTTACAAGACCACTTAAATTTAAAATTTCATTCTATCAATTACATTCTTAATTGCTTCAACTACTTTAAAATTTTAATTTAATGATACAAGAAAATGCACTTTGAAGAAATTATATTTAATATAAGTAGAAATATAATTTTAGATGATTTTGTTTGGTTTAACTCAGACTGTATGAACTATTAATAAATGGAAAATATCTACTACTTTACACAGAAAAAACCTGAACTCAAAATGATAGCGTATGCTACTCATTTTGATATGCAGCAAAAATGAGTCAGGTTGGTGGCGCCACTGTCTATGTCGTTTAGCATTGACTCATTTTTGCTGCATATCAAAATGAGACTAAGTTTTTTCTGTGTAGTTTAAAAGTATTCTTAGTTGAATAATATATTTAATTCAAAAATATATTCTATTTCGGTTAAGCAAAAAATATTTTCAAAACTATATATGTTTGATTTAAACTTAAAATCAAATTTATGTATAATTTAAAATCAACCGAAATTAAATATATTATTTACGTTGAATCAACCGAAAAATGTTGATAAAATAAGTTTGAAATAAAAATAATATGTTTAAATAAAAAATATCGTCCTCTCAGTGTAACTGCATCGAAAAAAAATATTCTGTAATTTATAACATGTATCGCTCCTTAAGAAATGGGATCTAACGTGCTTTTCAATTAAGGTTCATACACTGTGTCATGTCACGGTAAAAGCGAACCTTAAGTCAAAAGTCCCTTTTCTCATGGAGCGTCACATATATGCACTTATTATAGAACATTTTATGTAGTATTCTTAAAATTAGAATATATTTTTGGTATTTAGTATATGGGTGATTCTTCAACAAAAACTCATTTTGCATGAAATCAAGATTTTCCAAATAATTATCATCATTTGGGATAAATACTAAGTCATATTTCACTATTTTATTACTCTTTCTAAACGTTGTGCAAGAAAAAGTTGTAAAATTTTATTGTTTAATGTATTTTTTTCTAATTTAACCATACTAAAAATTGATCTTTTATCCTGTCATCTAAGTGCTTTTCATTCTTTCAATACGTAAAAGAACTATTTAAAACATGAAAATTGGTACTTGATCAATTTTTTCTAAAAGTAATGATATTGAAGAACATCCTTTGAAAATATGAATAAAATATGTCTGGTACATTTTTTAAATATATATAGAAAATGAATTTTCTCATCTAGTATCGCGTTATTCCTCTAACTCGTTGAATATTATCCAATATTTTCGCTGTGGGTCGAGATATTGATTAATTATTGTGATAAATATTTGAATTAACATCCTCTACTATTAATTCCTTACGTTACTTTTTTAAAAATGTGTTTAAAAAAATTAAAATTGAGACGTAAGCAGAGATTTACAACCTAAAGCAAAATAATATTAATAGATATAAATTGACTGCAATTTTTTTAAACATAAAATTATCCTATATATGAACATGATAGGGCATTCTATGAGGAAAATTATTTGCCAATTAAATAAAATTAAAAAATGTTGATATCGTCATTCCTCTCACACCTCTGAATAAAAATTAATATCGATTGTTTATTGTTTACAAACTATCAGTGAAAAGTGAACCTAAAAATTATGAAAAATAGTTTTTGACAATTCTTACAAAAGATTTTTTTATATTTAAAATATCTTATTTGTATCACTTTCAAAATTGTTAATTTTGTGAATGGAGAAGAAAATTATTTATTGCTTTCATTCAAGTTGATCTTTATTTTGAAAAAAAACACCGACGCCAAATTTTAACCTCTTGATTTTTTTGTAAATTTTAATTTAAAATATACTTTTTAAAAGCTAAAAGTTAGCATGATCATGCTATATGTAGAGATGATAGATCTATAATTGACTGCAATAGTCCAAAAATAATACCTATATATTCTTAGCATTTAGAATATATACCTACTAAATACCAAGAATATATTTTAATTTTAATAATATTACATAATTAATTTATGTGTAAAATATTCTAAAATAGGTGCCAAGTTCTAAATTAAAAAATTTGTTTTTCGATGTGCAATTAAGAACCTATTGAATTATGCAGATGAGCAGTTAAAAAATAGTCAAATCTTCTAACAGCAACTTTTTGTCAGTGCAGGAAATAAGGAATAGTGTAAACAATACAAGGCATTTGTGTTCCGGTCCCCTTAAAAAATTTTTTTAATTTCACTTTTTTTGTTTAAAAAACGAAAAAAATGAGATTAAAAATTTTTTTTAGAGGGTCCGGAACATAAAAATCACCCTGTATATACATACAGTATACTGTAAAAAAGAGGCGCCTTATTTGGTTTCTAAAATAACAAAAATATCTCAAAAATTGAGAAATTTTTTGACACCATTAAGACACCTCTTTTTACAGTATATCAAGGCTACTAAAAAAATAAGATTAAATGTAATATATAAAGTCATATTTTTTTTTGAAATTTTTAAAATACTTTGCAATCGATAAATAAGAAAAGGAATTCAACATCTTTTAACTATGAGATAAAAATAGAAATCACTTTAACATATATATCTATTCTACAGTTCACTGATATTTGCAGCTGTTTAAGAATGCTTGAGTTTCATCCCCTTCTCTGTCGTTAAGAAATATGCGTTCAGTTGTCTGAAGTAATTTTAGTCACAGACTATCTTTGTTTCCTGTATAGGGGAGCCGTAATATGATAAGTTGTGTTCTAGAAAACAAAAAATCACGAAAACGATTAAAATAAGAAAGGCATATTTTTGTCGTGCAAAAGAAAAAATCATTTTTATTCAATCCAGTTTTTTAACATTAATAATTTAAATAAAACAAAAATAATTGATTGATTTTAATCCATGAATATTCAAGGTATTGACATTTTGAGCCGTTTATAAATAAGCATCGGTATAATTTTAGATAAAAAATAAGTCGAAAGTAAATTTATGTCTACATTTTTAAAGTTTCATACTCTCTAAATCTGAATTAGTAAAAATGTTTACTAATTTGAATTAGTGACTCTCTTTTTGCTTCGCAATTAGTAAAATTTTACTAATTATTAGTAACTTTTACTAACAATTAGTAAAATTTAACTAATTATAAAGCAAAAAGTGACTCACTAATTTAAATTAGTAAACATTTTTACTAATTCAGATTTAGAGAGTATTTCTTTGAATTTAAAATTTTCTAATTGTAAGTTGTGTTTGAAATTCGAACCGAATCGAGGGATGTTAATTATCATGTTGAGTATCGAATTTTGATAATTTCCACACCTCTCGATTAGATATTTATTAGTAATTTATTTAAGTATTAATTTTTAACCCAAAATATACGACGTACTGGTATTCCCACCTGAAAAAACAATTAGTACGCTTGGTTATCTGAGTAAATTGAGTTAATCACTTCTCTGATCCATTAACTGTATATAATAAGTCATGAAAACACTAAAAAAGTTAAATTGATTTATAGTGGCATGAGTCTGTATAATATGAACGTAGGCTTTAAGTTATAGATTCTTCTCATGCGTTATAATATATTGCATTTCATAAATTTGTATAGTAATTCCATATACATACATATTAATAGTATTAATATTAAAAAGTTTCTATTTACAATTTTTACTTCAACTAATACAATAATAATAATTTCAAAACACTAAAATTTTTTTATCTCTATTTATTTGGATCAATATTTTAAATGTACGGTATATTTATTAATTTAAAAAAATTTGCAGTTAAACGATGTTGATTGAAAATCTTTTTTTAAATAATTATTTTTTTAACATTTTAATGTTTTTTTTCTTACAGCTCAGACAAAAATCACAGTTTTTATCTAATTTTAATAAACAAGAGCTTATTTTATTCAATGAAACCTACTCTACAATCGCTTATATTTTAATATTGTTAAAAGTTGTAAAAAAAAATTATTTACTAAATAAAATTTCAATTGTATATAATTTTTAAAAAATTTACTTTTAACAATATAAAAATATAAGCGATTGTAGAGAATGTCTTACTGAATAAAATAAGCCCTTGTTTATTAAAATTAGATAAAAATTGTGATTTTTGATTTTTTGAGCTGAAAGAAAAGACGCGGTTCAAATTCTACACATTTAAACTCTACACGTTAAACTGTAGAATGTTAAATCCCACACGCAGTTTAAACTCTACACAATTTATTTGTTAAATTCTGCACAGTTAAATTGCACACCGTCAAACTCTACATACGTTTATATTTAAAAATAAAATTAATTTTATTTAATTCCACTCGCAGTTAAATTGTACATCGTTAAACTCAACACAAATTTATTTGTTAATTAGAAA
Organism: Leptopilina boulardi; assembly: GCF_019393585.1. Classification (NCBI taxonomy): domain Eukaryota; kingdom Metazoa; phylum Arthropoda; class Insecta; order Hymenoptera; family Figitidae; genus Leptopilina; species Leptopilina boulardi. The sequence continues at coordinate 2,608,846 of NW_026137948.1, read as the reverse complement.
AAATTTTCTGTTAAATTCGACAGAATTAAATATTGCACACGGTTCAACTCTACATACGTTTATATTAAAAATAAAATTAATTTTATTAAATTCCATATAGTTAAATTGCCCACCGTTAAACTCTTCACAAATTTTTTTAAAAAGTTAAAAAAAGTTTCTGTTAAATTCGAAACAATTAAATTGCACACCGTTAAATTCTACACAAGTTTATATTTAAAAATAAAATTAATTATATTAAATTCCACACAGTTAAATTGTACACCGTTAAACTCTACACACACATTTATATTTTATTATATAATTATAATTTGTGTAGAGTTTAAAGGTGTGCAATTTAACTGTGTGGTAATTAATGAAATTAATTTTATTTTTAAATATATACGCGTATAGAGTTTAAATGTGTATAGAATTTGCACCGCGCCGAAAGAAAAAACATTAAAATGTTAAAAAAAATAATTATTTAAAAAAATATTTGGAATCAACATCTATAAACTACGTTACCTATTTTAGGGGTGGAGGGGGTCAAGAAGTCTAAAAAAATGCATTTAACGCAATGGTAAAGAGGGGGGAGGGGGATTTAAAAAGAATGAAAAATTAGTAACGTAGTTTATGGACGGCCCCTAACAAGATCTTCTAAAATTGATTGCAATTAATTTTAATCATAATTTTGTTTGCGTTAAATTGTTAAAAATTTCTCAGTTTTGAGGTTATGTTAACGTTTACCATTCCTCCTAATAATTATGGCAAATTGAACTTAAATGAAATTAAATTATAATTCTTTGAAATCAAAATTTGGTTAAAAACAATTCTATGAAATAAAAATTCTGCCAAATAAAAATTTGGTACCTACAAATTCTGTTAAATAAAAATTCTTTTAAAAAATAATTATCTCTGATAAAATATTTTAAAATGAAAATTCCAATTAATGATTTTTATGAGATAATTATGTACACCAAACTAATACTTTTTAATATATAGTAATTATTTGAATAATTTACTTATATAGGTATATATAATCATTTATTAAACATTTTACGATTGTTAGAGTTACAATAATTTTATTGATTATAAAACTCGTTGACTTTTATCAGTAAATAATAAATTGTCATACATACTGAACATGTTCAGAGAAAAACTGTGAAATGCATTTTTTCTATGTTCAATATATAATTATTTTATTAATACTATGTTTATGAAAATAATTATCTTCCAATAATCGTTCATATATTTTTTAAAAGAATATTAATATTTTATATGAAAAACAATTCTTCAAGGAAAACACTTTCTGTGCAGTTAAAAAACACCATTCACTTTCGGATATGAATACATCATATATATATAAGCCGACCAAATTTCGTAAATCCATATGTTGCATATCTCGCTAACAAGTGTTACACTTGACCTCGACAAAACCCAAAAACATGTTGTAGAAGTGAATTAACATTTTTTTTGTTACTTTAAAACTAATTTTTATATATAAACCATATGGTGTTTGAAAAGCTTAATGTTTCTAGTTCTACGTTTATTAATTATAATTATAAATTTTTCAAGTTGAAAATAGATAAAAATTAAGTTTACGGGAAGCACTATTTTTTAATATTTTTTTTTAATGAGTTATAAAATATTTTACCCCAAAAAATAAATTTTTGACTAACATATGTGTCGACTCTCTCTTAAATTGGGGTTAATATTAATAATATGGTTTCATCGATTATCGGTCATTTAACCTTAATATATTTTTTCCCGAATACATTTTTGCCGGAAAATCAATTTTCCGAAAACCAATTTCCTGAATATATTCATTCTTATATTTACACAAATGTTTATATTTACCTATATTTACAAATTTTAAATTCATTTTTATATTTACACAAATTTTTATATTTACATTTAAGAATAAAAACTTGAAATTTTATTTTCGATAACATAGTCGGGGTGAATGATTATCCCATGAAAATCATTAATCAGAATTTTCAATTTATAGAATTTTATTAGAAATAATTATTTTTTAGACGAATTTTCATTTTTTGAATTAGCATTTGACAGAATTTCTTTTTATATATGAATTTTTAGCTACCGAACTTTTTTCAATCATAAAATTGGTTAAAATATAACAATTAAAACACGCTCAGATTCGCTTCAAACTTATTACTCGGGGGGTTTTTTGGGTCGCTGATTACGAATCTGGCATCAGTTTTCAAAAATTCAAAATGTCGGATTCATGAAAAAAATTAACTTTACTATATTTTATCCAATGAAAACCCCCGAGTAATAAGTTTCAAACGAATCTGAGCGTGTTTTAATTGTTATATTTTAACCACTTTTTAATTATATTTTAACCCTTTTTTAACACTGTATCTTCAAAACAAAGGTTATGCTCAACTCTAAATGTTTATGGAATTATTGTGCCTCAATATAAAGCACTTTGGACTATGTTTAAATGCGAAATTCGAGGGCGTCACTCTTTGTAAAAATTTCAAATTCGGTGAATTGGAATTTCTATATCATTTAAAAATTCAAATCACACAAAATTCGATAGAATGAGAATTCTGCTAAATTAAAATTCTTTTATACCGTCGTTGTCCCAGTAACAGTCCATTTTTACAAATATCTCGTATAATAATTTAAATTATTTTTCAACAATATTTTATTTTTTTTGGCATGCAATGTACTTGTTAGTTGAAGTAAACAAATAAAAGAAAATAATTTTTTTATAAATGTCATCTTCAAAATTAAAGTAAACGGAAACTGGGACAACCACGGTATGAAATTCATGTAAATTCTGTTAAGTAAAAATTCGTAGAAAAAGAAAATTTGTCTAAAAAATAATAATTTCTAATAAAATACTTCAAAATAAAAATTGTAATTAATGATTTTTATGGAAAATTCATGCGCCCTACATAGTCATTCGGGAAATTTGGATTTGGGAAAATGACCGGAAACGATTTCATCATAATATATAAATTTTATTGTCCAAAAATTGAATTCAATTGAATAATTCTGGCTTTACTATTAAAAATATTTTAATTCTGGTCCTTCATATCGGAATATGTAGATTACTTGTTAGCTTCAACCGTCAGTACTGCATCAATTGATAATATCCGTCTGGGTCACCATTTAATTCAGAAAGGAAAGCATGTTATATATTGATAACAATGTCCACTCTTTTAATAATAACTAATTATAATTTTTAATTTATAAATGAAAAACCTCATTATAGGAGAATTTAAAAATCCCGAGATTTGAGGATTGATGAAATGAGTTTTTATTGACACAAAATTTTCATTATAATTTTCCCTCACATATCCTTGACTTCACTATCTAATGACAAAATAGCCAACTTTTTTTTCACTCACGAATAAATCAATGATTTTCGGAAACTAGAGTCAAAAAAAATACCTGTGTCTGGTCGATTTGCTAAATCAGGTCATTTTTTGTTTTTAGGAATAAAAATAACCCTTAAATAAAAGGTGAGAGGATATCTTTTACAAATTAATAATTTATTATGAAACCTGGTATCTTGGAGTTTTCGGAGTCGTTGATTTCAAATATGAAGTCAGATTTTCACAATTCAAAATGGCGGTCAAAAATTTTTAAAGTTCCCAATTTTTTAAAAAACTTTGTTTTAAATTAATTTATAATAAATTATAAATTTATAATTATTAAAATGTGTATGAAATATTAAATTAATATTAAAAATTAAAATTACATCAATACTTTTTATCCATCGAAATATGTTACTTTAGATTTAAAATAAGACATAATTTTACTATTTTTATAATTTATATACTATAAAATGTTGTCAAATATGTAATTAAATTAACACACAGTATTTTTCAAAAATTACAAAATGAATATAATTTTATTGTAAACCATAAATTTTAACAAAATATGAAATAAAATTTAGCGATTTAAATGATCGCGTTGACAGCGTGTACCTGATCCGAAAGCGCATGCGCGCTGTGCTTATTGTTGATTACATGCGCATGTATAATCGCTTTATCCAAGGCAATGATTTGGTTAAATGTATTTAAAGTTGTTTGTTATAACAAATAACTTTAAATGAAAATTTTGTTTCTGTTAACTAAATGAATTTTATGCTTCTATTGGAATGAATCAAATTTTTATTTGTGAATAACTAAACTATTTAATCGTATCAAACAAAATAGTTCAGTTAAACTGTTTGGTTCAGCCAAATTAACTTTTTCTCAGTGTGCAAGTGGAAAAATTAACATTATAGATTAACGTTAGTATACCTAACATTAAATTACACAGGCACACAAAAAAATTCATGTTCTGAGCTCGAGGTTTGACCGAATCTGAAGTTAGTTTAACCCCATACCGCGTCAGGTATTTTACATAACCATAACTTTTGAAACAAACTCAAAAATTCTAAAATTTGACTCCAAATTTTTAAATCAAGAAAATTTCAGATTTACAAGATTACCAAGTCCTACTTTATGTTTTTGGGGTCGCTGAAGCCAAATCTGAAGTTTTTTAACCCCATTACTTCAGGCTTTTGACATAACCTTGATAAAATCCAAAAATTTGATTTTTTAAATGTTTTTGCTTCCTCGTGGAGGAAGCTTTGTAGTTTTTAACAGGTTTTAATGGATTTAGATAAAATTTGGTAGGCTCATTTATCATATTAATATCTCAAATCTGACCAAAGGATTTTTAAAAATACCCAAGAAAAAAAATTTTATCGTCTTTTTTCCAAAATTTTTTTTAATCGAAAAATTTTTTAAATAGAATAATTTAAGGTTATATATATAAAATCGTATTCCTTACGTCAAGACAAATCGATTGGTATATATAAAGTATAGTTTCAATTTAAACTTAAAGAATTAATGAAAGTTAAAAAATCGATAATTCACATTTTGGCAATAAAATTTTGTGATTTTTTAAATTGAAGTTTATATATGAAATAATTATATTTCTTGCATGAAAACGAATCGATTGGTATATATAAAGTTTACATTTGAGGTAAATTTAATAAATTAATGAAAGTTAAAAAAAAAATTCCCATTTTAGTTGAAGAATGTTGTATTTATTTAAATTCAAGTTTAAATATAAAATAATTGTGTTCCTTGCATTAAAACGAATCGATATAATTGTAAATAATTATAAATTATATATTATTTTTCATTAATTTTTAGAAATTTCAGCTAAAATTTTAATTTTTGATTTTTTAACTTCCATTAATTCTTTAAATTTATCTCAAATCTATAGGTACTCAAATGTTTATATTATTATTATTATATTATTTTTGTATGTTTATTTCAATTTTAATGCTTTCTCCACGAGGAAGCAAATTTTTTGCTGATCGTAAAGAGGAAGCAAAATGTTCATGTAATGAACATCTGAATTTACAACTTGTTTTATGTTATGTCAAAAGCCTGACGTGATGGGGTTAAATAAATTTCAGGTTTATGGCTTCAGCAGCCCAAAAAACATAAAGCAGACATATATGGTAAGACTTATAAAGAATTTTTCTAGGTATATCAAAATTTTGGGGTCAAATTTTGGGATTTTTTTAGTTTGTTTCAAAAACCTAATGTGATGGGATTAAATAGACTTCAGATTTGGCATCGGGTTTCGTGGCCTGCTAAGGTAACATTTATCATGGCAACGGTTGCTATGGTAATGGTTGTCATGGAAACGGTTGTCAACGAAACGGTTGCTATGGAAACAGTTGTGATGGCAACGGTTACTATGGGAACTGTTACCATAGCAACCGTACTAGTGTACGACAGTCGGATGGATGCCAAAGCGAAACTATAAGGCTTTCGGGTCTGGGGCACGAAACCCTAAAAACATAAACTACTCATGGTAAGACTTATAGATCCGAATTTTTTTTGATTTTAGAATTTTGAGGTTTTTTAGGTTACATCAAATACTTAACGTGATGGGGTTAAACTGACTTCAGATTCGGTTTCAGCGCTCCCAAAAACATAAAGAGTCATGGTTTGACCTCGAACTCAACATTTATTTTTTTGTGTGCCTCGTTATAGTGATTAACATCAAAATATCATTAGTAGTTAATTTTAGTTTACTCTCTCAATTTGAATCAGTGAAATAGCTATAGAAGTCGGTTATTGAATCATATATCACTGATTTCCAGTGAAATTTTCACTCCATGATTCAATAACAGACTTCTATAATAGCTATTTCACCAGTGAAATTTCACTGATTCAAATTGAGAGAGTAACATTAGGCTACAGTAATTAATATTTAATAATTATATAAAAACATTGAAAAAAATATTCAAGGTACTTAGAAGATGTTTAAATTTTAACCCTATGTATATATGCCAACTTATTATATCCTTATTCTAGCGCCACTGAACGTAATTGCCATATAGTCCCCATCAGGCGACCGAATTGTCGTTTTTTCTCGATAATGATCAACTGAGTAAGCAGAGGGTTAAGAAATCATATTTGTAAACAAAACATTAATCTCCATTAAGCGTTAGTAAAATTCAATTGTTTTTCACTAAAATTTAAAAAAATGTCAATTTCACAGTTCTTATGTTATATTCATATAATTATTAAGGTTAACCTAACATTAAACTAACAATAGTTTTAACGTTAGTCTAAAGTTAATTTCTTCCACAACTTGTGGCAACCCTGTGCTAGTAGAATATGTAAAGAATATAGTAACAATGGATGATTTAGTATTTAAAAGAATCGTGATAGATTTTGAGACGAAAGTAAAGTTGTATTTATAGTACGTTTACGAATAGCAGTCAAGAGCAAGAGGACGAAGCGAGTCTTTGAGAATGGTTGGTATAGGTGCTGCGGTAGGAGAAGAAAGGAAGGGAAAAGTAAAAAGCAAAACATGAATAAGAGAGTTGGCAAGAGGCCCTTGATGAACGGAGGAGAGAGCGGTGTGGTGATATTGCAGTGGTGGTAGTGTGTGTGTGAAGCGACGGCCTTCGAGCTAGGTGCAGTGTTCGCTAGAAAGAAGAACAAGTTTGCGCATGCTTACTATCCCCTCCAGCAGTATTACGGTCGACGCCACGCGACTCGTACCCCCACTCCAAGCAGCAAGCGTGTGTCATGCTCCGGGTAGCTGAGTGCGTGCCGCTGTACTGCTCTCTGGAGGGGATAGGGGCGCGTGGAGAAGCATCCAAGTGGGACGAGAGAATTGACCAGAAGTGAGAGGTAGACGTTAAGGGAAAAGAGAGGGGGTTCAGGAAGAGGGTGACGAACTAGCGCCAGTAGTCACGAATGATCCCTGTTCTGAAACGGTCGTGTGTGTATTTTTTGAGTGTGTATGGAAAACCAAGGAATGATTGAATAAGATAATCTTACAGCTCAAATGAACGATTTACTGACTGTTTTTTCAACTTTTTTCAATTATGCCTCGCAATACATCATTAAAGCCCGAAAAAAGTGATCACAGTCCCTACACTGAATATGCGCAGCCCTGGACCTTCAATGCTCTCCGATTTCACTTGCTTCCAAGTGTGCATTCTTTTTTTTACCCTTCTACTACCGATATGTTCGCCACACTATTGAATTAATGATTTCCAGAATCGGAAGGCGATGTCAACGCTTTTTATTGCTTTGAGCTGTTGTGTACTAAAGGGGTATTTAATGCCTACTCAAAAGCATACTGTGTTTTATCCCTAATTTTTTATAAAAAAAGTGCACTCAAATAATGTTATTTAAATCAATGAAGCCAAGTGCAATATTGAGACAACGTCATTTTCAACGTTTTATGATTCTAAAACCAAGTCTAAGGGCTGTTTAGTGACGCAGTGTTTGGCCCTTAGTGGGGTGAGAGTGTGTATGTGTTTCAAATGTGCATATATGGTTTTTTACCATTCATTTTTTCGAGTTAAGTGTGTAAATAATGTGCTTCCTTAATAAGCTATCAGCTCTGCTCAAAATGTTCTATCTGGAGGAATTTATTTCTGATTTAAGAAGAAAAAACGGTGTGTTCAACATAATATTCAATGTGTTGCTTTGGATAATAACTGTTTCAACAGAAACACTACTTGATAATACTATAGCACGAGGAATGCATAGGTAAGAGGACCTTTAACATTTATTTGCAATGTTCTACAATCGTTAACACTTACTTTTACACAATACAGCAACGGATATTTCAGGATATTCTATACAGACGTTCTAGGCAAAATTATAGGATATCTGTGGACATTATAGGACATCCTGAATATCCGGATGCTGTTAGGATTTATTTCTAAAATACATTCTCTGATACAGAAGTATAAACTTTCTATATTCCTTTTTATACTTTCAAAATACTATCCCTGCTTATAACACTCTGATATTCAGCTGGATACTCATTTCAGAGGTTTGGATATCCTTAGGATATTCATGGATATCCAAACCGCCGGATTAACTCCGATAGATATTCCAAGTATATCCGCACGATCCTGAATATTCACTTGTTATGAGGGATAGCATCATCCGAATATTTAGGATATCCTACAGACATCCGCAGGCTTTTGGAAATAAGGATATCTCTAAGAGGTCCTTTGGAAATCTCCGAACATTCTGTAGATATCCCTGTTTTAAAGAGTCTCCGGATATTTGTCCATAGAATATCCGGACTATTATTATTATTATTATTATTATTATTATATTAGTAAATGTTATATAGGAGTTCAGTCGTTACGCATATATTATGAGTAGATTCTAAGGGTTTATGTATGCACCATAATTAAGTATACTGAATTTTAAGACTATTTAATACAAATTCAGCCCGCTTCTTAAGTATGAGTATGTACACACATATATATATATATGTATATAAAAATAAATAAATAATAAATAAAAAAATTGCACCCTTGCAATTTAGTCGAACATCCATAGTGTGAAACGTCTATTGAGTAAAACTTCCCCTTCTTCGCCCTCTCAATAGAACAAAAACAGCGAAAACTATATGAGGTTAAGCTTGGGTTAAGCTCAATTCACATAATATTTATAACATCTCTCAAAAGTTTCACATTTCGGATGTTTTACTATATATATAAGCTTCTTATTTTTTATCTTATCTATTTAAAGTAAATAAATCGTAATACAGTAAAACATCCGAAATGTGAAACTTTTGAGAGATGTTATATATATATATATATATATATATATATTATGTGAATAAACCCAAGCTTAACCTTATAATTTTCGTTGTTTTTGCTATATTGAGAGGGCAAAGAAGGGGAAGTTTCATTCAATAGACGTTTCACACTATGGATGTTCGACTAAATTGCAAGGGTGCAATTGAAAAGCATATATCTATATACCAATAACAACGGCACAGAAAAAAATTTTCGAGTATGGGAATTTATACTTACTTTTTTTTTATCTAAAATTGAATTTTTGCTTATTCTGACTTCAGCCCTCGGATTATAAGACTTTTCGACTTTTTCTGACTTTTTTCGAAAACATAACCTTTTTTCGACTTATTTTAAAAAGATGCGACTTTTTTTTACAAAATTTTTAAACAAAAATACGTCTTTTTTAGTATACAATGCATATATTAACTAATTAAGCTGCTGGATCAAAGAAGGGCACATAACCCATTTGAATTACATATAGTTATGTGCCCTGCTTTGATTCGGCAGCTCAATTAAATTTAATTAAAATAAAAAAATCGACTTTTATGACTTTTTTTGAAATGTAAATCGACTAAAACGACTTTTTTTGCGCCTTAAAGTCGATCTGAGGCTTGTGACTATTGTTTTCCATTCAGTGACTCTAATTGAACCTCCCAATTCTGTAACTCGGGCTGACGAATTAATTTTTAAAAAAATCGATTTAAAAAAAATATATTACTAATAAATTTTTTAAAATTATATTTGGAGAAAAAAAATATAATAATTTCAAAAAAATTTAATTATTTAAACTTTATTAATATTTTATTATTTATAAAATGAATATGACTACAGTTTAATATGATAATTTTTTGATATAATATTCTTACTGTGATATAATTGTTGTGCTGCAAGAATTTGACTTCAAAGAATAAATAAATCCATAGTGAACAATTTATATAGAAAGGCGACTGACATTCGCGGTAAATGGAAAAAATAATTAGAAAAGATTATTCATAAAACAAAAAACAGAACAAAACCATAATTCAGTCTCTGAAACAAGCAGGCTCGACATTCTGATTTGTCCAACTATATTGAATAGCGGAACGGAATTGAAGTCGTCGCGCGAAACTTTGAAAATCGATAAATGACAACCAACATTTTACTTTGTATATCAGTAAAGCAAATAATGAGAAATAATTAAAGAAAATATTTGTTTAAAAATAATTTTTTTTTCTATGCATATCTATATTTATCAATTTAAAAATGATTTATGACAAATTTCAAAAAACTAAATTTAAATTAATTCCAATTCTATAATCATCTATCAATTCAATCAATCCAAAATTCAATTTAACCTAATTTTGAATCTGTTAAAATTTTAATTCATATAAATTTCAATTCAATCTAAATTTTAATTTCAATTGCTCCAAATTTTAATCAATTCCAATTTTTATTAGTCAAAAAAATTTGACGATCGAAACTTAAAATTAACAAATTTTCAATCTGTTTAAAGATTAATTGATTTAAGATATTCAAATCATTCGAATTTTAGTTTATTCAAATTTTTATTTATTAAAGTTTTAATTTCTCCAAAATTAATTTTATAAAAATTTTAAACTATTAATTGATTAAAAATGTCAACTAATAGAAATTAGAGTGAAATATATATAAACATGTTTTTTTAACTTATTAATATTTAAGTTATTAAATTTCTATTATAATTCATTAAATTGAATAAAAATTTTTTGTCAGGGAAATGTGTCAGAAAATTTACACTTTGCTTCCTTATAAAGATCGCAATTATTTTTGTATTAAAAACTATAACCCAGCTAAAGGTTCGGTTTTAAAAACTTTTGAAATGTCAATAACTCCTTTATATTTACTCGTAAAAGGTTCGCAAATAGGTTAATTGATACAATTTTAAATGCACCATAAAATGATGGCAGTTTAGGAATTACCTTAAAACTTTTAAGTAAAAAATCATGATTTTTAAAACTTTAATAACTCTGAATAAAATAATCCTAAAATATTCGCTAATAGTTCAAAAAATGCTTCTCAAAAAACTCTACAAATAATAATTTAAAGAAAAATATCTTTAGGTGTCGGAAAATTTTTTGAAACATCCAAAAATACACAGGAAAATAAATTTTTTAAAATTTTCTTACTCCATCTCCTTAGAATTGTCTCAAATGGAAAAAAGAGACCAGTATTTTTTTATTTTGTAATTGGTTGATATAAAATGATGCTGTCAGGCTCTTAAAGTTTCCGATGTATATTTTTTAATGGGGAAAAGCTGCTTTTTCGTAAAATTGCAGTAAAATCGTTAAACATTAATATTTTTCAATCGGCTGACGATATTTCTCTTCAGGAATGTTCATATTATGAAATTCTAATGATTATTAAAAAAAAAATAAATCAAATATTTTTTAGACAGCCACAAAAAATTCCATAAATGCAAAAAAAAAGTAAAAGTGTTTAAAATTGTTTCTAATGATTTTATGGATATTTTTCACGTAGGAACACTTGTTTATTATAGTAGGCAATTTGTTCCCAATGATTTGAGATGTATGGTGTTTAATTAGGTGCACTGAAGTATATCTTTTCGACGAATTCCATTCTCAATCATTTTTACTTATTATGGCATTTTTCTTGCTAATTACAGGCATTCACAAAAAAAAAGTATTTTCCCTTTTAAGAATTAGGAATTTTTTTTTAATTCTATTTTTTGGAAGAAAATATGTTATTTTTTAAGAAAAAATTTCTGATTTAAATTCTTTATTTACGCACATTTTTAGGTAATCAAACTTTTTTCTCATTTCGCTATTACAAAATTTTTTTTAAATGATGCAATTTTTGTTTACTATGGCTTATTTTCTATATAAACATATTAATTACAACTTCACCGAAGAGAATTTCCAAAGAATGCACCGTTTTAGAAATATGATTATTTTTTTTAAAGAAAAGAAGTGCAATTTTCGTAAAATAAAGCGCATTTTTTGTTACAAAAACAAATAATCATATTTTTGAAACAGTGCATTTTTTTGAAAAATCTCTTTAGTGAAGTGGTTAATATTTTTATGCAGAAAAAAAACAATTGTAAACAAAAATTGCATCATTTATAACAAAATTTGTAATAGCGATGTGAGAAAAAATTTTGATTACCTAAAAATGTGTGTAAATTAACAATTTTTTTAAAATTATAAATTTTATTCTTAAAAATAACGTTTTCTTCCAAAAAATATATAATTAAAAAAAAATATAATTTATGAATGGAAAATATCGTTTTTTTACGAATGCCTATAATTAACATAAGAGATATATCTTAATTTTAAATGATTTGATTAATTAATTGAAATACCTTAATAATACCTTAATTTTAAATACCTATTTTTAAACATTTTTATGTAATGCTTCTTAATTTTCATGTCAAAATTTTTTATAAAATCGCATAATTTTCTCAATTAACATTAACCAAACTTTACTTAACTACACAATCACTTAAAAAAATTTGTCCTACCCAGAAATTAAAATTCACTTTTTTTATCTATTTCATATAGGTATGTTGTACACGAATTTTGACATCTAACAAAATTGCATTGAGTGAATTTTATAAATTGCAAACAAAAAATTTAAATAATCTCAAGCTATTACACAACATTTTCAGGGTTGTCTACAATACTGAAGTACGCAACGTTTATGATCAACGATTAGAAATCAATTTTTATTTAACACGGAAAATTATAAAATTGTTTACCTAAAAAACTATTTTTTTTATAATTTGTTGATTAATAAAAACTACAAGAAATATTTTTCAGGTAAAAAATTATAGAATTATTCATTCTAAAAAATTATTTCTTCAATAATCGTTTCACAGAAAATTAAAAGGCATTAAAATAAGCTGCAACGCTTATTATTTTAATCCAATTTTGCTTATTTTAATCTATTTTGGTATTAAAATAAGCAAAATTGGATTAAAATAATAAGCGTTGCAGCTTATTTTAATGCCTTTTAATTTTCTGTGTTATCATAAACGTTGCGTACTTCAGCATCGTGGGTGTCTATAACGGTAAAAAAAGTCACTCTCTTAATTTTAATCAGTGAATTTTACTGCCAATCAGTTATAAGTATACCAAATCAGTGGAATTTCACTGAAACAATCAGTGAAATTCCACTGATTTGGTATACTTATAACTGATTGGCGTTGAATTTCACTGTTTCAAATTAAGAGAGCAAGCAAAAATCAGGGCTAAGTCAGGGAATGTCAGAGAATTTCATTCAAAGTTAGGAAATTTTTTTCTCAATCCTTGTTACACACCCAGATTTTTTAAAATTGTTCAAATTTACTTGTTTAGCCGAATTTGTTAAAAACTCATAACTCAGAAACTTTTGGGATCGCTGCAAATCTGATACTACTATTTTTCCTCTTTAAAATGCGCTTGGAAACTTTAAAAAATCTCTGTTTTCCTCTGAATTATAGTCATTTTAATTTTCTGAGTGGTTTGTATCAGATAATGCTTCAAAAATTCAAATGACTATAGCTCAGAGGCAAATAAAGATTTTTTAAAGTATATATCAATTTAAGTAAAGTATTTCTCAAAAATCTGACATGCTGTATCAATTCTGAGGTCAGATTCCGATTCAGCACGTTAAAATGCTTCGGAATTATATAGCAGAGTAACATATTACACGTTTATGCGGACATTTTCATAGAAATTTTATGTAACTGTATGTTACTTTGTGTTCACTGGGTAGTTTGAACATTCCTGAAGTGAGATATCGTTTGGCGATTGAAAAATATTAATGTTTAACGATTTTATTGCAATTTTTTCGAAAAAGCAGCTTTTTCCCACTGTTTAAATTTGAATTAGTTAAAATTAACTAATTATCACTAAAATCATGGCTTACTTTTTGTTTCAGTTAGTAAAAAATAACTAATTATTAATCAGAAAATAACTGAAAAAATAGTAGTATTGGACTTTATATTATAAACAATTAAATTGTTATAAATAAGGGGAAATTGATGAGGAAAATTATATTGTAAAACTTAGAAAGTGTACAATGAAGAAATAAATCTAAATCTAGTTTTATTACTATTATTATACTATTAGTAAAAATATTAACTACTTGAATCATTGACTGACTTTTTGCTTTTGGATCAGGTATTATTTTTTTAGATTCAAATTTAGAGAGGATGTAAAATACATAAGAAACTTCAAGGGCGGCATCGTTAAATATCAAACGATTACAAAAAAAATATGGGTCTCTTTTTTTCCATTTGGAACAATTCTAGGGGGGCGGAGCAAGACTTTTTTTGGGTCACCCTTATGGGGGACAGCTGATACAATATTCAGAAAATTACTTACAGTGACTAAAGTTCAGATTTTTTTTTAATTTTGTCTTAAAATTTCAATTATTTTTTTTTATTTCTTAAATTAAAATTACATTTTAATTAAATTAAAAATTTAAATACATTTTTTTGTTAAGTTAATTATTTATTATGTTCGAATGTTTTAACTTAATATTTTATACGCATTTTTAAATTAATTTAAAACAAATTATAAGTTTATAATTGATAGAATGTGTACATTATTCACACTAAAAAAAGTAGAATTTTTACCCAAAATCTGTATAAAAATTAACTGCAACAAATTTTATCTTATTTGGGGCGCCATCGTCCACGGTGCGCGAGAACGAGCTTAGAGATTGACAAAACAGACGACCAAATCTGATAGTGCTTTTTTTATCACTTAAAATTATGTAAGAAAAATTTTTTCCCAAAATCTAAATCGCAGGGTTTCGCGTTTTTTAAAGTATTTTGTAAAAAAAAAAATTAAAAAATAACTTATTAACACCAAATCTTTTTTAAAGCTTTAAACTTTTTTATATAGATGATTAAGATTAATTATTTTTATTTTAGCGTAAAATATGAATTTGATTATAAAATACAAAAGTTAAAATTTTTATAGATGACAAAACAGAACATGAGCTACTGCTCAAATTTAAACACCTCGTGACATGGTAATTTAAATCAGTTTTTTCAAATTGCCACATTTCATGACATTTTTGCATAAAAATACTTATTTTAAAAAAGAAAGTGTATAACAGTCTGAGTAATTTGATAAAAAATGAACCCTGTAGCACAAAAATTGACGAGATATAGCTTCCGCAAAAAACCCATTTTTTCGAGATTTTACCCAAAATCAGGTGTTTTTCAGTTTTTTCAATATAGCTTTGAAACAAATGATTTTTTGAAAAAAATGACCCACAGAAAAGTTAAAGCTTACAAAATTCCTGACAACTTGCAAAAAGAACAATTTAATAGCTCTGATAGTTTCCGAGATACAGTCTCTCAAAGTTGACCCTTTTGAGATTTTACATAGAATCTCATTTTATTACCATTGTATGTAAAATCTCAAAAGGGTTAACTTTTAATGACTGTATCTCGGAAACTATCAGAGCTATTGCATTTTTCTTTTTTGCAAATTGTCAAGAATTTTGTCAGTTATTATGCTAAAATGTCATGAAAGGCGGCAATTTAAAAAAACTGATTTCATTGGACCTATTTCTTTAAAAAATTTTAAGTTCTGGTATAGAAGAACGAAGTACCAAATTTAGGTATTTTATTTTTACCCCAAAATGAAGAGTTTAAAAAAAATTGAGGTCCTGAGTTAAAACATGATATGCCTTGTTTTTAGACTAATTTGACTGGACTACTAGTAAATTACCATGTCACGAGGTGTTTAAATTTGAGTAGTAGTTCATGTTCTCTTTTGTCATCTATAAAAATTTTAACTTTTGTATTTTATGACCAAATTCATATTTTACGCTAAAATAAAAATAAGAATAATTAATTTTAATCATCTACACTGAGAAAAATATGCTATTGAATCAATAGCATTTCTGCCAAAGGTATAAAAATTATTAATTCAAAAGCATATGCTATAGAATCTATAAAATATTTTACAAATTTTATAGCATATGCTTTTGGATCAATAATTTTTATACCTTTGGCAGAAATGCTATTGATTCAATAGCATATTTTTCTCAGTGTATATAAAAAATGTTAAGGGCTAATTTCACCAACTCTGGTTAAAAGTTAATCAGTGATTAAATCCTTAACCGACCAATCATAAGTGGTTAAATTGGCTTTAATTGTTGATTAACTGTTAACCGGAGTTGGTGAAACTGGCCCTAAAGCTTTAAAAAAGATTTAGTGTTGAAAATTTTTAAAAAAATCTTTTTTTTACAAAATGCTTTAAAAAACCCGAAACTTTGCGATTTAGATTTTGTGAAAAACATTTTCTTACATAATTTTAAGTGATAAAAAAGATGGCGCACACTATCAGATTTTGACGTCATTTTTGTCAATCTCTAAGCTCGTTAGATAAATAATTATTTGTAAATATGTTAATGTTTTTGGTAATTAGTTCTGAATATATATATATATATGTATATATATATAAAATATTTATAATCTTACCTTGCTGGCAAACAAAGTAAAATGTATTGGCATTCATTTACACAGGATAAAAAAATCGAACTTTTTCCAAGGCAAACCGGAATATGATTTTCTGACATATTTTTAAGCGCTGAACACGAATCTGAAGTCCGATTTGCTCCATTAAGTTAGGATTTTTTTCTAACCGCAAAAAACATGTCTAATCAAACAAGTAACTCAAAATTTTGGTGACTTGGGTTCTGGGGGCTTTTCGGGTCGCTAATTACGAATCTTATCTCAGATTTTTAAAATTCAAAATGGCGGAAAAGTTTTTAAAAAAAATTATTAGATTTTCATGCAAATCAGTATCTTGGGGTTTTTGAGGGTCGCTGATTACGAATTCGTGGTCAGATTTTAAAAATCCAAAATGGTGGATGCAATATGGAGAACAATTTTAAAAAAATATTGCATCCGCCATTTTTAATATTTAAAATATGATCAGGAATTCGTGATCAGCGACCCCAAAAACCCCAAGATACTGATTTGCATAAAAATCTAATAATTTTTTTAAAAACTATTCCGCCATTTTGAATTTTGAAAATCTGAGATAAGATTCGTAATTAGCGACCCGAAAAGCCCCCAGAACCCAAGTCACCAGAATTTTGAGTTACTTGTTTGATTAGACATGTTTGTTGCGGTTAGAAAAAAATCCTAACGTGATGGAGCAAATCGGACTTCAGATTCGTGTTCAGCGCTCAAAAATACGTCAGAAAATCATATTCCGGTTTGCCTTGGAAAAAGTTTGATTTTTTTGTTGTCCTGTGTTATCGATTTTAATCCTTCGAATTCGCATAAATCAAAATTTGAAGTCAAAATTAAAACATTTAGAATGAGGACATTAATTTTAACTAATTGACAGGATTCGCTTGTAATTTGATACTGAGGGGACTTAATGTTGTTATATTACTGCTGGAAACTACTTTTTCCAATTTAGTAAAGTTTCACGCTAATTTATATCAACAAAGAATTTAATAATAAAATATTTTTTATCATTAATATTATTTTTATCTAATTAATTTTACGAATCCTTTTTTTCGCATGTCCATAGCTGGATAGCTCTAAATGACAGATAAAACGCGATGTACCAGAAGTTTACCCATCGGTCAGATGAAGCATTCAATTACGTATTTAAGCGACAGTTAAGCGTGAAAGTGAGGTTAGGGTACCAATTTCAAAGCGTCGCAAGTTTAAAATTAACAGTGCTATATTTCAACCCAAGCAGCAAGTAATATCATGCTAATATTACAAAAGAAGATTCGTAATATTCGAGTCTATTCCAATAATCTTAAAGGAAAATAAAAATATACAATGTTTTTGTTCCAAAATATTTAATGTCAATATAAAGGAAAATATTTTAAACATATATTTTAATTTAAAAATATTTTTTTTAGGTTTGAATTTTAAAATTAAATTTTTTAAACAGAAAGTGATAATTATTTTTTTGAATTTGAAAGATTACAAAAATTAATTTAATTGTGAAGGTCGTAGGAACAATTTTAATATTAATTAATTTTTATTTAAAAATATTATAATTGTTTAAATATTTATCATACAAAAAAACCGAAAGAAAATTATAATTGAATCTCTATTTCTTCTAATTTAACAAGATTTCACAATTGCTTTTAAATTATATAATTATCAAAAAAAATCTCGACAAGAAAATTATTTAGAATCTCTATTTCTCTTAATTTAACAACATTTTCCAATTTCTGTTAAATTATTTATTGAAAGACAAGTTTAAAAAATTATTTTTTTTATAAATTATCCAAAAAATCCAATAATTTATTTGAATCTCAATTTTCCTAATTTAAAAGAATTTCATCATTCTTTTTATATTAATTATTCATAAAATTCAATAAAAAATTATTCGAATCTCAATTTCTCAATTTAATAAGATTTTATAAATTTTTTAAAATTAATTATTAATATTATAATATTTTAGGCCATATAATAATCTAAATTAGAAGTCATTAAAAATTTTATTTAAATTAATTTTAGTTAGATGATCACCACCAACTTTTTTATTATTATAATCTATAAATAATTTTAATAGGTTACATAAATAATTTAATTACATATTACAAAATGAAACAAAAAAGTGAAAAAAACATTTTTTGTCTTTATATATTTAAAAAAAAATTTTAATTTCATTTATGAATTTTTTTTTCCACTAGAAATACATAATTATACTATTTTTGTGACAAAATATTAATCAGATACTCTAGATACATCTTTTATACTAAATTTAAGTGCAATCGATAGCAATTATAATTAGTAATATTTTTAACATTAAATTTTTGAATTAAATTTGGAATCTGTATACTATTTAAAATGAAATATTTAAAATTTGTCATTTGACTTATTTAGCCCATTTTATGGTGATTCCAATTTCAATTTAGTTGCTCACATTTGGATTTGTTCAAAAAATAATTGCAGTCTAAGTGGATCTACAAACTAAAAAATTTTACTTACAATAACGACGGGCTGTCAACATACAGGGGCTCGAAATTTTGTTTTACTCGTTTAAAAATATTTTTTTTATTTTAAGAAAAATTATATTTTTTTGATTAAGAAGGTATGGTAGATGTTAATAATATAACCTCAAAATTAAGAAATTGCATTTTATCAATTTAACGCAAACAAAATTATGAATAAATTAATAATAAAAATAATAATAATAATAATAATAATAATAATAATAATAATAAAAAATAATAAAAAAAAAAAAATTAATTGCATCCAATTTTAGAAAATCTTGTTATGCATTTTGCAGAAAAACGATGTAACATAGTTATGTTAAAAAACAATTCTTCAGTCTGGAGGTTATGTTAACGTGTACCATTCATCCTTATAACATGGTTAAAAGTTTTTTTCTGTATTCAAAAATATAATTTTTTATGTATTTTTAAATAACTTGTTCTGAATATATTTTTAAGGTCAAACTTTAGTTTTTCTATTGAAAAACATTAAATTTGATCTGTAAAATTTTTTTTTTTTCACGGAAAAAAAGGAATTGCTTACAGATGCTAACTGATGTTTTGCTATCGGATCTATCAAAATTAGTAGCCACAGCTAAATTTTTTGCTATTATGACAACGAAAAAGTTTGATGTGATAAACAATATCACTCTTAAATTTTAAAAATTTACTATCACAACAAACTTTTTTGACCCCACAGCAAATTTGTTCGCTGTTCCTATATTAGCTAACGTAATTTGATGTGACAGCAAATAGTTCGTTACTACAGCAAACTTTTTCTATGCGTGTTCTAATGCTTTATTTTAATATACTAAATGCTATTTTTGAGACAAAAATTTTTTTAATGAAGTAAGGAGAAAATAAAAACTTTATTTTAGGTATATATAAAAAACTGATGCTTTTTTATAAAAACAATTTAAAATTTGTGATTATATATTCTTAAAGTAGAGGGAAAAACTTTTTCAATACCTTATAATAGAAGTTTAATTGGATTTATATATATATATATAACACGAAGTTGGAGGTAACACATGAGGGTCAAAATTTCGAGCCCCTGTATCTTGACAACCCGGCGTTATTAGGTCAAATCCGTTAGTCGTTGAATGTAAGCCGACTATACGGAAGAAATTGATTCTTAAAATTTTCATTGACTATAGCTGTTTCTTCTTGGAAATGACATAAAGTCATTTAAGGTTATGTGAATGTGATTTTATATGGAAATATTCTCCGGTAAGTTTTCCCGCAAAATACTTGATATATTGAGCTAAAATTTTGTGGTGAACTTAAAAATAGTATAAGGAATCGCTGTTATGTGTCAGAGTATTAATATTTTGTGAAAAAATTTATTTTTAAAAAATTACATGTTTGAGGAAAATTTAATACAGCGGTAATATGATTTTAATTCCTCAAATATGCAATTTTTTAAGAATAGATTTTTTGACGAAATATTTATATTCTCTGATACATAACAGCGATGCCTTATACTATTTTTGAAATCTCCATAATAAAATTTTAGCTCAAGTATTTTGCGAGACAATCTAAGGAGAATATTTAAATTTGAAATCATAACAGTCACATAACCTTAACCCTACGAGGTCATACTTTGTTTTTCGATCGCTGAGGTCACACTGGGTGGTTGACACCCTTAGTCATTTTTAAGTGGCTGTAATTTGGAAATGGTTAATTTACAGAAACCATCAACATTTCAATGTTTTAAAAATCTGTTTCCTTATGTTTTCAATAAAAAATATAAAATCCGTGTTATCGAAAAAAATTTATGAATCTTTTAAGTTTTCCAGAAAAATATCAAAAGTTGAAAATATTGATGGGTGATAACCACCCAGTGTGATCTCGAAGGGTTAAAAGACAAAAGACTTCTTTTTTTATATTAAAAAATAACTTCAAAATAGGTTACCGCAAGTTTTGTCAAATTTTAACGTTTTATATATATACTTTTAAGGAAATAATATTAAGATGTCCGACATTTTGGATTCGCTATTTAAAATTTTCTAAATTTAATCAGATAAATTATTTAAAAATATGTTCGACATTTAAAATTTTTTAAATCTGAGTTCAGATTCGTAATCAGTGACCCCGAAAAACCCCAAGTAACATCCCATGTGCGAAAACCAACATGGGCCAATATTGGCCCAGCATTGTCAAATCGGGCACCAAGTCTTGGTAGACAATATTGGGCCAACTCTTGTGGTGTTAACTGCGGTTGGACGTCGGCAGCCAAGTATTAGACGTCATTACTGGGCCAATCTTGGCTGCCATTAGAGGCCCAGTATTGTCAAAGTTTAAAAAATTATAATAATTAATTAATTAACTAATTAACTAATTAATTCATTATACATTTATAATTCAAGTCCTGACAGAAAGCACAATTGTTTAAACATTTGAAAATTTGTAACGCTCGCGGGAACCGAACTCGCAACCTAACGCACCGAAGTCTGACACGCTAACCACTACACTATACGCGGATATGGGAATCTCAACACAAAAATGTTTTGATAAGCTGCATTTTAGGAACATTTCAGCCGTTAATGCGTCATTACTGGGCCAAGATTCGTTCCAACTTTGGAAAAATGACTTGTCAAAATAAATTCAACATTTCAGCCGTCAATGAGCCAATAATGACCCAGTAATGAGACGGAATTCGACCCAATTATGGCAAATTGGAGTAACTGAGACGCAGTGCCAATATTGGCCCAGTAATGGGACAGAGAAGGCCCAATAATGGCAAATTAGAATAATCGAGAAACGGTGCCAATATTGTCCCAATAATGGGACAAATTGATCGCCAGTACTGGTCCAGTAACGTTTGCCATACTTCGGCAGACATTACTGGGCCAATGTTGGGCCGTATCGTCAGTCTTGGCATTTCGCACATGGGAAGTTTCAAGCGAATTTATTAAGTTTAGAGATTTTGCACCAATGACTATGATAATAAAAATCAAATTTTATCGCCAGTTTGAAATTATTTTTTTCCGAAATACCCCTATCTGACAGCATATTTATTTTTGACAGGATATTTATGACTTTTAGAGGTATTGTACAATCTCTAACCATATTAAAACCAAGTATTAAATTCACGTATTTTTTAAAAATGTATAATTTGTTTATTTAAAGTGACTCTTTCCAATAAGAAATGTCTATTGCAGAATTTTTTATTATAGAGTTTAAATTCTAAAAGATAGTGTCAAACTTGATGACTTTAATCAGTTAACAGATTTTTTACCGAATTTCTGTTTGACAAAATTTTTATTACTCAGAATTTCATTAATTTCAATTCATTCAGAATTTTCTTTTTATTCGAAAAATTGTAATTTTACCGGATTATTAATTTAGCAGAATTCTCTTTTAACATAATTTCAAGTGAATTACATTTTTAAATGCCAGAATTTCCAATTCATCGAATATTTTTTTTTTTAATTTTTATTTGCACGAACTTTTATTTGATAGAATTTTAAAACGGCGAATTTCCATTTGTCCGAAATTGCAAATTGCTCGACATACAATTGCCAGAAAAATTTTATCGCGAATTTTAATTTTTAACCATTCACACAATGTTTTTTGACAATTTTTAATAGGTAAATTTTAAAAATTACACCAAATTCTGTTGCTTGTCGACCATTTGCAATTTTGGATAAATTCGACATTTTTAAGATTTCCATTAAAATTAATTTATTCGTGCAAATAAAATATGAAAAATTTGATGAATGAATAAAATTATAATTTCAATAAAAAGTTGATAGAGAGAAATTCTGTTAAAAATTCGGTACTGATAAGTTGAGTAAAAATTACAAAGAACTTCTAATTTGAAAAATGAAAATTCGTCTTAAAAATATAATAATAAAATTCTGTAAAATAATTAAACTAGTAATTTTGATGGCCTAAATTCTTGTTAAAATTATAAATTAAGTATTAAAATTTAAAAGCGAGAATTTTAATACCCGAAAAATGTTCCAGCAAAGGAAAAATGTAAAATGAGTGAGGGAATTTTGAAAATGAAATTTTGCGGCGAAATATATAGTGCTTGAAATTACTAGAGAAAATAGATAAATAAACTATATAGAAGACTACTTCTAAGAGTATTAAATTTGAAGTTTCTATAAAGCAAAATGTTTGTAAATATGCAACCTGGAGAAAAAAAGCGGCGTAATGAACGCATAAAAGCATTGAGGCGAACAAGGGTTGAGTCAGGTCACCGAAGGGTAGTCGCGGAGGTGTGGGTGGTTGAAGAAGGGAAAGGTAGGGTGGCCGCTCGATACCACTGCGGCACAACTAACGTTGAAGCTATATATCTGCGCCCCACGACGTTCGTCTACACTGTACTCTTTGCACTCGCGCATCGTTTTATATTATACATATACGCACACATAACACTTGTATACTGTAATTTCTCCTTTAAATGTATCTTCATATTTTACTACTTACTACAAACATCTCATTTACAAATATTCTCCATCTTTATAAAAAAAGTACAATGATCCAAATTTTCTTTAGTAATTTAACAATTAATATTGCACATTTATCTCATAAAATACAGAGTATTACAATATTTTTTCTCCTTTATATATAGCTCCAAACAACTTCTTTCTTATGTTAGAATTTAGGGCTAATTTAAGGATTAATTTTTAGTACCCTATACAAAAAATTTAGAGCTTTTTTATTTTTTTGAAAAAGAGCCCACTTGACATCAAGGTACAAGTACCATACTTAAAGAATAAGGTATTTTGAAAAATATATTACGCAATAATTAAAATTCTTAGAAAGCGTTACAAAAGAACTTTCCGAGAACCACCTCACTAATATTTAAATTTAATTTTGAAAATGTAACAAATTTTTTATCTAACAATAAAATATGAAGAAGCTGAAAGCAAGTCTTGATTCAAAAATAGTTTTTATATAAACGTATGAACATATTGTAAAAATCATTAGTTAAAATTTTCATTTTATAGAATTTTATTTATCATATCTAATTATTTTTGAGCCGAATTTTTATTTGTTCGATTTAGTGTTTTGCAGAATTTTCGTCAAACCGATTTTCTATATTATAGAATTTTTATATAACCAAAACTTCACTTCATAGAATTTTTATTTGCTCGAATTTTCATTTAACACAATAGGCATTTTAATGAATTTTTATTGGGTGTAATTTCATTGCATAGAATTTTCATTTTATTCTTTCAGATGAATTTTCAATTGTTCGAATTATTATTTGATATAATTTCCATATAACCGATTTTTTATACTACAAAATTTTTATTTAACCGAAAAATCATTTAACAGAATTCATATTAATAGAATTTTCATTTGTCCGAAATTGCAAATGGCCAAACAAACTATCGACAGATAGATTTCGGCGCGATTTTTAAAATCAACCAATCACAATTTTATGGATAATTTTTGATTGGCTGATTTTAAAAATCGCGCCGAAATCGATTGTTTGTTCGCCATTTGCAATTTCGGACAAATGAAAATTCTATCAATTAAAAATTCTGTCAAATGATTTTTCGGTTAAGTAAAAATTCTGTAGTATGAAAAATCGGTTATGTGGAAATTATATTAAATAATAATTTGAACAAATGAAAATTCATCTGAAAGAAAATTCTATGCAATGCAATTCTACCCAATAAAAATTTAAAAAAAAAAATTTTTTTTTCAAATATTCAAGTATTCAAATATCTCAAAATACGTCGACTTCAATTTTGATAAAAATTATACATAAAGAAAGCTGAGATTCTCTATATATAGTTTTTACCACCTAAATATTATAATGGGCTTTTCAGTGGCTTTGGAGAAAAAAATTGAAATACAAAATCTTTTTATTAAATTTAATATAAGTTGAGACGTAACCCTCACGTAACATCTTACCTCAAATTTCAAATTCTTTCGTTTATTTGAATATTAAAATATTAAAAAATCAAATTCAATAAAAAGTTTTTGTATTTTAATTTTTTTCTCCAAAACCACTGAAAATCCCATTATAATATTTAGATGGTACAAACTAGAGAATCTAAACTTTCTTTATATATAATAAAAAAAAAATAAAATATTGTCGACCTGTGTAATAAAACGGCGAGTTATTCCTTTTAAGGAGCAATGGTATATATATACGTTAAAGTAACTTCCAAACTGAGAAATTGTTTTTTAACAATTTAACGCAAACAAAATTATCATTAAAATTAATTGCAACCAATTTTATGCATTTTTCAGAAAAAAGATGTTGATTCAAAATCTTTTTTTAAATAATTATTTTTTTAACATTTCAATGTTTTTTCTTACAGCTCAGACAAAAATCGCATTTTTTTCTAATTTGAATAAACAAAGGGCTTATTTTATTTAGTAAAAAAAACCTACTCTACAATCGCTTATATTTTAATATTGTTAAAATTAAGTTGTAAAAAAATTATTTACTAAATAAAATTTCAATTGGTTATAATTTTTTAACAATAGAAAAATAAAAGCGATTGTAGAGAATTTCTCACTGAATAAAATAAGCCTTTGTTTGTTAAAAATAGATAAAAACTGTGATTTTTGTGAAAGAAAAAACATTAAAATGTTGAAAAAATAATTATTTAAAAAAAGATTTTGAATAAACATCGTTTTTCTGCAAATTGCATAAATGTCTTCTAAAATTGGTTGCAATTAACTTTATTAATAATTTTGTTTCCGTTAAATTGTTAAAAACAATTTCTCTGTTTTGAGGTTATGTTAACGAATTCCATTCCTCCTTAAGAAATTCTCTTTATTTAGAAGCAAATTGGTTATAAAATATTAATTAATAGTAATTTAATAAAAATATTAATTAACAAGTGCATAAATTTTAGAGTTATTTCAATAATATCTCATTTCAATGAAATTAAAGAGAGATTTCTGAGTTTATAAGTTAATAGTATATGAATTGTAAATACTCTTTACTCTTTTATAAGTTAATATTACTTTAACATAATTTGATATATGAGGCAAAATTCCTGAAATGTCCGAACAAAAAATTAAAAGTTCTCGAATTTAATCCATACTTTTCTAAAATGTTGTTATTGTTGGTGAAAGTCTAAAAATCAATTATTATTGAATTTAATAAAATAGTTTTTAAATTACAACGTTTTTAATTTTTGACTTTTGAAAAAAAAAATTTTTTTCAATGTACAATATTTATAAGTAGAATGCATAAAAGTTAACATATATATAATGATTTTTAAAGCTTTTTTGACGAGCTACACGCTGTTAATAAAATTTTTTTTTTTTAAATAACATTTGACCTTGAAATTCAAGGTCAAAATGTTAATTTACATTTATCTCAAAATCGGATTTTTTAAAATTATTTTTAACTATCTCAATGGAAAGCTTGACTAATTTCCTACAAAACATGTAATTTTCAGAGTGGGATCTTTTAAAGTTTTTGAGATATTAATTAATTAATTAATTAATGTTCATAACAAATGAAATATTTTACAAACGAATAAAGTTACCGTAATTCTGAAGTTAGTAATTGAAAGTTAACGTAATTCCGCATCCAACGAGCCCTATATGAAGTATTTTGGATAAGTAGATTGTTAATAAACAATTAGTTAACATTGCAATTGTTTATTAACAATCTACTTATCCAAAATACTTCATATAGGGCTCGTTGGATGCGGAATTAGCTTAACTTTCAACTGGTAAGTTTAGATTTACGATAACTTTATTTGTTTGTAAGATATTTCATTTTTTATTGTTATTTAACTAAAATTGAACAAAAATACTTCATATAGGGCTTTTGGATGCTTCTTGTTAGTAAAAAATAAAATATTTTACAAACAAATAAAGTTATGGTAATTCTGAACTTACCAATTGAAAGTTAAGCTAATTCCGCATCCAACGAGCCCTATATGAAGTATTTTGGATAAGTAGATTGTTAATAAACAATTGCAATGTTAACTAATTGTTTATTAACAATCTACTTATCCAAAATACTTCATATAGGGCTCGTTGGATGCGGAATTACGTTAACTTTCAATTACTAACTTCAGAATTACGGTAACTTTATTCGTTTGTAAAATATTTCATTTGTTATAAACATTAATTAATTAATTAATTAATATCTCAAAAACTTTAAAAGATCCCACTCTGAAAATTACATGTTTTGTAGGAAATTAGTCAAGCTTTCCATTGAGATAGTTAAAAATAATTTTAAAAAATCCGATTTTGAGATAAATGTAAATTAACATTTTGACCTTGAATTTCAAGGTCAAATGTTATTTAAAAAAAAAATTTTTATTAACAGCGTGTAGCTCGTCAAAAAAGCTTTAAAAATCATTATATATGTTAACTTTTATGCATTCTACTTATAAATATTGTACATTGAAAAAAATTTTTTTTTTCAAAAGTCAAAAATTAAAAACGTTGTAATTTAAAAACTATTTTATTAAATTCAATAATAATTGATTTTTAGACTTTTACCAACAATAACAACATTTTAGAAAAGTATGGATTAAATTCGAGAACTTTTAATTTTTTGTTCGGACATTTCAGGAATTTTGCCTCATATAGCTGTTAAGTATATCTAAATTTTTTCAAAATACTTTATTTTAATATTCAGAAAAGTATAGTTTATAATAATTATAATAAATAAGGCTCGTCATTTAAAAACTTTCAAGTAGCCTTAAATTCGTGTGGAATAATTTTTTAAAAATATTTAATTTTAATATTAAAGGAGTAAGTTTTATGGTTGTGGTTTTTTTTTTTTTTGACAATTTAGGACTATTTAAGAATTATTTAGTCTTTAATTCCCGTGAAAGAAGTGTTTAAAAATATTAAATTAAATTTTGGAATAATTGCATTAATTCAAAAATTATTACTTATTTTTTTCAGAATAATTGATTGATTTACGAAATTTTTCCGAAAAATTTCCGTTATATTTATGTAGTTTTCTTGGAAGTCCATTTACGTTCCCTACATTTCTATGAAAGGAATTTCCATTAGGGTAAATTTTGGGGTTAATGGTGTTTTTTGAAAAATCAAAATTCTGGCATACGTGCGACCTTTTTGGTGAAAGTGATACTTTCAGCTTTACCAACGTCTTTGTATCAGACTTCGTAACTTTCACATATGAACTACTTTTTCATATTTTGAATTACAAATTTAAAAATCAGTTTTTTTGTTGTAAATATCATAAATTAAATTAAATATTAAATAAATATTTTTATGATGAACAATATTATTATCAGTTGAATAATTTATTATCGTATTAAAATATCTATTAAAACCTATTACTTAATAAGTATTTCTATATTAAAATCTTTATTTTTCAAAAGCCTTTTTTACGTTTATCGTCTATAAATTTTTGAGTCAATTTTAAAAAATTCACTTTTATTAACCGAATTAATTTCCGTTTTATTTTTTTTCAGGATTAAGTCGGATGGAAATATAAGCGTAAGGCTCATTTTAATTTGGTGTTGGCTGTCGGTTGCAACGAGGGAAATTAAAGCAACAGTGACTTCAACGCCAAATGATTCGATAATTTTTTCTATTTCTTCATATAAACCAATTACGACAACCGAAGCAGTTTACCAGCGTTTTGCCATTGAGCCAATGGATCAAACTGCAGTTATTGGTAGTCGAGTTACTCTGCCTTGCAGAGTACTTGATCAGAGAGGGCCCATTCAATGGACAAAAGATGGATTTGGTTTAGGAGCCGTGAGAAATCTTACAGGATATGAACGATATGCTATGGTTGGAAGCGATGAAGAAGGTACGTTTTCACAACAATTTTTAAATTACTATTTTTTTCGGGACGCATGATTATGTTCTAAAAATCATTAGTTAACATTTTCATTTTATGGAATTTCATTTGTCATAATTATTTTCGGTACAAATTTTTATTGGTTCGAATTAGTATTTTGCAGAATTTTCATCAAACCAATTTTCTATATTACAGAATTTTTATATAACCGAAAATTCACTTCACACAATTTTTATTTGTCAAAATTTTTATTTGTCAGAATTTTCATTTAACATAATAGGCATTTTAAAGAATTTTTATTGGGTAGAATTTTATTGCATAGAATTTTCTTTCTGATGAATTTTTATTTGTTCGAATTATTATTTGATAGAATTTCCATAAAACCGATTTTTCATACTACAGAATTTTCACTTAACTGAAAAATCATTTAACAGAATTTCTAATTGATAGAATTTTCATTTGTCCGAAATTGCAAATGGTCGAACAAAAAATCGACAGAAAAATTTCGGCACGATTTTTAAAATCAACCCATCAAAAATTATCCATAAAATTGTGATTGGTTGATTTTAAAAATCGCGCCGAAATATTTCTGTCGATTGGTTTGTTCGGCCATTTTCAATTTCGAAGAAATTAAAATTCTTTCAATTAAAAATTCTGTCAAATGATTTTTCGGTTAAGTAAAAATTCTGTAGTATGAAAAATCTGTTATATGGAAATTATATCAAACTAGCAAAATTACACGCGCGCAAGCGCGCGTCCAACTTTAATTGCAATGGTTATTTCAAAATAATAATATTAATAATAATAATAATAATTCTGCATCAGTGGAGTATTAAATTAATAATAAGGTATATTTCTAATTTTCACGTTATCATTTATTTATACACAGAAAAAAATGAGTTTGATGTTATATAAATAAATAAATTTAAGTAAAAATTTTAAAATATAAATATTAAAATTTTAGAAATAAATATTTTTGATAAAGTCAATGTTCGATGAATTTTTTATAATCTTTTAAATTACAAAAAATTAATTATGCTAAATATTTTTTTGTATTTTCTATAAATATTTCGTTGCAAATGAAAATTTTAAATTTATGTTTTTTTTTCAAAAAATTTAATTAACTGATAATTAATAAATATTAAAAAATTATGTAATCAAAAAGAAGTTTAAATTAACTGAAAATTATTAATTATATTTTAAAAAGTATTAAGCAATTAAAAAATATTTAAAAATTTTGAAAAAATAAAACCTAAAAAAAATTTGTAATGTTTTAAACTTTAAACTTAAATTAAAAATTAAAATCAAATAGAAAATTTTTTAAAAAAGCAAACTATTTTTATATTGTTTATAGATAAAAAAATATAACAATTTAATAATTAATAATAATAAATTTATGAATAATAATATATAATAAATAATAATGAATAATGAAAAAATAATGAAAGATAAATAATAATTATAAGTTAAAATGTTCTAATTATCTGTAATAATCATTATATTTAAAAAAATGTATATATAATATAATAAATTTATAAATAATAATAAAAATTATATTATAATTGAAACTTTTTTTTCTATAAATACCAAGTAGGAAATATACTGGTGCTGCACACAATGAACAATATTTTTTTTTACTTTAAACTGTCACTTAGTATATGACTTAATTAATGACGATGAATAAAAATATCCGTCGTGTTAACCATAAAATATTACGAAATCAAGAATTGTCAAAATTTTAGAAAAACAAAAGGAACAAAATACGACTAACTTCAAGTGTGGACAGACGGAATGAATGAATGAATACGGAAATTATTATAGTTAATTATAGTTAATATTAATTCGAACAAATGAAAATTTATCTGAAAGAAAATTCTATGCCATGTTAAATAAAAATTCAAGCAAATGAAAATTCTGAAAAATAAAAATTTGAACAAATATAGATTCTGTGAAGTGAATTTTCTGTTATATAACAATTCTGTAATATAGAAAATCGTTTTGATGAAAATTCTTCAAAATACTTATTCGAACAAATAAAAATTCGACTCAAAAATAATAATGGCAAATGAAATTCCATAAAATGAAAATTTAACTAATGATTTTTAGAACATAATCATGCGTTCCGTTTATTCTCAAACAGAAATAGTTTTTTTTTTACTAGAATTAAGAATTTATCGCACTCAGTCGTATTTTAAATAATAACAAAGAAGATATCGATCACTCGGAGTAAGGATTATAAAAATAATAACTATCCTTTACTTTACGTTTCAGCAGCACTGCTTCCCTCCTTAAAAACAGGAAATTTTTTTTTAAACAATTTTAACATAAAAGTATTTAAAAAAAACTTTAAAATGAAAAACCAAGGAATATGAAAATACATAAACATTTACCGGTAAAATAATAAGATTTAATTATGTTAACATTTGTTAAAATATTAACGATACAGTTTGTTTATATTTACTATTTTTTTTTGATATTTCTAATATTAGCAAAAAACATAAAAAAAATAATTTTATGTTGTATAATAATTCTCGTGAATTTTAGTTTTCTGTTTCTGTGAATCTATTTAATGGATTCTGGTGAAATTTAACCTTTATTTGAAAAATTAAAAATAAATTAAATAAAATTTTAATTAAGTTAATTAATTAAAGACATTTTTAAGGTTACACAGGCGTTGCAAGTCAATCAAAATTATCCGTGTGTGTGCGTCAGATCGAATAATCACACAAAAAAATT
Source organism: Leptopilina boulardi (assembly GCF_019393585.1). NCBI lineage: Eukaryota > Metazoa > Arthropoda > Insecta > Hymenoptera > Figitidae > Leptopilina > Leptopilina boulardi. The sequence continues at coordinate 2,577,338 of NW_026137948.1, read as the reverse complement.
AATAATAAATTAAACACACACGAGAAAAAAAATTTATATTAAATTAAAATAATAAATTAATTAAATTTATTTAATTAAATTATATTTCACAACGACTTTAATTAAAATCATCAAATTTATAAAAGGTAATTTTAATTTAATTAAACATTTTACTTATTTTTACAAAATTCACAGTTAAGTGAATGATACAAAATACCAAAAAAGATTCATTTGTGCTAAAAAAATTTTTCGTAAAGTTACAACAATTTTAATTTTTCAAGCAGGAAAAGTCATTTATTTTAAAATTGAGAAAAAAAATCTTTCAAGTGACATATTTTTTAGACTAATTGGAATATTTAATTCTTTCTTTTTAAGTCTAAAAGAGCTTTCACTCTTCTTCAAAAATCCGATAAGAAAATTTAAAAAAATTGATAAATATCAAAATTACTCAAAAAACCCACCTTTTTTTGGCTCAAATATTTATGTTCTTCTTTAATAATTCTAAAAAAATGACTCTTGACATTTTTCATTATTTGCTTATTTTGCTCTTTAAAAGATTTTCTACAATTCTGTTTGTTAATTTAATTAAATTAAATTAACAATGTTTTGTTCAAAAAATAATAAACAAAGAAAATTTTTATTTTTTTAAACAATACATTATTTAACAAAAACACCAAAACAGAATTGTAGAGAATCATTCAAACAGAAAAATAATCAATTGTTTAAAAAAATTGGATAAAAATTAGAAATTTGTTCATTAACTTATAAGAAAAAACACAAAATGTTTATTTATTATTATTTAACAACAAATTTTAACTCAAGAGTGAGAATGTCTGAAACGTGCCACATAAAACTGAAAAATTTAATTTTTGTTGAAATAATATTTTTCTTATAGTATTTTATATGCATAATCACCCTCTAAAACGATTTTGCATAAAAAAATTTTTATTAACAATTACATATCTTTGATCCTTTTTAAAAAAAAATTAATTTCAATGAAATTTATCGATCGATTTTAATGATCAAAACGGCATTCTACTTGTCTTGGATCATAGTTTTAATGATATTTTTTGTGTGCAAAAATATAGATTTTTATTACAAAAAAAAAAATTGTTTATTTAAACCTAAAAACTTATCGGCCCACTCTAAATTGTTATTTTTTTAATAAAAAATGAAAAAAAAATTTCGTTAACATTATTGAAAAGTAAAAGAAAAACTGAAACTTTTCTTCTCTTGGCAAAAATTGAAAAAATCCATTTATTTAATATTTATACCGATTTTGAAGCAAACATAAATTTAAAAATGATTTTTTTTTAAATTTTAGGTGACTTTTCTTTACACATATATCCAGTCGAATTGGAGGATGATGGAATATACCAGTGCCAAGCATCGCCTACCAATGACGGGCAACCGGGACTCAGATCAAGAGATGCTCGACTCAGTGTTCTAGTTCCTCCGCAGAAACCTCAAATTCTAGAGAGTTCATTTGTCGTTACAACGGAAGACAAAGAATTAACAATAGAATGCATTAGTCGTGCAGGAAAGCCGCCAGCAGAGGTAAATTTTCAATTTTTAATTTCATGTGTGATTGTGAATTTTTTAGTACGCACTGTTTAAATAATTCCAATGCATTAAATTTGAAACTGAACGAAATTTCAATTTTCATTTGACTTTGAAAATGTAATTGCAGCTTTATAATGTGATACATCTCATACTTTTAGATAACTTGGATTGATGGTTTGGGAAATGTATTGCACAGTGGAATTAAAACTAAGTGCGAACAGTACCAGGATGGTCCATTGTCGACTGTAAGGTCTGTTTTAACAGTGACGCCACGAAAGGAGCATGACAACACAACCTTCACTTGCCAAAGTCAAAATGCAGCGGATCGCACTCCACAAAATGCTAAGCTTAGAGTAGAGGTTAGTTATATGCTTCTAGCATTCACATTTGCAGGTGATCTTTGGTAAATTGATCCTAATCCTAAATATTATTAGAATTTTTATATTGCCATAATTATTTACGTAAACATTTAATATATTTTTCTTACAGCTCTTCAAAATATCAACTGTTTTCCAAAAACTTAATTCAATTTTTTTTTAAAATTACTGTAAAATTTTTAATATATAAAATATATTATCAAAATTTTCTAATCAAAGTCTTTTACAATTTAATTATTAACAAACAAAAGTTTCTAGTTTTTCAAAATTAAATTATTTAGAAAAAATTTAAATAAAATTCTTCAGCAATTTAAATTTACCAAAATTCAATTTTAAATTTTCTGAAATCTTAACTGAAGCTCCTCTAAAATACAAATATTTATAAATATTTATCTAAAATAAAAAAAAATTTCCGGTGCCACTAGGGTCACACCAGGTATAATAAATCAAAGTTGTCAAAATCGACTAATAAAAATTTTTGCAAAGAAAAAATAATATAGGGTCAGTTAGGGTAAATGGGGACAAAATCGCTATTTTTCACAAATTACGTAAGTTTCTTTCTTTAAAAGGTAATATTTGCGGGTTTACTTTTTTTTTAAGTTGTTATTTACATTCCCAGGATTAATTTTATGCAGCAGAAAAATTTTTAGATAAGCTTTAAACGCATGAAACTGACTGTCCCCATTTACCCTAAAATTTAGAAAATTTCATAAAATTTGGGGTAAATGGGGACAGCATAGTTTCTAAGAAAGTTTTAAGAAAAAAGTTTCCTTAAGTATATTTCTGTATTAAGGGATGAAAAAAATTGAAAAAAATTTGTAGTAGATAAATAATAGTTAAACCAATTGAAATTTTTTTATTTTTCTTTTATTTCAGTATTTTGTCTCGCATTTGAAAAAAAACAGACTTAAAAATCATACCAAATTTTTTTCTTATTCCTTATGACTCCTATAACAGAAATTCACTTTAATTTTTGATTTTTGTTAATTTGGTTAATAATGACAAGCTGTCCCCATTTACCCCAAAAATTTGAAATCTCAGGGTAAATGGGGACAGCTTGTCATTATTAACCAAATTGACAAAAATCAAAAATTCAAATGAATTTCTGTTATAGGAGTCATAAGGAATAAGAAAAAAATTTAGTATGATTTTTAAGTCTGTTTTTTTTCAAATGCGAGACAAAATACTGAAACTGTTTGACTTTGATTTTCAAGTTTTATGCATTGAGCGATAACTTTGTTTATCTTGCTGCCAATTGTCAAGATAAAAGCTTGAGGTTAAAATATTGACGTTGAACTTAATTTTAAAACTGTAAATTAAGCTCCAAAACTTCTTGTCCCCATTTACCCCCTGTCCCCATTTACCCCAACTGACCCTAAAATAGCTAATTTGTTGAAAATTTGTTCAGCGACGCATGAAAATGCCTCAAATTAGAGTTGAGCCCAATTTTAATATCAAAAAATTTCTATTTAACAAAATTCTGATTTTATAGAATTTCTATTCAATTGAAGTTTGATAAAGCTGATTTTCCAAATACATCAAATTTTTAAATAATACAATTTCTATTTAACAGAATTTGTATCTAAAAAAATTTTCATAAAAAAAGAATTTTTATTTATCAGAATTGTTCTTTTGTCGAATTTCTGTTTGACTTAATATTCATTTAAAAGTATTTTTCTTAACTGAATTTCCAATTAACACAAAGTCTATACAACAAAATTCTTATTTAACTAAACTTTTTTTCAATAAAATTTCTATTTAATATAATTTTTATTAAATAGAATTGTCATTAAACAGAAATTCTACTTAGCTAAATTTTTAACTCAGAAAATTTTTATTTCAAAGATACTTCATTTGAGCGAAATTTTTCTTATCCGAATTTTCATTTGATAGAATTGTTCAAATGTCGAATTTCTATTTGATCGAACTTTCACATTTTCGATCATACATCCGACAGAAATATTTCAGCGGGAGTTTTAAAATCAGCCAATCAAAAATTATCAAGAAAATTTTGATTGATTGATTTTAAAACTCCCGCTGAAATATTTCTGTCTGATGTATGATCGGAAATTTGAAAGTTCGATCAAATGGAATTTGATATTTTAACAATTCTATCAAATAAAAATTCGGATAATTAAAATTTCGGTCAAATTTAGTATCGGTTAAATATAAATTTTCTGACTTAAAAATTTAGTTAAGTAGAATTTCTTATATTTAATAAAAATTAGATCAATTAGAAATTTTATTGAATAACAGTTTTGCTAAATAAGAATTTTGTTATATAGAAATTATGTTAATTGGAAATTCAGTTAATAAAAATTCTTTTAAATGAATATTAAGACAAATAGAAATTTGACAAAAGAACAATTCTGATAAATAAAAATTCTTTTTCATGAAAATCCTGGGACAGAAAATTATTTTGTTTACTGAGTAATTTTAACAAAACGAAAGCGTTCAATAAATTTACAAGAAAATATAAGTTTTAAATTATTTTTTAATCAAAACCCTGTTTCTTAAATAAATTGGTATTCAACCTGAATTTTATTTTTATAATTCTTCATATTTTAGTTGATGCAATAAATGTAGAAATTAAATTATGCTTTAATAACACACAAATTAAGGTCGAATACTAATTTATTTACGAAAATTCGGTTTTCAGCATAAAATAATATAAAAATTCCATTTTTCTTATAAATTTATTGAACGATTTCTTTTATTTTTAATTTTTAAATTTCTCATTCAGTAGACTATACATGAATCGAAATTAATAAAATATACAATGAAATTTGAAGTGCATATACCTTTGGATTGAACTCTCTATTAAACAAGATTTTCAGCATCGAATATACAAAAACTTAATTTCCTCAAAAATTGAGTCTACAGATTTTTTTCTTTTTGGTCTTAAATTATTCAGAAAACATTTTTAAAATGAAATTCAGAAGATAATTTGAAATGCAAAAATTTGTGAGTTGACACTATTACTGCAGATTTTTAAAAATCATTAATAATTACTATTTAATGTGATATAATAATTTAAATTTATGTATTAATGATTAAATTTCGTATTACATTTTAATATATTTTTTCGAATTTAGGAAAAGGTATTTTTTAAAATACGACAAATTTCTTCAATATTACATATATAGCGCAACATTCTAATATGTTTATCTTTAATTATGTAAAATGAAAATCAATTTTTATTGAGTATTTTCGATGCAATGAAGACTTAAACTTCGGTGGTTCATATTAAGAGTTGATCCACATATTTTTAATCCAAAAATCACTAAAATAACCTAAAACTTTTAGCCTCTAAGGTTTTTACTCAATTGACGATAGTTCGAAGCGGAATAACTTATTTTAATGCGAAAAAATGTTGGTTCGTTGATTTTCGTTAATTACAAAGACCTGGCTAATAATCCACAGAATCTTTTGAATTTTGGGAATTTATGAGACAAGGATCCTTGGTATCATTAAATTATCATTAAATTTTGCATAAATTATTTCTATTGGTTCTAAAGTATACCTCGGAATATTTTGATCGCAGTTGATTCAGTCATTCCGAATGATAAACAATCGAAAATAGTAGTGGGTCAGATAGACCCAGAGTGTTCTCTGTGATCGAGGAAATAGGTTTGTTCTTGGAGGGTTAATACACTTATGCACATAGACGCTCGCAAACCTATATATATATATATACTAATAATACACTGTGGCACGCATGACAACGATATTTACTGAAAACATACATAGAATTTTAGTGATCGGAATCAATCACTATATTTCCGGTTCGTGAGACGTCTAACTCGGCTGAATTTGTTGACTGATGGGGAAACCCGCCACTTTTCATATAAAATGTAACAAATAGTGAAATAAGTATAATTATTTTTAAGTGGAGGTCAAACTTGTTAAATGTAAACAAACCGAAAATCTAAGCAATTATTGACTAATTTGTGACAGCCTTTTTTTAAAAAAAAGAACAAAAAATTTCTTTCTTTATGTGAAAATGGAAAATTGATATATAAAACTAAAGGGTAACACCTTATTTGGCTAATAATACGAACAAATAAATGTAAGTATCATAAAATAAAAAGTAAATGCAAACCCGCAGAAAAAATAATTAATTAATTTCATTTAAATGAATTAATTTTTTTACGACTTGTGAAAATTGTTGTTTCAGTGTAATTTTCATCTTATTATAATTATACTTATTTTTTTATATTATTAGTCAAATAAGATGTCATACTGTCGTTTTATATATCAATTATCAATTTTCACATAGAGAAATAAAAATTTTTATTTTGAATTTAAAAAAAGACAGCCACAAATTAGTCAATTATTGCATACATTTTCGATTTATTTAGATTTGACATCATGGACATTCTCGTATTCTGTATATTCACACATAAATTCTAAATTTCTTTAAATAAATATACTAATTTTATTTATTCTTATATTTATTGTATATTTTCTTAAAAATAATTCAAATAGTAATTCAAAATTTAACACTTTTTCCCTAAATTGTAACATTTTATATTAAACTTCCTTATGAAAGTATATCAATTAATGCTAACGAATTTCTTTCAGTGATATATTATCCAAGAAAGCACTTTATTATATATTTTAAAATACATTAAACATATAATAAAAAAATATTGATTTTTTTTCTCATTAGGTGCTTTATGCTCCAAAAGTTTCACTAAAAATACGGTCTGGCATATCGAAAAACAATAAAATTATCGAAGGATCTGAACTTAGGTTTAAATGTAGAGCAGAGGCCAATCCGTCAAGCATGGAATACAGGTGAGTAAAATTATTTATTAATAATATTACCCAAAACTGAGACGTCATAATATTTACTTGAGCAAAAAAATCCCTTTATTAATATCAGTTCTGACTTTGAATATATATCAATGATTGATGGAATTACGATGCTTTGCATTTGATTCTGTTTTTTGATGCGTTATTGAAATTAAATTTTGTAATTTTCAGGTGGTATATCAATGACAAAAAAGTAATTGGAGATTATACAACAGAAATGATAATTCATAATGTGACACGTGAACTTCATGATGCTATAGTAAAATGTGAAGTGCATAATGACGTCGGAAAGAGCGAAGAAACTGAAACTTTGGATGTTACATGTACGTTGAAAAATATAGAAATATTTTTGTTTAAAATATTATTTATTTACAATATTTTCTGACTGTTTACTTATTTTAGATGGTCCACAATTTCGACATCCACCAAGTTCTGTTGAAACACATTATGGTTCAACAGAAGTACTACAATGTGATGTAGATGGTAATCCATCGCCTGAAATTTTGTGGGTTCATGAAGAATCTGACAGAGTTGTGGCGACAAGTTCCAACATAAGCATCCTTGTTACACCAGAAACAGCTGGAAAGTATTTTTGTAAAGCTCACGTACCTGGTTTTGCTGAACTAACTGGTTTTGCCAGTATCTACATTCGTGCTCCGCCAAAGATAATTTCTCAAAAAACGCAATACGTTCCAGATGAAGGAATTATTAAGGTTTGTAATTATTCGCATCATAAATAAAAAATACAAGAGCTGCTTCTAATTTTTAATTAAAAACTTTTTCAACAGCATTGTTAAACATTTTTTTTCTATTTTATGTTTATAGGTAAAATGTGTTGCTATATCTGTACCAAAAGCTGAAGCAGTTTTATGGAAATTTAGTGGGCAAGAATTGAATTCTTCTCCAAACAGCACATTATTTACTATTCAAGAAGAGTTTTCTTCAGAAAGAGTTATTAGTACAATTATTCTTCTTGAACCAAGTACTGCGTATTTTGGAAATTATAACTGTACAGTTACAAATAGTTACGGCTCGGATTCTGCAATTATTAAACTCACAACTCACAGTAAGTTCATTATTTTATTTTACTTTCATTTATTATTATTATTATTATCCAAAGTGAATGTTTTAAAGGACCTCACACAAGAGACATTGAAAAAAAGCTCATGATGAAATTACTTAAAACTTTGCAGTTTTTTAGTTTTTGACCTCCTGAACAAAAAATCTTTATAGGTCATGTGATTGTTGTGATTTCACATGTAAATATTCTCCGCAGGTTTTCTCGCAAAATACTTGATAGATTGAGCTAAAATTTTGTAGAGAACTCAATAATAGTAAAAGGATTTATTATCATGTACCAAAGTTTATTGATATTTTGTCAAAAAATTTATGTTTAAAAAATTGCATATTTGAGGAAAATTTAATAAGTCGGCAATACGATTTTGATCATTTCCCAATTTGTTAAGAATAAGTTTTTTGATAAAATATTAACCACTTAAGCGGCATGACGCTAAATATGCACGCATATTTGGTATCATGACGCTCAAGTGGTTAAGGGGAGGGAATGGTTAATGAAGTGTAAAAAAGCACATTTTTAATAATTTTTTCCGGTGATACAGAGTGTGTTACTTTATTAACTTAATTTTCCACATATTAATACAATATTTGAAGTATATTCTCCTAAATGCTCATTGTAAAATATTGTGAATTGAACGAGTAGCAGTGAATCTCTGCAGGCGCCCCGTAAAAAAATGTATAATTAATAATTATTTAAAAAAAAAAGAAAAGCTCTCGTAGATATCTGGAGAAGTAATAGTAATGTGCAAAATTTCAAAACGATTGGTTCAGTAGATTTTGAGATATCGTGAACAAGAACTTCAAAAAAGTCATTTCGAGAAAAACGCCATTTTAAATTTTGACAATTTTTAAAATCTTACTTCAGATTCGTAATCAGCGACCCCAAAACATATACATACACGTCAACGACATCAGAAAACATTCAGAAATGTCCACAAAGGGTTAAACACAAACTCAATTCAAAATATACGAAAACACGGCCTGCGAAGCAACCGACACTTGAATGCTCAAATGCTCATAACTTCGTCAATTTTGTTCCGATCGACTTGAAGTTTTGACACAATATTCTTGAAATATTATACATTCATTTAAAAAAATAAAAAAAAATAAAAAAAAATAAATACCATACCCCCCCTTAAAATAATATTGCATATGACAACTAATCCTTATATTCAATACTCCTTATATTAAATACGAGTAGGCTCCGTAGGAAGAATATGTGAGAGAATCGAACACATAGGCTAGGTACAATGTTATGCGTGAAATTGATTACAATGACAATTTTTATGGATAAAAAAATGAAAAAGGTTAAAATAAAACAACCAAGAGAACAACCAATCATTTAATAAGATCTATTTTGATAATACAGTCCTTATAGCAAAAGGTAACTCCAGATGATAAACAATTAAAAATTGCATCAAGTGCATTATTCACTTAGATACGACCTAGCCGAGTATAAGAATGACTTTGCTGTGCGTTGGATCCGTTCATGAATCAAAATAAACTCCACGAGAAGAATACAACTGAAAATCGAATCCAAAACACATAGACTAGGTACACTGATATGTATAAAATTGATCTCAATAACAACTTATATGGTTAAATCAGAAGAGAAAACAGACAAAATAAAATGAATGATGAAGCCAAAAGACTCCTCTTGGGGTAAAACGGAGTGAAACAAACTCCGATTTAAATAAAAAACAATTGTAACCTGGGTTAGATGTCAACTCCGGGTTTCAAACACTTTTAATATTATTAACTATGTAAACATGTTTTGTGTATCTGCAGTGTCACATACAATTAAGGTATTAAAGTGTCAAAGACCACGGTTCTGGAAGGTGACACTGCAGGTTCACAAAACATGTTTACATAGTTCCACAAAGCATAACAAACAGCAGAGGTCATATCAAATCAATATAGTCAATTATAACTAAGACAAAATTAAGAAAATTCATGAAAAAGTGAAAAAGTATAAAAAAAATTAAAAGAATAGGCCCTCAGGAAAACAGAAGTAAAAACTTGAATAATTCACCAGAGCAATTACGGTGAGCGAGAGTAAAAGTATCAGACTGGTCTGAAGTTATCAAAAAAAAGTTACTATATTGCTTTAAAAGCAGAACCGATCTCATAAATTCACCGCTCAGAACTTGACTAATAATGTAATGAACACTTAAAGTTTAAACAAATTCGAAAGAACAAAATCATTGATAATGCACGGAGAGCAGAAACATATTCCGTCCGGACAGTACCCTGCCTAGTTCGAACTCCCAACTTCAGTCTCAGAATACGATCACTCTATCTCATGTATGTACTGTGCATGCATGCAGAAACATTTGCTTGGCCGTTCACACTTCAATGAAATATAGTGAATGTTTAGTAATTTTCCAATTATAACCGAATTTTTTGGAAAAATACTAGAAAGTTACTAACCATTCACTAGATTTCATCAAGGTGTGCACCGTCAATATGTTCCGGTACTCCGTGCATTCTCAATGATTTTTTTTTTTTTTATTTAACTTTTAAGTGTTCGTTACATTAATCAAGTTCTGTGCAGCGAATTTAAGTGATTGGTTCTGCCTTTGAAAGCAATATAATAACTTTTTTTTGATAACATTTTATTTCTTCTACCACGTGCTGTCTAAAAATGTTCCTCGAAGTTTATTCTGAATCTGGTCCGTTTATGTTTTCTTCAGGCGAGTGTGAGACATTTACTCTCGCTCACCGTAATTGTTCTGGTGAATTCAATTTTTCTTCAGCTTTCCTGATGGCCCATTCTTTTAATTGTTTTATGCTGTTCCTTGTGGTTTTGCATTTCCGCGATTTTTCGTAAATTTTCTTGATTTTGCCTGAGTTAGAAGTGACTCACTGTTGACTTACTGTGACCTCTGCTGTTTGTTATGCTTTGTGAAACTATATGTGAACATCTTTTGTGTATCTGCGGTTTCACCTTGCAGAGCCATGGTCTTTGATACTTTAATATCTTGATTGTATATGTGTTACGAATTCGATTTTCAAATATATATAGGTATTCTTCTCATGGAATTTATTTTGATTCATGAATACTTGGCTAGGTCGTTCCCAAGTAACAACGCATTTCATGCAATTTTGAATTACTTATCATCTGGATTTACCTTTTGCTATCTGACCTGTATTACCAATAAGAATTCATTAAGGTTATTCTGGAAACTTTTTCCTCTTCCAGTTTGGTTGTCCTGACTCTTGGCTACACGGAGAGAAAAAAAAAGTTCCAACTGCTTTCTTTTAAGTCGTCATGTTGATCTTATAAAATCAAGTAGTTATAACCAGGGAGCCAGGCTGTTTTGACTTGGGTCTTTAATTGCAACTATTGGTGTTCTCAGGTGATACCGACCAATCTTTCCCCTGCTCAATTGATACTACTTGAGACAGCCAGGCCAAAACTGCCTGCGTCGGTCAAGTAGTTTCAACTGGAGTCTCCGGTTGTTGCAACTTAATTTTTCTCTCCGTGTATGCCACAAGTCATTGAAGATCTAGAGCGGCCGACCCTTATTGTACAGAAAAGTAAACTTAGTTTTTAATTTATTTATTTTCAAGCATTTTTTGACACTTTTGCTCTTTACATCTTTAATGTAATATAACAAAAAAACTGTCCCATTATTAAATTTTTATCATAAAGATTTTTTGTTGAGGTCAAAACTGCAAAGTTTCAAGAAATTTCACCAAAAACTTTTTTCAATGTCTTCTGTGAGGGGGGGGGGGGGTTGAAAAATTTTATGCATTAATTGTGCGACAATTAAGATCAATTAAGGTGCACTTTCAAAATTAATTACTAATTAATTAGTCTAATTTAATTTAATACTTGCAGAATTGAACTTGCACATCATAATAAGTATTTTGCTTTCAACCAAAATTAACTAATTTCGTACCTTATTTTGGGTTTTCGTTGCTGTTGTGTACCCCAAAAAACGACTAATCTTATATTTGAATTATGTCACGATTCATACACAGTATTATCTAAATGTGAATGTTGTAATCATATGAGCAATAATTACTTGTTTATTATGTTTAGCATTAATCCCAGTTGACTGGCAACTTATTTTAATTGTTGTGGGACTTGTCGTTTGTGTGATACTGATTGGCACAATAATCGTTCTCATATTACATTGCCGAGATCGTATTAAGCAGCCCAGGCCAAGATTAGCTCAATCTCAAGATAATGACATACGTAAGTATTTCTTACAATTAATATTTGTCTTTATGTATAAATGTAGTTTATTTAATGTTTTATTTAAATTATATTTTCTTCTGTTTAAAAATATTGTATAAATTAAAATCAATGGTTATAATCTTCATTTTAAGTAATTTTATTATTAATACAATTTTTATTTGAAACAATTTTTATTTTATAAAATTTTTATTTTTATCAACTTTTTATTTAAAAAATTCTAATTTTACACAACATCAATTTAGCAGAATTCTCATTAAACAGAATTTTAAGTGATTCAAAATTTATCCGTTATTTGCACGAATTCTTATTTGATAGAATTCTTAAAACGCCGAATATTTATTTGTCGAAATTGCAAATAGCCGCCAAACAATCGACAAAAATATTTCGGCTCGAATTTAAAACTTAACCAATCACAAATTATTTATCAAGAAAATTGTGATTGATTAATTTTTACTTCTGTTAAATTAAAATTCGGTTAAATTAGAATTTTTTTGAACAAAAAGTTGGTAAAGATAAATTCTTCACAATAAAAATTCGGTAACTTGAAATTTTTTTAAAAATTCGTTTAAAAAAAAATTCTATCAAATCCCAATTTGAAAAATGAAAATTTGTCTCAAAAATAATTATGTCTGTAATAAAATTTTTTAAAATGAAAATGCTGACAATTAATTTTTTAGGAAATTAATGCTCTCCAAACGAATTTTAAGATTAAAATGCAATATTTTAGTAAAACTGAAATTAATTGTTGCATTATTAATTAAAAATTTGTTTAATCTTTAATGCAATGAACTTTAGTTTTATAAAACTCCTTATATTTTAATCATAAAATTTATTTAAATTTTAAAATGAACTAAAATTTGAAATGAAGTTTTTATTAATGAAAAACAAAAAGATAATTATAACATTTTACTCTACAAATTAATAAACAAATCAGTAAACCAAATAGTTACTAAAATTCAAATTATTAAAATTTTTTAAATAAACAATAATAAATAACTGAAAGAATTATAAACAAACAAAATTAAATAAACAAAAGTAATTTTCAAAATTATAAATAAACAAAAACAAACAAAATGCCAAATTTACAAAATTCACACAATATTACAAAAATATAAAGAATTGGGTTCAGCATTTCTCAGGTCAATGTCAAGAAAAATAAATCAATAAAATAGTGGATCAAAAAAATTAGATTTAATGAAAATTTCATATAAGAAAAGTTTATATTTTATTATGGAGGTCATAATAATAAAGGGTCACAAAAATAGGTAACAAAGACATAAAAAGGAAGAATCTAGAATAGATCACTATAAAAATTTAAGGGAATGGTAACAACAATAAATCAGGAACAAAATAAACCGATTTCATAATTTTAATCACAAAAAATAAGAAAGTAAGCAAATAATAAATTCTTAAGAATTCGACACGTGTTCGAGTAAATGCAAAAAAATTAAATATAAAGATAATTAATAAAACCAGAAATTAATATCTTTTTAGAAAAAATATAGAAATTATTAAAAGAAACGCATATTTATTCATAGATATCTTAACAAATAATGAAGCTAAAGAAATGTTTTGAAAATCAATGAAAACCTTGTTAAATTCCTCGTGAAATGGTATCAAGTATAAATATTTTTAATAAATAGTGATTAAATTTGCTTTTGAAAAGGAGTGAACAATTTTTCGATTTTTATAAATTTTCTTTATCTAACTTCAACTCTTTATACGCTGTAAGTATCGTTTAGAAAAAACAAGAAATTCACCTATAATTAAGCTTTCTAAGGTATCCTGTCTTTAAAAGCAAAACAAGAAACCTGAAAAGTATTTAGTCATTCCCAAAGATTTGATTAAATTTGTAAAGCCCTACTGGTTCGAGTTCCGCGACGAAACCGTGGATTTCAGACGCAAAGCATAAATTATGACTCTATAAATGTAGTCATAACTTGGGGAAGACTAAATAGTTTTTCATGCTTCGTGGTTTGTTTTTAAAGAGGAAATTTCAAGTTTCAGTTAACTATTCTGTCCGGTATTATATGAATTTTTACATACAAAATAGGATGAAAATAATCTTCAAATGGCCTGAGTTAATTAAATATTTCTACATTATTTTTTTCCGGAATTTTTATCACATAATCTATTCATGGTAGAAATATTTTTTTAATATGAAAGTTGTAGGAAAAGTAATAAATGTCAACATATTTTTCATGGTGAGTTCTAACCAACTTTTCCAAAAGTTTTGAAAAAAAAACCAAAATCTTTCATAAAACCCTTTTCGAGAAAATCGATTTTGTAGGTTAAAGAATTTACTCGTTGCACATTCGTTGAAAATTTGTAGTTTGTTGAAATAATAGAGAAACTGAATTTAATGGGGCGGTACGAATTCAACACAAATAAACTCTACCCAAAAAAATACTGTACCGCTAACTGTACACGAGTAAATTCTCAACAAAATTAAATAAAAATATATTCTTCACAATTAAATACTACATCGAAAAACCCTACACAATAAACTATTTACTAGAAAATTATCTTCATAAACTCTACACAAATAAACTCAACACATTAAGATTTAGAATTAGAAAAATTAAAAATATTTTTTTATAATTCTACACAAATAAATATTACATTAGTAAATTCTACACAGCTATAAAAAATAATAAATTAAATTCGACACAAAAGGAAAGATTATTTTCATGTGTTGAATTTAATTGTGCCGAATTTAATTTATTATTTTTTATAGCTGTGTAGAATTTACTAATGTAATATTTATTTGTGTAGAATTATAAAAAAATATTTTAATTTTTCTAATTCTAAATCTTAATGTGTTGAGTTTATTTGTGTAGAGTTTATGAAGATAATTTTCTAGTAAATAGTTTATTGTGTAGGGTTTTTCGATGTAGTATTTCATTGTGTAGAATATATTTTTATTTTATTTTATTGAGAATTTACTCGTGTACTGTTAGCGGTGGAGTATTTTCTTGTGTAGAGTTTTCTCGTTTTGAATTTAATTATTTTTATTTAATGTGTTAAATTTTGAATGTGTACAGTTTATTTGTGTAGGATTAAAATATTTTTATTTGATGTGTAGAATTTATAAATGTTGAGATTAATTGTGTAGAATTTTATAAATAATCGGAAATAAAGAAAATATTATTTTCATGTGTAAAATTTAATTGTGTCGAATGTAATTTTTTATTTTTTATAGCTGTGTAAAATTTACTAATGTAGTATTTATTTGTGTAGAATTATAAAAATTTTTTTTTTAATTTTTATAATTCTAAATCTTAATGTGTAGAGTTTATGAAGATAATTTTCTAGTGGGGCGGTTCAAATACTACACAATTAAATTCTACATCGTTAAAACCCTACACGTCAAACTCTACACAGTTAAATTGCACACCGTTAAACCTTATACAATTTATTTTTTAAATTCTACACACTTAATGTGTACAATGTTAAACTCTACACAAATTTATTTTGTAGTGAAAAATTAATTTCTTTAAATTCAACACGGTTAAATACCACAACGTTAAACTCTACATATATTTCTTTTGTAATAAAAAATTAATTTTCTTAAATTTAACACAGTTAAATTCCACATTGTTAAATTCTACACATATTTATTTTGTAATGAAAAATTAATTGCATAAAATTCTACACAGTTAAATTGTTCACCGTTAAACTCTCAATAAATTTATTTTGTATTATAAAATAAAATTTGTTTAACTCTACACAGTTAAGTTGCATATTGTTAAACTCTACAAAAACTAATATTATAACATAAAATTAATTTTAATAAATTCTACACCTTTAAATTGCACACCGCCAAACTCTTCACATAATGATTTTATAATAGAAAATAAAAATGATTAAATTCTACACAGTTAAATTGCTCACTGTTAAATACTAAACAATTTATTTTTTAAATTCTGCACAGTTAAATTCCACATCGTTAAATTCTACACAGATTTATTTTCTAATTAAAAATTAATTGCATAAAATTCTACACATTTAAATTGTTCACCGTTAAACTGTCCACAAATTTATTTTATAATAGAAAATAAAATTTGTTGAACTCTTCACAGTTAAATTAAACACACTTAAACTCTACACACACTAATCTTATAATATAAAATTAATTTTATTAAATTCTACAGAATTAAATTACACACCGTTAAACTCTTCACAAAATTTAATTTAAAAAAAATAAAAATTTATTAAACTGTACCCCGTTAAATTGCACATTGCTAAACTCTAAACGATTTAGTTTTTAAATTCTACACAATTAAATGCTACAATGTAAAATTCTACACAAATATATTTCGCAATTAAAAATTAATTTCGTTAAATTCTACATAGTTAATTTCCACACTGTTAAACCATACACAAATTATTTTTTAATTGTACACAATTAAATTGTACAATGTTAAACTCTACGCAAATTTATTTTATAACAAAAAATAAGTTTTGTTTAATTCTGCACAGTTAAATTGCACACCGTTAAACCATATACAATGTATTTTTTAAATTCTATACATTTCAATCGTACAATGTTAAACTCTGCACCAATTTATTCTTTAGTGAAAAATTAATTTTGTTAAATTCTACTCTGTTTAACTCTATACTGTTAAATTCTACACAAATTTATTTTGTAAATGAAAAATTAATTTTGTTGAATTCTACACAGATAAATTCCACACCTTTAAACTCTTCACAAAATTTAATTTTAAAAAAATATAAAATTTATTGAACTCTACACAGCTAAATTGCACATTGTTAAACTCTAAACAATTTAGTTTTTAAATTCTACATAATTAAATGCTACAATGTAAAATTCTACACAAATTTATTTCGCAATTAAAAATTAATTTTGTTAAATTCTACATAGTTAATATCCACGCAACGTTAAACATCAGACAAATTATTTCTTAAATTGTACACAATTAAATTGTACAATGTTAAACTCTACGCAAATTTATTTTTAAAAAAAAAATATGGCGGACGACTTTTTTGAAAATAGATCCAATTTTCTTGAAAATTGTTACTCGGGGGTTTTTGGGGTCGCTGATTACGAATCTGATATCAGATTTTCAATATTTAAAATGGCGGATCCAATATGGCGGATGATTATTTAAAAATTTGGTTGCATTTTCTTGCAACCTGATTATTGGGAGGTTTTCGGGGTTGCTGATTACGAATCTAATGTTAGTTTTTCAAAATTCGAAATGGCGGATCCAATATGGCGGACGACTTTTTTGAAAATTGATCCAAGTTGCCTGAAAATTGTTACTTGTGGATTTTCCGGGTCGGTAATTACAAATCCGATGTCAGATTTTTCGAATCTTCAAAATTCAAAATGACGGATGTTTATTTAAAAATATGGAAAAAACACAAATCTCAACAAGCGGACTACATCTTTTAGCATTCTAGAAAGATATTTTTTCTACTTTCATTTATCTACATTCATTTATTAGATCCGCCATTTTAAATTTTGAAAAACTGACATCGGATTTGTAATTACCGACCCGGAAAATCCACAAGTAACAATTTTCAGGCAACTTGGATCAATTTTCAAAAAAGTCGTCCGCCATATTGGATCCGCCATTTCGAATTTTGAAAAACTAACATTAGATTCGTAATCAGCAACCCCGAAAACCTCCCAATAATCAGGTTGCAAGAAAATGCAACCAAATTTTTAAATAATCATCCGCCATATTGGATCCGCCATTTTAAATATTGAAAATCTGATATCAGATTCGTAATCAGCGACCCCAAAAACCCACGAGTAACAATTTTCAAGAAAATTGGATCTATATTCAAAAAAGTCGTCCGCCATATTTTTTTTTTAAAAATAAATTTGCGTAGAGTTGAACATTGTACAATTTAATTGTGTACAATTTAAGAAATAATTTGTCTGATGTTTAACGTTGCGTGGATATTAACTATGTAGAATTTAACAAAATTAATTTTTAATTGCGAAATAAATTTGTGTAGAATTTTACATTGTAGCATTTAATTATGTAGAATTTAAAAACTAAATTGTTTAGAGTTTAACAATGTGCAATTTAGCTGTGTAGAGTTCAATAAATTTTATATTTTTTTAAAATTAAATTTTGTGAAGAGTTTAAAGGTGTGGAATTTATCTGTGTAGAATTCAACAAAATTAATTTTTCATTTACAAAATAAATTTGTGTAGAATTTAACAGTATAGAGTTAAACAGAGTAGAATTTAACAAAATTAATTTTTCACTAAAGAATAAATTGGTGCAGAGTTTAACATTGTACGATTGAAATGTATAGAATTTAAAAAATACATTGTATATGGTTTAACGGTGTGCAATTTAACTGTGCAGAATTAAACAAAACTTATTTTTTGTTATAAAATAAATTTGCGTAGAGTTTAACATTGTACAATTTAATTGTGTACAATTAAAAAATAATTTGTGTATGGTTTAACAGTGTGGAAATTAACTATGTAGAATTTAACGAAATTAATTTTTAATTGCGAAATATATTTGTGTAGAATTTTACATTGTAGCATTTAATTGTGTAGAATTTAAAAACTAAATCGTTTAGAGTTTAGCAATGTGCAATTTAACGGGGTACAGTTTAATAAATTTTTATTTTTTTTAAATTAAATTTTGTGAAGAGTTTAACGGTGTGTAATTTAATTCTGTAGAATTTAATAAAATTAATTTTATATTATAAGATTAGTGTGTGTAGAGTTTAAGTGTGTTTAATTTAACTGTGAAGAGTTCAACAAATTTTATTTTCTATTATAAAATAAATTTGTGGACAGTTTAACGGTGAACAATTTAAATGTGTAGAATTTTATGCAATTAATTTTTAATTAGAAAATAAATCTGTGTAGAATTTAACGATGTGGAATTTAACTGTGCAGAATTTAAAAAATAAATTGTTTAGTATTTAACAGTGAGCAATTTAACTGTGTAGAATTTAATCATTTTTATTTTCTATTATAAAATCATTATGTGAAGAGTTTGGCGGTGTGCAATTTAAAGGTGTAGAATTTATTAAAATTAATTTTATGTTATAATATTAGTTTTTGTAGAGTTTAACAATATGCAACTTAACTGTGTAGAGTTAAACAAATTTTATTTTATAATACAAAATAAATTTATTGAGAGTTTAACGGTGAACAATTTAACTGTGTAGAATTTTATGCAATTAATTTTTCATTACAAAATAAATATGTGTAGAATTTAACAATGTGGAATTTAACTGTGTTAAATTTAAGAAAATTAATTTTTTATTACAAAAGAAATATATGTAGAGTTTAACGTTGTGGTATTTAACCGTGTTGAATTTAAAGAAATTAATTTTTCACTACAAAATAAATTTGTGTAGAGTTTAACATTGTACACATTAAGTGTGTAGAATTTAAAAAATAAATTGTATAAGGTTTAACGGTGTGCAATTTAACTGTGTAGAGTTTGACGTGTAGGGTTTTAACGATGTAGAATTTAATTGTGTAGTATTTGAACCGCCCCTTTTCTAGTAAATAGTTTATTGTGTAGGGTTTTTCGATGTAGTATTTAATTGTGAAGAATATATTTTTATTTAATTTTGTTAAGAATTGACTCGTGTACAGTTAGGGGTGCAGTATTTTTTTGTTTAGAGTTTATTGGTGTTGAATTCGTACCGCCCCGAATTTAATAAATGAACTATTATTAATAAATGGTTGATTTTTGCATTTTTTTTGTTAAATTAAGTTGCAATTATTAAATTATCAATATTTAAAGTGAACAATGTTTGTCATTGAGTTTCACAGTGTCAGACTTTTCATTATTTTTAACAGTGAAAAAGTCTTTAAATTGATAAAAAACTGTAAGAAATTATTCGAACACTTTACGAACCATATATGCAAGGTAAAAAAATTAAAAAATTTTAAAAAATGGGGGTAATGACCCCAATAAACTTTCTGCGTGTCTTGAACTGAATTTTTTCGGTGTTTTCTAAATTTTTTTTATCTTGCGCATATAAGTCTTAAAGTTTATAATCTAAGCTTTAATTTAAGCCTATGTAGAAGTCTATCACATCAGGTTAAGGAGAAAAAAATACTGAAAACCTTCAAAAACACGGCTTTAGGAGTGTTTACCCCCACTTTACTCAACATCTTGACGTGATACGGAATTTTGGAACCCCGGAACGTGTTCAACACACAAAAAAACATTGGAAACCACTTAGTCCGGAAGGCAGTGACAGATTTAGGTCGGTCATTTCCTCCTGGCCGATAATTTGTGAAATAATTGTTGCAGTTGTGTCATGAAGCTACGTATTTGTCAGCTGCGCTACCAGCGGTGGGTTGGGGAGCTACACCTCCTCCCCAAATACGTAAAAAAAAGTATTTTCAGTCATTTTCTCCCGACTGATACATTGTTAGATGATAGTTCACATCATAATGTAAACAAATAAAAACGCCAACTGGCTGTACAGTGGTGGATTATACTTCAACCAGTCACCCGAACATGTAAAAAAATATTTTTTCAGTGATTTCGTCTCACTTGAAATTTATCCAGTTAATAGTGCTTTTAGAACCATTTTTTTGCGTTTTAGAATCAGTTTTTAGAACCAAGAATTCTACACTCGCGTTGAATTACATTAGTAATCGCAGTGTGGATTCGACCAAAAATCAACGCAAGTGATCTTGTATTGACCAATAGGCTATCCTGTAATTTGCTGCCCGCTTTAATGTTGAAGCGATAATTTAAGTTTTAACCAGTTGGATGAGTTTTATTATGTATTATTTTATTTAAAAATTTTACTGTTTCTTGTTGTAAAATTGAAGTGTAAAATCTGAAGGAATAAATATGTTAATTTAAAGCTACTACCTTACTTAATATTCTTTTAATTGCAAGATAAACCGTAGGAGAGGGATAGTCGATCCCATATTATTTAAACCGATTATTGTTCTCAACTTTGACTTTCGGGCTATTTGTGCTTCGAAAAGGGAAATTTAATTAAATAATTTTCTAAACATAACAAATAGATGATCATAATTCTAAAACGCACTAAAACACTGGCACATTGAATAGTGCACGTGAGGATTCCGGCATGTACAGCATAATGCAATTAAATAAATTTATCACACAAAAATGCAGGTAAATAACAAATTTTAATTGTACTGAATTCAAGGCAAAAAATTCCAACACTCGGCGAAATTTGAAGATTTAAAATCGACCTTTCAAAGACATCGGATTTTAAAAAGTCAATAATAGAACAATAGATTCATATTCCTTCAATGAATTTACCCCATTCGTATCACATTAGCACATATTTAGAATCAGTTAATCGCGTTCCATTAGAGTGTCTTATCTAATTTCTTTCTTCCATTTTCGATCCTTATCTGTTATCTCGCTCGCTTTTCTTTCTTCAATATGACTCATGTCGATATAGTCATAGTATTTACATAAATTAACTGCGATTTTCCCCCTACCAAGATCTTCTAGCCAGCACCAGATCTGGGTCTAGCTTGACTTTCCAGACCAGCATCGCTAGATACAGCGTAGAAAATACAAAATAAAATTTTTTAGTTATCTAGACATTCAATCTAGCACCAGATCTGGGCCTGACTAGACTTTTCAGACCACCGACGCTAATCAGGGTCTGACTAGTGGCTGAGTAGCACCAGAACTGCGCTAAGCCAGACTCATCAGACTAGCGATGCTAGACGCTTTCTAGCTTGCACCAGGCTTGAGTCTAGACGTTCCAGAAGATGTTTCTACACGGGATGCGATAGTCTATCCTGGACTGACTATCGTTTCTTTTACCCCTCGTTCACCCTGTCGATATTTTGAGCTATTAATGTTAATAAGTTCGTTTTTCATTGTCTTCAGGACTCGAACACTGATTCCAGTCTATGGAATTAAAATTACGAAAGGCACTAACGCGTGAGTCACGCGAAATGAAAAGTGGAAAATTGTAACAAATAACGTATGTGAATAAGTGATAAGTCTAATACCTAGCGCCCGACGCGCACTGTTCATTGTGGCAGCTGACGATTTTTCCACCCACATACAGCCAACTGATGTTTTTATTTGTTTACATTATGATGTGAACTATCATCTGACAAAGTATCAGTAGGGAGGAAATGATTGAAAATAATTTTTTTACGTTTTTTGGGGGATTGTAGCTCCCCAATCCACTGCTGGTAGCGCAGCTGACGGTCATGTAGCTTCATGACACAACTGCAACAATTATTTCACAAATTATCGGCCGGGAGAAAATGACCGACCTAAATCTGACGCTGGCTCCCTGACAACTCTGATAACTCAAAAAAAGTCTTGTATTCAGCGATCCCCAAAACCCCCAAGTAATAAGTAATGAAAAGTCCTAAAATGACAAAGATCTTTGTTATTCCCAAATATGGAGTTAATTCTCTCCATTTGTCCCTCCCTTTACTTTAAAGCCTTATATCTTTGGCTCAAATTGATGAAATTCAGTCAATTTTTTTAATCGATATGAAATCTTCTGAGAAATATGAAAAATTTAGTTTTCTTGATATAAAATTATTTAAGACAAAATTTTTTAATTAAACAATGACATGTTTTTAAAGAAAAGCCTCAATTTTTAAAAAACACATGGGCGATTTGTACTAAGTGTGTACTTTAACGGTTATTACTAGAGGTAGATAATTATAGAATATAATATTATATAATTAAATTATAAAATATAATTAATATAATGTTAAATAATATATTATATTGTTTGTCAGAAGAAACTGATTCGAGTGCTGAACGATATCGAGAAAGTGATAGAAGTAGTAATCTATCAGATGTTAAAGCGGATATAAGAGCTGGATCAAGTGTTAGTAATGCAGAAAGTGTCATAGCTCTCGATAGTGAAGGAGAAGGAAGTACAAGAGGTATCAATGCTCTCGCTTTAGCTGGACCAGTTGCAACTCCAATCGCAAATTATCGCTACAGTGCAGATTACACTGAACCAACTTTTCCACCTAAGAATAATGTAAGTATATTTTATTATTTCTATTGGAAAGAGTATCAAGCCTTTTTTTCTTAAACATAACTTCGGATTTTAAACTGGAAATGATTGTTTTTTTGTGAATATTTTCGTTTGAAGTGCAGTTTGTGTTATAGAGTAAATTTATTTATTTTTGCCAATTTTTTTTGTGACAATTTTTTGCTTGTACGTCAACAAAACGATTTGAAATGTAAAAACAAAAAATTGTCTTTAGAAACGGAAGATGAAATGAATGATCGTCATTAATATTTTATCTAACAGAATCTCCACACTGGGATGACAATTATATCAGTTCGAATTAATTCCATATCGATTTCCAAAATTATATCCTGTGTAACTAATCTTTGACGCAAAAATAAAGCCAATTGACACTTTGGAACAGTAGAGATAGTCATACTTGAACTAATAAATATTAATAAGTAATCTGCTTATCTTTGATACTAGGAAGAAACTAACAGTGTTAAAAGCACCCTTATTATCAATAACCAAACTGCTTCCGGACTTATTCGTAATTAGTCCGAAACAGTCCGATCTATGGTCAACTTTTTGTCACCTGGAATTGGTCTGGTTAAGTTCAAAGTTTGTCTGGTTTTTACTGGCAACATTGGCCGGAATAGTTTAGGACTTAACAGAAGTAATTTCGTATTCACTAGTTGTGTATAGTCAAATTAATTTCGGATTAGACTGGATTAATTATTCCTATTAACTATAATTGTTACTCACCGGGATAAATTCGGGATTTATTTAACATGCTTGTCTATGTTTCCTTAACTTCGCTCATCACTTAATTAATTCTAGTACCAGAATTGATGTGATGATTGTCGACGATTATGACCTCTTCTGGATCAATGACTACAGCCGCGAGCTTCATTCCTCGCCGGTTGGGTCCTGGGACTGTCACCTATTTGCTTATTAAGTATTTTTTCCAAAGCTTCCTCAACAAGAAGCTGCAGCTTCAGGGACTCTGTTGTCCTTACTTCTTTATTCTACGGAGGTGAATCCTCCTTCTTATTCTTTTGACCCTTCGCCATCTCTGGGCTACGAGGGCTCCTTTCCCTTTTCTTGGCTTCGTGGACTGCGTGTCTCGATTGTCTCCGAGTATATTTCCGAATGTATCATGCTAACAGTACTTATGCTGCTTATGTTAACACTGAGAAGGCTCGTTATACTTTCAGTCCTTCTTAAACCTTTCACGATAATCTAAGCATCCAAGCCATGGTCACAACAATAGAAATTTATTTTAAACCGTTTTAAAATAAACTGCTATTGTTGCATTTTTTTCTTTTTACAAAGTATTCCTTTCAGGTTAAGAACATTATAATTTCTTAATACGTAAACTTAATTCTTTTTAGGGTTCCGTACTCGGTTCGGAACCCTATTAATATCAGTTTTTTTAAATCGTGGACCCCCCTCCTAGCGGTCACACGAATTTATCTGGAGGGCTGAAATTGATATATTTTAACGTATTTTTACGTGTTGTAACGAACTTCGCGAGACTTTAAATGAGCAGCTGCGGGCAATTAATCCGTGACGAGTCCATCCAGATGAGGAATAAAAATCGATTGATTACATTGAACAAACAAAACATTTAATAAAATGAAATGCGAGTATACAACAATTGACAAAGATGCGACGCAGCGCATCGATTACGCGCGGAAAATCGTGACGGAAGGTGCTTCTACGGTAAGAAGTCTCGCTTCTCTCTAATGAGAGGACCGACCGCGATCGTCATCGTGACCCATGACATCCTTCGTATATGTCACGATGACACCCGAATATATGATTCGGTTAACGACCGATCACTGTCGTAGGCTTGAGGCTTACGGCTGGCGCGAGAAATTAGGAAGTAGGGAAACAGCCGGGAACGGCATATTTATCCGAGGCCGTGGCGTGGCGTTCCTGCAAATCAAATGTTGAACGTCCGCCCTCATACCTTTCGTGTGAGCCAGAAAATTGAGAATGCGTCCTAAAACCGATCGATTCAACAGTGATGTTCCAAATGATAATGGTAAAGGATGATGTCATATGTTCTATTTGCAACTGTTATTGCCTGAGGAGGTTTGCTTAAGATTTTTTCAGGATCAATCTCACCGCTGCTAACAATAACAACCCTGTGTAGTATGTGTCAATATGCATCCTAAAAATTCCGAGTGTGTTTAATTATGACGTCCCGACTGACAATGATAAAGGATGAAGTAGTTCCGAGTTTTTCGGAAGTGACTACTTTCGGTTGGTCATAACATGTATGTGGCACATGTAGTCGTATTTATAAACGGTAATCTGCCGCTGGTATGGTCTCCGCTTTCCCGGATTCCGGACAGAGGTACTTATACCTAAGTCTAATAGTACCACGGAACGCGTCTGGTGTCCGGGAGATCCTTGGGTTTTCACCAGGCATTGGGCTTGGATTCGTGGTGGCAGCAGTTACAGCCTTCATCGCTTGAGGCTAGAGACGATTGTTCGAAGTGAGTTCGTCTTTCGTACTCAGTGTGTGACCTGCATTAACTTAACTCGGATGGCAAACCTGCAGAGTTTCCAGGAATTGGAAAGGTCCCGCCTCTTACCAAGAGGAGCAATCGTAACTTAGGCCGGTCGCAGTGCTAATTGGAAGGTGACCAGAACATCTAAAATATCGGTGATGGCCAGGCACTAAGCATAAGAATAAAGACTTATGCTTAAGCCGTAATTTTTAAGCCTTAAGTTTTAAGCATAAAACTTAAGACTTAATACTTAAGCATAAGACTTAAGGCTTAAGAATAAGACTTAAGCATAAGTCTTAATTCTTAAGCTTGATTCTTATGCTTAAGCATAAGACTTACGGCCACGAAACCCTAAGATGTAGGGTTCTCATACTGATTATTAGGTCTTAATTCAGCTGAAAGACTTTCTGTCTTTCCCTCGACAATAAATCCATTGGCGGTAAGATCACAAGCGCCAGAACATAGCCTTAAAGTTTAACGTGCGAGATTTTCCTATACAGGTATACCTACACGGACCCAGTGGTAATGCTTGCCATCAATGGTCCAACCCAGTGATCCGGATGAAGATTCACGGGCCCCGGTTCCTTTTGGTACCGTTTATACTCTAGCTGGTTAAAGTCTTAGACGAATTATTTCACGAATTATCGGCCAGGAGGAAATTGGTCCCTCAAATCTGTCGCTGGCTCCAAGACTATATAGGCTAACGCTATTCTATGAGCAGAGAGAAGTCCATCAGAAATGTCGCGGTTCTTTATGACCGAAACCCATACAAGGGCATTCCGGATAGTTTACATACAAATTCCGGATTATTCTAAACTCATTTCGAATTAAGTTTTTTGATAGAACTAAATTCAGAATGTTTTCGACTAGTTGTGGATTGATTTTAATTCCGGACTGATTTCGAATTGGTCTTTTAATCCGGACTGATCACTGACTAATAGTGATCATTTTCGGTTTGGACAAATCCCAGTCTGAAATTTCTATACAAAATTTTTTCCTCCGCAAAACGTATTATATTTGTTTTTTCAATGGATAGAAGAAAAACTATCTGTTCAATATCAATAACTTTTATTTACAGGATGGAAGCAATAACAATGGTTATGTTCCATATGTTGATTACACGCGAGATTATTTGCCGCCTGCTTCTCAAGGCATTGGTTCCTCACGAGAATCTCTTAGTCGTATTCCTGTGAGTGGAATTTTAGGATCCAAAAAAATTGGATTCAGTTCTACTAATTTGGAAACGACTTCACCACAGGCGACAATAATTGATCCTCGTTATTCTGCAGCCTACGGTAATCCCTATCTAAGGTCAGTATTTATAGTTATTATGTTTATAGTTTATAAAAGACATGAAATACTTTTTTTAGATATTTTAATTTATTTAAACCTTGCCATAAATTACAATGAGAGATTTATTTTTTACGGAGTCTTACCTCACGCGATGGTAAATAGAAAAAACTAAGAAAATTATTTTTAATCAAACGAAGATATTTTCTAATGAAAGTTTTCAAGATAGTAGTTATGGGTGATTCTCTCAAAAAGAACAAATTATTTGTGCACAATTTTGGACGAGGTTTTTGTTAAAAAATAATAACATTAATTTCAATTAATAAACATTCTCCCAGCCATACGATAAAATTCAACAAATTTTTATGGGATCACTAAAGAAAATTTCAAAAAAATGGCAAACAACTGAATTATTGAATGAAAACTAGTGTTAAAACTCCATTCCGTAACATCAGTTTTTATTCAATATTTCAGTTATTTTACCTTTTTTTAAAATTTTCTTTAGTGGTCCGATTGAAAATTGTTAAATCCTAACGTATGGCTGACAGAATTTTAAATAATTTCAATTAATTTTTATATTTTTTAACAAAATATCTTAAAAGCGTAATTTGTCCTTTTTGAGAGAATCACCCTTATATTTTTCGTAAATTTTTAAATTAATTTAAATGATATACTATAAAAGTATCCTTATGTCAATTACAGTTGGAACGAATATTTTACGTAGTTTCGTATATTAAATAGAAAATACAAAGCATAGAATTAAAGTCATAGAAACCACAAATTGTTTGAAATTTTCTATCCCATAAATCATTTAAATAAAATATCGAAAAAGAAAAATATTATATTATAAAAAAAACATCGAATTAATCAGAAGTTATTTAAATATAAATAATTTGATTCAATCTAATACATTTTTAAATATAACTATTTTTAATTATGTGATACCTTTTATGAACAGGACTCCAGTTGCAGAACAATTTAGGCATGCTCCTCATGCAGCCATACCTGGAGTTACGCCAGCTCCTCCGCCATATACGTCAGCAATGAGGATGAATTGTTTAAATACATTAAACGGGGCTGGTCCACAGGTCAGTTATAATTGTTTATTTAAAAATTAAAAGATTAAATACTGGATTTCTAATGCAGTTTTAAGTCTATTTTTAATCTTGATATTTTGTTACTGACTGAAAAATTTATATATTAAAAAATCGTTTAGAGAATTCTTCAGACTATCAATGTGAACTTCTCTATTGAATTACGCAGTGAATTAAATATTTTTATATATTTGGGTGTTTTTGCCGATTGGATTTCAGCTATTCTTTCGGAACTGACTGGAAAGAAAATTCAGCAATACGAACTATTCTGAATATTATTTTTTTTGGAACAGTTTCATATAGACTCTTTACATTAAACAATTTTAAAGTTTCCTGCTAACAATGAAGACTTATCCTTCACGCTGAATTGACTTTGTAAAATTTCTTTAATGAACAATTCTATATCCCAGATAGTGTTTCAAAAATTTTTTTAATTTAGCTTTAGGATGCCTGGCTTATTATTTTACTGATTCTTACAGTTGAAATTGTTTCTCGAGGAAAGACATCAGTTTAATCGATAGACTATTCTTGAGAATTATCGATTTCTCTGGTTGAATGATAAAGAGCAACATTCCCTTATCTAAAAGCGATTACTAACTTATCCTTAACTTTTAATTCAAAAGATGTTGTCATTTTAAAAAATAATACGAAAAATTAATTTTTTTTAAAAATGTTATCTAAATTTTAGCCGGTTCAGTAAGAAATTTTTTCGCTGCTGCAAGATTTGAAAAGCGTTTAGTAGGATATATTTTTAATATTAATTACTTACCCTGGCGCGGATATAACAAACTACGAATGTAAGACGAATTAGTCTCTCATTTGCAGTGAGTGTAAATAATGTGGAAAATGAATGGAAATTGCTGAAAACTACTGTTGAATTGAATAAGTGAAGTGTAAGACTTATTATTTTTAATAGTGAAAAGTATTTAAATTGAATAAAAACTGAAAAATTATTTTACAAATATTTAAAGAATGTAATTTTAATATTACCGATTAATATTGGTCCGTATTTTACATATAAAACATAAATTTAATATTAAATTATCATTTTCTTTTGAAATAGAAGGTGACATTATCGATAAAACGATTGTCCGCATTTTACACGCTAGATGGTAGTCTAATTGTTTTCCTTGTTGCCTAATTTGAAAATAAAGAATAAAATAATACTATTTATTTAGTATTTCAATTAAATAATTGTTATCAATATCGTTTTTAAATATTATAGGTCTTTATTTTCAAATTAATATTTGAAAACAAACAAGGAAAACAATTAGACTGCCATCTAGCGTGTAAAACGCGCGGCAATCGTTTTCTCGACAATGTCACTTTTCTATTTCAAAACAAAATGATAATTTAATATTAAATTTATGTTTTACACATTAAATACGGACCAATACAAATTGATAACATTAAAATTATATTCTTTAAATATTTGTAAAATAATTTTTTCATAGTCTTTATTCAATTTAAACACTTTTTCATTTTTATAAATAATAAAAGGTCTGACACTGTTATAAACTCACTGACAAACAGCAGAGTAATTTTCATCAATTTTCCACATTATTTCCACTCCTTACGTAAATCTCACATTCGTCGTTTGCGATCCCCAGAGTTAATTAATAGAAACTTTCCTCTATTTCCTCATAAGAAATACTTGTATAAAAAAAGTGTCATTTTTTTTAGTTTTAACGAAAAAGACTCAGAAGTTTATGAGGTTTCGAAAAATGTTTCAATTTGAAGGAATTGTTGGATATTATTTTTATTTTTTGAAAATAAAAATATTTTGTTTTAGGCTCCTCTTGCTGCACATTATATCACAGGTGGATCGAATGGAGGCATCACAACTGTGAAACGTTCTTCAGCAGTAACCACTCTAGCAACTCACGTATGAGACAGGAGAATTGATTTCACTTAGAATCAATAATCAACCATTCCGTTCTACGTCAAGATAATTAATTCGCTTATTTTCAAAATTTGCGAAATGTCTTTACAAAATCACTTATTATAAATAATAATAAGTGTAGCACAATGTGTATCTTCATATCATAAAATATTTCAATCAGTCGTCTCACTTCACATATTTTCTTAAAAAAAAGTGATCTTAAAGATCGTGAATACTGTTACTTGTAAAAAGGTTAAGAATCTAGTCGTTCGTGAAACAAATTTATTTTCTCCAATGCATTCACTGTGAATGTTGATGAGAAATTCTATCCTCCAAATTTCTTGAAGTGAATTTTTCACTCTTCTTCATGTAGAAAATGAGTGAATAAAAAATAAATCACTTTTTACTTCAATTGATGTGAAAATGAATGAAATCTCACACTTTTAATGTATCTCTCATTGGAATAGTTCCACTTTACTGAAAGAATAAAAATTCACTTCACGAAAATGAGAAAAATATAGCAAATTTTCTGTTTTTGAAATTTTTATACAACTAACCAAAATTATAAAAAAAAAAAAAAAATTTTTTGTAAAGTAATGGTACCACTAACTTTGCGCTTATTGCTACCCAAAGAGAAATTTTCTTACATTTTTTAAACTCATTTCATAAAGCATAACTAATTCGTCCTTGACTGTTAATATAAGAAAGACAATTTTATCTTAAACTTAAAAAAAAATAAAATAAACTTCCGTGTTTTTCTAAGTTTGCAGAAAAACAGAAGGTACTTATAGCTCAAATTAAAAATGATCTCTTAATTTTAATTTACTTCTGGTTTGTAAAGTGCAATATTTGTTTTGTTTTTTTTTTTTATAAGAAAAAAACCGCCATTTACCTTATTAGACTTTGGAAGAATTTTTTTTTTTATTGTTATGGACTTTTTTCTATGCGGAAAAACAGGATTTTATTACGTTGCAATTTTTTTCTTACTATTTTTGTTGTGATTCAAATATTTCAAGCGTTTTATAATTATAATTTCTATTTTACTTTGATTAAATTATTATAAAAGCTTTAATAATTAAGTTACAATTAATTTTTTAAAACATTTTTAAAACATAACTAACACATTTGATTACATTCTTTGTATGAAGTTTATTCCTTAGGATACGAATTTCTGTTGAAAACATTTTTTTAAAAAAGATTAAAAATGAATGTCACATTGTAGTGAAATTACAACAAAATTTTGGATAAAATTTAAATACTTAAAAGTATTTTTTTTATAAACATTACTGAAGTTTTAGGAAAACTCAATAAAAATTGTCAAACTTAAAAATGTTCAATTTCGATTAAATTTCTATAATAAAATTAAATGAAATAAATAACTAAAGTTATTAAAGTTTTTAGAAATGTTTTTTACATTGATTCGTAACCTATGGAAATTGAAGTATTATATTAAAACTTGTTTAATTTGTTAAAGTTCAATTTTACATCTTTTTACAAAGATAGAAAGTATTCTGTTCTTTTTAATTTTATTCTTAATTTTATTTTAAAAATTTTTTAAATGTTTGTATCAAACGTTTAAGAAATGTGTTAAATGGTATTTAATTAAAATTGAAAATTTGTATATAAAAAGTTGTATTAATTTAAAAAATTCAATTTGTTTCGTTTTTTTTTAGAAAAGTTCGTTGATTAAAATCAAATATCGTTAAATTTGCGCAATAATGACATTTTATGGATTTTTTTTGTTTATATTCATTCTATGTTGATTTTGATTCGAACGTGCAATAAATGTAATCTTTTGAGGTTTGTGGATTCACTATTTTGAATTTTTTTTTTATTAGTATTAGGACAACAACATTCTTTTTAATTGAGTCTTGTCCAAATCAGAGATCACAAAAAGCAAACTTCTTTAGACATCTGTAGAATACTAAAGATAATCTTTATAGTAAGAGTGGTGAAAAGAAGCCCATGAAATAAAATGTCAAATTTGACCTATATTATGACGCGAATATTAAAAATTCGAAGTATTTTAAAAACTGTATGTTTTCGACATAAAAGTAAAGTATATTTTATTACATTTTAGTTATTTCTTTTAAAGATACTAAAAAAACAGTATTGACAATCTTCTGCTTATCTAATAACGTTGTATAAAAAAAATTAAAGTTTAAGTCAATAAACGGTTGATAATTAAAATTATAAATAATTACTACGTTTACACGGCATAATTAAGCTTAATTATGCCATGAAAATTCAGTAAATAAAAGCTATGGGCTTCTTCAACTATATATAGATAGACGTTGTACAAGACCATTCTGTTAGTTAGCAACTTCGCGATTCTAAATTGTACATATATTTTATAAAATATACATTTTCATCCATGCACATAAATATTATTAAAAGAGCATTATTAGACTGTTTTCAAATATAAAATCTAATATTTGTACTCAATCAACGTGTTGGTATAGTATTTAAGAGAGTAGCCAATGTTTCTGCCTTACATTGAAATTCTCACAATTATTTTTCAATAATTTTCATTTTAAAAATAAGGTTTTGAAACCTTTTTTATTTTACTTTTTTTTTGCATAAATGTAATTTAAAAAAAAACTGATTATAGTTTCTACTTTTTACCGTGTTTTAGAAAAATAAAAATTCTTTTGTAAGAATTTTTATTATATTTTTTCGTTCATAACAAATAAATGGAAATGATGCAATCACTGCAAAACATACTCGCATTAAAATTGAAATAACTCCTGTAAAAATGAAAGTAGAGACTTTTTATATAAAATGCAGATCTTCTTTATTTCAATTATTTAACAAATTTTTAACTAAAATTTTTCTCTAAATTAATTATTTCTTAATAATTTTAATGAAATTCTTCACAAATTCAATTACTTTAAATTATTTTTCTATTAAAAATTTTATGAAATTCAACAATTCTTTACAATTAAAAAAAAATCAAATAAAATTACCAAAAAATTCAATTTAAAACCTTTTAAAATTTAATTATTTTTAAAATTTTTCATCTAAAACTTTTTGAAATTTAATATTTCAATTATAACTCTTCCGAAATTTAATTATTTTCAACGATTTTTATAATATTCTTCGAAAAATCAATTATCTGAAAGGATATTTCACTTAAAAAATTTTTAATTTCAATTTTTTTCTTAAATTTTTAACAAATTCTTCATCAACAGAAATTACTAAAAAATTTCAATTCAAAAGCACTTGAATTCAATTATTTTCAAAATTTTCAATTTAAAATCTTCTAAGATTTAATTATTTCTAAAAATGTCAACTGTAGCTCTTCCAAAATATAATGATTTTAAATTTATTTAAATATGATTTAAATTGACTTTTATAATATTCTTCAAACATTCAATTATTTGAAAGCATTTTTCAATTAAAAAATTTGAAATTCAAATTTTTGTTTGTAATTTCTAATAAATTCTTCATCACCAAAAATTTCAATTAAAAATTACTTGAAGTTCAATTAATTTCAAAAATCTGAATTGTAAAATTCAATTACTTTTAAAAAATGTTATCTAAAATTATTTGATAAATTATTTTCAATTTTGTAAAATTTTATTATTGTCTAAAATTTAAAAAAATTATTTGAAATTTAATTATTTTTAAAAGTTCAATTATTTTTAATAGTTTTAATATTTCTTTAAAAATTCAATTATTTAAAAATGTTTTATATAAAAACTCTAAAATTGAATAGTTGTCAGAATTTTTTTTTAGAAATGTGTTCTACTTAACTAAAATTTAAAAAATTTACGTCCTTGATTTTGAAATATTCGAAATAAATTTTCTTGATAATATTCCTGTAGAATTATTCTTATTAAGAAATTAATAAAATGGATTTAATATCTAATAACATTAATTATTTAAAGATGTATCGATACATTTTTTATGCTAAAATCACAATTTGTTGTAAATTAGGGTAAACTAAAAATAATTTTTACAACCTCCAACATCATTAAGACATATTTTTTAGAGATGATTTTTTTCGAAATTTAATATTCCAACGCATTAAAGAAAAAGTCTCTACGTTTATTTTTGTAGGATTTATCTTTTCATACATTTTTTTTCTTTATAAAATAAAAAATATTATTTCACATTAAATTTCAGTGTAAAGCACAAAAGTCGGTTAATTCCTTAAGTCAATAATTATATAGACAAATGTATAATATGATGAATAATAGGAGAAGTAAATTTTACTTTTTTTCGATGTGATGTATATCAGTAGTGAAACAAGTTTAATTAAACAGATATTCAGTATTCTCTTTATTAGAAAGCTGATTAGAATACATTTGAAAAGAATATTATAGACATATTTCAAATTTAATTATTTCAAAAAAATTATTCCTAAGAATAAAGTAATAAATGTAAATAATTGGATCAATTGAATTTATTGTTACAATTAAAAATTTGTGTAAATGTTTTACTATAATTTTAGAAAGTGCACCAATGGGAATTGCTTACGTTTTATGTTGTATATTGATAAATTTGTCTCTTCTCCAATGTTCTAATGTTACATTACAATATGTAAATATTAATCTAAATTTTCTGATTTTGCAAATAATTTCATTATTATTATGTTCTCTAAAAATACCCTATTCATATATATATATATATAAATATATATAGCAAAGAAAAAATTTGAAATATGTTTCCACTTGGCCTGAACTATTTGTGTGATAAGAGGATGTTTTCCATTTAATAGAAATGCAACGTGTGAATTGTAATATACATTGTTAATAATTAAGCATAAATCAGTTGTCAATATGATATTAGAGCCTATAGACTTATGGCACTAATTCAATAATTTTTATTATTGTATAAGCAGTTCGTTCTTCGATGCGCGAATCTCACTTGAAATATTGTAAATACTTTTAAAGAGCGTGTAGTTGAATAAATTATGATCTTATGTATTTTTTTTACCGTGCGTTCAAACAAATATCGAGTATTTGTCTCTCGTCACAGCTCAGGCATAAACGCTACCTATAGTTAAATAAATAACAGTGACAAATACTGTTAAAAAAAATACTCAAAAAAAAATAAATAAGTGATTTTTTGTACACATACTTCGAAAATTAGATTCTGTGAAGTAATTATGCAGAATTTATGACAATGCCTAACTAATGATGTAGCCTGATTATCACACTGTTATGAGTAGTAATTATTTAACTATTTTTCTTTTTTACTTTCATAATTGATATTTCAATATTATACTAAGATATGTAATTCAAAAAATACTCAAATCATAGCTTTTGAAACTTACATTTTAAGTAGGAATTGATATTTATTCAAATTTTTGTTTATGAGTTTTTAATTATTTAAACTTTCATGTTTAATGGGTTTAAGTAATTTCTATTTCAAATTGTTTTGATTTTAAATAAAAAATTTTTTTGTTGTAAAATCTTTTAAACAATTTTTTTAACAATTTTAATCTTAATCTTTAAACCTTTTTAGAGTATATGATAAAATATAACTATCCTTTTTAATAGTGTTTTAATAATCATGCAACGATCATTAATTAGTTACCTGAATGCGTATTTTAATAATCTATGTCTTATATGACAAGATTAATTTCGCTCAAACATAACAAAACTGCATGGTTACAAAAGTAACATTGATTGTATTATTAAGCCCAAACATCACGCACCATGTACTCAAGTAGTGTAAAATTTTTCAAATTTTAGTTATTCGGTATCGTTTAAAAAAAATAATTAATATCAAATTTTTGAAAAGCGAAATGAATTTTTTTTCGCATAATATATACTAATTTTAAATTTTGTGCCAAATTTATAATTGGCTAAAAAAATAAATAACAAAGAAAGTCAGTTTTTAAAAAAAACTTCTGCTTCATGGCAGTTATAAATATATTTCACTTTTACACTCATAAGCTATAATTATAGAAATTGCATATATTGTATAAATAACCAACCCATTTATAAGCTTTAATATTTTTAATATATAAGATGTTATATACAGATAAATATTTTTCTTATCCAATTTCAAAAAAAAATGGGTTTAAAGGAAAGGAAAAATAATAGAAAATTTCTATATCTCTAAATCCAAAAAGAAGCAAATTTCTACTAATGAAATAGTACAGATTCCTTTAATATAATGTTGTTTGCTAATTTCCAAAAAGTAATTTGTCAAAGTACTTTTTCATAAATCTAGAAATTTATATTTAGAGATGTAATTATAGAAAAATTACAATTAGCATAAAATGTTCAAAAAAAAAGTATATTCTCTTTTTCTGTTCTTTTTTTTTTTGTTAAGAATCTACTCAATATTTTTATTTTATAAGAAGACAGTTTTAAAATAATTATTCTTTTATTATTGCATCTTCTGTTTTGTGTAATATAATTTGAAAAAAAACATTCTATGTTTATTGATATATAAAAACAGTCTGCATATGTAAATATATAATTTATACGTTAAATAGAATACGCAACTTTTTTTTGGCTGTTTTTCAACTATTTCACAAGCATGATAAAATAATTCAATAATCTAAGAATGTTTTAATATTGAACATCCGCTATTAAAAAAAAAAAATTTGTAATAAAATAAATTTTATAATTTTATTAATTACATTTTGTCTTTTAATTTACTTCTTGTTTTTATTACCATAATTTTGTTTCGATAATAAATATTTTAATTTATTTTTTATTATATTATTTTAAGAGAATAATACAATATTTTTTTTCAAATACTTTGTCAATGCATTAACATCGTTCTATTTAAAAAAATTTATTTAAATAATTGATAATTATTGTTTAATTTTCAATAATTGTCCCAAATAAATTTTCATATAAATTGTTGTCAAATTTGTTATAAAATAAATTAAAGAAACATAATGGTTATGTATGATATCGAATTTTATCTTGTAGTAATAATTTTTAAAACTATAGAATTAAAAAATTCAGAAAGCATAGGCTGAATTAATAAAATATAATAAATATTGTTTTTGTAAGCTAAATTCAGTGTGTACATATTCCAAAGCAAAAGATATAAACATAGCTCATAAAATCTCAGTATACATATTTTTACAAACCGTTATCAAATTATATTTTGACAATCTTTACCAAGGCTTTAATTAATCAAGCTTTTTGAAAAAATTAAAAACGTCCGTTTTGAGGGTTCTTCATTGAAAAAAATTTTTTAATGCAAAAGTTATAATTTAGTCATTTACCATTGATAAGTAAACTAAAAATTCTTAAAACAAACTAAAAATTAACCAACTATACTGGAAACTAAACTTTCATTTCAGTTATTAATGACTACATTAAATTTTTTAAAGCCTTGTAAAAAATTAAAAAAAAAAATAAAAAAAATTAAACAAATTAGCAAATATCTTCAGTAAATAAGAAATAAAACAATTTTTTAAAATTTATAAGTTGATATATTAATAATATTGTTATTTGTAAAAGACGGATTAAAAAATCAATTCATACGTTTTGAAAATTATGTAGAAGAGATCCCGACGCTATATGGTTTGTCAAAACACATTAATGCCATAAAAATATATAATTAATAATTTAGCCTGGATTTATAAAGTTTAATTGGGTTTAATTTACGCAACTGAAAAATTGTAAGAAATATTTAATGTTAGGAAGAAAATAAGTATATATATATATTAGGGTAAAAGAGTCTATAAAAGATAATAAAATACAAAAAATATTGTTTCCTTCGTTAGATTTACCTTTATTAAAACTTTTATGATAATTTTCAAAATTTATTTCACTTTAAAAGTTTTTACATTATATTTTTTATTTCTTAAAAATATTGCGTTACGATTAAAAATGTTATAACTTAAAAAAAAATAATGAAAAATGTTCTCAAAAAAATTGATTTTCTCCGAATTTTGTTCAAACTTTGATGAAATGTCAAAAAAATTTTAGAACTCTTTTAAAACGCGACCTTCAAGTTAAAATTTTTACCTGTAGTAACTGAATTAAAAATTCTGTTAATAATTGATAATTAATTTAATTATTTAAATTTAATTTAAATTTTTATCAAAGTTATTTGATAGATGAAGCAAAATTTTCACAAGATTGAAGAAAATATAAAATAAATTATTGATAATTTTTTGTCAAGAATAGTAACCAGATAATGTTCTTATAATAAAGGAAGTTACGGATTTTTTTTACTATTTTTCTCCTTTTTCAAATTTAAAAAAAAATTTGTCATCTAATTTTATTTTGAATTTGACAACAATTAATTATATGTACAAGTTTAAAGTTAAAAAAATACATAAATATTTATTATTTTAAAATGAAGGAAACATGAAAAACAATACCAAAGAAAAAACGTTTCTTTTACTGAATCTGATAATAACAAGCTTTTTTCTCTTTTGATCTAATATAACTGTTATAAAACGCACATATATGAGAGATTTTATGTCAGGTAACTTAATACAAAAATTTTTTTTTTTTTGCAAAATTTGCAAAATATTTATTTTAATAGTAGATATGCCTACAAATACTAAATATTATTGAGAGATTTACAAAACATAAAATTTGGAGTAATTGTGTTACATGATTTCAAAACAAAGCAAAAATGACATATATGGAAAATTATTTTTCAATCGCCCCAGTAAAAAATTAAAAATTCTTGTATCGACTTGATATTTTGGTAAATTGCTATCCTGGAGGAAAGTAAAAAATTCCTTTAAAAAAAAAATCATTTACATATTAAAAAAAAAATTATTTTCATTCCAAAGCTGCGGTTTTTTTCCACTTTCCAATGAATGTGGTATAACAATGGGTTTGCAAAAAAATGTAAAAAAATCCAATTTTTGAAACCCTGATTTTTAATAATTATATAAATAGTTGAAAAAAACTCTTATTTGAAAATTTAAATTCATAAAGTTTTGTCATAGTTATACGGATTTGAAAATGACAGGGTTATGCCTAAAAAATCAAAATTTTTACCCCTAAAAACTTTTTACAAATTATTTTTTCATGTATTTTTTACTTTCATATGGGACAATTTACCTAAGCATCAAGTCGATCCAAGAACATTTGGCATTTGAAGTTTAAATTAAATATTATGCAAATTTGAGAAAATTTTTATTTTCAAACAAGTAATTTGACATACAATCCCTTAAATTTAGATTTAAGATATATCATTTGAGTCATATTCATTATTGTAATAAATAATTTTTAATAATAACAGTAATAATAATGATAATAGCAACAACTCCCCCTTATATTTTATTTAAAATTTAAATATTAAATTAAACTTAAGACTTAATTGTACACTGAAAAAAATTTATTTGATTCAAATAATAATCGGTTACTTGAATATTATCAAATAAATATTTACTTAAACCGTATAATTTTTATTTGAATTAAATAAATTGTATTTGAACCAATAATTTCTGTATTTGAAACAAATGCCATTTATTTAAAATAATAATTATTTAATAAAAATAATTATTTATTTGATAGTAGTCAAGTAACCGTTTATTTGAATAAATTTTTTTTTCAGTTTATGAAATAAACAGTTTAGTGCCAAAAATTTCTATAATTTTTAATATATTGCTTATCCCTTTAAAATATTACAAAATTGATTAAAAACTAAAAGAAACATAAATAATTAAAGGAAAAATTAAAACAAAATATGTTTCTTCTGTTTTACAATTGCTGCGATTATTTTATATTTTTATAATTTTGAAAAAATATATAATATTCAGTACACAATAAATATAATGAAAATAAAAATAATCCGTTAAATCATGAAGCACTGAAGCGTTAAGTTTTATATAAATTCTGCCTTTCTTTGAATAATTTATTGGTTTATGGTAAACTTATTAATAATAACTTTATATTGTATTAATATATTTTAATGTTTCTACTGTGACATGTGAAACAAAATAATTTGTATTAATGATTATGAAAAAATATTTTCATTTCACATTATGTAGAATGATAAAAAGGTCCCGAGTTAAGTTTTGATTCTCTTATTAGTTTCGGAAACAGAAATATCTGCCTTTATGAAATACAGAAACAGAAAATCAGAAATAAATTTAAGTATTTATAGATTTAATTTAATTTTTATATAATTTTAAAACATTTGGCTTCATTTATAAATTTAAATTTATAAATTACAAATTTATAAACTTAAATTATTTTTCGAAAATAAATTTAGTTTTGAGTGTATTGATTTTACTGAATACAGTTTTCTTTAAAAATTAATTAAAAATTTAAATAAAATGAATCCACATCTTTCTGTCTGTGGGAAATTTTTCAAAATTAATCTCCACTACAAAATGCAATTTTAAAAAAAATTTTCTGTGATTATCTTTAGATACTCTTTAAATATTTCTTATGGAGAACATGAAAGATATTTGGAAAATATAATCAAAAGAGTAACAAAAATTGTATTAATTCTATTTTACATATATAGAGAATCGAAACTTTTGTATATCGGGGTTGCATAATATTTCAAATCAATTATTTAAACAAAAATTTTATGTTGCCAAAAACGAACAATATGTATGTAAAAATAACAAAGTAAATTAAAAGCGTACAATGTGACTTTGAAATTTATATTAGAAATTAGATTTACTGGGAAGCTGTCAATTCCAAAAAAAAAACTTAATACTTACAATTTTTATTGCTACCAATCGTTTTAAAACAATTTATACTTATAGATACAATTCAAATTGATTAAAAAGCAAAAAAAAAGAATATTGCGTCTAAAAATATCTTATTAATTTTAAACTTACGTAAAAAACAATATTTTTATTATATTAAAACTTTTGAGGAATGGTACACGTTAACATTACCTCAAAACTGAGAAATTGTTTTTTAACAATTAAACACAAATAAAATTGTGATTAAAATTAATTGAAACCAATTTTAGAAGACCTTGTTATGCATTTTGCAGAAAAACGATGTTGATTCAAAATCTTTTTTTAAATAATTATTTTTTTAAACATTTTAAAAAAATGTTAAAAAATTGTTAA
Source organism: Leptopilina boulardi (assembly GCF_019393585.1). Taxonomy (NCBI): domain Eukaryota; kingdom Metazoa; phylum Arthropoda; class Insecta; order Hymenoptera; family Figitidae; genus Leptopilina; species Leptopilina boulardi. The sequence goes on along the minus strand of NW_026137948.1, from coordinate 2,536,592 downwards.
AATATTATAAACAATTGAAATTTTATTGAGTAAATAATATTTTTACAACTTACTTTTAACAATATTAAAATAGCGATTGTATGAGCAAGTTTCACTGAATAAAATAAGCCCTTATTTATTAAAATTAGAGTACGGCCCAGTTATCTAAGTAGGGTCGTCATAGTAACGTATAAGAGTGACAGAAATAAAGAATGTTCTTATTTCGCTCACTCTTATATGTTACCATGACGACCCTATTTAGATAGCTGAGCTGAGAGAAAAAACATTAAAATGTTTAAAAAATAATTATTAAAAAAAGATTTTGAATCAACATTGTTTTTCTGCAATTAACAAGGTTATTCTAAAATTAGTTGCAATTAATTTTAATCGCAATTTTGTTTGCGTTAAATTGTTAAAAAACAATTTCTCAGTTTTGAGGTTATGTTAACGTGTACAATTCCTCCTTAATTGCTTCAGTTTTTTAGTGTCTTAAAAATAGTAAATCGAAAAGAAAGTTTCATAAATTAGTTTAAATCAAAATTTATTTGCAACTGTACAGACAAAATGTTTAAAACTTTGATAATTTTTTTTTTATTTTTATGTATTTATATTTATATAATGGATATTAATAAACGAAACAGGGTAGCCTATATCAATTATTAAATCGATTTGAAGGCTTCTCAAAATTGTTGCCTCTCGAACTCCAGGAGTAGTATTATTGTAAATCAGTGAAATGAGAGTTCTAAACTGGTAATATTACTTCTGTAACTCTTAATATATATATTAAAGTAAAACAACTTTAAAAAATATTACGGAGAATATTAAGAAGCTACGTTTGACTAAAATATATTGTAATTATCATGTATTTTATCTAATATAGTCCATAAATAGTAAATTTTAAATTATAAACCTTTGAAATGTATAATCTCTATCTTGCTCAAATTCCATATTAGTTGATAAATGAAATAAAATTAAAAGTTTTATTAAGGAAAAAAAGCATACGAGCCTCAAAATAATAATTATGTATGCATTTATTCTATATTATCTGAATTATTAATCCTTCTGTAATATTCTCAGTAATATTGTGTAATTCTGAATTTTTCAAATTTTTTAAAATCTCATTTTTCATGAAAAAAAGAGTAATTTTATTACACAACAATGAAAATTAAAAAAAAAAAGAATAAAATAATACCAATAATAATATTAATAATAATAATATAGAAATATTATGTTTTAATTAACGAAAATATTTAACATATTTCCGTAAGACTCACATGTTTATAAAAAATAAGAGAATGTATGTAGAATAATTATGTTAGAATTACATTTCTACTAATGAAAGGTATCTTTATAAAAATAGACTTGTAAAATAATTTATGTATATAACTGAAATTATTGCTCATCTTATCTCATAAGCTTAGTTAGTTTTGTAATTATAAATAACTACTGTATGGATATCTTTCTACGCAAATGTAATGTTAAAACTCTTTCACCTCTTGCCTACGGCAAATCATGCTACTCTTTCTGCTGTCATCAGAACCCAAACAGGGTCAGGTTTTACAAGACTGTTTGTTTCTGTAAAGTTGGAAAATCTTTTAGTGGAAAAGAAAATGTTCTAATAAAAATGTTTTAAAATAACAATTAAATGTGACATTTTTATTCATATGAATTTCCAAGTATGCAGATAAAAAAAAATGTATATTGTACCCGACATGGTCTCATTTTTCTCAATTATTTTTTCCAAGAATTAAAAACATTTTTAAAACGTCGAAAATTAAAATTAAAAAAGACAAATCTTGTTTCCAATTGTGCTTAACTTGGTCTTATTTGTGCTCTTTTGTGTACAAATTCATTTTTTGAGAAACTCAAAATTTTTTTCCATAACTGAAATGATTTTCTAAAAAAAATTTACATTCTAAAAAATATGTTTTTGCAAATTTTTTAAAAAATTACGAATTTAAAAAAAAACAAAGTTGTGCTGAATTGTGCCCAACTATAGTAGAATTAAAAAGTCCTAAAAGTTTTTTCCTAAAGTTTCTATATCATTTAAATTTGTGATCATCTATATCATTCTTTTGGAAAAAATAATATTTTTTCAAAAATTTTCTGGAAAAAATTTTTTTTAAAATTTTTTATGTCACAATTGAGCAAAAAACAAAGCTGGGTATAATATGCGTTGTTTTTTTTAATTTTAATTTTATGAACGTAACAATTTTTCAAAAATTGGTTTCTTCTTAAAATCCTGATTTAAAAAAAAATTTTCTGCATTATTTGTTTTTTAATGAATATTTGAATATATGATAAATTTAATAATAAATACAAAAAAATATTTAGGTATATTTAAAAAAAAACATTTTAGAATTGAAAAAATAAATTTTTTAACAATTCATGCTTTTCAAAATTATTGATTTCTAAGAAGTCAATAATTTTGTAATATTATACCATAAAATGTTTGAATTGCTAGAATTTATTTTAGATAATATTAGAACTGATATAAAATTTTGAACTAAAATTATCCGAGGCGCATGAATTTCCCATAAAAATCATTAATTAGAATTTTTATTTTAAAGTATTTTATCAGAAATAAGTATTTTTTAAACGAATTTTGATTTTTCGAATTAGCACTTGACAGATTTTCGTTTTATACGAATTTTTATATAACAAAATTTTTAGCTACCGAATTATTTCATAGCAGAATTTTTATTTTCTGTGAATTTTCATTACATGACTTTTTATTTAACAGAATTCTCATTCAATCGAATTTTATGTAATTCGAATTTTCATTTGTCCGAAATTATAAATGTCCAAACGAACAATTTCTAATTGGGCAATTTTAAAAATTTCACCGAAATTTTTCTGTCGATTGTTTGTTCGGCCATTTGTAATTTCGGACAAATGAAAATTCGTCGCTTTTTTATTTAAATCATGAACATTTTTTTTAAGTTAAAAAATTTTACTTTTTTTTGAAAAAAATTCCGTTTTTCTGAACTTAGAATATTTTTTACTTTTTGTAATATTGCCGTGCAATGTTGATACAATATTATGACCATATGTTGTGCTATTTGTGTAATATAACCTTGACAAATTAAAAGATTTGTAAAAAAGCTACATTTCTGTATAGAAAAATTAAAAAAAAAACGTAATAAATATCGCAGAATTTAGTTAAAAAAGTTGCAGTAAAAGGGACAGCGTATTCGTATTGTAGGTATAGTGTTAGTACCTGCTTTTGGGTTTCCTCAGGTCTTTTATTTGTCAGAATCGTCGAAGCTTCAGATACTCGAAGCTAGTAGTAGCATTTCTCCTAATTCACTGGACTCGAACCTTTCTAGCAAGAACTCGTTATTCTCTAATTAAATGGAAAATTAAATTACATGGGTCAGTCCATTATGTTTCACTCAGAGCTGTTGAGGCCAATTTTCTAAAAATTTTGACACTCTCTCAAAAATTATTTTGAAATCTCCTTAAAATACATTTTTGGCAGTTATTTTATAAATTTTTCTATAATTTCATTAATTTTTTAATTAATTCTTAATAAATAATTATTAATATACATTAATATCAAAATTAATAATAATAATTTATAAAATAAAAATGAAAAAAATAAAAAAATATTGAAATAATTTAGAAAATATTTATTTTTTTATTTGGTAATTATTCACAAGAGTCCAATTCATTCGTGTTAATATTTAATTATTTAATAATAATAAAAAATAATTAGATTATTATATGAGTATTTTTAAGTATTAAAGTATTTTTTAAGCGAATTTTGCCATCTGTCAAAATAAATTTTTTCCATAAAATTTATCCGTTAAAATTTAAAACAAACAAAAATATATAAAAAAAATATTTTTTAAATGCAAAAAAAATAATATTGAATAATTTTCAGGACATTTAAAATTATTTCCTTCACAGTTGATAATTTTCTAAAAATAGACCGTAACCACTCTTCTATGTTCGAAGTAAAAACCGAGGATAGCGCATTTGTTATAAGGGGGAAAGTCGATAGATCTTTCGAATTCTCATATATATTTTTTCAACACAAACGAATCACCCTCCCTCTTCTCGCTTGTCCCATTTTGACGAGAATTTTATTTTCTTCGTTTTCCTCAGTTTGTCATTCACAATTCTTTCCTGAAAATACAGAAATGCACACCCAGAGAAAAAAAAATATTTATCCTAGTGCTTAAAGAAATATTTATTTGATTCAAATAAATTTTATACATATATGTGACAATCAAAAATTTTATTTAAAACAAATAAACAGTTTTTTTAACTTTGAGAAAAATATATTTTTAATTCAAATAAATTATATTTGGATTAAAAACAATTTATCTGGAAATAAGATATAAATTTCAATTCTTAAGGCAGTATTTTCCAATATTAAGACAATATTGTACTAATGTTGCTTTGTTTAAGTTAATGTAGTTAATACAAAGAAAATATTATGGTCAATATTTTCTCAATATTCAGGCTTTGCACTCCTTAAGTAGTTAGTAAATAAAAAGTGGGAAAAAATATATTTTTGCATTTATAAGAACAATTAAAATTCAAAACATTCCGTTTTTTATAAAATAATTTTACATTATATTAATAAATTTTAAATAAATAATAAATAAATCATTTTCTAGCAAAATATTTGATAGATATTGAGCTAAAATTTTGTGGAGAACTCAAAAATAGTATAAAGAATCGCTGTTATGTGCCAGAGTATTAATGTTTTATCAAAAAATGTATTTTTAAGAAATTCCATAATTGGGGAAATGCAATTTTTTAAAAATAAATTATTTGACAAAATATTAATAAACTTCGGTACATAACAACGAATAATTAACTGACAAATAAATAAATTTTAAGAATATCTAAAATAAAAAATTAATAACATGAAAATTTTAGAAAATTAAAGGGAATTACAATGTTGAAAAGAAAATTTGAAAGAAAAATCAAGAATTTTAGAAATTTCCAAAAAGAAAAGAATTAATGAGGAAAATTGTAAATTTCTAATTAGTTTGTAATAAATTTACTTGCAAATATAAATTTTAACAATGTCCAAAAAGGGGAATATGATAGACAAAATGGTTTAAAAAAGATTTTCTTTAAAAATGAAAATGAATTTAAGAAAACAAAAAGTCGAAGACATTGAAATAAAAATAAAGAAATGCAAGAATTCAAAAAAAAAAAATTAGAAATTCTCAAAATAAAAAGAAATTTTGCGGGGCAAATCAAGAATTTTATAAATCCTCAAATTAAAGTAGAAATTTGCAAAAAAATTGATAATTTTTGAACAATTTGTAAAAGCATAAATATAGTCATAAATTTGATGAATTAAAAAGATGTGAGAGTTTGAGGAAAAAATCGAATTAAAAACTTAAAATTTTAAATAAAGAAAAGATAATTTATGGAAATATAAACTCTTTGAAAAGAAGAAAATAAAAAAATCGATAAATTTATGAATTCTAAAAAAATGAGAGTATATGGTTAAAAGATCGAGAATGCAGTTTCGTTCATAAAAAAAATTTAGTTTTCAAAAAAGTTTTTTATTAATTTACTATAGAAATTCCAGAAAATTATTTTTTTTTAGATGCTTCCGTAGTATTAAGTTATTTTTTATTTCATATTTAAAATATTGTACAAAAATCGAACAAATTTCATATATAACATTATTTATTATCTTTTAGTGTGACATAAAAAACGCAATTCAAAAGTACTCTGCTTCTAATAACGTTAAATTTAAAAAAAATAACTCCCATAATTTTTATCAAATAAAAAAATTCTTATTTTTCATAAACATTTTGAAAACAAATATTAAAAAATTCCTCTTTATATAAATACAGTAAGTTGTTTTTTTAATTTAAATAAAAATCAATGATAATTTAAATGTTCAATCTTTTAATTTATTAAAATCAATAATAAATTAAAATATTAAATTAAAGAAATGTAATATTATAAATAAATTTGAAAAATTTCTAACATTTCTAAAAAAAAAGTATCTTTTAGTAGTACAAAAAGAGTAGCTAAATAGTAGCAATAAAAATATAGCAATAATTATTTAAAAAAGTAGCAAATAGTGGCTTACAGTAAATAAGTGCAAAGTTTGCAATATTTCTTAAAGATTACAAGGCAATATTGCATTAAAGAGAATATAGTTAATATTACAGCAATACATATACATATTGCCTCAATATTACCCAGCAATATGGAAGTAATATTTTAGGCCGTGTCCACAATGAGCTCCTTATGTTAACATAACATAGTAGCATAACATAATGAATACAATACATTTCTTATTATTTTTATTATTATATATTAATTGTCAATTGCAAGTCTATAAATGAAAGAATTGTACATTAAAAATGTAGAACATTTTTAACATAATATTGATTATTTTTTTTTTTTGGAGAACTGAATAGGACAAGAAAATATCGTCCGCTATATATGTACAAAATGCGACAGGATAGGCTCAGGCACGCACAACGTCATTCTTTTTCTACATCAGTGAAAGGCGCGTATAGTTGTACTAGTAGTGGTATATAGATTACTATTTCTTCGTGTAAAGTTTGTTAGCAAGGTATAAACGTTTCAGCACAGGACTTACTCTAGATGTTAACATATTTTCTCAGCTCATAAAAAAAACTCAACTCAAAATGATCTTCGTACGATATACTCATTTTGAGTTGCAGAAGAAATTATACCATTTTATTTTATTCTGATTTTTAAACAAAAAAAGTTCAAAATTATTAATTTCACACAAAAATATAAATAACTCTAAATTTAAAAATTGTTTAAATTAAGGAATTTTTCATATTTTCAGAAATTTTTTTATGAGAAATAACTATTCTTTAAACACTGAAATTTTTTTTTTTTATCCAAATACTCAAACAACTGATTATTTTTATCAAATAAATTTTTTTTCAGTACAATTTACTTTAATCGGAGGTGTGAAATTTTTATCTTTTGAAATTTTCATTGTGTTAAATGTATAAATTTATTTTTCAACTTTATTAAGGTTTTAAAAGTACCGCATATTTAGAAAAAAATTATTAATTAAAAAATTTAATTCTTTTAAACAATAAAATTTCAGTGGTCCCTCCTCTTAATGTTTTCTCTGTAATATAAAATAATATTAGAAGGTCATGCAGTGCTACCAATATTTTCTTTTTTATTTTATTTATGCCACGCCTCCTCATGATATTTCTTCGGTATCATTAATTTTCGTAAGGAATAAAAATATTTACCATATTATTATTATTCACTTATTACCTACATATAATTAAATTATAGTTTTCCTAATTAAGTTTAATTTTTCGTTTTCGTTTAAACAGTTTTGTTTAATTGTTTATAATATTTTTACAATATAACTTTAATAAAATCAAGTCAAACGTTTTTTTTTAATTTAATAAATAAATAAACTTAACTAATAAAAATAAAAATTATTTTTAAATCCTACTACATTTCGAAACAAAAAAATTTTTTTTTCAAATTGATGTGGAGAAAATTTTTTTTATTTTATTTAAAACTTTTAGAAATTTTAATTTTTACTAACTTTCACAACTAACATTAGTTTAAATATGTTTTAATTAAAAATAATAAACTATTAATAAAATCTTTACTGATTTTTTTACTTAAGCAATTAAAAAATAAAAAAAAATTATTATAATTTTTACAGGCCTAGAAGCATTTAAAATTACGTACTTTACATACAGAAAAAGTAAAAATTAATGACTAATTTACGTACAAAAATTTGTAGCTTTTATTTTTATATTAATTGTTGATTGCAAATCTATAAACGAAAAAATTATACTTAAAAATTTTAAAAGAGTGCAAATTATAAAGCATTATCAAATATAAAAGAAAAAATTAAGCTTAGATAATTTTTCAAAACTTATTTTTTGTATTTTCTGCATACGGAAAATGCGTTATTTCGTGCACTCTAAGCAGGTGCAAAATATGTTCAAAGCTTGAGAATTTGTCTGATTCAACATTTTCTTTCTTCTTTTTTTTCTAATTATTTGATTAAACCATTTGGGTACGTTCACAAATTATGTCACGCGCTGAGGAGTGTAGGAGGGGGGTCCTCAACAAACGGGACACAATGTGTTTTTTCTATATAAAATACCGTGACAAGGAGGGAGACCAAAATCTTAAAAAATGCGTGACATCATTTGTTCCCTTTTCTATGAATTGACCTTTTAGGCAACTTTTTCAAAAAAGGACTTTGTAAATTTTTGATTATTATTATACCATTATTATATTTAGAATATTTCAGAATTTAACTATAAAGAACAGTTTTCTCATTTTTTGAAAAATGTTTCCAGAACATTGTGAAATTTATTTTTAAAAGTTTTTTGAGTCTGATTAATGGAAACTATTGCATATTCTACAGAATTTTAGTATTTTGAGTAAAAAATTTGAAAGATTTGAATTAATAAAAAGTTAAATAAATTGAATTTAATTCAAAAATTATTAAAAACTACTCTTTTACATATTAATTGCTTTAAAATTTTTGAATTATGGAGACAAAGGCTCTGCTCGCCCAGAAAAAAATTTCTTTGATAAATTTTTCTTTGATACAAAGAAAATTTATTTCATTCAAACAGATTATCTTTGATTCAAAAAAAAATTATCTTCGTTTTAAAGAAATTTTTTATTTAATTTAAATAAATGTTTCTTTGATCCTATATTAATAAAGAAATTTCTATTTATAGAAATTTTTTTATTTAATTTAAATAAATTGTTTTTTTGACCCTATATTAATGTTAGAATTTCTTTGATTTAATGCAAAATTTTCTTTGAAACTAAGAAGCTTTTTTTGTTTCTAAGAAAATTTTATTTTAAATGAAAGAAAACAAGTCAAAGAAATTGGTTTCTTTAAATCAAAGAAATATTTTTTCTGGCTGTATATTATATAAATATATAGTAAATAAATAAATAAATCGATTACTTATTTGACAATACAAAAACCGAAGTAAGTCTTGTACTACAAAAGTTGCATTTATTGATAAAAATCGAAGAATTAAAAAAAGGCTTTTAGTTATTTTGATATAACAAACAAAATAAATTTAACTCTTATAAATTACTTAGTTATTTTTAACTATTAAATATATTTATAACTAATTTCTTTATATATATATTTTTAATATTATTTATCTCTTTATACACGGTAATTATTATTTTTATAATTAAAAAATTTGTGTTTACGTACTTTTTTATGTTTCAAGTGTTAATTACGGACTCAAAAATTTTTTTTCCGTTTTTTGAAAATAAATTTTTTTTTTAAAGATCCAGAACATAATCAGAACATATTATTACAAAAAAGGTGATAATTATTCTCTGAATTCCTAAAAAAAATGTAATTAAAATTTTCTTTTGTGATTAACACGTCTGTAAACGTAAAAAAGTGAGTAAACACAAATTTTTTAATTAAGAAAAATTAGAATAATAATAATAATAACAATAACAGTAATAATAATAAGAATAATAATAAATTAAGAAAAATATTTTATAACGTGTACTTTTTAATACATTTCATAAGCTTTGTGCAATAATTTTTTATTCACATTATATATTGTTATTTTTATATTCTGATAAAGAAATAATTTTTGAAAAAAATCATAAAAATATTTTAAAGTGAAATAGAATAACTTGTAAAAAAAATTTAATGTGAAAGATATTTGTAAGTTTAAAATTTGATTCGAAATAAAATATAATTTTATAAGTATAACGGAAGCACAAAGAAATAGAGAAAAAAATAACATATAAAGAGCAAGGCAAAAAGGACAAAAAAGTTTCATTTTTCCTTGTGAACCTTGAATGTGTGCCCCTTCACGCCCCTGAACGTTACAGTGGTCTCTATAGAAATAACCTTTTGTTAATGATCGAACGAAGCTTGGAATCCTAGCCTAAACTTGTATATGGTTCGATTCAGTTTCGGGAGCCTGTATATCAGTTTGTAGACTTGGAATGACCCTCCAGCTTGTCAGAGAGATTTTTAAACGAAATGAACAAGCAGCGTGAGCAGTATAGAGTAGCGGAGAAAGAGAGAAGGAGAGGGGGGGAGGGAGAGAGAAGGAGAACAAGAGCAAGCGAGTTTGTGGATGGAAGGTCGGCAGGGGGAGGTGAAGGAAAGCAGGCAGGCAGGCAGGCAGGCAAGCAGGTATAGGTATATACACTATAGTGAGAGGGACGAGAGCCAGTGTTGGTTTATGTATAGGAGATTGTTAGAAAGACTCTGCTTTTGTGCCTCGTATATAATTCTACTTCTGCTCTATATGTATAATGCTTTTAACATCCGACGATAGAAGAACAAAGTCTGTGCTGGTCGGTGGCGGTCTCCATCGGCCGTACTGTAATATAATCCCCACTTTTCTGCGTCGTGTGTAAGAGAGACGAAGACAGAAGCAGTTTAGCTGTAGCATGCTGTATAGTGTGTTCGTTCTCGATGCGCGTTCAGTGTGATTCGAACGAGTAAAGTAAGAACGAGTTTGTTCGTAGTAATTTTATCGTTCAACTGTGCTCTACAAAAGGTTGATGTGCTCAATTCAGATCGAATTTGAAATCGAGAATCAAAATTGAAAGTGTCAAAAGTGGAAATTGTTAAGTGCGGTTGCAAGTGTGTTTGTAGATGACTCATTTTTACATAAATGAGGGAGGAAATATGGATTGGCCCACACCTACATGATACAAAGTGTCAGTGAGATTTTATCACTATTATAACACCACTACACTGTTCTCAGTGTAGTGTAGTGTATAATGGCTGTGAAATGGATGTTAGTGTTGAAATGCTACAGAGTAATTCTGAGTTTGTTTTGCTTTATAATAATGCTGAACAGTGCGCAGGGTTCGTGCCACTGGTCGTTGGATGGTAACGACACGCATTCGGCAATTTGTAGTCTACGTTCTCTTGACCCATCCAGTGTTGCAGGACTTTTTCCTTCACTCGACGGAGCACTCAAACTACAACTCAGCTGTAGTACCGGACATTATGTAGAAAGCACAATAACCGGGGAAAGTTGGAATCGTCTCAATGGCATTGACGAACTCATTATCAGTGGTTGTAAAATAATGGAAATTCCAAATTCTGCTTTTCAGCCATTGACTGATTTAAAAAGACTGAAAGTGCAGACATTAAATTACGAATGGAATGCAGATCGCACTCTTAAAGTGGCTTCCGATGCATTGGTAGGTTTGCGTGAATTGCTAACACTTGAATTTGTTAATAGTAATATTCAAGCGCTTCCAGCAAACGTCATTTGTGGACTTGGTAATTTACAATTTCTTAATCTAACGGGAAATCAGTTTCATGCAGTGGAAGATGTGGGGCTGGCTGAAACTCGGGCGAATAGGGCGGATTGTCGTGCTGATATTCGGATACTGGATCTTGCACGCAATCAAATACGAACTTTACGTGAAGAAAGTCCACTTTCTGGACTGCGACAACTGCAGGAACTTTATTTACAACACAATGCGATTAATGAAATAGCGAGTGATGCTCTCACCGGTCTTACAAATCTTAGAATTTTTAACGTTAGTTTTAATGATTTACAGACACTGACGGAGGGGATTTTCGTCGGTACAAGGGACCTTCGTGAAATTTACCTTCAATATAATCAGTTACGAAATCTTCCCCGCGGATGTTTTTCTCGACTTGAACAACTTCTTGTACTTAACCTTGCTGGTAATCGTTTAACCAGTGAACAAGTTGATGAATTGACTTTTTTAAATTTAATTCGCCTTATTGTTCTTGATTTGTCGTACAATATGCTCACAAAAATTGACGCTAAAATGTTCAAAGATCTCTTTTTTCTTCAAATTCTCGACTTGAGAAATAATTCCATAAGTTTCATTGAAAGCAATGCATTTTTACCACTCTATAATTTACATACTTTGGAGCTAACGGAAAATAAAATTCACACCATTGGACCACAGCTTTTTAATGGTCTCTTTGTGTTGAATCGTCTTACTCTCTCGGAAAATTCAATTGTTTCAATTGATCCATTGGCTTTTCGTAATTGTTCTGATTTAAAAGAACTTGATCTCAGTAGCAACGAACTCACATCTATACCCGAAGCATTGCGAGACCTTGCTTTTTTAAAAACTCTTGACCTTGGCGAGAACAAAATCACCGAGTTTCATAATGGCTCTTTTCGAAATCTTAATCAATTAACAGGACTGAGACTGATTGGCAACGAAGTTGGTAACTTGACTCGTGGAATGCTTTGGGACTTACCAAATCTTCAGATATTAAATCTCGCGAGGAATAAAGTGCAGCATGTTGAACAAGATACTTTTGAACGAAACGTTCGTTTGGAAGCCATTCGTTTGGATGGAAATTTTCTTTCTGATATTAATGGTGTCTTTACCAGCATTGCAAGTCTTTTATTATTGAACCTTTCGGAAAATCATATCGAATGGTTTGATTATGCATTTATTCCAAGTAACTTAAAGTGGTTAGACATTCATGGGAATTTTATTGAACGTCTCGGGAATTATTATGAAATTCCTGATTTACGAGTGAGAACATTGGACGCAAGTCATAATCGTATAATGGAGTTAGCACCACTTTCAGTGCCTGACAGTGTAGAACTTTTGTTCATTAATAATAATTACATTAGTGTTGTGCGACCTAATACATTTACCGGTAAAGTCAATCTCACACGAGTCGATATGTATGCAAACATGATCGAAACTATGGAATTAACTGCACTTCGATTAACAGCCGTGCCAGATAGTAAATTGCTGCCAGAATTTTACATCGGAGGTAATCCTTTTAACTGCAATTGTTCAATGGACTGGCTACCAGTGATAAATAATATAAGTGCACTTCGTCAATATCCGCGTGTAATGGATCTCGATAACGCCATGTGTAGAGTGTCGGGACCGCGAGGATCCGCGATTATTCCCGCATACTTGGCGCGACCTGAACAGTTTTTATGTCGTTATGAAACGCATTGTTTTGCACTGTGCCATTGTTGTGAATTTGATGCTTGTGATTGTGAAATGACATGCCCGTTGGATTGCAAGTGTTATCATGATCAGACTTGGAATACAAATGTGGTTGATTGTTCGGGTCTTGGGACTCGCGAAATACCACGTCGTATACCCATGGACGCCACGGAAGTTTATTTAGACGGTAATAACTTTCGCGAATTGCAAAATCACGTTTTCATTGGACGCAAGAACATGAGAGTTCTTTACGTGAATGCAAGTCAAGTTGAATCGATACAAAATAGAACATTTAATGGTTTAAATAATTTGCAAATACTTCATCTCGAGGAGAATAAAATACATCAGCTCAAAGGATTTGAATTCGAACATTTGTCCCATTTACGTGAACTCTATTTGCAAAATAATATTATAAGTTACATTGGAAATTTGACTCTTTTACCCTTACGTTCTTTAGAAATTCTTCATCTCGATGGTAATAAATTAGTGATATTTTCTGTTTGGCAAGCTACTTTAAATACTCGTTTAGTGCAACTGTGGCTTGGAAATAATCCGTGGTCTTGTCGTTGCAAGTTTCTGCAAGAACTCACTTCCTGGGTTTCTGATAATTCTCACAAAGTAGTCGACGTGAAGGATGTTTGGTGTTACAATAACGAGGCAAAACCACCGTATCGACGACAACTTAGTGTTAATGAAACAGTTTGTTCGGATTATTTTACCCAAGGCGGGGTTATCGATCACATAATGATTTCAGACTATCTCCCCATGGTAGCTGCTACACTTTCGGCTATTCTTTTAGTGTTGGTGCTTACAGTGCTTGCTTTTATATTTCGAGAGCCGGTACGTACGTGGGTTTATTCAAAGTACGGAGTGAGATTGTGTACAAGTGGTGCTGCCTCGGACAGTAAGGATCGCCTTTACGATGGTTATTTCTGCTACAGCCCCAAAGATGAAGATTTTGTGCTTCATTCATTGGTAGACGAATTGGAGCACGGCTTACGAGGACTTCGTCTCTGTCTCCATCATCGTGATCTCCCTTGCCTACGAGCTCCAAGCTCTGTTATTTTAGAAGCAGCTGAGGCTTCCAGAAGAGTGGTGATTGTTTTAACAAGAAATTTTCTACAATCCGAATGGAGTTGTTTCGAATTTCGTGAGGCCATCCATGAATCCTTGAGAGGGCGTATGAGTCAGCTGATTGTCATTCAAGCTGGAATAATTATTTCCAAAGCAGAAACTGATCCTGAATTAAGGCCATATTTACGTTCGGCAATGGTAATAAATTGGGGTGAGAAAAGGTTTTGGGAAAAATTAAGATATATGATGCTTCCTCATGATAGAAACAGACCTTCATTGTATAGGAATAACGTCAATACTTACACTCTTGAAAGTAGAACAGGAAAAGAGTCAACTCTCCAAGTACCTGGTAGCACTTCTGGACATCACCAGTTATTTCAAGGTTCGCCAGAACTTCTACGAGCTCCACCAGCCTACTCCAGTACTGCATTCTTCAGTCATGATAATGGTACCGAGTCTACTGCTACTATAGAAAGCTCGATAAATCCAAGTACTCGGCTTACAATGAACCACGCATACCAAGACCCTGCATTAAATAGTTTCAACGATAGCAGCAGAAGACCACTTTCGGAACATATTTACTCATCTATTGATTCGGATTATTCGACATTAGAAAAAAGTGTCTGGAGACAACATAGTGCACAGCAACAGCAACAACAACAGCAGCAGCAGCAGCAATCCGGACAAGCCTATCTCGTCTAGCTGGTTTTTACAGTTGTTGCTATTGCATGCCTTTCTACGTTACCGTTAAAATTTGCTCGAGTTAGAGGCCTAACCATTTTAATGATCGTCTTCGTAATACACAGCTCATGTACCAAACAAATCTATCGCCGCCTATTGGTTAAGTAGCCAATAATAGCGATAGATGCTCATTACAATCTTCACTAATCTTTCATTTTTTTCCCCTCAACTTTTAAACGTGTCTCATCAAAGCGGACAAATTACGATTTATTCTATTCGCATTTGCGATTCACAATACATCGCTCTTGTATATAACTTATGGAGTCGTTGTATTTTTCAATATACATTATTTTTTAGTGAAAAAATGAACGATTTATTAGGACACGGAAATCTCATTTCTAACCACAAAAGTGTTCTTTATTCACAAATAAAAGTGTAGTTGTGAAACTAAAAAAAAATTGTGCAAGTGTTAAAATTGACTGAAAGTGATGCTTTTTTCTAATTAAAAAATACATTCCGAAATGATTGAACTTTTAAAATGATTATTTCGTCAAAAAAAGACTTCATTTTTACTAAATGTAAAAAATCAAGAACCTTTGAATAATATAAAAGGTTTTAAAACTGCTACAAAAGTATTTTTATACATGCATATATGTATGTATGTATTACTGTATGTATGTATGTATTATACGAGCAACGATTCCATTTTTTCAGTTGTAATCTTTAATATAAATCGTGTCGATTTAAAAATTACAATTTTATTGCTTTAACGATAATTAAGAATTTAGCACCATGATATTAGGTAGGCAATTTTTTATAATTTTATATGACTGATGAACAGTGAATGGCGACTGTTGTATTATATGTACATATGTATTTAAATATTTACAAGTGTATAATATATTCTATATAATTTAAACATAATGATTTGTACTTTTTATTATTTATAGCTTCAAAAAACCATATTCAACCTTATTTAAGTTATAAAAAAATATTTAAACAGACATTAAAATTTGTGAATAAAATTTCATTATTTTTTCACAATTTCGAAAAAATTCAAAGTTTTCTAAATTAAAAATAACAAATTAATATAACAATGAAAAAAAATAGATATAAAAAATAATCAGTTTATTATTTATCGTATTAAAAATTTTTTAAATAAAATTTTTTCCATGCAGCAATATTTTTTTTAAAGATAAAAAATTTCTCTTTTTTCCTGACAAAATACTTTTTTTTGTTCAAATCGTCGAACATTTTTATTAAATTTCTCTATTTTTTTTATGTAAAATCATTTTTTACTTCTTATGTTCTAAAAATAAATTTCTGAAATTATTAAAACAAAAAATTTTTTTTTGTTTTTATTAATAGTTAAAATTTTTAGCATTCTTATATAAACCAAATGTTTCAAAAAACAATGATTTTTAATAGGTATACAATCCAATTATTTATACATTTTTTAAAAATTAAAATTCTTTTAAAATTTAAGTAAATATTTTCTAAAATTTTAATGAAATTCTTTTAAAAATTCAATTTTATATATTAAAAATCTGCAATTAAATTTTACAAAATTTCAATTATGTAACATCCTTGCAATTCTATATCTTCAAAAATCAAATTATTTTCAAAATTGAAATTTTTAAAAAAAATAATAATTCTAAGTAAATTCTTCGAAAATTGAATTACTTTTGAAATCTTTAATTCAAAATCATTTAAACTAATGTCAAAACTTTTATGTGTTTCAAAATTGAATTATTTATAACAATAACTCTAAATAATTATATTATTTATAAACCTTTTTCACCAAAACTATTTGCAAATTTTATAATTTTTAAAAATTTTAATTAAATTTTTTTAGAAATTTATATAAAATTTGTCTTGCATACAATTATTAACATTTTCAAGTGAAAATCGTCTGAAATTTCATTGTTGTTGTTGTTGCCAATTTGTTAAAGAGGAATGGTACACTTAACATAACTTCAAAACTGCTCTCTAAATTTGAATAAGTGAAATTTCACTTAGAATGTTTCAAAAGACTTCCACGTAGAAAAATAAGTGTATATGAACTTAAAAATAAGTGAAACTTCACTTATTTTTGAGTTTTACTTATTTTTAAGTGTATATACACTTATTTTTCTACGTGGAAGACTTTTGAAACATTCTAAGTGAAATTTCACTTATTGAGATTTAGAGAGAGAGAGGGAGAGAGAGAAATTGTTTTTTAACAATTTAATGCAAACAAAATTATGATTAAAATTAATTAAAACCAATTTTAGAAAATCTTGTTATTCATTTTGCAGAAAAACGATGTTGATTCAAAATCTTTTTTTAAATAATTAGGTATTTTTTTAACATTTTAATGTTTTTTTCTTTAGCTTAGAAAAAATTACAGTTTTTATCTAATTTTAAAAAACAAGGGCTTAGTAAGACATTATCTACAATCGCTTATATTTTTAAATTGTTAAAAGTAAGTTGTAAACAAATTATTTACTAAATAAAATTTCAATTTTGTTTAAAATTTTTAACAACTTACTTTTAACAATATTAAAATATAAGCGATTGTAGATAATGTCTTACTAAGCCCTTGTTTTTTAAAATTAGATAAAAACTGTAATTTTTTCTAAGCTAAAGAAAAAAACATTAAAATGTTAAAAAAATACCTAATTATTTAAAAAAAGATTTTGAATCAACATCGTTTTTCTGCAAAATGAATAACAAGATTTTCTAAAATTGGTTTTAATTAATTTTAATCATAATTTTATTTAAAAATGATTATTATATAATTGGTTTTAGCCTTGAATTGTGATAAATTTTTACAAAAGCTTAACAATTTTCAAATATAATAATTGTGTTATAATAATTCAAAAATATTAATTTTGTTTGAAGGTAAATATTCCTGTAAAACTATAATCGATAATTTCATGCAGGGTTGCTACGCTTTCTGAAAAGTCAGGGAATTTTATATGGTAGGTATGTAAAAGTCGGATGAAAAGTATAAAACACCTGGAAAAAAAATAAAATTATAAAATTCATCAAAATTTATTAAAAACTTGTACAAAACTGTGTAAAATTCAACAGTAAAAATCAGTTTCAAAAAAAAAAAAAAATTTCTCGCTTATTACTTATTTATTTAAAGGAAAGCAATTTTTTATAACATTAGGGGCGATTAAAGTTTCAAGAAAAAATAAACAAAATATTTTTTATTAAGTCGATTTGGTCACCAGAGGTCATTCAAGTAGGCCAAAAAAAATTTTGGGCAATCAGCGAACAGGCTACAGTCTTTCAGAAAAAATCGGATCCGAAAAAATAAATAACCGTTTTTAAGCTGAGACATGTGGTTAAGCATTCCCCCTAACCTCGATAGAAAATATTAAAAAATAAGAAATTAACAGCGATGTTTTAAAAAAGGGGCTACTTTTGGAAAGTTTTTGAACTGTAGATAAAAAGAAACAGAGCTAATTGAATTAAAGGGGGACACTTAAAAAGGTTTAATTACGAAATAAATGAATTTTTGTTTAAATTGGTTTATTAGAACTTGAGTTATGCAGTCCGCAAGTTTCAAAAACATCGTTTCCAAAAAAACGGGTTTAAATATTTAACTCCCAAATGTACAATTTTTTGTCAAAGTTTGAGACTATATTTTAGAACTTAAACTTAATGGAAAAATTTTTGCCATAAACATTTCTTATTGTGCCAAGAACCGCTCTTTTGAATGCATATAACAATTTTGTAAATTTTTTAATAAACTAATTACACTTGTTTTTTTATAAATAAAAACGTGAATGTTAGAGGTTTCATAAATATACTGCGCTGCATTTAGTTGTGTATAACTTTTTTATTTTTTTGAATTTTGATTTGGTACTTTGGGATTATATTAGGAAGATAATTTTGGAACACGAAAATCGATTTTTTGGTCGGTATAAAGTGTAGTACTACCTTAAATAATATATATCATCTTAACTATTTTTAGAAGAAAATAACCATTTTTTATAAAAAAAATTAATTTTTTTTTAACTTTGAGCATGTTTTTTTCCTTTTTTTATTTTTTATACCTGGAAATACTAAGAACATTTTGCAAAAAGGTTTTAGAGTGGATTTGATGATTCTTTTTGTTTAAATACATAAATTGTTTAAAATTTTTTTCTTTTATTATTCAAAATAAAATGCATTTTATTAGTTTGCTTTTCTATGAATAAAGTGAAAGATCCTAGTCCAGCGGTCAAGGAAGTCAGGGAATTTAATTAAAAGTCAGGGAACTTTTTAAAAATTTGCCAAAAATGAACATTTTTATACATTTTTTAAATTTTCCGTTGCAAGAAAAAGTTTTTAATGCTTATAAATAAAATAGTTTTTATTATCTTGAAAATACTTTAATGTTTGATACTTTTCATTTTTTAATATTAATTATATATATATTTAAAGAAAAGTTGGAAAAAGTCAGGGAAAAGTCAGAGAATTTTTTTTGTACTTCTTGCTGGACACCCTGCTAATCATCAAAAAGTTTTTTATTTTGAAAAATAAAAAAAACGAAAAAAAAAATTTTTTGAAACTTTTTATTAAACAAAAAGGATTATCAGGACTACTCTAAAACTTTATACAAAAAATTCTTAGTATTTCCAGATTGTAAAAATATAAAAAAATTGGACAAGTGTCAAATTGGACAATTAAAACCGAGGGTAATGTGAGCATGAACACACATAGACTCATAGTCACATAGATCGAAAATTATCAGTTTTTCCTTGAAAACGCTATGATAATCAACTCCAATCGTGCTCACTATATTTTTTTGTAATCTACATGTAATAATATACGTAAAAATGTATAAATTTGAATCCCTTAAGATAAAATTTTCTTCTTTTTTTATTCGAAAAATCCATGATTTTTTTTAAAAATATGAGTTTTCCTTAAAAACAATATGAACATCAACTCCAATCGTGCTCGCTATATTTTTCCTGTAATCTATACGCAAAAATACATATGTGTACCAAATTTCAGCCCTCTAGATAAATTCGTGTGGCCGCTAGGGGGGAGGGGTACATGCCTTGCTTCACTAGTCTCATTAATAGTCTCATTAAAAAGTAAAAAAATCATGCTTAAAGTTAAAAAAAATTAATTAGTTTAGAAAAAATCATTTTTTTTATTAAAAAAATACCTTTACAATAATGGACAATAATTTATAAAAAAAAATTTCAAAAAAGCTGTACATCGCTTAAGTCCATTGTGAACTCAACCAAACGTTAGGCAGTAGAGTGTCTTTGTCACATTTACACTCTTGGTTCTAAATTTTCAGGAAGACTCACACTGAGAGACCTTTTGCACCGCATCAGAACTACGTGTGTGACTGCAGCGCCACTATAGGTTTTGGTGCGCTGCATTCTAAATTTTGTATCGTGACTGCCCAAAAATGAAAATGAACCTTTCGGCCGTCAATTTTTTGGACAGCTACGCTCCAAAAATTGTACGGCTGCAGACCAAAAACGTAGTTTCATAGCTGACCGCTAGAATGCTCCGCAGCCGTCTGTCGAAAGTCTGTTACGGTGCAAAAGGTCTCTCAGTGCATGAATGACAAACTCACGAAAACGAAGAAAATTCTCGTCAACTTGACGAGTGAGAAAAGGGAGGGTGGTTCGTTCGTGTTGAAAGTAGGTTCAGAAGATCTATCGACTTTCTCCCTTACAGGAAATGAGATTTACTATATATAGTATATATTTTTTTCTCTTGGGCAGTAGAGTGAATGTGGCTTATTTTTAGAAAATCTTAATATTTAGTAGTAGGAATAATTTAAAATGTCCTTACAAGACATTTTTTCTATTTTCTTTGAAATGCTTTAATTTTTAAGTTAAATTGTATAGGAAAAACTTAGTTTGACAATTTTTAAACATAATACGTCTTTTTTAGTATACAATGGAGAGCTTCTTCAGATCTTTCCTATTTCAATTATTTAACAAATTTTTAACTAAAATTTTTATCTAAATTAATTATTTTTAATAATTTTAATACAATTCTTCACAAACTCAATTATCTTAAATTATTTTTCAGTTGAAAACTTTATGAAATTCATAAATTGTTTACAATTTAAAAAAAAAAAAAAATTATCAAAAATTTAAATTTAAAACCTTTTAAAATTTTCCATCTAAAACTTATTGAAATTTAATAATATTTCAATTATAACTCATCCGAAATTAAATTATTTTTAACGATTTTTATAATATTCTTCGAAAAATCAATTATCTGAAAGGATTTTTCAATTAAAAAATTTTAAAAGCTAATTTTTGTCTTTAATTTTTAATAAATTCTTCATCAGCAACAGAAATTACCAAAAAATTTCAATTCAAAAGCACTTGAATTCAATTATTTTCAAAAATTTCAATTTAAAATCTTCTAAAATTTAATTATTTCTAAAAATGTCAACTGTAACTTTTCCACAATTTAATGATTTTAAATAATTTTTATAATATTCTGCAAAAATTAAATTAGGGTCAGTTGGGTTAAATGGGGACAAGAGGTGTTGCAGCTTAATTCACAGTTTTAAAATTAAGTTCAACGTCAATATTTTAACCTCAGATCACCTAAAAGAGGTTCTGAGTATTGCTAAGCTTTTATCTTGACAAGATAAAAAAAAAGTTATCGCTCAATGCATAAAAACTTTAAAATCAAAGTCAAACTGTTTCAGTATTTTGTCTCGCATTTCAAAGAAAACAGACTTAAAAATCATACAAATTTTTTTTTCTTATTCCTTATGACTCCCATAACAGAAATTCACTTGAATTTTTGTTATGGCAGTCATAAGGAATAAAAAAAAATTTTTGTATGATTTCTAAGTCTGTTTTCTTGGAAATGCAAGAAAAAATACTGAAATAAAAAAAAAATTTTAATTGGTTCAACTATTATATATCTATTAAAAATTTTTTTCAAGTTTTTTCATCCCTTAATACAGTAATATACTTAAGGAAACTTTTTTCTTAAACCTTTTTTAGAAACTATGCAGTTCCCATTTACCCCAAATTTTAGGAAATTTTCTAAATCTTAGGGTAAATAGGGACAGTCAGTTTCATGCGTTTGAAGCTTATCTAAATTTTTTTCTGCTGCATAAAATTAATCGTGGGAATGTAAATAACAACTTAAAAACTGACCTTATTTGAAAAAATTTTTCAATAAAAAATGTTTGAAATTCAATTTTTGTCTGTAATTTTTAATAAATTCTTCATCACCAAAAATTTCTATTAAAAATCACTTAAAGTTCAATTAATTTTGGAAATCTGAATAGTAAATCTTTGAAAATTCAATTACATTTAAAAAATGTTATCCAAAATTATTTGATAAATTATTTTCAATTCTGTAAAATTACATTATTGTTTGAAATTTAATTATTTTTAAAAATGTTAACTATAAGTTAACTCTTCCAAAGATCAATTATTTTTAATAATTTTTTAATATTTCTTTAAAAATTCAATTATTTAAAAAAAAGTTTCAAATAAAATCTCTAAAATTGAATTGTCAAATTTTTTTTTAGAAATTTGTCAGAATTAAAATTTAAAAAATTTACGTCCTTGATTCTGAAATTCCCCAAATAATTTTTTCTTGATAATATTCCTATAGAATTATTATTATAAGGAATTAATAAAGTGAATTTAATATCAAATAACATTAATTATTCAAAGTAAAATACTTATTAACTAATTTTTGTTTCGTATTATATCTTATAATTTAAGTTAATTTGTGTGTACCGGAAGTTCGTTCAAAGTCGAAAGACATGAACTATGAATAATAAATACGAATACTTATTAACTAATTAAATTTAATTAAAATTAAAAAAATCGACTTTTTCGGAATGTAAATCGACTAAAACGACTTTTTTTGCGTCTTAAAGTGGATCCTAGGCCTAAAATAATAATAAACAAAATAAATTAATAACAATTTGACAAGCTAATTTTTTAATCACTTATATCTAACCGACAGAACATTAGTAATTTATGAAGGTTTTATAAATTTCTAAAGATCTTCTACTTCCTTGCTATGAATGTTTTAATAGTAATTTTATTAACTCTTTTATGAGTTTTAGTATTTTCTTATACCAACAGTTTTTCCATTTTAATACGTTATTTTCAATTGTAATAATTACTTGAAATTTCTAAAATATTTTCTTTCAGTGCAACCTATAAATTAACTATTAAAAATAGATTTTTCAAATTAATAAAAATTATAAAAATGACTCAAACTTAGATAAGAAAAGAAGATATATTACATATTTTCAAATTTATAAAACAATAATGGTATTTCTTTGGTTTTTCTAGTCAGAAGTTATTAGTTTTTGAATTTTTCATATTTTTACAGTATAAAATTAAAATGTTATTAATAAAGAAAAATATAAAAGAAAATTGAAGGTATTTAATATTAAGTAGGTAATATTTAATTTAAAAATATTTAACTTTTCAGAAAAATATAATGAAAAGTTCTTTAATTTTAATATTTTTACAGATAAGTTAAGGAATCAAATTTCCCAAAACATTTTAGACTGTTTTACATAATCATAATAATATAATTATAATATATAATATTAGTAATTTGAAAATTTATTTTTCATAGTCAATTTTTGAGGTGTTAAAGCCCAACGGCAGCTGTGGAAATTTTTCGCTGTGGTTTTAAAATCGGGCTGTTCAAATAACTTCTATGAAGTGTTTAAAAATTTTTCAGAAAATTGTCTGCAGCGGCTCTTTTAGTGAAACCTAAATGGACTGACCCATGTGATTTAATTTTCCATTAAAAAATAACGAGTCCTTGCTGTGAAGGTTCGAATCCTAGGAGAAATTCTGTAGTGACCAGGCCAGCTGAGGGGCGATTATCTATTTCCTCGCGTGAGAGAAGTGTGTACCCCTACCAAGCGACTCACTCTTGCTGAGAGGTTCTCGGACCCATTGCGTGCCACGAGCGTCGTTAGCACCATAGGGCGTTAATCACTTTTTCTCAAAAAATAAAAAATTTCTTAATTTCAAACTTTTAATATTGTCCATTATTTATTTAAAAAAAAAAGTTAAATTTTGTAGGAATAAAATTAATTCATACTTTTATGATAATTTCGAATTACTCAATTTTTTAAATTAATTGAAGTTGATTTAAAATATGTTTGGGTCCAACAATATAATTATATAATAATAAATTAAATTTTAATTTCTTGTATTACAAGTAAAAAATTATTACAATTTTATATTTAATAATATTATGAAATTTGTTACAAACAAACCGCAGTTCCTCTATTCAAAATTAAAAAAGAAATTTATAATTGCATTTAGTACACTTTACAAAAAAGTGTTCCCTGATTTTTTTCAAATTTGTTTATCAAGCTGTTTGCGAGATAAGAATTTTAAAAAATTTTAATTATTTAACGTCTTTAAAAATGCATCGATTTAAAAAGTTTTTTTTTTGAAATTGTGTGATTTTGAAAATTCAATACAAAAAATTCTTTAAAAATAATGTACTATATTATTTGCAATTTAAAGGTTAAAATTTCATTTTTAAAACTGTTTATAGGGTAACTGACCGTTATTGTCACCTTAAGCTGAATTTTCGACTTCATGAATTAAATTAGCATTTAAAAGATATAAAAGAATCTATGTCATTTATGATATTATATCGATTCAAATTTTAATGCATAATTCCGAAAACTTATCACTTTTTATTAAAATTATGGTAAAATGTTCAAATTAACAGAAATTTCTTTTGTATTCGCTCTGTTCCAGTTATTGGCACCCCACTTATTAATACCTTTAAATTTTACAAATTAATAATAAAATTTTACTGAAAACTATATTTAGACTTCAAGAACATAATATCAAAATGTAAAAAATATAAAAACAAGTGTGATATTTCTTGTACTAAAGAAATTAGAGTGAAAAAGTTTTTAGTTCTCACTTTTTTCGTAGAAGTTAAAAATCACCTGTACTTGCACCAGTTATTGGCACTGGATAAAAGTTTATACAATTTTTACTATTTACAAATTAAATATTTACTTATGATTAATAAATTATATATTATACAATGCAAAATTTTTAACAGAATTGAATAGAAATACGCAAAACAAAGTAAATAGGAAGAATTTCGTGAATTTTAAATAAAACAATGCAAGGTGCCGATAACTATTGCATGCAGTGCCAAAAAATGGAGCATTTACCCTATCCTTCAATTTTTTTAATTTAAAAAAAACCACTTCCTTTTACAAAAATTTTAAACATGGTCTTCTTTTGATACTACATTTATTACTCACTTGCTTGGTGTAAAAAATGACACCTCGGAATTGTTTTGAAAAAGATGACAAGTCGAAATCGAAATGGAGCTGAAAAACATGACATGTCGTTTTTCGGTTTAGAGAAAATGACACGTCAAAAAACGAAAATTTTTTCATGTTTCGGTTGGTACCACTGATTCAGTGGTATTAAAATGTGCATTAATTTAATCACGTTAAAATTTCCATTTTTTTAATGGGGTTTAAAACTTTAGTTATAAATATGGGTGATTCTACAAACGAAGGACGAAAATGAAGAAAATATGGACACAACATTTTTTTCTCATTTAAGGTCTGAAAAGTACTTTAACTTCAAGTTAATGACACACTAAAAAAGATATCTGAAAGTGGCCAGACAAAATATTAAAAATTACAAAAGTTATGGTTGTTTATAAACAATTTATATCCAGGAAATTATAAGATCGTGTATAGAAAATTCACATTAACACAAAAAATAATGGATGAATTTATACAAAATTTATTACTCGGGGGTTTTCGGGGTCGCTGATTACGAATCCGAGGTCAGTTTTTCAAAATTCAAAATGGCGGATCCAACATGGCGGAGTTTTTTTTAAATCGTTCGGATTTGCTTGAAACTCTCTACTGGGGGGTTTTTGGGGTCGCTGAAAATGAATTCAGTGTCAGTTTTTCAAAATTCAAAATGGCGGACAAATATTTAAACTCACTGGAAATTACTAACTTCAGACGAATATATTAAATTTTTTCAAAAGTTGTCCGCCATATTGGATCCGCCATTTTGAATTTTGAAAAACTGACGTCGGATTCGTAATCAGCGACCTCGAAAACCCCCAAGTAAAGAATTTTACAAGGATCAATAAAAGGTATCGGTTTAATTACTAAATTGTTTACATAATTTGTTTATAACAAATTACGTGTGTTCTACTAGAACATAATTTTACAAATCACAAATCTGTAGGAGTACTTTAAGTGTCTAATAATAAAAAATATTTCGATTTTGTTGTGATATTCGTACGATTAACGCAGGAAAAAGGTGCTTTTTATTTGTTTATTTATATTAATATAATAATATATACAAAATGAAAATTAAAGATTGGGGTTTAGCAATATCTTAAAAATTTAGTGAGGATTATTTTAAGTCAAGAAAGTCGAAAAATGTTAAAAAATTATTAGTTTTACGCTGTTTTTAGTGCTTAATGTATATCCTGTCTCAAAAGTGCCAGACGAATGAGAATTTGGCAGTTTTTTTTAAAAAAAAGGTAGAAACAACATTAAATAAAAAAATAAACAATTCTATCCGATAGAGAATTCAAAGTTGCAATACATAAGCCTATAAAAGGACCTAAAAATAATATTTTTTTCAAAAAAATAGATGCCAGACGAATGAGAATTTGTCTGGTCACAACGCAATCTTGCGGTCACAAATTGAGAAATCTTGGTTAATAGAATAACAAATTAAATAAAACGCGCGTGGTATCACATTTAGTTTAGTTTAATTAACAACAATAACGAACTGTAACTTCATTAGAATGTTGATTTTTAATAATTTTAACGTGTTTTCAACTGCCAGACGAATGATAACAAAATCCAGGGACAAAATTCAAGAAGATATTTTATAAATAAGGTATAGAGTAATGTCATAATTATTTCCATATTAATAATCTACAACTATTCAAAATTACTAATCCAGTATGAATTTTCCGCTAAACACTTGAAAAATAATATTTTTTCACAATATGAACTGTCAATTACACTGCGGGACATGCCAGACGAATGAGAATTTAGCACTTTGATGTGTATTTTTTGCAAGAAATATTTTTTTTCATCGGCTGCTTTTTAGTGCCACAATAGAAACAATTTAAAAAAAATTTTTTTATCAAAATTAATATACAAAATAAGCTTGACCACTCATAATTCCCTCGTTTGTAGAATCACCCATATATATTACACGGAGAGACTAGCAAAATACTTCATAAAACCTGTAGACTATAATAAAATTGCACACAAATTGGAATAGAAATTACTATAGTCTATAGTTTCATCAAGTATGATGCTAGTAGAATTTTCGATTTCCTACAGCAATATTTGACAATGTAACCTTATTTCCGCTACTTGTAAATCTTATTAGTAATTTTTCCAACCGGCAGTCTCTCCGTGGATTAAATTTTACTATTCTCTAAATCTGAATAAGTGAAATTTCACTTAGAATGTTTCAAAAGTCTTCCACGTATATGCACTTAAAAATAAGTGATTTTCATATACATTTATTTTTCTACGTGGAAGACTTTTGAAACATTCTAAGTGAAATTTCACTTATTCAGATTTAGATAGATGTGAAAAATCCTTTAAAAAACACATGTTAAAGCTAGAATTATATCCCTGTTATTTGAACCTTTATTTTTTAGAAAAGTAATTAAATATTTAAAATAAATAATATTATTTTTTTATTATTATTATTATTATTTAATATTTAAAATAAATTATTTAAAATTATTATATGAATAGAGAGCAAGATTTTACTTTTATTATTCTCGATTATTTTAATATCTTATTACGTGTTTTTAAAAAATGTAATATATATATTTCTTTGACAAATGAATTTAAGTTTCGCGCTCAGTGGTACCAACCAAAATTTCATTTTAAAAATGTTCTTTTTTGTCGTGTTATTTTCTTCAAAAACAAAAAACGATATGTCATGTTTTTTAGTTCTATTTCGACGTGTAATTTTTTTCAAAACAATTCCGAGGTGTCATTTTTTTACGCTAAGCATAAACGTTGTATATTTTGATGCTCTTATTACAAAAATTGTAGTGAAAATATTTGCAAATTTGATTTTTATTTTTAAAAAAATTTCAAATTTTGGATTGTTTTTCGTCGCCACAATGAGAACCTCCCCTTAACTATATACATGAAAACAGTAAGTCTAATTATTTTTCTATAACTAATAGTTGAAAGAAGCATTCTTTCAACGCTTCTTTCAACAAGTTACATAAATCCTAAAAATAGCTATTTTCAACAATAGTTTTAACTATTATAATGTTTTAAATATAAGCCATTTAAAATCACATGACAATTATTTCTACTACAAATATTATAGTAATTAAACAAGCTTAATTTAAAAAAGTTGAATCTTTTTATGAGATTACTTTATGAATCTAAAAAATATTAAAAATTATTTTTTTTAAATAAACAATAAGGTTTCATTCTTTGGATATTTCTAAAAAGAAAGAGACTAGTCCGACCAAAAATTATTGATTTTTCTAGATTTAACAGTAAATTTACGAAAAAATATTATTTTTAGCTTTTTAAAAACATGGGAAGTACCTATGAGGGCTTTGAAATATGGTAATATTTCGTTCTTTTGCCTACTTATTTAATCCTAAGGATTGACAGCAAAGAAATTTTGAATCCCTTTCTTTAAACCCTTTTGTCCACGCAGGGCCTTTCCGAAGGTCCTTCCGGCAAGACTGTAACGTTCTGTGGTTAAGTATTTTAGGTACACTGTAAAAAATATTTCTTGTAACATTACCAGTTTCTACGTAGGTCCAAAATCTTACCTACTGTGAAAGTGGCATAAGTACATAAAACAGTATAACAGCATCTAGAATGGGGAATTTTACTTTTAGAATTTGTAAATTTACATCTCGTAGTGTAAAAGTACACCACACGGTAATTTTAAAGATTATACACTCAAAAAAATTCATGGTAAATTTGACTAAATTTTAACTATTTCTCCTAGTTCCACGAGGCGCCTATTAACAAAAAGTAGTTGAGACAACTATGTAAAAACGGTTAAATCAACTGTAAAATTTAGAAAAAAAAACTACTCAAAGTAGTAAAATTATTATTATTACTACTAGTATTGAGATCCATTTTTTCACCCTCTCCCCTACTACTTTCGTTTATATATGCCTTATATTATTTAATTTTTGGATACCTAACAGAGGAAAATCCGTAAACGCTGGGGATTGAACGCACGACCCTAACATTCGCAAGCCGACAACTTAATCATCTAACCACGCACGCACGCTAAGATGGCTTGCATGATATTTGAGGACATTCTTTCAACTACACAAATTATAAAAATAACTATTTTTAATACTTATTTTAATTACATAAAACAGTAAGTCTAATGGTTTTACTGCATCTAGAAAGAAATGGTTTCTTCAACTACATAAATCATAAAAATATCTATTTTCAACACTTATTTTAACTACATGAAAACAGTAAATCAAATTTTTTTCTGCAACTAATAAGAAATGTTTCTTTCACCTACACAAATCCTAAAAATAACAATTTCTAACAGTAGTTTTAACTATTAAAATGTTGTAAAGCCATTTAAAATCACATGACTGTTATTTCAACTACAAATATTAGTAATTTTGAGTAGGTGAAATTGACTACTAAAATTTAGTACCAACAACTGTCTGAGTTTAGTTTAAATGGTTCTGAATATGGTACTTTTAACTGCTTTTTTTAACTACATATTTTCAGTCATTTTTACCAATGCTATTTTTTGTGTGCAATCGTATTAAAAATATTTTAATTGAAATTTATTTTTATATTACAAAATTATTACTTTTCTTCATTGCAATGAAAAATATGTGATACAAATAATCAAATTTATATAAACATTTATTTGAAACAAATTATTATTATTTGAGTTACAATATATAATACTAATATATTAATATGTGTGTGACGAGATATGAATAAAAAGGAATATATTGAGCAAAAAATTTTAGGTTACATTGCGTTTCATATCGGGTCACATAAATATATATATATATATATATTATATTAATAATATTATTAAAAAACGAAAAGTAATTCACAACACCTAAGTATTATCATAACTATTACTTTTAAAGTGACAAATGAGTATACTTACTTTTATATGCAAAAGTGAGAAAATTGTATTTGTTTCATTTTCAAAGTTGAAAAACTACTGGGTTTTTTAAATTTACTATTTTGAGTGGGTTTATTTAATTTTTAAAAATGTAAATTTGCACAAAAAAATGTGACATCACAATTTTGTGTACTTGTACATTATGGAGTACTTTTGTCGCTTTCAAAGAGGGTTCATTTTTTTACCTACTTGGAAACTCACACAAAAGCAATTTAAGCTTGTACTATTACAACGTTCTGTTTTTTTACCACTACGAAAATTGTAAAGTTACAAGTTCGATTGTACTTATTTCTAAATTTAAAAAGTATAAATATCTCACTGAAAATAGTAAAATTAAATAAATTCTAAACTGTAATTTAACTATTTCAAAATGTAAATTATTTTTATTTTTTACAGTGTATATGGTTTCCACAATTAAATTAACTTTGCAGGTATTTTCCTACAATTTTCGTAATTAGCCCATTAAAATACATAAAGGTACAAAGTATCAAAAAAAGCCAGAAAGATTTTAACAGAATTCAAAATTTCAAAAATTTTAAAAAATTCCAAAAATATTGAAAAAATTATTTCTCTACGATCGGAACATTTTTTGTAGAAAATTAAAAAAAAAATTTAACCAAAATTGAAGGTGTCAAAATCAACGATATGTTGGAATGGCGTGGACTCCCATATATACATATTGACTAACGTACCATGGTTTAAGGACAGGTGTGTTTTTGGATACTCATGTCAGCCGTTATAGACAATTATCGACTGTACTGAACAAACAATGTTTAAGAAATTATAATGTGGAATCAATAATAATGAAAGACAATAATAACTCAAAATAAGCATAAAAAGTTTAATAACATGTTTTAGGGGAGATTCGGGTAAGCTTTTTTGGTTATAAATTAGAGAATAATGATAAAAGTATTATTGTATAAGATTTTTTATAGTTATAATAATGTTACCAACACTTCTTAAAACAGTTTATTTTAAAATAAATTAGATGAATTTACGTCAGTTCAACACAAAAAATTTTATGCACTTAAAAAATTTAACTGAGATCTTCAACAACTCACACTAAAAAAAAAAGTAAAATTTTTACTCCAAATTCGGTATAAAAATTAACTGCAACAAATTTTATCCCAGTTAGAGGCGCCATTGTCTATGTGACTTAGCATTGGTTAAAATTATCCGCAACAAAACTTAGCGTCTTTTCTGTGGCTCAAGTAGAAATAATAGTACTGACATATATTACATTGGACCTGTCCTGGATCAAACAGGGCTGGTAACGCTCTTAGCTCCGGCTCACAATAACTGGATCAGTAGTGTAAGGCTTTACTGTTACAGTGCTAAAATTCGTACTAGCCCAGTACTGATTGTCAGTACTGAGCCCAAGTTCAAATCGTTATTAATCAATACTGTGCCATTGCTGATCCAGTACTGATATTTAATATTAAAATTCCTTAATTATTAAGACTTGAATTAAATTTATTGTCAATTTTCAGTAAATTTTTTTTCCTAATTTGAAACAGTAAACAAATTCTGACCAATTCAAATCTTTTATAGAGAGTGGTAAATAATATATTTTTACTATACTATTGTTAATTAAGACAAAATGTGACTATTTAATTGCAATCGCAATTTATTTTCATATATTATAGAAATAAATTACTTTAACGTTTGCTATATAAATATTATATTATATAAAAAATTATTTTTTTAATATAAAATAATATTAATATTTAATTTGACTGATATATATAATTTTTTTTTAAATTAAGGAGGTTCAACTCATTAACCTAACGCCAAACTAAAAAATAGTTCACAGAACTAAAATTTTATTTGTTTTTTAACTTTTGAACAAAATATTTGTTAATAAAATTCAACGTTTCACGTGTACGCACGCGTACGATTTAGCTTATAATTAATCGAAGTAATGCTGCAAGTACGCCCAGTACTATGAGTCATCTGAGAAAGCCTAACTAAAAAAGGAAGTACTGAAACCACCCTTAAAGGTAAGTGTTTGCGTACTTGTTTATTACAAAATACAAAGTGACAAAAGTTAAGTTTCTTTAAATTTTGTTAAAAAGTTACTTATTTGAAAATGTTTATTAAGTGTATAGGTCAAAAAAGTTAATGCGAGTTTCCCATTGAAGCTCTATGTAAAAATTGCACTTACTTTGACCTACCCTTAAGACGTCATCTTTCAGTAATGAATTAGACTTTTTGCCACTTTTCAATATATTCATATTTAACAGAGGTGTGCAAATAGCTCGAAAAGTCGTTTCGAGCTATACCTTTTTTCGAGTCGAGCCGAGCTTCCTCGAAGTATCGAGTACTCGAATGCTTTCTAATTCTTAATTTTACTCGAAAACTCGAAATTTTCGACCGTATTGAAAAACCCTGTACAAGATCTTGTACAATTTCGGCACGAGAATTTGGAACAAGTTCTTGTACGAGAACTTGTACAAGATCTTGTACAAGTAAATATATTTAATATTTGTATACAAGAAAATGTTCTTGTACAAGTTCATTAAAAAAATTTGAGATTTTAATAATTTAGAATTATTAAAACCTTTTACTTAAGCATGCCAAAAATTATTGCGCAGCTGTAAAATACTAAGAAAACTACTGCGCAGCCGTTAAAGTTTTTAATTTTTATTAAACGAAGACATAAATGAACCTGTACGAGAAAATGTACATGTTCTTGTACATTTTCTTGTATACAAATATTAAATATATTTTTGTACAAGATCTTGCACAAGATCGTGTACAAGTTCTAATACAAGAACTTGTTCCAAATTCTGGTGCGGAAATTGTACAAGATCATGTACATGTTCTTACCAGAACAGGTACAAGTTTAGCTACTGAACATGTACATTTTCTTGTACAAAATCTTGTACAGGGATTTTCAATAGGGGAATACTTGATTATATTCTAGTACTCGAAAATCCCGAGTGTTCGAATATAATCGGGTACTCGAATATTCTCAATTACTAAAAATTTCTAAGATCTCTATATATCCACGCAGTATATTTTTTAAATTCGTTTGTACAATTTTACACAAAAACAAGAAATACTTTTTAAATCTGAATTAGTAGTTTTCTCCTGCTGATTTGAGAACACGGAAAATTAGAGTACTTCAAATCGTTTGAGTACTCGAATAAATTCGAGCTGTTGAAACAACTCGGCTCGACTCGATTCGAAAAACTAAAAGCTCAAAAATACTCGATCGAGTTTCGAGCTTCGGCACACCTCTACAGCAATTTTAAGCTGGGAACCACTGAGACTGCAGTACTGATAAAAACAGGTTGGTAGATCTTGCCACGAAAATATGTCAAAGTGTATAAGATTAATTCCCAATGATGAGCAGGCCTTTTTAACCATCAGTTATATTCGCATTGCTCTTTTTTGTTATTTTTAGATTTTTCATTTTTGGTTAAAATAGCCATCACGTATGGCTGTATCTATTCCAATCATTTTGTAAAGTAATTCTGGTAGTATTAAGCAATTATTTCTATCAGTGTGCAAGCTTTAAATATTAGAGGTGCGCAAAAATCTCGTAATTTCTGAAAATACTCTATCGTGTTAACTCGATAGAGTATTTTCGAGCTTTTAGTTTTTTGATTCAAGTCGGCTTAGTTCGAGTTCGAGTCGAGTTGTTTCAACAGCTCGAAGTTTTTTGAGTACTCGAATGATTTCGAGTTCTCGAATCATCAGTAGAAAACTACTAATTCAGATTTAAAGAGTATTTCTTGTTTTTGTGTAAAAATGTACAAACGTATTTAAAAAATATACTGTGTGGATATAGTGATCTTTGAAATTTTCGAGTATTTGAGAATATTCTAGTACACTGAGAAAAAAATTTAGTGTTTGCAACAAAATTGTTTGGTTAGGCAATTTTGGTTCTTGTAGCCAAATTTTGGTTGGCTGAAACAAAGTCGTAGAGTTATCTCAACCAAATATTTGGTTAGGCCAACCAAATTAATTGGTTGAACATTTTTAAATTCCAACCAAAATTTGGTTACGACAATAAAATAATTTGTTTAACACAACAAAATAGTTTAGTCTAAAAAATCAAATGATCGTTTGTTGTCCTAACCAAAATTTGGTTGCGATAACCAAATAATTTGATTCGCTCTCAGCTCATAGCTTAAGAGAACAGTTAGTTTAAATCTCTCACAAGGATGGGTAGTCCAGTGGTCAGAGCTCCCGACCTTCAGTTTTAAAACAGAGGTTCGATTCCAGGCGGAAATGAGATTTTTCAATGTCCACAAATATTTCAGTTGGATAAATATAAATTCAATGTTAAATTGATAAATAAATAATGAAATAAATAAAAAAGATAAAGAGAAAAGAGATAAGGTAGAATAAAATTTTTTATTTTACAAAAAAACTGTTGGTTTGATCAACCAAACATTTTTGTTGACCTATAACAAAAAAATTTGGTTGAGCTAACCAAACATTTTTGGTATGCCAACAAAAAAAATTCAACCAAATAGTTTGGTTGCTTAAATACCATCAGTGCCCATACAGGATTCCATATAGGATCCCATATGGGGTTGAAATTTGAAAAATAATTTTTTTGAATATCTCAAAAACGGTAAGAGATACGTAAAATCGGACAAAATTTTGAGTTCATTTTAAATAAAGCAAAAATATTTTGTGTTTAAAACCTAAAATATGTCTCATATTTTTTTTTAAATAAGTATACTACATATTCCCATGTGGGATCCTATATGAGATCTTATATAGAATTCTATATGGACACTCATGAGATTTGTCTCATGAGTTTCCATATAGGATTTTCGTAAGATCTCATGTAGTATCTCATATGAGAAACCATAAGTGATCTTATATGGGATCTCATACGGGAATTTACAATAGGGATCATATGAAAAGTCTTGTACATGTTCTTAGGTATGATATTGTACCAAATCTTGCACAAGGACCTTACAGTGTAAGCTTACCTTATTAGCTTTACTGTGCAAGTTTACTGTGATGCGGAAGTTTTTAGATGACCTCAAGTTTACTGCAGGCTTACACGGTAACCTTACAAGCTCTACTGTTATTCTTACAGTATAACGTCACAGCAAGAAGGGTAATAAAAAATGTGGGAAATGATGTGGGAATGATTTGGAAAAATTAACGTTATTTGTTTATTGGCTTTTTGTTTTAAAACGGCAGTGTTTCATTCCAACAACACAATAGGGTCAGACCATGCCTAAAAAATTAAAGTTGGTCCCTAGTTCTTCAATTTCGATAAAACTTGACTAAAATATAGCAGAATACATACAAATTAAAAGTCCAAGAGCGATTTTGAAAATAGTAAAAATAGAAAAAGAATATTAACTCTCAATACAAATTATTGATATTTTATTTGATTATTATTGATTATAATAATGTATTATATATATATTAACATTATAATAACATACATTTTTTATGTTATTTTATTCCTTCGAAGGATCGAATTTTTCTCAACTTTTTACTAAACATTCCGGAAGGGAAAATCCTTACTCTATATTGATATTTACGTCTTCAAAATATTCAATAGAAACTGATTTTAAGTTTACATTAATAAAAAGAATCTTTTAATCAAGGTAAAACTCGTAAACATAACCTATAATTCATTTGCTTCTAAGGTCTCTTTCTTTGTCACATTTGTCAAAATTAATATTTTTTATATTAAAAAATTTTTGTTGATAAACGCAATTTTTTTAAATAATGATATCTCGATTTCTTATAACATCATAAAAATTAAAAAAAAATTCATGATGGAGATATTGCATTTTTGTCCTTGCGCTTATCTGTGCACAGCGAGAAGAACAATGTCGCTGCTCGAAAACGAGTGTTCAAAATCACCTACAATTTGTAAATCTCAAGTAAATTTCAATTTTCTTTTTGGAAAATAATGGTACAAATTTGAAGAAAACTATTTTTAAACTTTGTCAATGAAAATCTATGCAATTTAATTAAATTGAATTTTAACTAAAATTCACAACTCATTTCACTAAAACATTTCTACTTTCAGTTAGTGTTTATGCGATAGCAGACGATATACCTAAATTCCAAATTTTCTCAAGAGAAGCACTACGGACGCACTATTAGAGAAAACTTAAATCTGCTGAACACAGAAGTGGGGTTGCTTTGAATGCATTGCGTTACGTCTTTTTATACTACTTCGTGTTAATAAGTAAACAGTTTTACATGAACGTGTTTACAACCTCCCGAGTACTCTTGTAAACATTTAAAAAATCACGTAATACTGGAAAATCTCTATTCCTCAGCTTTTCCGCTAGGGTAGCTAGGACCCAGTTCGACCTTTTCTGATTACTCACAGACCAATTCTAAATGGTTAATTCAACAAAATATTATTGTTCATGCAAATTTATTCTTAGCTGTCGGACTCTACACAGAGTTACTGTTTAATAACACAGGCCTGCGAAATTTAACTTTTTCCAATATCTAAAATAGTTCTAGATGTTGTAGATTTTTTATGCTGAAAATGAATCTGATGTGCTCCAAAATGCTCCATCAAGTCAAGATTTTTAGTAAATGAAGCCTAACGGGTCAAAAAATGGTCATTTATGATTTTTTTTTAAAAGGTTATGCCATTTTGAAATTAACACTTTTAGTTATGCTAATTATAATTCGAGTAGGAAGTATTAAAAATTGAGAAAAGTGCTTATTCCGCAATATTACCAAAAAATACTAAACATAATTCAATTTGAGTGTCAATGGGTAATTGGGTATATTAAGGTTTTTGGGGTCACTGAATCCGAATTTGATATTAAAAAAATGTTTAAAAATTGAAAATGGCGGACACAATTGACCAGATTTATTTGAAAATTTCTTCCTTGCGGGTTTTTGGGGTTGCTGAATCCAAATTTGAAGTCAGATTTAAGAAATTCTAAATTTGGATTCATAGACCCCAAGAAACAATTTTCAAGTAAATCTGACATCAAACTCAGATTCAGTGACCCCAGTAACCTTTATGTACCCATTGACACTCAAATTAAATTATGTTTAGTATTTTTCTTCTAAGCTGGCCATATATGGTCAATTAGCATAACTAAAAGTTTTAAATCGTAAAATAATTTCGAAAAAATGACTTATAAAGTGAAGAGTATTACTATAAGATCCTTTTATCGAAAATAAAAAAAAATTACAAAAAACGGCTAAAATAACCATTTTTTGACCCTTTAGGCTTCATTTACTAAAAATCCTGACGTGATGAAGCATTTTGAAGCTCAGATTCGTTTTCAGTACAAAAAAATTTACAAGAAACGCCTAGAACTATTTTTGATACTCACCCTCGCAGGACTGTGTAATAAAACAGCTTTTAAATGTTCGATTCATCAAAAACTGATTCTATATAAATAAATTCTACGAATGTAAATAAAATATAAATGCTACTATCCTACACGGACCAACTCAACGCAAAGGAACTCTTCAAAAACAAGCAAAAACCATTTTTACTGTGATTTTACACAGTTCGTTCCTCAATAACGCTTGCAGACAGGTCAGAACTATTTTCTAATTGATCGATTCTTCAAAGACTAACTCTACAGTCTACACAAATAAATTCAACAAAAGTATAAAAATACTAAGCTACTATCCTACGTAAACCGACTCAACACAAAGGAATTCTCCAAAATTAAATCAATTATTTTGGTTTCTCCACTGACCGACTCTAAAAAAATGAACTCTCCTAAAATAATTAGTGCTTTACACTTTTTCCATGACTTTTCCATACCAAATAAAATTCCCTGACTTTTTCAGGTTTTCCATGTTCCCAGAAAGCGTAGCTACCCTGCTATCGCATTTCTAGTGGTATTTAAAAAAAATATTTAAAAAATTCGTTAGTAATTCGCACAAATATCACTGTGCAACAAAATTTCATTTTTTTTATATCTGGGATCGCATATGGTGATTCTTACAGGTTTTTTTTGACACTAAACACGAATACGAACTCAGAATTGTTCCATAACCCTAGGTTTTCGAGAAATTTGACCTTACACGGAAAAAATTAATTCAGTAGATTTTACAGAACTATCACGGAGTAGCGGATACAGCTCTTTGCGAAACTGAGTGTTGTAAAATGTCACGAAATATTCAGGATAAACTCCAGAAATATTCAGTATAAACAACGAAATTTTTGTAGTTTATCCGAAAATATCCATCACATTTTACAAAACTCAGTTTCGTAAAGAGCTGTATCCGCTACTCCGTCACAGTTTTGTAAAATATACTGAATTAATTTTTTCCGTGTAAAAATAGAAAAAATAACCTTCTTAGGATAATTTAGATTTTTATAACGATACAAATTTTTTTGAACTTTTCATGATATACATTTGAAAGCTCATATCTTCCTGAACAATTTACAATTTAGAACTTTTAAAAATATTTATTTTTGTATGAGATATCCTTGTTTGAAGTTTGTGTTTGAAGAAATTGATAGGTTTCGTTGTAACTTGTCTCTCGGGGGTTTCAAAGGTCAGTAACACAGGTGTACAAGGTTTTTTTTAGACATCACAGTGGTTTCCAATGTATTTTTGTGTGCATGTAAAGAACATACTAATGTAGTAAAACGCTAGTGTGGAAGTAAGAGCATGAACTTTATACTAATCACTAACCTTGTCATACTAGTTCCAAATGTTCCCGAGCTACAAAAGGTTGTTGCGTCTCTTCTATTAGAAACAAGTTCATGTCCTAATAGTACAAATTTCTTGTGATTATTGTTCCATACTCTGACGTGGTACAATTGCTCCTGGCACATACTATTATATTGCCAACGACGAGCAAAAAGATATCTATCTATCTTTTTGCTCATAGTTGCCACTATCGCATAGTATGTGCCAGGAGCAATTGTACCACGTCAAGGTATGGAACTATAATTACAAGACATTCGTACTATTAGGCCATGAACTTGTTTCTAATAGAGGAGGAGCAGCTATCTTTTGTAGTTATAGAATATTCGGAAGTATTATTTGATTTTAAGCATTTCTATTAACAGGGTAGTCATACTATAAAGTATGTAAAGTATGCAAGTATTCCTACTATAAAAGTATGAAAAGTATGTATTTCAGTGTGTGTTACTGACCCTGGAAACTCCCGAGAGACAAGTTTCAACGAAACCTATCAATTTTTTCAAACGCAAACTTCAAACAAGGATATCTCATACAAAAATAAATATTTTTAAAAGTTCTAAATTGCATTTTTTTTGGGTATATTAGCAATAGTTCTAGAGTTCTATAAATTTTAAAACAATTGGCGATTCAAACAGCTACACTAGCGCCACAGTTGAACTAATTTAGGTGTGACTCGCTCTAAAGCAGTCTCTGTTTTGACAGTTTATTTCAAATTATTTAATTATTCTGATATTTTTATTGCGTTTGTAAAATTATTTTTAAGCGTTAAATAAAAAAAAATAATTTAAAACACATGCAGTGCTACAGAGCGAGTCACGCCTAAATTAGTTCAACTGTGGCGCTAGTGTAGCTGTTTGAATCGCCAATAGTTCCGTAGATTTAGACCAAAAAATACGATATTAAAAAAATAAGGTTCTAACTTCAACCAGCACTATAATTTTTGCAAAAAATTGTTCTGACATATTATTCCGGTAAAAAATACAGAGTTCTAGAGTTCTCTTATTAAACAAAAAATAGTTCCGCAAAATTTAAAAATTTTTTCGAAAATTTCAATGTTCAGCAATTTTTTTGATTTTGAATTTGGAGTAAAATGTCATAAAAATAATTTGTAGAACTCTTGATGAAGATGCCAGAACTCTAATTAGAACTCATAGAACCTCAAATTTTTGAAAAAATAAAATTTTGAAAATTTCAAAGTTCAGCACTTTTTTTGATTTTGAATTTGGAGTAAAATGTCATAAGAATAATTTGTAGAACTCTCGATGAAGATACCAGAAATTTGGTAAAATCGACTAAAATTTAAAATTCTTAAATAAATTTTTAAATTTTGCGGAACTATTTTTTGTTTAATAAGAGAACTCTAGAACTCTGTATTTTTTACCGGAATAATATGTCAGAACAATTTTTTGCAAAAATTATAGTGCTGGTTGAAGTTAGAACCTTATTTTTTTAATATCGTATTTTTTGGTCTTAATCTACGGAACTATTGTTTTAAAATTTATAGAACTCTAGATCTATTGCTAATACACCCAAAACTTATTGTGGATTTTTCATTTTTTAAGATTGTGGTGCCAACTTCACATGACTGAATAGTAGCTTTGTTTTGTTTTATACTTTTGTTGAACTTATTTGTGTAGAGTCAGTCTTTGAAGAATCGATCAATTAGAAAATGGTTTTGTCCTGGGCGCAAGCATTGTGGAGGAACGAGCTATATAGAATCAGTAAAAGTGGTTTTTGCTTGTTTTTAAAGATTTCTTTTACGCAGATTCGGTTTGCGGAAGATAGTGACATTTTATTTCACCTTTTTTCGTAGAATATGTTTGTTTTCAATCAGTCTCTGAAGGATCGAGTATTCCCCACATGATTTTGTGGGGATTTTATGCGCAAGCGTTGTAGAGGAACCAGCTGTGTAGAATCAGTAAAAATGGATTTTGCTTGTTTTTGGAGAGTTCCTTTGCGTTGAGTTGGTCCTTGTAGGATAGTAGCATTGTATTTCATTTACTTTCGTATACTGAAAAAATTTTGGAGCAGCAGCTGCCCCAAACGAAAAATTTCTATATTCAGTTAACTTCATTCGTATAAAAAATCATGGTAAATATCAAGTATGAAGTTAATTGAATACAGAAATTTTTCGTTTGAGGCAGCTGCTGCACCAAAATTTTTTCAATGTAGAATTTATTTGTTTAGAGTAAGTTTGTGATGAATCGAATATTTAGCATCTGTTTTATTATTAAGCAGTAACTCTGTATAGAGTCCGTGAGATAAGAATAAATTTGCATGAATAATATTGTTTTGTAGAATTAACCATTTAGAATCGGTCTGTGAGTAATCAGAGAAGGTCGAACTGCGTCCCTGCCTCCTCTATCTTTTTGCCAAGTTTCATCGAAATCGAAGGATTAGGGAAAAACTTTGCAAAATATTCTTTTTTTTCATCAAAAAGGTCATATTATCCAGGGCGGGTTGATAAAAATGATTTCAAATTTTTCTCGTAGTATTTCAGCAACTCCTTCAATAGTGATGAAGAAATATTTAACTGCTTCTCTGAAATTTAAAATTTTCTTCAGACTTTTTGTCGTTATAGCTGAAAAATGTTGATTAAAAAAAGAATAATTAAAAATTAATAAAGAAAAAAATGGATTTTAATATTTTTATCATTCCATTGGTTTCATTAGATCTAGATACGTTTGCATAAAAAGTTTCAGATTATTTGATCAAATTATAAGTTATGTTTCTTAAATTATTATTTAAAAAAGTTTTCCATTGTTTGCATATAAATTATTCATTTAAAAAAAAACTTTGAGAAAAAAGTTGCACATTTGTTTTTGCTGTGAGATGGTCTTTTCGAAAAATTACTTTTGAGTTTAAATTTTTTTAACTTTTTGATATTCCTGACCACTTTGAAACAGTCAACGTAGATCGATTTATTCGATCCACAGCCTAAATAAATGAAAATATTTTTATTATACATTAATGATAAATTTAAACTACTTAATTTTTAAATAACTAAAGTTTTTAATTTGAAAAATTAAAAGAAACATATTTGTTTAAGGAAATAGTAAAGCACAGTGCTCTGACATAAATTTATTGTAGTTGTTATAATTTTTCGTCAAATAATTAAAATTAGTTAAATTATTAGCAGTATAATCTTTTAATATTATATATGTATACCTACAATGTATAATTTTACTTTTGCTTTACTATAACTTAAAATATGAAATAAGTTTATTTAAGTCGTTTTTATACATATCTGATTAATAAATGTGAAAATGACAAAACACTGACTTTTTATACAAATCAATAATATTAAATAATGAATTCTTTTTTTTTTTTGTTAAACACTTTTATAAATTGTTTTAAATATGACTAACAATTGTAACTAGTTAAAGATATTTTACTTGACAATAAGTCAAATAAAAAGTGTTTTTTTAAACACATTTAAACTGTGCTGAGGAAAGTATAATTCAAAAACTTTTACGGATTAACATCAAAAAGTTTTAGACATTATTATAAATATGTATTTTTCATAGTGCATAAACAAAAATAGATTGAAAAAAAAATTCGCATTATCTTGTCCCTTTAAGCAAAGTTTTAGTGGTATAATGATTTATTTATTTTTTTAGACTCTTGTATGAAATTTCTAGCTAAATATAAAATTTTTCTTGTGCAATGAATTCAATTTTTCCACATATTATATTTTTAAAAATTGTAAATCATCGTCATGTAAGATTCAACAATGTTTTGTTAATGAATTCTGATGCTAAAAGAAATACCAAACTGGATCCCAAATAAAATTATAAAAAAAGTTTAATTGATACTTAAAGGAAGGTTTTATAGACTGACAAGAAAATGATTCAAATTTAAAAAATACAAATTTTAAAATAATAAATTTTTGCTAGGTTTGTGGACTATTAAAAATGTTAAGAAATTAAAATTCAAGAATTTTCAAAGAATTAAAAATACTTTTTCTAAACTAACGTGAATTTGACTTAAAATACAGACTTTATCGTTTAAAATATACGATTATTTTTTTTTTTTAATGAAGGATCTTAAAAGTAAGTTTCTGATAATATTAACCGATAATAAAAATATGTACAGATTAAAAAAGTGCTGTATGTACCTCTTTAAAGGTTTTTATAATATCCCAGAAAAAGATTTTTATACACTTTGTTGCACAGTACTTATACAAATTAAATTAAGAAACACTACATATTTTTACTAATTATAAGTTTAGGAAAAATCATCAAATAGACAATCGTACCAAAACATTCATACTCAGAGAGGTAAGATCCTTATTAATTGATTGAACAAAAAAAATCAACTGTAATGCAAGAATCCTAAATTTGGTAAGCCACGCATAAAAAAGCATCATCATCATCATAATCATTGAAGCTGAACTTTGAAAAAGAGAATAATTATTGTGAAATTATACAAGTATATATCTTAAGAAAGTATGCTTTTTATAGGAACTAATGACAGTAGTGAACAAGATTGAATGTAGCAATAAATTTTCTTTGGTTAGACTCTCTAATCGATTCCTGACATGGAATTACCATGAAAAAGGTGGACAAACATTCGCTATAATAGGCGTTGCTAGGCTTAGTATTTTCTGCGCAGAGAGAATCTGTCATTCTCAAATTTGAATCTGATATACACTAAAAAAGGAGTGTAAACCTGAAATCCATTATTCGCGCGCTAATCACGTACGTGCACATACTTAGTTGCGAAAGTAAGAGAATTTATTCTAACGAGTTTTTTTTTCGCGCGCATAGTGTTTATGTGTATATATGTGTTTATTTGTTTGTATGTGTACACGCGCACGCAGAGATAAATACACATGTTGAAGAAATGGTCGATGGCAAATCTTTTCTTTTTTTTTTCTTTTTTTTTTTTTTTTTTTTTAATAATTAACCACTCAGGTTACTTATCATTAACGCTGATTAATACAAGACGTACGGTGCACTGATATCTCGCGTACGACATTACTTTACATTCTGATACGAGTTTTCACTTGTCTTACAGTCATTTTATTGTTGCTTAATATATCAACATCACTCCAAAACGCGAGAATAAACAGCAAGAAAGTTGTATTCACTTTGATGTCATCATCGTAACGAATTCTGAAAAACAGAAAAAAATAATCATTAATAATTTACATATTTTTATATTTCAGTTCTGTTTTATTCAATCGCTTATATTGTTGCCTTTAACATATATCTGCCATGCAAAACTAAAATACCGTTTTTTTTCTTAGGTTATGTTACCCATTATGTTTCTTCTTTTAAGGAGGGCGTCTAGCTTTAGAAGGACAAAAATATATAAATTTCAGGAATTTTTTTCTCAAACACATTAAAATAAATCGATGCGAGATTTAGTGGCTGTTTTCTTATATATATTTGAACCATTAAAATATAATTTTTTTATTAAAAAAATTTAAATCTATAAATTTATAAATTTCTTAAATCCGCATGTGCGAATCCATACAAAAACAAGATTGAAAAACTATAAGTAGGAAAATAATATAATGACAGGTTCATTACCTCCTGCCGCCGTCAGATGGCAGATATCAGATTACTTTTCTACTTTTCGTTTTGCAATCGCGTTTTTCTATGGATTCGTACAGTCTTTTGGATTTAGGAAATTTATAAGATGAGGAT
Source organism: Leptopilina boulardi (assembly GCF_019393585.1). NCBI lineage: Eukaryota > Metazoa > Arthropoda > Insecta > Hymenoptera > Figitidae > Leptopilina > Leptopilina boulardi. The sequence continues at coordinate 2,492,462 of NW_026137948.1, read as the reverse complement.
TTTGGCTGATTTTGTAAAAAGTGTCCGTGTTTCGAGAAAAAAGTATTTTAAAATCAATATTATTTCACGTTCAGAGCGATAATAATTGAAGCTCTCTTCTTGCCAAAGAATTTCAGATACCGTTCGACACTCTTAACGCATAAATATAAAAACGAAACAAGAAAATAACTACATTGTTAATAAATTTATATGAACACAAATCTAAAACATCTATTATCTATACATATATGTACATTTAATAAATTCTGGTTCCCCATGAAACACTATTTATATGAAAAGTCAATTTTTTTTAAATCGGGCACATAAACTGATTTTAAAACCTATTGAGAAATGTTTTTATTCATCTAAGAACCATAATCAAAAAGAATTATAATTAGGTTTTTTGTCTCAAAATCAGAGTTTGTAATTGGAAATTTATTAGACTAAATGAAAAACATTTGTTCAATATTCAGTTTTAAAAATCAAGGAATTCATGCACTAGATAGCAAAAAAAATTTCAGGTTGCCTGAAATCTTGAAAACCTCAAAGGGCTAAATAGCAATGCCCCAAATGAAAAGACACGCCTATTGTGGGCTTATTTACAATGCCACTACTCACTGTGGGAATACAGCGAAGTTTCACTTCCTGTATCTAGTCTTTTTTAATTTTTTAAAAGAAACATAATGAGTAACATAACCTAAATAAAAAAAACAAGTTGCCGAATTTCAGTTTTGCACGGCAGACATTTCTGCCAAATTTTAAAACAAAATTTACTTTTGGCAATAGGCGACCTAAAATGGCCAGGAAGTTAGAACAGTAAAGTTAAAATTTTCAAAAAATAAATCTTTTCCTAAACTGTCCTCGACTTGTGCTCTTTTGTACACAAACTCATTTTTTTTAAAAACTTAAAATTCCGAGCAATAAAATAAAAAATATGTTTTGGCAAATTTTTGGCACAATTGAGCTAAAAACCACAATTGGACACAATATAATTTCTTTTAATTTTTGACTTTTTTTAGGGTTCCGTACTCGGTTCGGAACCCTATTAATATCGGTTTTTTTGAAATCGTGTACCCCCCCCCCCCCTAGCGGCCACATAAATTTATCTGGAGGGCTGAAAATTAGTACACATATGTATTTTCGCGTGTAGATTACAGGAAAATTATAGCGAACTTGATTGGAATTGATTAACATAGCGTTGTCAAGGAAAAACCATGAATTTTTACGAAAAATGCCTAAAAATGACTATGTACCCCCCCCCTAGCGGCCACATCTTCTGACATAAAGAGCTCAAATTTGACACACTTACGTATTTTTACGTGAAAATTACAGGAAAATTATAGCGAACTTGATTCGGATCAATTTACATAGCGTTGTCAAGGAAAAATCAAAAATTTCGAAAAAAATAATTTATTCTCCCTAGCGCACACAATATTCAACCCAGACAGATCATATTTAGTATACAAATGTATTTTTACGGGAAAAATACAGGGGAAAAAAAGCGATCACGATTAGAGTTGATGATTAACTTTTTATCAAGTTTTTCAAGAAAAAATGACAATTTTAGGAAAAAAATGTATTTTTCCACCAAAAACGAACAAAATTTTATTTAAAGGAAATTAAATTTATATATTTTAACGTATTTTTACGTGTAGATTACAAGAAAAATATAGCGAGCATGATTGGAGTTGATTATCATAGCGTTGTCAAGGAAAAACCATGAATTTTTACGAAAAATACCTAAAAATGAGTATGTACCCCCCCCCTAGCGGCCACATCTTTTGACATAAAGAGCTCAAATTTGACACACTTACGTATTTTTACGTGAAAATTACAGGAAAATTATAGCGAACTTGATTCGGATTAATTTACATAGCGTTGTCAAGGAAAAATCAAAAATTTAGAAAAAAATGATTTATTCTCCCTAGCGCACACAATATTCAATCCAGACTGTTCATACTTGCTGTAAAACTCAATTTTTGCGTGAAAAATACAGGGAAAAAATGTAAGCGCGATTGGAGTTGATGATCAATTTTTATCAAATTTTTGAAGAAAAATGATAAATTTCAGAAAAAAATGTATTTTTCCGCAAAAAACGAAAAAAGTTTTTCTACAGTGATTCAAATTTATATATTTTGACGTATTTTTACGTGTAGATTACAAAAAAAATATTGCGAGGATGATTGGAGTTGATTTTTCTGGAATTAATAAACAAATTTTATTTTTTAGATAACTTTCGATTTTTCCTTGACAAGCAGCTACTAGCCTTATATCAATATCTTAAGTTTTATCTCTTTTTTACTTAGAAAGATAAAATTTAATATTCAATATATTTTTAAAATGTAAATACAATAAAAATATTGCGAGTTGAAATAAAATTATGTTTCTTATATTTTTTTAGTAAAATATTTTTTAAAAAATAAAATCGGACAAGTGCGAGTTACACTCGCACTGAAATCGAGGGTTCCGTACTCGAAGCGAACTTATTTGGTATAAAAACAAATGTTTAAAAAATATGTGTTGTATGACAACTAATATAAGTGATACAAAAAGGAACAATTTTGTAAAATTCAAGAAAATTGTTCCTTTTTGTATTACTTATATTAGTTGTCATACAACACATATTTTTTAAACATTTGTTTTTATACCAAATAAGTTCGCTTCGAGTACGGAACCCTCGATTTCAGTGCGAGTGTAACTCGCACTTGTCCGATTTTTTTGATTTAATTTCTTAAAATTTTTTGAAAAATTTTTTTCCCAGTATTTTGAGTTTTTTAAAAAATGAATTTGAGCTCAAGATTTGTTTGTTGAAACATTTAAAAATGTTGTTTTTTTTGCCCGGAATTTTCAGTATTTCAAAAAATAAATTTGTGCACAAGATTTGTTTTTTTTTTTGAAATTTTAATTTTAAACGTTTTAAAAATGTTATTTTAATCTGTTAATGTTATTTTAAAAATTATTTTTACAAACTTTTAAGTATTTCGGAAAAACACAAGTCGAGAACAATAGGATACAATATTTATTTCTTGAAAAAATTTACTTTCTTGGTTTAACTTCCTAGATATAGATCGAAATTCTAATTCTAAATAGATTTTTATATGTTAAAATAGTACTAAATGCTTAAGAAATTGGTCAATGTCAAAATTATCATTTTATAGAACTTTTAAAACGTCGAATTTCCATTTGTTAGAACTTTCCGACGTCAGATAAATTTTTAATTTTGTCGTCCGCCATATTGGATCCGCCATTTTGAATTTTTGAAAACTGACATCAGATTTGTAATCGGCGACTACAAAATTCAATCGAATTCGATTAATTTTGAAAATTTCAAACCCTAGATTCGGATTTTTAAAAAGTTTTGATTTTGACAGCCATTTTACATTTTTTGAAAGTACGTTCTACCACCTTAAAGCTAAAACATTAGGGCACGCGATATGAGATTTTACGTATTTTCAAAAGCGAAATATCTTCGAAAAATATTCATTTCAAAAAAAAATTCAACAAACCGTGTTTTTTCAAAAACAAGGCCTTAAGTTTTTGGTTTTTAAATTTTGTTTGCGGATTTGGAAAGAGCGATATCAAAAAACATAAGGAACAAAAATCTCATTGAAAATTGCTTTAAAAAGACATAAATTCTGTGAAATGGATATTTTATTAATTGAAAATTCGATGTAAAAGAAAATTTGCTACTTAAAAGTTCGATAATTTTTGTATAAAAACCTTTTTTATTATGAGGGAATAATATATCGTTGCAGCCAGAAGGCGCTTTGGTCACCGGAAGTGAAAGTGTAAGCAAAACTTAATATTAGCCGTTTACTCGAAGAAACACTTTATCCGGTTTAAGTGGTTTATTAAAATTTTGTTATCAATATACATATTTTAGAACATATGTAGAATTAATTTATTAAGTTTCCTAAGTTTATTGGATATTATTTATGATTTTAGAAGGGGGTTCTTTTGGGTTATGGACACCAAGTGTGTCCTTTGTGCCTCTATATTTCATGCCTAGGAGCTTGGCGCCACCGTTGTTGATAGAGAGGAACTACCAAAAGCTTTTGGTTTTTGGAATAAGAACCCTTTTTTTCGAGAAACCAGATAGAAATATTCAGAATGTTAAATTAAATTCAATGATAAGAGTAGTTGATCCAGAGCGAAGAAAATGCAAAGATGAAAATTCATCGAAGAAAAAAAGGACGATTTCGATAAGTTTATATTTGAAAAATGAAAATGGAAAGCAGATACAAGTTTGTCAAAAATTTTTTGAGTGCGCTCTCAGTATAAAAATGGCTCGCATCCGTACAGTTTCTAGGTTTATACATAAAGGTTGTGTTCCGAAAGAGACAAGAGGAGGAGACCGCAGGGGTCACATTTTAAAAAATGAAAAGGAAGCTGTAAAAGAATTTATTGGTAATTTGCACGGAATTGAAAGCCACTATTCGCGAAATAAATATAATCGAATTTATTTACAGGCAAATTCATCTATATCCAATCTCCATTTTTGCTACAATCAGATTATTCCAGATTTACAAGTGAAGTATGATATGTTTCGAAAAATATTCGTCACAGACTTCAATATTGGATTTTCTTCACCTGCAAGTGATTCTTGCACTACTTGTACTCGATTGAAAAATTGTATTAAAGTCGAGACTGATCAAGCAAAGCAACTCAATTTAATGACTAATCAAATAATCCACAAACTGCGAGCATCAGCCTTTTACGAACTAGCGAAGGAAAACCCAGATAATACATATTCCTTCTATTTTGATCTGCAGCAAGTTCAACAATTGCCGAAAACTCCAATCCAAGAAGCTTTTTACTCTCGTCACATTAGTTTCTACAATTTCTGCTGCGTGTCTATGGATACGAAAGATCCTACTTTTTTCACTTGGGATGAAAGTCAAGCAAGTCGAGGTTCCGTTGAGATAGGGTCAGCGTTATTGAATTATTTACAATCTCTTGATTTCGAAAAAATAAATCATCTTCGCCTTTTCTGTGATGGTTGTCCCGGACAAAATAAAAACTCTCACGTAGTTCATGTTTTGTTGAACTGGCTTCAAAACCACTCACCTGCTAACATACTTGATATTACGATTGTATTTCCAGTTAGGGGACACAGTTTTCTTCCTGCCGATCGAGTATTTGGTAGAGTCGAAAAAGTGTTACGCAAGCAACCTACGATTACTCTTGCAAGCGAGTATGAAACATTGCTTTCGGAAATCGGATATGTAAAAACGCTTTGAGTGAAATGGGAACTATACGATATAAAGTCTCTTCTAAACATCTACAAAAAAGTTGAAGGAATATCAGACATGAAGAGGATTTTAATAAAAAGTTCCCCAATAAGGAGGAAAACGTTCGATGTAAAGTCACCTGTTATCAATATTACAAATATGAACGAGAAACTGAAGCACCGAAAATTTTATTAAAACGCGGAAAATCTGATGCGAACGTCGAGATGGATAAAATAAATTTAAATCACCCAATTTCTAAGGAAAAGCTAACGGACGTGGAAAATTTGCTAATTAAGCAATTCGGAGCAAATTGGGAACAATTACCGAATTTAGAATGGTATCGTACTCTCTTGAATAATCAGAACAACAATACAGCGACATTTTACGATGACCAGGAAATCGATCAAGTGTGAAATTGTTTAGATGAAGACTGCGGCTTCCATGTTTAGAAGGAACTCCAAAATAGAAGTTTATTTTATTGTATAAATACTAAAAGTTATAGACCGCAATATGTAGTTTAAAAGAAAAATTATTCATTGTAAAAAGAAATAAATGTTTTGTTATCAGACACTTTAATAATATTGAAGTAAATTTTTTGTTATCATTGATATTTTAATTTGACCAATAAAAATGCATAAATAAATAATAAATAAACAAAATACATCTATTTTTACAAATTTTATACTTTAAATTTTATAGTTTTTTCTGTTTTTGGTTTAAAAACTAAAAACATAAACCATTCTCGCTTTTATTACATGATAATGAGAATTATTTGTATTTATTAATAATTATTCTGTTCAATTGACAAATTAAATTTGTGCATAAACATTAATGAATCAACGTTTCATTAAACGATTAGAAAAAATAACATTCCCACTTTAAGGTTAAATTTAAAAATAACTGTCAGTAATAAAAATTTGTTCAACTCAATCCACTGAAACAAAACAGAATATATCCAAACCTATAAGAAAACAAAACTTGATAAATCCAGTGTCCTGAATCAAAACTAAATAAATCCATTTTTGTTTTTTAAATATTATCAATACTGCCTTACGAAACAAAAACTCAGTTAACTCAGTTTGTCGTTATGGGCGACAATCATTCAACAGGATAGGCGAAAATCTACCTTAACGACAAACTGAGTTAACTAAGTTTTTGTTTCGTACGGCAGAATAATAAGTAACATAAAAATTTTGTATTTACCGTTTATTAAAATGGACGGTAGCATCTATACAAAGTATTTTTACTTTTTTTACCTCTACTGATTTTAAAAATACAACGTTTGTCGCTTTATCTCAAAATTACTTAAAATGGATTTATCAAGTTTTGAAAAATTGCTCCTCAAGGTCAAGATTCGGTTTGGTTTAGTTTGAGAAAATATATTAAATAAATGGAGGGGAAACATTTTTATATTTTCTCTTTTATAAATTTTATAAAATAGAAAATATGAAAATGTTTTCCCTCCATTTATTTAATATATTTTCTCAAACTGAACCAAACCGAATCTTGACCGGATCTTAACAGTGCTCGGTTAGATCTCGGTTCTAACAATCCGCCATGCACCCTGGTTTAGTTTTTAACACGAAAGAATCCTTCGAAAATGTTCCATTTTGTCCCCAAATTTATAACAGTTAATTTATGAGTCAGTTTTCACCGAGTGGGTTGATACATTTGCATTTTACATTGATACATTCGTAAATCTTCGTACACATTTACGAATGTTGACGAATGTTCTGCGCAGACGCAAATTTATCCTGTTCCTTTAATCTGCGCGGAGATAAAATTTAACCTACACGGTGATAACCGACTCAATGTTAAGTATAAAAATAGTTAATGTTATTATAAAATATACTTATATTTGCTTTTTAATGCCTAGGCGTTTAAGCTCCTGATCGGATATCTTCATCACCACATTAATAATAACAATACGTATTGATTGAATTGATATATTTTATTAAAAAAAAAACATACCTTCATAATTAACTTGTCCGTCTCCGTCAATATCTGCTTCTCGAATCATCTCGTCAACTTCTTCATCAGTAAGCTTCTCCCCAAGATTTGTCATAACATGTCTTAATTCCGCAGCTGATATAAATCCATTTCCATCTTTATCAAAAACTCTAAAAGCCTCTCTAATCTCTTCTTCACTATCTGTGTCCTTCATTTTTCGCGCCATCATCGTCAGAAATTCTGGGAAATCTATAGTACCATTACCTAAAAGAAAATATTATTAGAACATGTAAATATTTTTGGTTTTTTAAAAATTACACTAATAAAAGAACATTAAATCACGTAATAGTTTTTTCTATAATGTATTATAAAAAATACTACTTTTATTATAAAAATAAGTAATAAGTTTTTTTATTACTTGTCAGTATAATAGACATTAATTATCTGTTTGGACAGGTAATTAAACAAGCCTTTTAGCAGAAAAAAGATCCAAACTCTAAATTGAAATTCCAGGGCTGGGCAGCTGAAAGAATTTTAGAAGTCTATTTACATGTCTTCGAAGCGTCTGTTATGGCCTTCTGGCAGGTTAAAGTTAAGCACGGAAAGTGTCTGTCCACTTGGCCTGCCAGAAACGCGGGAGGATCGTACCCTTCTCACTAAGTACCGTTTCAGTTGGGACACGTACACTGAAAAAAATTTGGTGTCGCCCATAACGCTGCAACTCTCTTGCTTTAGATAGTCTGCTGCTTCGTTGTCAGAGTGATGCATTGCCAAAAGAAGAGCAGCGATCCCGATTTTCAAATGGCTGCTTGCTTTTTTCAATGGGAATGCTACTAGCAGAAAAAAATTGTCGCTGTCATTTCCTTCGGCACACCAGCGCTGGTCATAAAAATGGCAGATATTCAAAAGCGAGAGAGGCGCTACACTCTGTTTAGCACAGTAGCGACACTCGCAGGTAACGCAGCGAAACTAAAATTTTTTCAGTGTAGTTGGGACAAACCGATTATGTGTAAAAGTACTACGCCATGGGCTCCCCATCGTGTGTAGGACAGCTGTGGAAGACCGGTCGAGAATTTGTCTTCCCATAACCCATCGCGTGTCGTAAGAGGCGACTAACGACCAGTTTCACCAACTCCGGTTAAAAGTTAATCAGCAATTAAATCCTTAACCGACCAATCATGAGGGGTTAAATTGGCTTTAATCGCTGATTAACTTTTAACCAGAGTTGGTGAAACTGACCCTAAGTCCTAAGGAGGGAACTTTGAACGCACTACGCCTCCTCTTCAAGAGGAAAGGTGAGACTTCGGTTTAGAAGCAGAACATCCGCGTGATTACCGCTGGAATTACACGATTCTTGTCGTTGCTAACTCACACTCACTCCTGTTGGAGTGTTATCGAGACCAAGATGACTGTAACTAACAGCTTCACCATTTCATTAGGCACCCTTTTCTTGCACTCTAGACATCGTCTATTTTGTGGGGTAAAAATAAGGTATCGCAAGGAATTGTATATCGTAAGAGGCGTTTTCCATCCCCTTGTACCTTCTGGTCAAAGTAGGTAGATAATTCATAGTTTCATGTAATATCTGAGATTATAATCCTATTGTTTTATGAAGGACCCGGGCATTCCCAAAAGACCTCCGTCTTTTTTCCTATAAGGGCATGAGCACTATTACCTTCGTCTTAAAGAATCTTAAAATATTCAAATTTTGAACCATTGATTTCGTAAAAATTGTGATTTTATGATAAAATAGAGATCGTAAATTGCTCGGAACCTGTTTACTTTTTATCAAACTGATTGAAGAGTATGAATAAACAGCTGCCATGATGTCCTTTTGATAAAACGTGGAGAAATTCCTATCTTTTACAATTATAATGATAATTCATAAGGTGGATTTAGATCAATTTTATTATTTTTATTACTAGAACAGGGGGATATATATTTCGCTGTATCATCGTTAGGATCTTCTTGAATGAGATGAGTCGATTTCTTGTCTTTTTGGACAATCATCAATTTGATACGTCATGTCTTCACACATCTTTTGTGCACTCCGAAGCAAGATGACTTGGTTTATTAGTTATAACACTAAGCAATGCTTCATTTTCCTCCGACGTCGAAATTGTCCCTTTGGACTCTTTGCTTGGTTTGACCTTTGTCGGTTTTCTTTTAGGTATCGATGATCTCCTTTTCTGTAATATTTTCTCTTTTCAAGAGTTCAACTGTAGTCTTCAACCTATATATTTGAGCTTCAGTTCTTATGTGAGAATCCGGTATACGACGTAATCGATTAATTCATCTTCAGGTATAGATGCTTAGTTACTTTTATCATGATGATAACTTTAGTGCACAAGTCCCAATGAAACGTTTTCTCGAATCCTATAATATCATTAACTGATTCGCTGAGTCCTTTTAATGCTACGTTTGATAAAGATGGTTTCAAACTGCTAACACTGCTCCCACTAATCTAATTTCTGGAAAATCTTAAGTATTGCCCTTCGAGTTTTAAATCTCCTTTTTCCCCTTTACCAATTCTAATTCACGTCTTAATAACAGAATTTAAGGCGTTTTGAAATTGCTTGGAGCTGATGAAGTATAAATCATATTTATATGTCGAAGTGTCATAAGATGATTTACTAGAACCCGTCGCGAGACTCTGTTAGCCTTAGTACCAACCGTGAAATTTCTCAATCATAAAAGTTCTTTTAGCTTCTGCATTGTGTTGCTTGGGTGCTATGTAGAACATAAGGCTTCATCTACATATTACATCACACTTCAAAGGGAAAAAGAAGACTAGATATTTGTGATAACCTGCAGAAAAACTGGCGGTAATATATCAGGGTGTCCAGCAAGAAGTACAAAAAAAATTCCCTGACTTTTTCCTGACCGCTGGACACCCTGTATATGTATCGATGAGTGAAATTGGGGCGGAAGGGGGTAAAAAATTATAAAAGTGACGTAATATGTGGACTAAGTCTAATTATTATTGTAAATAATAATTCGGAGATATACAACATGGCTATTCCACGAAGCGCATCGATTTACGATTTGAATAAATCGTTGTATGACGCATTATCAGGAATTTCATTCGATTAATCTAATAGAAATAGTATTTATCAGAAATCTATTTGCCAGAATATGTGTATAGCAAAACTATGAGCCAATTTTCACCGTGTGGATAAAAATCATCGGAGAGGTTAAAGGCAGTAGATACATTCTGCGTCTGCGCAGAAGCTGTATACAAACATTCTGCGCATATGCAGAGAATATCTACTGCCTTTAACATCTCGGAAGATTAAGGTTATCCACACGGTGAAAACGTTTATAAATTATTTCCTTAAATCAGCGATTAGCTGAAGATTTTAACTAGAACTATTGATTGAGAACTATTATCCTTCCCGCCTTCATGGGGGTTGAAAATCTTTAGAGGTGTGTAAGGGTACAGTTACATGGAGCAGATTAGCAAAATAAATTTTAGCCAATCAAAATTAAGTCTATAGTGGAAAACGTTACCTTCCGCTAGAGACTTTTTTTTGATTTGTCAACGCATAATCCGCTATTCCACTAATCTGATCCATAAAACTGTACCCTATAAACATTTTTTTTTATTTCAAAAAAAAGGAAGACAAGGGCCAGAACATTTTTGGATCTAATTTCTAAACTTGCACAAACAACGGTAAATGGTATCGTTTAGAAAGCTAAACATTTTGCCACATATTATGGTAAACTGCAATACAGCTCAGTGTAAAAAGAAAGTTCTAAGTTAGAGCTGATTTCAGGTATTAAATCAAAAGTAAATGACGATTTAGTACTCAAATTGCTTCTAAATTAACACTTTCTTTATACTGTGACGAAAAAATTAAAAAATCATTTGGATTTGATTAAAAATTGTTTCTTGTGGGTTTTCGAAGTCGCTGATTACAAATCCAATGATAGTTTATCAAAATTAAATATGCTAGACAAATATTTTAAATTCATTGGATTTGTTGAAAGTTCTTTCTAGGGAGTTTTCGGGGTTGTTGATTGCGAATGCAATGTTGGTTTTTCAAAATTCAATGTAGCGGATTTAATGTAGCAAATAAAATTTTTAAATTGATTCGATTCGCTTAAAACTAATTAATCGGGGGGTTTTAGTGACACTAATTACAAATTTAATATCAAATTTGTTATCAGTGACACTGAAAACCCCCCGAGAAACAATTTTTAGTGAATCTGATGGACTTAAAAAATATCAGTCATTTTGAATATTAAAAAATCTGATGTCCGATTCATAATTGATAAGAATTTAACTTGTGCAAGTCGAACCAAAGTTGCAATGACAGCAAGTCTTGAAATCTTATTCAAACCTAAAAATTGCTTCGTGTGAGCCGCAAACGGTATTTTTCCGCCACTGACATGAAAAAGTGAAACCTTTATTACAACTGCCGTAAAAAGTCGTATTTGGACAATAAACAGCCATAAAGTCTTTTTACGACAGTTGTCAGGAATCGACTTAAAAAATAATATTTTATCGGACCAAAACAGGTAGTAAAAAATCACTTCTTCAAAAACCTCAAATGAGAAGTTGTTCATTAAAATTGATTCATTTTTGCGATCGCTACAGTTTTTTGAATGTCAAAACTCGCCACAACACCCCACTCTACTCTTGTAAGAAAAGATTAACTTTTAAAAAGGGGAAAATAGGTAGACTGACATCTACCGTGTGAAACGCGCGGCTATCATTATAAGCAATATAAAATGTTGGTAAAATCACTTTCAAATTCACAAAATATTGTCAATTTGATATTAAATCATTGTTTTTTATACCAATTTTACAATAATTGAAGAACCATATTTTATGTGTTTATAAAACTCACAAGCTTCTAAAATCAGAGTAATGCAGAGATCGCAATTTTCAACAAAACTTAACAATTTTTTTTTTAAATCAAAGGTAGATTTATTTAGAACACAAATATGGTTTAGAATTTTGCAAAAAAATATTTTATTGTAAAATAATTAATAAAAAAGATTAAATATTCTCTTAATTTATGGAAAACGCTATTTTTTATAAAAAAGAAAAAACTTTATTTTAAAAGTTCTTCAGTCACTATAATAACAATTATAATATATAATTGAGAAATATTAATGAATTTGTTATAAACAAATATTGTAAAGTTAAAAAATCCGGCTGAAAATACTTACACGGGGGTATTGTTTGAATTGATCGGATTCGCTTTCCATAAATAGAAGAAAATGTTTTTTTGTTAATTAATTATTGTACAATAAAATGTTCTTTTTTTCAAAATTCTAAATCGTATTTGTGTATTAAATTAATCTAACTTTGATTTTAAAAAAATGGTAAAGTTTGGTTCAAAACTGCGATCTCTGCATTACTTTAATTTTAAGGGCTAACTCTACATCGCTAGTGAGTTTTATAACCACTTATAGAATGGGGTCCCTCAATTATGCTCAATAATGTTTGTATTTTAAATTATAGATATTTAAAAATACAATTTCATTAAGTTTCATTCACTATAAGCACTAATTTACTTTGTACAAATATTAAAATATTACGCACTACTGCACTGACTAGTAAACATCTTAATTTACAAGTACGGTACAGTTGTAACAATTTTTCGGGTATGGTTGTGACATGGAGTATAAATCACACAAATTCATTTTTTGGAAAATATTTACTACATGTAAGATATAATTATAATTAATTATTGTATTATTAATAGATTATAAATTGAGCGTCACATTTTCATAACTCGTTCGACGCTCGGACGCACGCTCTATTGGTAGTCGGGTAGCCGTGAGCAGCAATGGCTCTCCCATTGCTACCCGACTACCATCAGAGCGTGGGTCCGAGCGTCGAACGAGGTTCGAGGTTGTCCGCTTGGCGTAGAATGACCCATGTGAATGATTCTTTTAAAAATGTCCATTTAAAATCTTTAGGGGAGAATAGGGTAAGTTTGACTATCGGTTTAGACCGTTTTTATTAATAAGTTTTTCAAAAATTAATATAAAATCAACCTGTTTTTAAGGATGAATTATCATGTGGTAATAATAATTTTTATGAAGATTTGTAGTAATCAGTTTGTTATTGATGATATTAAATAATTTTTAAAACGATACTTTCAAACGATAATTTTTTCAATCTTGAATTTTTAAAAATATACTTATCATTTACAGATATGGATAATTTTTTTTTACTAAAATATACCATTAGTTTTTAATTTATTTATAACCCACAAATAAAGGGGGAAATTTTTAAAATACCATTTACTTAAATAATTTTTTTTAGGCCTACATAGCAAAACCGGTAGCCAGTTATGAAATACCGATTTAAGTAATAACATAAATATGTTCCAAAACCCAAATAAAAATTTAATTTTTCATAAAACATTTCTCTGGGTGTAGGCCTACTATTTCATATTATCCTTAAAAGGAGAAAACATCAACTGTGGCTAAAAAAAGTAAATAAAAATCATTTCGACGTCAAAATGGTCACTTCGATGGATCCTAAGTAAAAACGTATTATTCGCGAGGGCAGTTTTTTTCGCTACAAAAAATTTTTTTCCGTGTGTACAGTAGACAAATTTGAAAGACTTTACATGGAAAGAAAAAAATTCAGGGAAAATCATGGAACTCAGTTGAGTAACTTTGGATATCGGGACCATTTCGGGATATTATCAAACTTAACTGTTTAAATAAGTAATAAAATATTTTGGACATAGTCTAAAATATTTTCTCATTTTCTGTTAAAATGAACATTAATAATAATTCAAGAAGAAATCAAATTAGAATTTGCTTAGTCCATTTCAGAAATGTTAAAGCAACTTTCTTACTTATTGATGAGTTACTACTTGAATTTCTCATAAAACCTCATATGAAAAATTACGGAACTATTAATTTCTGAAAATTCTTAGCTAAGACGAAAAAAATTTTGTTCTTTTTCTCCTTTCAGCACTCACATTTTTTTGTAAACACACGCGTACACATAACTATTACGTCACAGTTGACAATTTATATATAGCGATCAAATACAAACTCATATATTATTAATATAACACACACATGAAACAATTTTTATTAAGGGTATGTGGGCTAAGGACGTTTTATCGTGGTTTGAAACTTTCTCTGAAATAAAAAATGATTTCGGGTTAAAATTTTGGAAAAATGATTTCGTTTGGTGTAAGGAATCTCGCTGTTCTTCACATTTACTATAACATAACGCAAAAATAATTAAAATGAAGCAATAAATAGTAAAGTAATGTGTTTTATCATAGTTCATTCAGTGGCCACTCGCTCGAATTGGCGCTGTTCCCTGGAGCACTGACACACTCACGCAACGTCTGTGTATGCGCCGCAATCTTTTTTTCATTTTCGTTTAAAAATGCCACTTTTTAAACTTCATTTTTTAATAATTTAACACAAAATTATGTATTTTTCGGAGAACAGCGAGATTCCTTGAACCCAAATCTATTATCCCTCAAAATTTTAGACAAAAATCTTTTTTCATTTTAGAGTGAAATATATACTACCAAAACACATTTTTCCATACTAGGTCACGTGGGAGGTTGCCACATACTCTTAAGAATCTAAAGCAGAAAATTTGACTGCAGGCGGATTTGAACAATGGCAATGATTGCGATGCGCAATGGTTAACTGCGCATCAGAGTCCGTTCCGAGTTCCGTAATTTTTCAGGTCCAAATCTTGAAGTCTTCCATAACGAGCAAAATGAAAAGTTATGAATGTAAATAGAAATATACATTCGAACTTTTATAAGATCTTGAGAACTTTTCAGAAGAAACTACTAAATTTATTTGGAGAAAGTACTGAATTATTTTGAGATTTTGCTAAAATTTTTCGGACTTTCAACTGAACATTCATGAATATCTCTGAATTTTTCCCTCGTATCCAGAGTTACTGAATTATTTCAGGAATTTTTCCTGAACTTTTTCTTTCCGTGTAAGTCACGGTTTAATATTAGTTTATAAAAATCAGGGACCTTCACGAAATTCGAATTTTGATTTCGTATCGATACTTGTAACGATACGAAAGTAGAATGTACTTTTAATTCTGTTTGGTAAACACGAGGGGGAATTTACTAGTTAAAAACATGTATACTTGACTACGGGTAATACACCTCATATTACCCTTATTACTAAGTACTACACGTTATTACAGTTTAGTATACATTATTACAGAGATATTACAGACTTTTTTGCGTTATTACAGCACCGTAATAACGCATTATTACACGGTATTACACAAGTATTACAGGAAGAGTGTACACTTGACTACTTGAGTAAATTCCCTCTAGGGTAAACATAATGAAAGTAGAATAGAATTTTGATTCGGTTAGGTGAACGAAATTAAATTAAAATATAATTTTGATTCGGTTTGGTAATCGAAATGAAATTCGAACGGACTTTTAATTCGATTTGGTAAACGAAACGAAAGTCGAATGTACTTTTGATTCCGTCTGGTAAACGAAACGAAAGTAAAATGTACTTTTGATTTGGTTTGCTAGATCGAAACGAAAATATAATATTGACATTTTATTCCGATAGTATCCGTCACTATGTGACTCTAAACTTGAGACTTAAAACGTAAGACCTAATAAATTAAGACATATGACATAACTTTTAATTCTGATTTCGCAATCAAATCCGAACAAACTTGACTTTTGATTATGTTTTCGGAACCAAAACTTAAATTAACTAGACTTTTGATTCAGGTACCAGAATCAAAACTAAATATAGCTGACTTTTGATTCTGATTTTGGAATCAAAACTAAATAGAGTTGACATTTGATTTTTTTTTTATTTCGTAAACGTCTCTGATAAAAATAAAAAATAAGGATATATGTTTCTTTGACACACTTCCATCCCAGGGGGTAAGAGCAAAAGAATTCCGACTCTTTTTACTCTAATGTATTTTTAAACCACCTTAATGTACAGGGTAAGTTAAATGTTATTATTTTCAAAAGGGCATTATTTAAAAAAATATTATACTTTACAAAGTGTCAAAATTACCAACATATAAATTTTAAAGGTATTTTTCTTGTTACATACAGGCATTCAGAAAAAAGAATTATATTACCCTTCGAAGAATTAAAATATTTTTCTAAATTACATTCTTTGTAAGAAAAATTATCGATTTACAAGGGGAAAGTTTTTACGATGGCTTATTTTTTACATAAATAGATTATCTACAACTTCACCCAAAAAAAATTGTGAAAAAAATAATTTTCATTATTTGTTAAACAAAAGTTAAAGTGAAGTTGTACATAATCTATTGTAAAAAATAAGTCATCGTAAACAGAAATTGCATCACTTAAAAAGTTTTGTAATAGCGATATGAAAAAAAGTTTGATTGCCTAAAAATGTGTGTAAATAAACAAATTTTTAGATTAAGAAATGACATTTTTTATTCTAAAATATATAATTTAAAAAATATTTTAATTCTTAAAAGAGGAAATTTTTTTCTGAATACTTGTATCTAGCAAGAGAAATACCTTGACATAAATGATAAATATTATAATTTTTAAAATAACTAATAAATTTCACATACCATCTGCATCGACTTCATTTATCATATCTTGCAATTCGGCTTCTGTTGGATTTTGTCCGAGAGAACGCATAACAGTACCTAGTTCTTTTGTTGTTATTGTGCCATCACCATCCTTATCAAAAAGGGAAAATGCTTCCTTAAACTCTGCGATTTGTTCCTCTGTAAGTTGATCGGCCTGCGAAAAACGTTTAACTTAAATTTTTTTAACTATTCCATAAAGAAAAAAAGCATGAGGAAGAGAAGATCAACTATCAGAATAATCGGTTTTTATTAGAGAAAGGTATATTCGCAAGCAAACACAGACACGTCGTAGATGGAGTTGCAGTTTTATAAATAATTTTTGATTGGTTGATTTTAAAAATCGCGCTGAAATTTTTCTGTTTATTCGGCCATTTGTAATTTCGTACAAATGAAAATTCTATCAATTGAAAATTCTGTAAAATGATTTTTCGGTTAATTATAAATTCTGAAGTATGAAAAATCGGTTATATGAAAATTCTATCAAATAATAATTCGAAAAAATAAAAATTCGGCTAAGAGACAATTCTAACTAATCGTCCTTTTTGATATAAATATTCCTTATATAATAATAATATTGAAAAACGAATCAAAACCGAGGTTGCCCGCTTTTTGTAGAATGCCATATTTATAATTATATAAGGTAGCTTCCATAAATTATGTCACAGGTTTTTTATTTTGGTTATTTTAGACCTTTTGAAGTACACTGAGAAAAATATGCTATTGAATCAATAACATTTCTGCCAAAGGTATAAAAATTATTGATTCAAAAGCATATGCTATATAATCTATAAAATATTTTAAAAATTTTATAGCATATGCTTTTGAATCAATAATTTTTATACCTTTGTCAGAAATGATGTTGATTCAATGGCATATTTTTCTCAGTGTATGACATCACTTATGGAAACCGCCTAATGTAAAATTTAACTCAGATTTTCAAAAATTTTTAAAATTTTAAGTAGAAACAATACTAAAAGCAAATTTATGAAATTTTTACTTTTTAACAACACAATTATTTAATGGGTAAACAAGACTAGACAAGGAATTGGATGGAGTTGGACAAGGACAAAGGTAAATGGAACCTATAACATCAAATTCAGTGCCGTGCTCTCTAAATTTGAATCAGTGGATTTCACTGAACCAATCAGTCAAATTTCACTGTTTTGGTATACTTATAACTGGTTAGCAGTGAAATTCACTGATTCAAATTTAGAGAGTGAGTCGTTTATTTTTTTAATATTACCTAGAGAAACAATAATAATTGGTTCCGTGTAATAAGCCTACTTTTTTAACTTTAAAAAAGCACAATGTATGTCGAAAGAATTGATAAATCAGTAGTACAACATAAGTGATTGGACATATTATTTGAATAGTATGAAAGTAGAACATAACCTAGAAAGTTAATTATTACAATACCCATATAATAATAATAATTAAGTATAATAGTAATAATAATCTTCATTATTATTATTATGACAGAGGCCACAATGAAATTTTGTTCAATTTTAGGTAGGAGAAAGGGATCTTCAAAATCAAAAAAATGAAGTATACTAAATTAGAACATGTCAAGTTTAATTTTAACAATTTTTTTTATTTCAAGCAGGTTTTAAATAGTATGGATTCGTATTAGCTAATTTTTTTAACTGAATTTTAATTTAACAAAATTTTTTTTTGGTTTAACTTTTATATACTAGATTCTCTAATATATAGAAATGTTATTTAATTGAATTTGTATTTAGTAAAATTTTCATAAAAATAATTTTAATTTAATTTAATTCATCATGTCAATTAAATCTACTAAAGAGAATTGCCCATTTTGGACTAACTAAACAGTCAGTTAAATGGACTATTCTGTTCAGTAAAATGTAAGGGAGCATTTAAACGTTTGTTAAAAGAAAAAAAAAATTACAGACAGAAACGAAATTCACATATCCATTTTGAAAAATTCAAGATGGCGGATTCAATATGTTGAATGATTTCACAAATTGGCGCATGAATATCCCATAAATTAAATTAGTTAGAATTTTCATTTCAAAGAATTTTGTTAAATAGATCATTCCTTTCGACAAATTTTAATTTTTCTAAATAGCATTTCAAAGAATTTATTCTCTTTATCTGACTGTTTATTTTTAAAAAATTATCATTTAATCGAATTTTAATTTTCCAGAATTCTTATTTAAAATAATTTTAAGTGAGTCGATATTTAAATGCAAGAATTTCTAATTCCCTAAATCTTTATTTCAAAAAAATTTTATTTGGTGAATCATTATTTATAATAGAATTCTTAAAACATAGAAATTTGTATTTAATAGAAATTGAAAATGGCCAAATCAACAACCGATAGAAAAATTCGCGCGAAATTTTTCTGTTGGTTGTTAGTTCGGCCATTTGCAATTTCTATTAAATAAAAATTTTATGTTTTAAGAATTCTATTAAATAACGATTCGCCAAATAAAAATTTTTTGAAATAAAGATTTAGGAAATTAGAAATTCTTGCATTTAAATATCGACTCACTTAAAATTATATTAAATAACAATTGTGGAAAATAATAATTTGATTAAATTATAATTTTTTAAAATAAACAGTTAGATAAAGAGAAGTTATTTAAAATAGAATTCTGTTAAATGCGCAAATTATAAAAAATAAAGTATAACATATTCTCATTATTATTCACATCATAAAAAAATACTATTACGCAATGCGCTAGTAAATCAAAAAAATCTATAATATTACATAAACTATTTATACACTAAAAAAATGGCTAGTTAATGCAAATGTTTTTTTTCCAAAAGTTTAAATAAGATAGAAATTTTTTATGTAAAATAGAATCATAATTTTAAATAATATTGTAAATATCGGTTTGTGAAAATTTGTAAGTAATAAAATTTTTAAGAATAAACATTAACATTTTAGAAAACGTAATGTGTTGCTGTTGGAGACTTGCAACGAGTATTATAAACAAATGATGCGAATCAATGTGAGCTGATGTTATTTTTCGTGACAGGCAATCGATATTGAAGTGATAATAAAACTATTTAGTGGAAATAAAATTGATATGTTATTTAATTTTAATAAAAACTTCAAACGATTCTTTATCATAAATGATTTTCACTTAACCTGAAAATAGATTTTTATTTCAACGAATTTCTATTTAGAAAAATTCTCATTTAATAAAATTTTCTACTTAGTCGAGTTTAAATTCAGTTAAAAGTTTTATTTTTAACTAATATACTGTTTTTTAAATTTTGAGCCATTTCAATAATTTTAAATTTATTAATACATAATATTATTTATTCACTTCTACACTTTAATTTAATTTAACTTTTACTAAAAATTTATCAAAACTATTACTATTAATACTTTAGAACAAATGTCCTTTGCACATTTTTTTGAAACTTTTTGGTTTAGAACTTTTGACTCCCAACGGATTTCAGGTATGTTAGATAATTTTTTTCTTGTTTTCTGTTATCATATATTTATTTAAGACCATTGAGTAAAAACTGTATACTTACACCGAAAAAAATTCTGAAATTTAAAATATAAATACTTGGCACCTATTTTGGAATATTTTATACATAAATTCAGTATGTAAAATTCAAATTTTAAGAATATTACATACTGAATTTAAGTATAAAATATTCTAAAATAGGTGCCAAGTATATATACTATGATTACTTTGATTTTATGCATTTATTTAAAATACCCTCAATCTTATCGATGTTTTTATATAATTATACTGATTTGTTTTTTTTGTTCCGAGTTTTAAATGGTTATGTAGACTGTTCTGAAATATTGTCAAACATTAATTTTTACGCTCCTGAAAAATTTATCAGAATTCAATCATTGTTTAAAATTAATCGTCACAGTACCAATTATGGTATCAACTCAATTTATACTAGAATCAGTAGGGTAGCAAATCTGCATTGTTCTATACATTAGATTTCTTGTCAATTCACCACATCGCTACGTAATTTAATTTTCGATTATAATACTAGCGCCACCTAGTTTTTTTAGTTCTAGTTATGAAATCTATAAAACTACGTTACATTGGTTAACTAATTCTATTTTTATATATAAACTAAAGTACTTTTAGTACGAAAGGGCATTCTTTTTCTTTTTGTAAGCCCGATTATTTGTTAAATAAATAAATGAATGTTTTTTTTCGGTATAAACTTTTTTCTCATTCCTCTTGAATGTGTTTATAAGTCATTTAAAAACCGAACTGAAAATGATCTATTCTTATGGAATTATTAACATTTATTGAAATAATTTTTTATACAGTCAATCCTCCACAATGACGGATCAGCCTGCAATTTCCCCTTCTTTCATCCTTTCCTTTACCCCTCGATTACTTCACCAGGACTGTCCCTATACATATTTTGTTTTGAACTCACTGGGAGACTTTTCGTAGTAAAATTTAATAAACATTATTTATTTAAACATACTAATTATTAAATTAATTATTTGTCCGGTGTAAATTATAAATATTCATATTAATGTAATTAAGATAATAATTATATTAATTATTATAATAATTAATAAAATAAGTAGTGAGGATGGTAATTTTGTTTTTGAATTTTAATATTGTAGTTAAGATGGTAAATAGGTGTCTTCTATTAAGTATTTCATTAACCTAATCATATCTGATAAGGTAGAAATTTAATTGACCAACAGTCAAATTTTTATGTACGAAACTCGTACAAATATTTTTCGTACATGGTTTCTGAATTAATAAAAGAATTTATTATTTTTATTATAATTAAAATATTGATAAAAATTTATAAAAATTTTCGTTTTATTGTTCAGTTAATAATAATATGTTTATTTTTTAAATTATTAAATATGATAAGAATATGAATGAAATAATTGAATTTATTTATTTATCAAATTTATAAAATTTAAATAATTAAAGTTATCATTAAAATTATTAAATATGATAAGAATAAAAATTAAATCATATATATTATCTTTGTTTATTTTTCGTTTTTTAACTTCCAAAGAATACCCCTGGCGGGTTGTGAAAACCGAATCGCAACCGAATTCGGTTGGGATTCAGTTGGGTTTCAGTTACCAGTGAAAAAAGTAGCGAAAAACGTGAAAATTGCTGGAAAAAACTATTGGAATGAATAAATGAATGATTTATGAGTTTATTCATGCAATAGTTTGTTTAAATTAAGCTTTAATTAATTAATTATTAATAATAAAAGTCAAAAGGTGCTCACCTGTCACTTTAATGTTCGTGTTATTTCCTAAATTTTGGAATTGAAAATGTGAAAATTACGGAAAAATCATATACCTATTTTTTAATGGATATTTAAATTGTCCAGATTTAAGTTTTTTTGTTCTGAATATTGCATATTAACAATAAAAATAGTACATTTTGTACTAAAAGTTTATTGTTTGTTTTAAAGCAAAATACTGCTTTACCTATAATGACAAATAAAAAAATTGCCGCACGCATTACACGCTAGATGTCACGTCTTGTTTTTTCTGGTTTTAATATTTTATCATTTTTAAAGTTTTCATTTATTTTTTAACTTAACCCAAAATTTTATTCTGAAACTAAAATAAGTTTATTAATAATTGTTAATAAAATACTTTAATTTGTTTTGAGAAATAAATGACACATCGGTAAATTTTCGTTTCCTAATGAATAACAGCGCCCAGTGGCGAAAAAAATTACTATCGATAGTAATTTTTTTCGCCACTGGGCGCTGTTATTCATTAAAGTATTTTATTAACAATTATTAATAAACTTATTTTAGTTTTAGAATAAAATTTTGGGTTAAGTTAAAAAATAAATGAAAACTTTAAAAATGATAAAATATTAAAACCAGAAAAAACAAGACGTGACATCTAGCGTGTAATGCGTGCGGCAATTTTTTTATTTGTCATTATAGGTAAAGCAGTATTTTGCTTTAAAACAAACAATAAACTTTTAGTACAAAATGTACTATTTTTATTGTTAATATGCAATATTCAGAACAAAAAAACTTAAATCTGGACAATTTAAATATCCATTAAAAAATAGGTATATGATTTTTCCGTAATTTTCACATTTTCAATTCCAAAATTTAGGAAATAACACGAACATTAAAGTGACAGGTGAGCACCTTTTGACTTTTATTATTAATAATTAATTAATTAAAGCTTAATTTAAACAAACTATTGCATGAATAAACTCATAAATCATTCATTTATTCATTCCAATAGTTTTTTCCAGCAATTTTCACGTTTTTCGCTACTTTTTTCACTGGTAACTGAAACCCAACTGAATCCCAACCGAATTCGGTTGCGATTCGGTTTTCACAACCCGCCAGGGACGGCACTGAAATTTGCTTAAATCATGTAACGCCATCCACCATTGCGGGGGAGATTCAAACTAAATCGAACCGTCATTTTGAAGGATCCGTCATGAAAAACGTCATTGTGGAGGTTTGACTGTATTTGAAATATAAAATAAGACACATGATCACTTAGTAATGTGCCTTTAAAGTTATTGTTACGGCCCTGAATGTTGACGTTTATGAACAGTGCAGCCCACACCCGTGGACTGCGTTGTTCACAGGTTTGCCTGTACTAGAAATCAAAAGAAATCGATTAGTCGTATTTTACACTATAGAAGCCAAAAAAGACAAATTTTTTTTTATAAAGAAGTATAAAATAGTCCAAAAAGTCGTAAATTTCAAGGAAAGAGTCTTATTTAAAGACTAAAAGAAATTTTTTTTATAAAACCATAAAAATTAAAAAAAAAAATTAGAAAAATGTTCGTCAATGTCAAATATTCACAATAGAAAATTATATTAATATTTATAATAAAAAATTATATTTAATTTTAAATAAGTTGTATTCATATTGATTAAAATTTAAATTGTTGAGTTATAAAATTGTTCTTTTTATTTACAAAAAAAAAATTTTTTTATGTGTAAAAATGAAGATACTTCGTTTTCTAATAAATTAATTCTAAATTTTCTTCTCATTATCGTATAATCTTAACTAGATTACAAAGTAGGGTATTCCAATATTTTTTATCATTTCGTAAATATCTTTACCTTCCGTATGCCCCACCATTGTCCGCCATTAATCTCATATTTTAGGTAAATCCAGTGATTTATGGATTCTTTTAAGGCGATATACAAATTTATTCGAGATAAACATTAAATTTAAATTAGAATTTTTTTTTAATTTTATTAAAATATATAAATTAAATTTTATTTCACACATAATTGGAAATTCAAATTAAAATATACATGTTTTTATTCGTATTTATATTACTGTAAAGAAATTTTTTCTAAACTTGGAAACGTATTTGAAAAAAAAAAAATAATGCCTCCATTATTTTGATAAAATAGACTTAAACCAAATAGGTATAATTACTGTCAATATAGTATAGTATTAACCGTCAAATACTAGTCTCTAAAAACAGATAATTTCAAAATGTTGGTATTTTTTAATTAAAAAAACCAATTTCAATAATTTTAAAACCAACCAACTTTGAAAAATTCGTGAATCTTAAAATACGAGGTGCGCCGCACCTTAAGATAATAAATCTTAAATATCACGATTACTAGATAAATTATCAAAATCTGCTTTTAGTCTTCTAAAATCAATTTTTTCACATTTTTAATATATTTACTAAGAATTTCTAAAAACGTAAATTTAAAAAAATGAAAGTTTTAGTTGCAAAAAATCTAAATTTCAAAGGGGAAATTTCTCAACAGGAAATTAATGTGAAAAAATCAAATAGTAAGGTTAAGTTTAAATAATTTTTAAAACTCGTGTATAAATTAAAGGTTAAAAGAATAAAACTCGATATCTGTCAAAGAATTAATGTTTTCATTATTACAAATCCCAAATAAACAAAAGTAATTGTCTCTTATCGAAATGAAAATAAGTGCTAACAAAAACAATAAATACTTATTAATATATTTTAACCTCGCGTGGAAAATATTTTATTGCGATGAAATGATCAATTTCAAATATATACATACACTAATTAAAGTCTATTCCACATACTCACACATACACACAGTCGCGTATATATATATATATTTTTTTTTTCAAAAAAGAATTTTTATTCAGCATAGAAAAAATTGAATCGAAAATTGGACTAACCGAAAATTGAATATTTTAATCATCGAATAAAATATATATATGTGAATGTGTGTATGAAAAAAGAGGGAGAAAAATAAGTGAAAAGCAAAAGAAAATGAAGCATTCAACAAAAAGTTTATCACTTGATTGTATATTGAAAATTTGCAAATATTTAGGGTTGAAAATTTGTTTAAAGGCAGTTTGTGCGCTGCACGTGCACAATCTCGTCATTTTTAAACATATAAAAAAATCGATAAAGCTTTTTACTCACCATGACGAATGATTGAAAAGTTCCTTAGTAAATGGAAGTTAAACACTTTAACTTGCAAGAATTTTTAGCCACTTAGCAAGCACTGCACAATCCACGAATAGGAAAAAATACTTTTTTGGTTGATATTAAGAGCGCGCAAAATGAAGGGGCGGCCGACAAGATACACACTGTGATCAGCAATGGAGTCCTTGATGGTGCTTGAGTTGAGCTTGTATCCCTCCGCGGTGTCTACACAGCATATGCGCCGTGTGTGCGACGCGTTCTCTACTGCTGTGAAAAGAGGCGCGCGCATGCGCATAGGTATTTATAATGTCAGCCGCAAACTGCAAGCATTCTCACATACAGTAACGATTGTGTGAGTTCGGTAAGAATGTGTGCGTGATTACTGCGGTAGGCAACGGGTGAATAGGGAGTTTTGGCGGGGATGGGTTCGTTTAGCTGACTGCGGACTGCGAAGGGGGAGAGATATGAAACGTCGAACTTCTGCGGGTGCAACGCGTGCTCCTACGCCTCAACAAAATAAACACACCAACATTTTACATTTATTAAATAAAACATTTTTAATTTCACCATTATTTCATCTTATTTAGTTAATAATTGTCATTTTAGAATATTTATATCATTTCTTTATTAGTCAATAATGACATAGTATGGGTGCGGTCTCGTTTTCAGAACAGATTCCGCCAAGTCAAAAGGATCTGCGATTGGTTCTCGCTCACCTGCAATGCGTCAGCCGAACGCGCGACTGCCGCCGGCTACCGGGTCACAACTTTCTTGTCATCACCATTTCAATAAAGAATATTACATTTTACTAATAATACATTTCCCTTTACAAAAAATCTATATTTTATATCCTACAATTGTTTATTGTAAACATTAATAATTATACCTTATTTTCAGCTTATCAAAAAAAAGCAAATTTCCAAAAAGAAAATTACTTTCTTTTTAATCCAGATTTTATTCGCAAAAACGATTTCAAAGTTTAAAAAAATCAATTAATAAAAAGAATAAAAATGTAAAAAATTACAAATTTAGATAAATTAATGTATTGATTTATTTAAAAATTGTAAGTCGCATTAAAATTTAATTTTAATTTTAAAAAAAGATAAAATAAATTTTTGGAAAATTTATTTTATTTTACTTATTCGTTATATCATTTTGAATTGATTTAATAACATATTATTATAAGTAAGCACGTAGTCAGGATACCCCCTCCCCCCTGAATTTACTTTTGTCCTGAGTGTGAGAGAAAGAGGAGATAAAAAAGAAATGTGCCCCAATTACACAACGTATACTATTGTTCAGTTTGCGCTTGTCTTACGCATGCAGACATAATGCGTAAGACAAGCGCTAACTATCATTTCCAGTTATATATGTTTACGTTCATCTGCAGTGGACTTTTCACACGGAAATCCGTGTGTTGCATTTTGATGTTTATTTTTTAAATTTTCATTCAAAAAATATTTCATTTTGCTTATCATAATTTCTATTACTTTTCATTGCTAATTTATTTTACTTTTTTTTCCTATTCTGAACAATATCGAGATTTTAGTCCCGATTCTCATTTCCCTAAAAATTTATACACTTCAGAATCAGTGAAAAATCGCTAGGTAAATTTTATTGATGGTAGAAAATTCACAAGCTAAAAGTTCCCTCATTTAATTTATACTATTAAATTTTTTTTACATTTGTTACTTCCCACTTCCACTTAATTTGATAATTATTATTACAAATTAACAAATATTGTACTTATAACACTTAAAATTAAGAATAAAAAATCTTGCATGCACGGGGGATCGAACCCTAAACCTTCAGAACGCAAAGTTTGCATTTAGAGCGAGGAGAATGCTTTTACGATATTTCAAAAATTTACGATTTTAAATATTTTTCTTTTGAAAAAATTAAAAAAAAAAATTTTTTGTATAATTTTTCTTGACTACAACTGTGATATTCGCTAACAAAACAGTAGGAAAAAGGTTAAAACCCAAGGAGCACATAATATTACAGTAATATTACTGTAATATTACACGTCTATTTGAAATACATTAAAAATTTCAAAATTTTATGATAAAAACACAAAAAGATAAGAATTATTTAGGCCAATATTTTTAAGAGTTTTATCAATTTTTTTGTAATATTACTGTAACATGACCAGATAATATTACTGTAATAATAATTAATAATTAATTATTGTAATTTGTAATATTACAAAAAATTTCAGAAAACAATTAAAAATATTTGATTAATTCTAAATAAATAATAATATAAACTTTGAAATTTTTATGTATTTCAAATAAACGTGTATAATATTACTGTAATATTAACCTGTAATATTACCACACTGAAAAAAAAAATTATTTGATCCAAATACACGATTACTTGACTATTATCAAATAAATATTTACTTGAACCAAATACTTTTTATTTGAAATAAATAAATTGTATTTGAACCAATAATTTCTGTATTTGAAACAAATACCATTTAATTGTCTCAAATAATAATTATTTGATACAAATTAATATTTATTTGATAATAGTCAAGTAATCGAGTATTCGAACCAAATAAATTTTTTTCAAAACATGAGGTCGGCATTTTAATATTAGGTACTGTAATATTACAGTAATATTAAAATGTTCGCCTCATGGTGATATTACCGCATATAATATTATAGTAATATTAACCATTAATACTACCATGAAGCGAACATTTTAATATTAGAGTAATATTTCGTGCTACTTGGGTGAAATCTATTATTTCTTTTATGTTCTTGAGCACTATTTCGCATAAATTAAATTAAAAAGGAAATTTTAATTTTCGATCGTTTTAGAATTTTTTTTTTAAATTAATATTTTTGAAAATCCATTCGAGAGATTCTAAAGAATCATTAAAAAAGCATGGAAAAAAATTGCTGATGAAAAATAGTCAAAATTGTGAAAGAAGATAAATATCTAAAATAATTATTTATTTAAGACTTTAATTTCCAAAATGGTCCCAAATGATGCTAGGAAAAAAATATAAACTCGTTTAATAATTTAAATTTATGTGGGTCAAAATTTGAGTTGGTGCCTCCCCTTAAATATGTATTAAAACGACTTATTATTACAATGAAAACTAAAAAACTGCTAAAATTACTAATACTACCTACAGGGCCGGATTTATATGTAAGCAAATAAGCAGTTGCTTAGGGCCCCGGCTTGCCGGGGGCCCACAAATTTTTTTAAATGCTAAATTCTTTTTCCAATAAATGTTTTTTAATAAAAATTAATAAATGTTTATATACAAATTATTATTTTAACAAAATTAAAATACATATGATGTATTCCTCGCCAAAGTGAAAGTCCATCTACAACTGCATCTACGAATTTTTTTGAGAATTTTTTTCTATTAGTACTAATTGAGACTAACTTCCATGAATTTTTTCAAATTTTTTTAGCAAGCCGATTTCGAGTTATAGAATTCTAAAAATTAGAGAATTTTCATGACATTTAATTTTAGAATGCTCATAACTTCCTTAAAAATGCATCAATTTTAAAAGTCTTTTTTTCAAAATGTGTGTTTTTGAACGTTCTTTTCAAAAAAAAAATCGAAATTTTTTTTATACGATATTACTATTAAATTTTTGAGTTTTAATGATAAAAAGTCATTTTCTTCATTTGACGTACTGATCGATCTTTTTCAAATTATTTTTCCCGATAATGGTCAAACAATTTTTACAAAATTTTCGGAATTTTTCAACAATTTTTGAGTTTTGAATTTTTTAAAAATGTTTTTGGTTTTTTTATAGTATAGTATAGTTTTTATAGTAGAGTTAGTTATATAGTATATATAGACTTTTTATCATTAAAACTCAATAATTTGATTGTAATATCGTTTAAAAAAAATTTCGATTTTTTTTTAAAAGAACGTTTAAAAACACACATTTTGAAAAAAAGACTTTAAAAATTGTTGCATTTTTAAGTAAGTTATGAGCATTCAAAAATTAAAAGTTATAAAAATTCTCTAATTTTCAAAATTCAATAACTCTAAAACGGCTTGCTAAAAAAATATGAAAAAATTCATGGAAGCTAGTCTCAATTAGTACAAACAGAAAAAAAATCGGAAATGCAATTGCAGATGGACTTTCACTTTGGCATGCAGTACATCATATGGGCAAATCCACTAAACTTTTAACTTTAAAGAAAAAAAAATTGCTTTTTTTAATTTGCAGGCACATTGATGTCACTTTGTATACACGTTTAAAGCACTACAAATTCAAATGCGTGATTCATTTTTAGCTCACGCCGTCAATGTTTAACTCTTTAAACACTTTAATGTTAATAAATTACATATAAAATTGAAAAATTTAACTTTTTTTATTTTTGATATCGGAGTGGTTTCCAAAGTATTTTCGTCTTCTGAACACGATTCTGGCACCCAAATTTGTTTAGCACGTCAAAATTTTGAGAAAAGAGTGGGTAAAGACTCCAAAAAATTTTTTTCAGCATATTCATAACTTAATAAAATTTATTTCACTCAAAATCCTTAAGCGGCGTTTTTGTGTTCAAATATAATATGAAAATGTTTCGATGACACCATAGATTGACCCTTTTAAAGCAAAAATGCAGTTGTGCCTTTCAAAAATGTATAAATTTAAATGAAATCACGATTTTTATTATCATCTTTAAATTGTTGCCACAGGAATACAATTAGAGGCACATCATTGAAGAAGGTCTTAAAAGTTTTGTTTTTTCATCACCTTTTAAGAAATGCATTGAACTTTTATTTTTATCCAACGCCGTAATAGATATTTTCATAAGAAGACGTTCAATTGAATTTTTTTTAAAAGTGCTATCACTCAATCAAACCTTTGTATTTTTAGGTTTAGTGGTGATACACTAATGAGATAGTGAAATTTTTTTGGCAAAATATGTCTGTTAGATATTTCCATAGTAGCTGAAGTGATATTTTACACGCCGCAAAAATAAAAACGTTAAGAATATAAACTTTTTCAAGAAATTCAAATGAAATTTAAGCATTTTTTCACTTTTTAACTTATAAAACTAATTGTCAAATAAATATTTTGTTCTAATATTGTACATAAATGTTCCTTTGTATATAATTTAGCAAAAAAAAATGATACCCAAAGTTTTAATTTAAAATAATTCAGATTTTTAAGTGTTCGATTCGAAAATCACAAAAATTAAAAGTTTCGTGGATTTGCCCATATATATTAAAATTTGAGTTGTCTAATTTTTTATCTCAAATTTCAAAAGGACTGAGTGCTTAAGGCCCCTTTTTCGGTAACTCCTGTCTAGAGCTTAGGACCCCCGTAGGTCTAAATCCGGCCCTGAACATGTAGCAGTTATAGAACCAAATAGTAACAGTGTTCTAGAACAATGTTCCTAATATGTTACATAACTGTTCTATTTTTTTGTTCCAGAACTGTTCTTAGATATAAGTTTCATAAGTGTTATAGAACATTTAAGTCACAAATGTTTTAGAAATTTTGTACTTTTTTTGTTCTAGAATTGTGATATAACAATATTATGTCACCTTTCTAGAACAATATTCTCTTTTTGTTATAGAATAAATCCGGAAATTTTTTCTTAAATTATTCTGTATCAAATGTTCTATAAAAGTTCTAAAACTGTGCTGAAAGACTATTACATGAAATTTCTACAACAGAATGCTTGTTTTATTCTAGAAATTATTAATAACTATCTGTTCTAGAATTATAACATTATGTCAGATTTACAAATATTCTGTAATACTTCAGTCACAAATGTCATTAAATGTTTGATCCTTTTTGTTGTAACCCTGGCGGGTTGTGAAAACCGAATCGCAACCGAATTCGGTTGGGATTCAGTTGGGTTTCAGTTACCAGTGAAAAAAGTAGCGAAAAACGTGAAAATTGCTGGAAAAAACTATTGGAATGAATAAATGAATGATTTATGAGTTTATTCATGCAATAGTTTGTTTAAATTAAGCTTTAGTTAATTAATTATTAATAATAAAAGTCGAAAGGTGCTCACCTGTCACTTTAATGTTTGTGTTATAAGATAGAATGCTACTTTATCGTTAGTGAAATTGCCGCGCGCCAAACACGATAGATGGCAGCACGTGATTCTTCTCTTTTGACAATTTTATCATTTTTAAAAATTAGAATGCAAAATTTTGTTTTACCTTTTCTATTTTCAGTTATTATTAAATTAATCGAGATTAGATTTTATAAAAATTGTTATTATTATTAAAAAAAGGTTTTTTAAATTGTTCAAATAAAAATGCATTTACTTATATTGCAAAACAAACTTAGTATATTTATACCAATGGTAAAATAGAAATTGATAAAAAAATTTTATTAAAAAAATCACTTTTATATTAATGATAATAATTATTATTTTTATCATTATATTTTTCTAAATAAAAATTTCTTGAATATTTAAATGACAAATAATTGTAGGAAACAGTGGGGTGAAAATTTCCCAACTGGGCCACCTAAAACTGACTTTTCAAATTTAAAATATTTTTTTTCATAATCTATTGCAGGAAGCCGAATTAAAAACATTCCTGAAATGCGTTTTTAAAAAAATTAATTTTTTAATTATTTATTAACAATTGAATATTTTGTTACCTTTCCACTAAATTTGCAATTACTCTGTTGCTTGTTAATGAAATTTAATAAAATTTGGTGAGCATATAGAAAAATTAAATCTCTTTGAAATGCAATAGAAATTTCAATTAATCTTTATTGTTTATGCAAAAAAATTGTTTATTTAATAAACAAATGAATATTTAAACTATTTCTCATATGTTTAGGAAAAAATTTCAAAAACGACATAAATCTACACTTTCTCAACTTTAATTTAAAAAAAAAAATCTTAGTACCTTTAAAAAATGAGTAAATTATGCGAATTTGAAGAGCGACGTGCAAGCGCTGGAACAGTCATTACTGCCGCGCGCGGCGCGCTACTACGCGTTGAAGCCCATTCTCTGTTATCGAATTATTGACTAGAATTCTTGAATATCAAATTTTTTCTTTTTTTTAGGGTTCCGTACTCGGTTCGGAACCCTATTAATATCGGTTTTTTTGAAATCGTGTACCCCCCCCTTAGCGGCCACATAAATTTATCTGGAGGGCTGAAAATTAGTACACATATGTATTTTCGCGTGTAGATTACAGGAAAATTATAGCGAACTTGATTGGAATTGATTAACATAGCGTTGTCAAGGAAAAACCATGAATTTTTACGAAAAATGCCTAAAAATGACTATGTACCCCCCCCCCCCTAGCGGCCACATCTTTTGACATAAAGAGCTCAAATTTGACACACTTACGTATTTTTACGTGAAAATTACAGGAAAATTATAGCGAACTTGATTCGGATCAATTTAGATAGCGTTGTCAAGGAAAAATCAAAAATTTCGAAAAAAATAATTTATTCTCCCTAGCGCACACAATATTCAACCCAGACTGATCATATTTAGTATACAAATGTATTTTTACGGGAAAAATACAGGGGAAAAAAAGCGGTCACGATTAGAGTTGATGATTAACTTTTTATCAAGTTTTTCAAGAAAAAATGACAATTTTAGGAAAAAAATGTATTTTTCCACCAAAAACGAACAAAATTTTATTTAAAGGAAATTAAATTTATATATTTTAACGTATTTTTGCGTGTAGATTACAAAAAAAATATAGCGAGCATGATTGGAGTTGATTATCATAGCGTTGTCAAGGAAAAACCATGAATTTTTACGAAAAATGCCTAAAAATGACTATGTACCCCCCCCCCTAGCGGCCACATCTTTTGACATAAAGAGCTCAAATTTGACACACTTACGTATTTTTACGTGAAAATTACAGGAAAATTATAGCGAACTTGATTCGGATTAATTTACATAGCGTTGTCAAGGAAAAATCAAAAATTTCGAAAAAAATGATTTATTCTCCCTAGCGCACACAATATTCAATCCAGACTGTTCATACTTGCTGTAAAACTCAATTTTTGCGTGAAAAATACAGGGAAAAAATTCGGTTAAATAAAAATTCTGCTATTAAAAAATTTGGTTCTACGTTAAATTAATTTTCTAAAATTCAAACTTAGTACACATTGAGCGTTGCAATTAAAATCTTTTTGATAAAATAACAAATTCATAAAATTAAATTTGTTCTTATAAATATAAGAACAAATTTAATTTAATTTTAATTAATTTTAATAATTAATTTATTATAATTTAATAATTTAATTTATAATTACAAAAAAAAAATTTATTTCTTATAAATATAGATAATAATTTAATTTAAATTTAATTTTATGAATTTGTTATTTCATCGAAAAGATTTTAATTTGGACGCTCAATGTGTACTAAGATTGAATTTTAGAAAATTAATTTAACGTAGAACCAAATTTTTTAATAGCAGAATTTTTATTTAACCGAATTTTTTTTAATAGAATTGTTATTAAAGCCTAATTTTTATTTAACCAAATTCTTATTTAATTAAATTTTCGCTAAACCAAATTTTTATTTAGCTAAATTATTATTACTATAAATTATATTAGTATAAATTAGTATAATTCGATAACACTCTCTAAATTTGAATCAGCGATAAGTATACCACTGTTACCAATTAGCGTATGTACGCTGAAAAATCAGTGAATTTTCACTAATTTATCAGTGCATATACGCTGATTGGAATCAGTGGTATACTTATAGCTGAGAATCAACGAGATTTAGCTGATTCAAATTTAGAGAGCAGAGAATGGGCTTCAACGCGTAGTAGCGCGCCGCGCGCGGCAGTAATGACTGTTCCAGCGCTTGCACGTCGCTCTTCAAATTCGCATAATTTACTCATTTTTTAAAGGTACTAAGATTTTTTTTTTTAAATTAAAGTTGAGAAAGTGTAGATTTATGTCGTTTTTGAAATTTTTTCCTAAACATATGAGAAATAGTTTAAATATTCATTTGTTTATTAAATAAACAATTTTTTTGCATAAACAATAAAGATTAATTGAAATTTCTATTGCATTTCAAAGAGATTTAATTTTTCTATATGCTCACCAAATTTTATTAAATTTCATTAACAAGCAACAGAGTAATTGCAAATTTAGTGGAAAGGTAACAAAATATTCAATTGTTAATAAATAATTAAAAAATTAATTTTTTTAAAAACGCATTTCAGGAATGTTTTTAATTCGGCTTCCTGCAATAGATTATGAAAAAAAATATTTTAAATTTGAAAAGTCAGTTTTAGGTGGCCCAGTTGGGAAATTTTCACCCCACTGTTTCCTACAATTATTTGTCATTTAAATATTCAAGAAATTTTTATTTAGAAAAATATAATGATAAAAATAATAATTATTATCATTAATATAAAAGTGATTTTTTTAATAAAATTTTTTTATCAATTTCTATTTTACCATTGGTATAAATATACTAAGTTTGTTTTGCAATATAAGTAAATGCATTTTTATTTGAACAATTTAAAAAACCTTTTTTTAATAATAATAACAATTTTTATAAAATCTAATCTCGATTAATTTAATAATAACTGAAAATAGAAAAGGTAAAACAAAATTTTGCATTCTAATTTTTAAAAATGATAAAATTGTCAAAAGAGAAGAATCACGTGCTGCCATCTATCGTGTTTGGCGCGCGGCAATTTCACTAACGATAAAGTAGCATTCTATCTTATAACACAAACATTAAAGTGACAGGTGAGCACCTTTCGACTTTTATTATTAATAATTAATTAACTAAAGCTTAATTTAAACAAACTATTGCATGAATAAACTCATAAATCATTCATTTATTCATTCCAATAGTTTTTTCCAGCAATTTTCACGTTTTTCGCTACTTTTTTCACTGGTAACTGAAACCCAACTGAATCCCAACCGAATTCGGTTGCGATTCGGTTTTCACAACCCGCCAGGGAAAGTTCCATTTTTCTCTTAATTCTGGTCTCTCCACAATTTATTTAACCTTTTTATTAATAAAAGGTCACTTTTATCCCAATTAAAACGTTTTTTCATTCGTTTTAACGCTATTTTCAATCGAACGTATTGGACTAACTACACACAACGGATTCGACCTAACATTCCAATATGTTAATATTCAAATAACGGATTCAACATACCGAGCTTTTACTTCAATAATAAATACTAATTAACTGTCACAAAAAGGTATACGTACTTTGATATTCTAACTAACATCAGCCCAGCAAACACGAATACGTAATGGTTATATATTTGTTATATAGGGTGTCCCAGTCATGGGTGTACATATTCTACGGGGAAAAATAAGACAAAAAGCCCTCTACATTTTTTCAAAATTTTTTTATAGTTTTTGCGTAAATTGCAATTGAAAATTTAAAAATTACGCGTGGTGATTGGCCGCGCGAGCTCAGTGGGCCGGTGGGCGGAGCTTGGCGCGCCGGAACTTTCCTGATTTTCCAAGCGTGAGCATGTAGAGTTTACGCGATTAGTTGAAATAATCTTTTGAAAAATTCATACATTATGTATTCTTCAAAGGAAGAAAAAGAGTAGTTGAAATATTCTTTTGAAAAATACATAACGTATGTATTTTTCAGAGGATTATTTCAAGTAATCGGGTAAACTATACATGCCCACGCTTTGAAAATCAGGAATGTTCCGGCGCGCTACGCCCCGCCCACCGGCCCACTGAGCTCGCGCGGCCAATCACCACGCGTAATTTTTAAATTTTCAATTGCAATTTACGCAAAAACTAAAAAAAAATTTGAAAAACTGTAGAAGACTTTTTGTCTTATTTTTTTCGTAGAATATGTAACTTTAATATGTACACCCATGACTGGGACACCCATAATAAATTAGAGTTCGTTACATTTTGTTTTTATTTGACGTTAATAATATTAATAAATTTAAAAAAATGTGTATTCATGCAATATTTCAGTAATGAAGATTATGAAGGTTCATCAAAAAGAGCTCAGTACTTGTGCAAAAGCAGACAAAGATTTTGCCAATCATAAAAATAAACCAGAGATGGCAACCGAAAACAGAAGAAATAGAAATTTTTAAGAAACCGAAACCCTTATTATAAAAATTTAAAAACCGTTCTTTCGGATTCTAAATTTTGCTTTTTCAGTTCTTTTCGGTTTTTCAACTTAAAACAAATAGGAATGAGACTGTACAATCATCAAAACAAATAGAAGAAAATTTAATCAACAATGTTTCGATTTCTTACAATTCTTCACAAAAAAGAATTTCTAAAAAATTTTTTGATTTTTGGAAGTCCTAACTTGCGAGCTCTAACTGATCAAGTACTATAAGTTCCATCAACCTAAGTAAGCGTAGAATGCTTATTTTCAAGTCATAAGTTAGTGTTATCTCACCAATCTGTCTTCAGATCTTTTGAAAAATGTGTTACTTATTCGTAAAAATAAATTATTTGCTGCAAAAAATTAATAAAAAATTTCAATAAATAAATAATCTAAATAAATAATCTCAAAGCCACGTATCCCGAAGTAAAACCCCTCCCCCCTCTCGTGGTCAAGAGTAGCATTTTACTGACACCCCCCTCCCCCTAAATGGGCCACGTGGTTTATGGAAGACCCCTTATCAAAATGCAACATTTTTCCTAATCAAAAAGAATAAAATCGACTTGAAACTCGTTACTCGTGGGTTTTTGGGGTAACTGATTAAGAGGCCGGTGTTAGTTTTTCAAAATTCAAAATGGCGGATCCAATATGGGAGACAAAATTTCAAAAATCGTTCGAATTCGCTTGAAATTCTCTACTCGGGGATAAAAGGTTCAAAAAATTAATGCTCTCTTTTTAGCGATTCTGATAGAAAAAACACGCTGTTTGAGAATCCTTAAGACAGTTTCAAGAATTTCAAATTTAATATGGTAAATGAATTTCTTACAATACATCGAATTCATTTGAATTTTTGAGGTCGTTGACACCAGATTTGTAATTAGCAACCCAAAAAACCTCTGAGAAATGAGTAGTAGAAAAATACTATAATCCCTCACAACAAAAGGATATTCAGGATATCCTTGGGACGTCCTGGGGATATCGATTTGTTTTCGGCGGTTTGGATATCCCTGGGATATCTTAGAAATGTCCATGGATATCCAGAGGATATCTTAGGGATATCCGAATCGCCAAAAGCAAATGGATATCCCCAGGACGTCCCAGGGATATCATGAATATCCTTGTGTTGTGAGGGATACATTAAATCTAAATAACAAAAAATTTAAATTCTATATTTTTTTTGTTAAATAATTGTGATTATAATTATAATTTAAAAAAATTCAACAGGTGATTGTTGGTTACGCTAAAAAATAATTAAAATAAGTTAACTTAGCTCTTAAATTTTTCCGTTTTTTTCTCGATTCTCTTTATTAATTTTTTTTCTCAAACATTTGATCTTTTTCGAATAATTTCTTTTCGTCCATTTTTGATGTGTTAAAAAACACTACAACTTAACCATAAATTTTCAATAAATGACAGTTGCTTTACAAAAAATTGCATATTTCATTTAATAATCAGCAACTTCATACTTAATAATGTCTTTCCAATGAATTACGATCGACCGTAATTATTGAAACTTTTCGCATTACCTCTTCAATAAGCTATTTTTTTGAAGCACATGCGCAAATCATTAAATAGCAACCGTGAAAATGTAATATGTAAGCACTTTTGAAATACTTTAATTTAAATTTCGCAAATATCACCCGTATTACGGTCATTTTCAAATTTTTTACACACATGTTTTCCATTATTAAAATTACAATAGTTTTTATAGAGCACGAAGCACATCAATTTAGTATGTCTGAAAATAATTTTAATAACATGAACTTTGATTTCTTACAACTTATTTTGGTGTGCCAATTGTCTTATTAAAGAAAAACTATAAACATGAGGATTAAGGTTGAAAAAGTTAAAAGTGAGGGACAACTTTTGAAAGCTTATAATTTTTTTAACAATTAACAAAATAAAAATTTTCATACATAAATGAGTTTTTCGTTTAATAAACTTTAAATTAATGTATCTTAGAATTAACAATTTTCATTCTTTACAAAGTTTAATAATTTAAAGCGTGAAAAAGTATGGTTGAGAAAAAGTAGACATTGTTGAAAATTACACATAAATAAAATAATTCTGTGTCTACATAATAAATTCATACCAAATATCTCCAACAAAAATTAGATAAAATCTTCTTATAATTAAGAAAATATATCAGAGGGACATAAAAGTCAAAGGTTCCAGAGATAAGCCCATATATTTAAAGCAAATTTTTTCAGAAAATTTTAAAAACTTGTTAAACTAATAATTTATAATGAATCAAATTTGTTTGCACTGGAATATGTATTGTTAAATTTTAAACTAACAATGTTTATTATAACACAATTTTTATTTTTATTTATTTTGATTATTTTATTTTATAAGATATTTATAAACTGAATGTATGTGTATAATATTGAAAACAATAAAATTCTTAATTGCTACAAATCCTTAAAGTTACCGAAATTTTATTTTGGGTACCATAAATATTCACTTGAGATTTTGCTCTACACATTTATGTGCGAAATTTAAAGTCATTTAATTTATGAGTGAAAGAGTAGTTGAAAAATACAATAATTACTTTATAATTTCAAAATTAAATTAATTTGAAATTTGCGCATAAATGTACAAAGTGCAAATTTAATATAAAATATAAATTAATTTCATTATAATCTCATTGTTAGCAATAATTATAATTAAAAGATAATCTAATAATTATTAGCAATAATTATAATTAAAGAATAATTTAATAATCTATAAAATATAAATTACTAGATTTACAAATGTAATTTAATGTAAATTTTGTTAAATAAAAATTTTGCATTCAATTTATTTTTAAATTAATATACGTTATATAACATAATAATTCTATTCAAAAATGTATTCTTTAAAAAAAAGTCATGATAAAAAATTATTTTAAACATGTATATATTAGTTTTTTCTTTTTGTAAGTACTCATACATGTTAATAAATAAATATTCAGTAATTTAAAAATACTATTAATAACAGTATTCATAAAAAAAATATTTTTTAAAATAATAAGCAAGTTTAAACAACATGCAGCAAATAAATATTATATTAAATATCATACTTACTTATTATAGGTTTTTTGAAGGATTTTTATATATTTACAAATGAGAAAATAAGTTTCTTCAAAAACAAAAAAGTTAAACCCCATTTTTTCAAAATTAACCCTTATTTTTCATTTTCCCTCTTTAAAAGTGTTGTTATTATTACTGGAAAGTTGAGATTTTTGGTAATTGTTTTGCATAAGTAAACAATTACCTGATTTTTTTACAACAAACTATGTAAATATTTACCTCTTCTTACTGGGTTCCCATATTACATATGGTACATTCTACGTGAGATTTTCATTAAAAAATTTCTTTTGACTTGAACATTTTTTTCAAAATCTTTATGAAAAATAAAAAAAAGGTATTTTTTTATTTGACAAAAATTATAGAAGTTATGATTTTTTGAAGTTTAATGTCGTCAGAAGCAGAGTACTTTTGAAATGTATTTTTGTCTATCATGGTAAGAGATAAAAAATAATATTATGTATGAAATTTGTTGGATTTTTGCTCAATATTTTAAATATGAAATAAAAATTAACGTAAATACTACGGAAGCATATAAAAAAATGAAATTAAATCTAAAAAGTGACTTTTCTCAAAAACGAAATGATCGATTTTTGATTTTTTTTTTCAAATCCATTCTCAGATAAGTAAGGAATTTTTTCCTTGTTATGACAACCTTAAATTTAAAAAAATCATAACTTCCATAATTGAGGCTCCGGATCTTAAATTCAATTAAAAAAAGACAATTCACAAAATACGTAACGCCTTTAATATTGTTCTATCTTTTTCAAATCATAAATTAAAGATCTAATATTTTCCAGAAAACTTCCTTACATATTAATAAAGATTTTTGTCACTAGAAGTTTTTCTAATTCGAAAATTCCTAACTCAACTTTTTCAATTGAATGTAAGAGAATCAGTTTTCGAGAAAAATTATTTAAACAATAAATACTCGGACATAAAATTTTTTGAAAATTTTTCAAACCAGCTGTCACTTTTAGAATAGTTTGAAGAATATTGTGTAAAAATATTCATATTTATCGAAATAATCGCGAGTTGAACACAAAAAATCATTAAAATTTTCGATTCTTAAAAATGACGTTTTTTGTAAATAAATAAAAAACGGTAAGTTATAAAAAAAATTTATTTTGGAAAAAAGATGTGCAATAAAATTCTCTTCAAAAAAAAAAAACAATAATTTAAATTTAATTTTGAACAATTTCAAAATTTTACCTCCAGGGCCCAACGTTTTTCACGAAAATCGCCACGTGTGCCCTTTTAAGATCCGGAGCCTCAATTTTTATCAAATCAAAAAATCAAAAAATTATGTATTTTCTTAGTTTTCATAAAGATTGTGAAAACATTTTCAAGTCAAAAAAATTTTTTTGAATGAAAATATCACCCCATATAGGGTTTTCGGCACTGTAAAATCAATTTTTTCATACGGTAAAAGTAAACATTAAAAAAATTTGAAACTCATACTTTGATTTTATTCATATTATATTTAACCTATAGCAGTAACTATTCCTCAAATTTCTTACCGATCTTTATGTGTTATAATTTTAAAGTCTAATTTTTAAAATATTTATTTAATACGACAAAAGCATGTGAGCGAATAATTAAAATAGAAAGTCTTTTATTAGTATAAAATGAAAGTTTTTAAAAATAAAATTTATTAGTGCAAATTTACTATTAAATGTTATTACACATGTTTATGGATTACAGAATTAAATCACTTAATGTAATACTTTTTCCACTATATGACATTTATACCAGCTGCTTGAAGATACTTTTTTAAGTGACTTCCATTTGGATCTGGTATTTGAAGTAAAATTTGTGATAATTGATCCAATGATAATTTACCCAGTCCTTGGGCCAAAAACATTCTAACATCGCCAACGGCTGCAAAAATTTATAACATTTGTGTTAAAATATAAAAATATTCACATATAATTAATTAATTATTAAATTATTAATTCTATTGTAAATTTAAAAAGAGACTTGTAATTTAGTATATAAGAAA
The DNA here is from genome assembly GCF_019393585.1 of Leptopilina boulardi. NCBI lineage: Eukaryota > Metazoa > Arthropoda > Insecta > Hymenoptera > Figitidae > Leptopilina > Leptopilina boulardi. The sequence continues at coordinate 2,451,232 of NW_026137948.1, read as the reverse complement.
TTAATTAAATTAGAATTAAAATTTTTCGTCTGCCTATATTTCATGTCATTAAAATTTATTGATAAATTTATATTTTTGTAATAAATTTTTAAGAATTTAAAATTTATTAATTATTTGTTTATTTTTAATTACAAAATTATTACAGATTTTATTTAAAATAATTTTCAGGTAGGTACTGAATTTCTATTTAACATAATTTTTATTTTGAATAATTATAATTTAAACCAATTTTAATTTATTAAAATTATCATTCAACAGAATTTTAGTGATTCGAATTATTTAATGTCAGAATTTTTATTTACACGAATTGTCTATTTTAAAATTAGCGCCAAAATCTTTCTGACGTTTGTTTGTTCGACCATTTGTAATTTCGCTGTTGTAGGAATTTTATCAAATAACAATTCGTGTAAATAAAAATTCGAACAATTGTAGATTCGATAAATTAAAAATTCTAACATTAAACAATTTGAATAACTAAAATTCTGTTGAATGAGAATTCTGATAAATTAAAATTGAGTTTAATTATAATACTTTTAAATAAAAGATGGATAAAAAGAAATTTGTTAAAATAAAAATTATGTCAAATAAAAATTCAGTACCTAAAAATTATGTTAAATAAAAGAACCCCGCACCATATGCATGGGAATTTAGGGTCCGGTGAAATTTCTTACAACTTTGTAATTTTGTAGTTTTTGACCTCCTGAACAAAAAATGTAAATGGCAAAATTCAAAAAAATGGACAGATTTTTTAATAATTAAGATTTAAGTTTAACAAAAAGTGTTAAAAGCGAAAAAAATTCAAAAATTAGTAAAACCAAAAAAACTAAATAATCTTTCTTAAAACTCGATACTCGGGCGTTTTTGGGGTCGCTGATTACGAATTCGATGTCAATTTTTGAAAATCCAAAATGGCGGATCTAAAATAACCAACCAATTTTTTTTACTAGTCGTCTAGTAACAAGTTTTAAGTGAATAAAAATAATATCAGCGACTACAAAATTACAAACTTGCAAGAAATTTCACCGGACCCCAAATTCCCATGTATATGGTGCGGGGTTCTTTCGTTTACAAAGAAAGTAACTCAAATGCTAATTCGAGAAATAAAAATTCGTCTAAAAAGAAATTAAGTCAAATAAAATTCATTTTTATGGGATATTCATGCGCCCCGAGAATTGAAGGATTTTGAAGTTATATTAACTAGAGTTGCTAATGGTGATTTGTTTGTAATATTAACCACTTGAGCGTCATGGCGTTCCAACTGGCGTCGTGCGTGGCAGTGACAGAAGCGTCAAAAATGCATAAATGGCGTTCCTACTTGAATTCAATTTGTAAAGTCTGTAGACATAATTAACTAACTAGAACTTACTTTTTATATTTTTTTAGATTAAGCAAGACGTATGTGACACGAAAAAATTATTTTTTTAAACATTCAAACAGTTTTTTCGAAATTTAAAGTCGACAATTTTTGGTACTTTTTTGCGAATGGCGTTCTAACATTTACTCAATAAAATTATATTTCTGCTTCCAAAAACTGTGCAAAAGACCCAAATCTTGTTACTCGGGGATTTTCGGGATCGCTGAACATGAATTTGATGCCAATTTGACAATTTGACAGTTGACAGCTGTCAATTCGACTGTCAACTTCTATAAAAAAAACAATTATTTTTTATGAAAATAACTATATAAGGGTTTTCGGGGTCGCTGATTTCGAATATGAGATCAAATTGACAATTTGACAGTTGACAGCTGTCAATTCAACTGTCAACTTCTATAAAAAACAATTATTTTTTATGAAAATAACTATATAAGGGTTTTCGGGGTCGCTGATTACGAATATGAGATCAAATTGACAATTTGACAGTTGACAGCTGTCAATTAAACTGTCAACTTCTATAAAAGACAATTATTTTTTATGAAAATAACTGTATAAGGGTTTTTGGGGTCACTGATTACAAATATGAGATCAAATTGACAATTTGACAGTTGACAGCTGTCAATTCAACTGTCAACTTCTATAAAAGAGAATTATTTTTTATGAAAATAACTGTATAAAGGTTTTTGGGGTCGCTGATTACGAATATGAGATCAAATTGACAATTCGACAGCTGTCAAATCAACTGTCAAATTTATAAAAAGTGATTAATTTTAATGAAAATAATAGTATAAGGGTTTTCGAGGTCGCTGAATACGAATATGTGTTCAAATTGAAAATTTGATAATTGACAGCTGTCAATTTAACTGTCAACTGTCAAATTGTCAATTTGATCTGATATTCGTAATCAGCGACCCCAAAAACCTTTATACAGTTATTTTCATAATAAATAATTGTCTTTTATAGAAGTTGACAGTTGAATTGACAGCTGTCAACTGTCAAATTGTCAATTTGATCTCATATTCGTAATCAGTGACCCCAAAAACCTTTATACAGTTATTTTCATAATAAATAATTGTCTTTTATAGAAGTTGACAGTTTAATTGACAGCTGTCAACTGTCAAATTGTCAATTTGATCTCATATTCGTAATTAGCGACCCCGAAAACCCTTATATAGTTATTTTCATAAAAAATAATTGTTTGTTATAGAAGTTGACAGTTGAATTGACAGCTGTCAACTGTCAAATTGTCAATTTGGCATCAAATTCATGTTCAGCGATCCCGAAAATCCCCGAGTAACAAGATTTGGGTGTTTTGCACAGTTTTTGGAAGCAGGAATATAATTTTATTGAGTAAATGTTAGAACGCCATTCGCAAAAAAGTACCAAAAATTGTCGACTTTAAATTTCGAAAAAACTGTTTGAATGTTTAAAAAAATAATTTTTTCGTGTCACATACGTCTTGCTTAATCTCAAAAAATATAAAAAGAAAGTTATAGTTAGTTAATTATGTCTACAGACTTTACAAATTGAATTCAAGTAGGAACGCCATTTATGCATTTTTGACGCTTCTGTCACTGCCACGCACGACGCCAGTTGGAACGCCATGACGCTCAAGTGGTTAAAGCATGCTTTGTAACCTCAAGACAAAACAAGACTATGACATTTACTATTTTTTAAGATTTAAGCCGTTTTATAGTCATTAAAAAAGCAGCGTTCGCAAAATAAATAATAATAAATTTTGTACCATATTTAGAACGAATAGTAGAGAACTTTTAATCGGAAATTATTTTTGTTTAAATAAAGTGGCCTGAAGATGGTGTCAAACCAAGACATGGAAAAGTTGCAAAAAATATAATAGTGTTTCATAATATGCAACAACTTTAATTGATTTTTAATAAATTTAGTATAACTTACCTGTAAAAGGGTCTGCTTTCACATTTTTAGCAAATAGAAGCTGACTATAAGCCGCTTGATAACCTACATTATCATCAATTTCAGGAAATACTTGCTCTTCATTTACTAGTTGATCACCGTGTGGTGTCTCAAGTAATTCCACAACGGAAGCTAACAATTGTGGATAGAAAGAGGCATATGGAGGCTCCAACAATGCTGGACAATTAGTAAGTAAATTTGAGTAACCAAATACTGTAACTTTCCTCTCTATTTCACCGGTAACTTTTTGTAAATCGGAAATAATCACTCTCTCCAAAACCATACCAAACATTCTGAAATTGTAAAATTATATTTTTAGTTGCTTAACATTAAAAATTACATCTTTTTTTTAAATGCATTTATTATTAGTAGGCATGTTGAATGAGTTGGATGGGCAGAGTTAGTATCGGAGTGGTTTAAAAATCATTTTTGGATTAAAAAATCCCTCGATAAAGATACCAGCGTTTTTAATAAAAAGTTGTACAAATGTTTAGCTACTTATTTAATTATAGGAATTATTTGTTTTTGGTAAATTTTTTCTTATTATAAAAATGCAACTATACTTACTGAGACTGAATTTCATCTATGATTGCAATCAAATTAGGACCACCATATTTCAGGATATAGTACGCGAAAAATACAATGAGGCCCTTTACGAATTTCACTGTTTTGCTTGAAGAAAGCCTTTGGAAAAACAGCATGAAAACTTGCTTCATATAAGACTGTAGTGCTTCTCTGAAAGTAATAATAAATTTTTAATGTAAGAAACATTTTAATTTATGAAAAAAAAGATGGAATCTTTGAGGAAATGTCAAGAAAATTTTACTTCCTTATTTATTACTTAAGAGTCTGCCGTTTGTTTCATTTTATTTTATTTAAGTTCTTTGGATGCAACCAAACACTAGCGCAATTTAATAATACCAATAGATTCTCAGAATCGGAGTGAGAAGAATCTGAATTACAACTTGAAGGTGCTATTAAGTCTACTGGAGTAACTAAAACCAACAGCCTCTTATTTACAGCTGTTTGAAAATATTTTATATTATTTTATTATTCAGTACTCCGAAGCTCAACTTTACATGATCAATGATTAGTTGTATTTTCAAATGTAGTAAATAGTGTATCAACAAGTAAAGCATGTTGTCATTTGTGAAATTTGAATTTAAATAAAAGCGCCCTTTTGCAAATGAGAATGCGCCCTCTGGCGAGCAAAATCCAATGAACCGTAGAGAACGAGCAGCTGAGTGGCGCTCGTTCTTCACGTTACTGACATCCAGGTTGAAGGACACGTTTTTAACTCACTTTTAATAAATTAATTAAAATCTTATTTTTCTTTTGTCATAAAGATGTTAAGAAAGTTTGTTATGAAATTGGATACAATATTCGAAGAGGAATTGGTAATTCAATTTATTCGACTATATTAAATAAAAAGAAAAATTCAATAAATGTAAGGAAACACTATCGGTTTGTTGTCAGAGTCAGTAGATTTCAACTAAATATTATTTTTTTGTTTATTAAATTCTAAATAAGTTCGAGTGTTATTAATGTTATTTTTATTTCAACAATTTGGAATAATCTTTTTCATCAAATATTACAAGCATAAGATTTTACTTACGTAGGAAAGTGTTGAATTATGCATTGAATCAATAAGAAACCTTCATGATCATGAGCTTTTGATGCAATTAGTTTCTGGAACACTCCTAAGAGAGCACTAATTTTGTCTTGTGCAATAATTTGATGAGCTCCTTTTGAAATAAAAGCTTGTAACAATCTGTTTAATGGATGTATATTTCCTTGATATTCAAATAATACTGGTGCTAATAAACATGGAAATAGAGCCATGTATGGTTCAGGAACGTTTTGCTCAGTTCGTAACTCAAGAAGTAATGCAAGAATTTGAAAAACATACGGTATAAATTCTGGAACATAATAAAATCTAAGTTAAATCTAAAAATTAATTATTTCTAATTAGTGGAGCCATATAATAATTAGTTGTACAACAGAGCAAAGTGTAAATCATGGAACGTAATTGTTGAGGAGCGAAAATTTTTTAATACACTGAAGTCCACTCGTCCTTTAAAAGTCAAACAGGACCGTATGAATACACGGTCACAGCAATAGTATTGACATGAGCGGGAATATAGTGTACATTATTCTATTTAAACAATATTTGTCAATAACAGAAACTACTCCTTACGGTTCACATATTAATTATAAATTATTTTTTCTTAAAATATTCAAAATTATTTTTCATCAATACAAAAAATGATTGCACCAGTGGGGAATCATAAAAGATTATTGAGTCATTCCATTACATTTCGACTAAAATGGTCGCGGACTAATTTATATATGTCGTAGGTAGATAGCATATTTAAGTAGTATGCAAACTGCAATGTAAATAATTATATTGAAATGGATCTTAGCAGTCAGATGTCAACTGCCTAGGCGAATAAGATTTTTTTTTGAACAGGATTCGTTAAAAATTAGCTGAGTTATTGCAGTTTTTATGTTCATAGTTTATCTATATTTCGATTAATTTGAGACTTGAAATCCTTTGGGAAGTTACGCTGGAGAGGAAAAATGGGAGGTGTATACGTTTCACTAGCATGTTTACCTCCTCAAATATGTGCCAAGTTAAGAAAAGTGTTCGTTTCTGTAATTTTGAAAGCAAAATATATGAAAAAATTTAAAATCGAACAGTTACTTCGAAAAACTTTAGAGGATCTTAAGCGTTTGCATACTAAAGGTGTCAAAATAAAGATTGGAAGCTCAGAAATAGTTTTTTTCAGTGTATTCAAATTTTAAGAGATAATCTGGGACTAAATACAATTTGCGGATTTTCTTTAAGTTTTATGGCGAAGTATTTTTGCAGGATTTGTTCCGCTGCAAAAGAAGAATGTCAAGAAATGATAGAGGAGAATGCAGCTCTGTTACGCACGACAAAATCTTATTTGGAAGATTTGAAAAAAACAACTTCGAAGAGACGGGTATTAAAGAAGAATGTATTTTCAATCAATTCGAGAACTTTGACATTACTGAAAATATTTCAGGAGATTTTATGCATGACAGTCCGGAAGGGAATTTTAATTATTCAGTGTCAAAAATAATAGACGGTTTAATTTCTGAGAAATTAATAACATTAGAGATTATAAATAACAGGATTGAAAATTTTCCATACAACAATTTGGAAAAACAAAATAAACCACGTCTTCTTTTCTTTTCTCAAGGAAAAACAGACAAAAAAAATCAAAATCAAACAATCTGCATCTGAAATATTGTCTAACCCGATATTTTGGACTAATGATTGGAGACCTTATTCCAGTGGATAATCAGTACTGGAAACTGTATCTTGTTTTAAGAGACATTCCTGACATTCTAACGTCTCCGGTAGTTGATAGAGGACAAATGCAAAATATAAAGATGCTTATAATTAAACACAATATGCAATATTTTTAACTTTTCTGTAAATTGAAAATGCATATTTGGCTTCACTATCCGAGACTCATATTGCTGAATGGTCCTGTTGTTCATTATTAATCTATGAAATTTGAGCGAAAAAATAAAGAATTGAAAGAAGCTGCTCTTGGAACCACATCTCATATAAATCTACCGCTAACAATTGCCATAAAGTATCAATTAAAATTGTGCTATACATTAGAATTTTGTCCACCTATTCTGAACGAAGTTCTACTTGAACCGAAAATTAACTTAGATGCTCACAGTTACTTAAAGAATTTATTACCAAATTTATCAAGTGACATACAAGTAATGGCTTTAAAAAAAGTGGAAATACTAGGCAACGACTTTTCAAAGGGAACTATGTTTGTTACAAGAATAACTGACAATGGTCCTGCATTCGGAGTAATTAAAAACATTTTTTATGTTGAAAGTAAAAGTATTTACTTTGAAACTGAAGAATTTGATATAAATCAAATCGAGAATACCTCCTTGCCTGTTATGTAAAAAATTCGGTAGCCCCCTGTGGGGGCAGCCACATTCTCATCACGCGCTTCGCGAGTAGGGGCTCGCTTCGCTCGCCAGATTGAGCGCGCCCGGGGCGCGCGAAGGATGATCGTCCCGCTTCGCGGTTCGTTATAAATGCGTTAAATTAAATTATACAAATAGGTAAGGTTTAAAGGTATTAGAATAAATTTTTTATCGAGCAAAAAAAAAGAGAATGACGGCACTGCAGCTTATCAAACTTAATTCCTTAATTTTGCGCCCTGGATTGGCCAGGTCTTTGTAATTAACGAAAATCGACAAACCAAATTATTTAATAAAATGAGATATTCCGCTTCGAACTAATTTCAATTGAGTAAAAGAAAAAATTAATTGAAAATTTAAAAACCTTAAAAAACAGAACTTTAAAATAAATGCATTTTTAAAGCAACAAATTTATTATATGAGGTTTTGCCCTCATGTTTTTATTCATAAATTTTTTTTGGACAATTGATATAAGTGAAATTTTTGGTTTTTATAAATTAAATTTTATTTTCTTAAAGTACTTTGACTTTAAGGATAACATTCTCATCACGGCACTCGCGTTTCATGCTCGAAAATTAGAAACATACAATATGAAAAGTAGGCATGCATTAATGTGACGCATTTTCTTAGCTTTTTAATTTTTCCTTTTTCTTCCCCCAATTTTCAAGAACAATTCCTTGGACCATCGGCGACCCCAAGGAATGGTCCACAGGTACAAGTTAGTTGTTTCCGAGCCTACACCCAAGTAGGAACCTTTACTGTTAAATCTACGGACTAATTGTAAAGTTGAACAACTCTTTTAAATAAATGATTTGTATCTACGGATACATCTTTTTATAATAATAAAAACTACATGTTTTTTTAACCCGTCACATTTTTGGCGATCCTGCCAGGATAGTTCAATACGATTACGATCAAAAATCGGCTATCTTTGTGAGAACCATTGTGATAAATTTTTTTATGTGAAAAGTGACGGTTTATACGGTGATATTTTGACTGGAAATCACCAGAAAACACGGACTCGGGCCGAATTAAATAAGTTCGACAGTGATTCCGTGGGTATTAGTCCCAGAGAAGGTGAGGCGTCACCCAATTAAGTTGGCATCGTGGGATTATAAGCCTATAAATCAACTTACGAATTCCGCAAATCTAAGGACCACTTATAAGCTGAATTTCAAATTTGTAAGGACACATCTACGGATTTGTACAACCGAAGAAAATAAGCTCATGTCTAATTTATACGTATCTCTTGTTAAATAATTGTATTATTATATAATATAGACATATTATATAATATAAATAATTGTATTATATTGAATGATATTTGAAATTTAATTAATTATTTAATTAATTAATTATTTGTATAATATTTGGTATATTATTCTCGAATAAGCTAATTTTGACGAATTGATATATAAATTTTTAATATTACAATTTCTGAAATTTTTGCGTTTGTTACAAATTAACTGTGTTTTACATATACAAATAATTCTAATAATAACAATCATGTCGACGGTAGAGACCTCAGAGAAAGAACCCACTATCCTAGTCCTAGACCAAATTCTCGAAAAATTACATATCCTTTAAAGTTCACAAATCTCCATTCAAATGAGTATCGCGCAATTAAACAAAGAAAATTTAAAAAGGGTGGAAGAGAGTAAAAATCATGCACGCGATGAACAATTACTTGTAACAGAAGATGACGATAGTATAGGAGAAAATTCCAAGGAAACAGAACAAACGTATTTTGACTCTACGGGAGATGATCAAAAAAAGGTGCCTTATAATAACAATACACATTCCTTTCAAAAAAACAAGACGGAAAAGCGAGAGCGACCCCATATACCCGACTATTTTATGACCGAAGTTCCGGGCTCACATATACAGCGAGACAACCTTTTACCTGCCATAGAAATTATTCGAACAGTAGAAATTCTTAACGGGCGTGACGGCATTGGTACAGAAGATTTTATAAAAACTGTTCAACCTGCACAACAACGATGTTCACAACCCGAATTATTACTAGATTTTATATTAACAGAAAAAATAATTGAAAATGCTAAAAGATCAATTAGACATGTTTCAATAAACAATTATAATGAACTTTTTCAGGCACTTAGGACAAATTTGAGATCCGGTACATCCATTGAATTATGTCGCGCTAAATTAGATTCATGTAGACAAGGAAATGACAATGTCGAAACTTTTAATCAACGTTTCGGGAAATGGCTTAATGAATTATTTTACGCAATTCAATCGGAACACGCTTTGGCATATGAGCGAAAAGTAGCCTTGCAATTAGAGGAAAAAACAGCAATCAAGCGTTATATTATGAACCTTAGGGACGAGCTCGGTATTTAAGTTAGACCGTTGAAACCAAAGTCGTTCAACGAAGCTCAAGAAGAAGCTCTCGAAGCAGAATTATGGATTCGAGAAAAAATGAGGTTTGAAACACCTAACATGGTACGTAATCCACAACAAAGTCATATGTCACTGCGTCTAGTGACACCGCGATCCCCCGTAGTGAACAAACCAAGTGACCCGCATAACCATAATATGGCCCTCGCGCAGAGGATACGATTACAATGTGCCTTTTTTAAAAATATAGGGCATGGTGAATCGCAATGCTTTGAAAAAAACGGTAAACCACAAAATTTTCAATTGGGACAGAGAATAAAAAAAATCCGAGAGAGTAAATCTGACAGTGGAGGAAGTCCCAGAATCGAGCCATTGCGAAAACCAGGAAAGTTCACAGGAGAATCAGGACAACTGCCTGACAGAATATCCTATATATCAGGACGACTTCAGTCAGTGTTACTACGACCACGACAATTCTAACGAGATATCCGATTACTTATCGATACAGGAGCCTCAATAAATCTTTTAAAATGACTTGCGTTCCCCACTATTTTAAACAAATTAAACAAGAAAAGGACTTTAAAATGGGTAACAAAAAACACAGGTCGAAATTTAAATTTGAATTAGAATACCTTGGTAAGATTCATACATTTAATATGGTACCTGATAAATTTCCCATGCCTGAGGATGGAATCATGGGACTTTGTTTCCTTCAAAATTATTTGTATAATTTGTGACGCGATCTGAAGAAAGGGACCTTAGAAGCAAAAAATCAATTTTTGGATTATTGTAGTTTAAGGTTAATTAAAGGTTCCTCTTTCATTACCTGAAGTCAGAAAACATTTTCGTTAAATAGTTTTTATAGAATTACAAGTTAAAGATCAGCTGTTCGTCGAGACACTTGATTCTCATTCTCCATGACGTATGCACTTCTACTCTCACGCATACTGAATCTATGAGGCGCTCGAAGATCGGGTCGACTCGGCTTTGAGAGAGAGACGCCCTGACTGAACCGTACTATAGCATTTCATCTCGGTTAACCTGTAAACACGTGCTCGAGACCGTTTACCGGCAAAATTCGATATCGATTTCAAACGTTTTTGTACTTTATAGATACAAATTCTGTTACTAGTTAATAAATTATTTACAAAATAGTATGGATCGCATTGCATCAGGGCTAACCTAAAAAACACGAACTTCAGATCGTTTTCGGCAAAAGCCAATGTCGACTTTAAATGTTTTTGTATTTTGTACAGTATAAAATCTGTTACTTGTTACTAACAATACTCTATTACTTGTTAACTATTTGCAAAATATTATGGATCTACAACAGGAATATAAAGCAATAGTTGAGTGCAATTATAGATTCAATGAAAGTAATAATACCGATGGATTCAATGAAAGTGATAATAATAATACTGATGGTTCCAAGGTAAGTTTTAAATACATAAAAATAAAGTAATAAAAATGAAATATTTTGGTAGTTCATTCATTAAAATATCAATAAAATTATCTAATAATTCCGTAAAAAACTGTAAGCATTAAATTTAAAACCGAAAAATTGTAATATCAACTTAAAAACTTACGATTTTTGTGATTAAAATACAGGAAATAAAATTTTCAGAAAGAGATTTTATGAGATTCCCTGACAATTACAGGTTTACCAGGTTTTGTAGGTCTGTGCCAACCCTGTATTAATATATTATTGCTACAGCATGGTGACCGTTTTCTTCATCAAAAAAATTCCCGGTCATGAATTACTTTTCCCGATCATAAAGCTAAGAATTCCTAACACAAATTATTCTATAAATTTAGTGACTATTGATTATCAGAGTTGTCACAAAAATTTGATTTTGTTTTTCCCTGACATTTTCCTGATTTAAAGACAAAATTTTGATTCTTTCCCTAATCTTGGTTTTCAGTTTACATAGTTATAAAAAAACTAATTTTGATGTAAAAATATGAATTAAAATTGTAGAGTGCTTAGCTGCTTACAAAACTGTATGGCCTTTACAAAAGTTTTTAAGGTTCAAAATAAATTTTTTAATGAATTAATATTTCGATTCAAACTAAAATTAATTAGATATACAAAAAAATGCTTTTCAATACTTTTACAAAATTTAATTATTTTTAGACTTTTTAACTAAAAGTCTTCCCTAAAACAATTCTTTTTAATAATTTTGACAAAGTTCCGGGAGTATTCATTTTTTTAAAGAATTTAAGGAGAATTTAATGATCTTAAGATTTTTAAAGGTAGCTGAACACTAAAAACCAGAATTTTCTTAGCCTTTCTAGAAAATTGAAATTTTACCAGTATTTTTAATAAAATTCTTTAACTTTTCCCTGATTTCTCTTATCTGTGGCAACCCTGTTTATTTATCAACATAAAACAAATTTCTTTTAATAAAATAAAATTTACAATAAAAAGATAAAAATTCCCGTTCAAGGAAAAAATTTCCTGCAATTTCCCGGTTTTTCACGGTAAAAAAAATTCCCTTTCATTTCCCGGTCCACTGGCCACCCTGTATAGAACATAATAAAAATTTATCTGATTTTAGGATGACAAAGCCGAAGATTTTGATTACAGTCTGGAAGACTTAGATGACATTCAAAAAATAGACAAATTTTATGGTGTAAATTCCGTCGAATGTTGTAAAAATGGGTGCAATAAAATCATCGAAAAAGATTTTGCTGTCGAAAAACGGTTAATTATTTTGTTCTTTAATTTATTAATTTTGTATAGAAACGTTTTAGAAACTATATTTTTATTTTCTACATTGTGACAAAACTGTTTTGTTAATTTAAAGGTTCATTTTTTATAGATTAAATTTTCTTGAACTTGACAAACAAGAACAGGATTTGGTTATTTTAGCTCATCTGCAAGCTCATCGCCAAATTGAAAAATTTCAAGAAACGAACTGTAAATATACGAAAAGAAATCACACGCAATTCAAAAGAGGAAATGAATTAACTCGGCAAAAATTTAAATATTATATAGCTGGTATTCCCATTTGCCAGACAATGTATTTTTTTTGTTTGATATGGGAATCAAAAGATATAAAAATTTATTATCTCATTTCGACAAAAACGGAATCATTTTACTTGTTCATACGCTGACTAATAAGCAATCATCGAGGTCCAACATATTAACAGTCGTTGACATAAGCAAAGTTACAAAATTTATTGAAGCTGTAGCAGAGAAAACTGCTGTTTCATTACCAGGTCGCATGCTTCAATTTCGTGACTTCAATGTAATGAAACTTCCTTCCAACGAAACAAAAATATCTATGTATAATAAATTTCAAGAACATAATAAGGATGAAATTAAGAATGGCATGAAATTAATATCTCTTATTACATTCAGGAGATTGTGGAATACTTACTGTCCCTACATAACGACTATGAAACCAGCAGACGACCTATGAGACAAATGTAGGAATAATAACTTGGAAATATCGCGATCTGCGAATATATCAGATGAGAAAAAGAGTGAAGTAATTGCTATTGCTGCAGAACATTTAGGAATAGCAAAAAAACAGAGAGTTTTACAATTTGAACAGAGCCAATGTTAAATTGCAAAGTCAGGAATTGGAACAAAATTCATATGTGTCATATCCATCTAGTCCTCAGCAAGTCGGAAAGTTATATTTTAAAATACCTCGAAAATGTGGCATTTTTGGCGTTCACGATGAGGCCAAAGGTGTTCAAACAAATTTTTTAATAGACGAAGCAGACAACGCAGGTAAAGGTGCCAATTCCGTAATTAGCATGCTTGATTATTACTTGAATAATCACCATGCTGATGAGGTAATCTTCTTTTCGGACAATTGTGTAGGCCAGAACAAAAATAATGCTCTTATGCATTACTTTTTGTGGCGAGTGATGACGGGGACAGGGCGCGAAGTGAAATAAGCCTTTGAAAATACTGACTTTACTGACTGAATATTAAAAATTACTGACCATTTACTGACCAATCCTCACATACTCGCAAATAATCAAAGTAGCGTTGTAGATGGAATTTTGCGATTGTATTTATGCAATATTGAGACTAATAGTATTTAGAATAAAATTAAATTATATTTTTGCGAATTTTATACATTATTATATGAAAAAGATAAAACTTAATATCAACCTCTCGTCAATCAAACTTTATTATTTTCATCGAATAATTGTCCTCAAAAAAGAGATCAAATAAATAATCAAAATTGCATATAGTATTTAAAATTGAAGGAAAAAGAATAATTCAGAAAAAAATATTTACACGACAAATATAATACGAACAAGTACAAAAGGAAAATTATAATTAATTGAAAATTAAAAAGAAACAGAAGAAAAAAATATCAGAGAATTTTACTGAAAAATGGCCAACGAAAGCGCTAGTAAACATCAAGAGAGATTTGAAAATTAATTTTAAAAAAATTCTGTTATAAGTTTTGATTTTTTCTTCGAAACTTCTTTTTCTACTAAATCAAGCTTTTTCTGTTCCTTTTCAGCCTCTTTTCTCACTTCCGTTACTCCCTGCAGTAATGCTTTGGCAACTTCAACTTCAGGCAGTGACTGTTTCTCTATAGCTATTTTTAATTTCTTATTAGCTTCCTTTAAAAGTGTATCTTCGATTTTTCTTTTAGAATTTCTATTTTTTTCAATTCTTCTAATTTGTTCTCTTCGGAAGCAATAGTCTTTTTCTCTTTAATTATTTTTTTTTAGTTCCTCTTCTTTGGCTTTGTTGATTCTATCTTCTTCCTTTTTTTCAAGATCTTCTTTTTTTCGTTTTCTTTCATCTTCAAGGTACGCCTTATAGCTTGCGTATGCGTTTCTTGACAGATTTAATAATTCCTTACTTGGTGGCACGAGCTGGGGTTTGTTAAAGTAAGTCTTCATACTACTTTTAACCGTCATAGCAGCATTTAACGTGCGTTCATTCATAGATGCTTTCTCATCAGTGAGATACCTAGCTGAATCTGAGAAACCTCTTTCAAGTTCAGCATTTCCATGAGATAAGCACAGCGCTGATTTAACTACGCTCGTAATAGTCGGATATTTTATCTCATCACGACTAGTTTTTAAATTAAAAAATTGGGACCAATACTGGTCAATGCGAACATTTTTCTGCAAGTCTTTTTCCTCAATAAGTAAACGCCATTCGTCTTGTAATAAGTCTATATCAATATCAAGTGGGAGAACTCTAGCAAGATCGGCAATTTTATTGATACTTTGAGATTTCTTTCTTCCCTCTGGTTGCAAACAAGAGCAGGACTTTATAATCGCACTTTTTAACGCACTCTTTTTAACTAAATGGTCGCAAGCAGCAACAAAATGTTTTTGAGCTTGTATCAAAAAATTAAGTCTGGCAACTTCGTCTAACTGGAAAAAGACAAAAACATTGAAAATTGAAAGCATTAATTTAATATATTTTACAGTTTGAGTGAATACATAATCACTTTGCACTTTTGCAAATAGATATATCATTCGTAGTGGTTAAATCTAAAATACGTGTAATATCACATCGCAGTGAACTAAAACTTTACCTTGGACAACTCGAACATAATGTCGTCGTTTAATTTTAAATCCTTTGCTAGTATGAGATTTTCTGATGACAGAATTTGTTCAGAAATCTCAAGATCTTTTACAGCTGAAGACTTACACACTTTTCCTATGAGTGTTTTTGCTAACCTATAAAGCTCATCATATAAGACATGTATCATTGGTTCATTTTTCTGGAAAGCACCAGTAAATCGAGTAAAAATTCGAGCACTGGAACAAATGAACATAAGTTGAATTTTCATGTTCTTCTCTTTGAGAAGGTCAATAATAAGCTTGTACGATCTGCTCTTCAATAAATTATCGCGATTTTGAGGAATGAATTTCAAAAAATATATTTTCACAGCCTTCCACTGCTCAAGCAATCTTACAGCGGCATTTTCTAGTGTCAACCATCTGGAATTAACGTGTTTTATAAACCTATTTTGAGGCACGTTTTGCTCTGCTTGAATGGAACAAAAATCGTCAATTCGTAAGGGCCAACCATCGAAAAAGTCATGGATTTTAAAAATAAGTTCAGATGCATCTTTTCCAAAAATATTAATGCCTTTCTCGAATGAATTATGCAAAGTATGAATATTACAGGTCCCTACATCCAGAAGTGATTTATTTCGATATTGTAAGATGTCTTCACTCATCAAGCGTTGTACTTTTTTATTTACATTAGGTCCATCCATTCCAAGCATTAATATTTTCGAGCGAGCCAAACTAGCGTTGTCCATTGCCTCGTTAAGTTTTTGAACCAAAATCTCTGCTTTGCCAGATGCAATGAAAAATGTCTGGAGATGGTGATGCACAACAAGACTTTTAGAATCGGACCAATACGTTACAACGATTTGTAGTTCTTTTGCACTGTTGCTGTTAGTTGTTTCGTCAAATGATATAGAGTAAAATGATCCGCCTATATCTGACAGAAATTGATTTCTAAAAAAAGGTTCCAAAGCATCGGTTAAAAGGTATCTGAACTTAGTGGAACTAATTGAGAAATCGCCAACAGCATCGTTGCCGAACATAGAAATAAAGAGTTCACCGATATTGTCACAAGATCTTGCAGACCAGTTAGAAATGATACATTTCATGACCCAACGTAGTTCAGCCATTATACATCCATCACGAGAACTAAATAATTGCATTGTGTGTGTCTTAATACTAGAAGTAGAGGATCCTTCGTTAGATTCGGAAGGTCTAACATTTGTAATTCGCAACTGACTAGGCGCAAGTGTTTGTGAACATTTCGCTTTATGAGCTTTACCGTTAGCGTGTTGATCAATTGCATCGGAACCCGCAACGATACTTATTGTCTTACAGCACAATGTGCAAAAAATGTGTTCCTCGTCATGTTTTTGAGCCCACTCTTTAACAAAATAGCCATTCACATCTTTTGTTAACAACCACTCCTGGTTAAAACGATATTTACCCATCTTGATTTAAATCTAATTACAAATATTTATTGTTTTTATTAGTTTATAAGTAAGTTTAAAATAACATTCGAAAAAAAATTTAATGACATATTTTTCAAATATTAGATATTGAATCTAATTAACTTTATTTAATATACATAATATAAATAATATATTAGTAATTGAATTTAAAAATCACTGTAAAAATGAGTATGTGATAAATATTTTTCGAAAGCAACCTAATAAACATTGAGTATGTATTTTTAAAAATAAAAATTTGTTTTTTCAGATGTTTAGAGGTAGAGTATTTAAAATTAAAAGATGTTACTTACAAGTATAAATTTGAAAATTATCTTCTATGATACTGTATTTAATCCGAGACATTTATATGTGAAGAAAACTGAGATTAGATAAAATGTAATTCACGTTGAAGAGAGAAACATAACCTATAAAAGCACGTTTTATATGAACACTCTTGCAAGCATACTAAGTTTTTAAAATTGAACAACATTACATATTCAAGAAATCAAACAAATTTGCAGGTTTCTAATTTTCTTTACACGATGATATAAATGAATCACTAATAATAAATATGTTGCTGTATTTTGGGATTGTTTACATATTTCAATTTCTATCAAGTACTAGTACACGTAAAATAGTTTAACATAGGTTAAGCTGTTACAGACGGTGAAAATATTAAAAAACTTTGTTATGACAAGTGATAAGTGGCAGAGAACAGAAACTACTTTCAAAAAAAGAACAACAAAAATATCGTTTTACAGTAGCGATTGGTAGGGGGAGTTGGTGTGAAAGTCAAACCCTCCGTTGGTGGCGCTTCAGCCGAAAAGTAGAATTCACGGACTTTACAGACTTCTACATAAAATTACTTACTTTTACGGACCTGAGAAAAATTTACTGACTTTTACGGAAAATACTGACCTACTTCGCGCCCTGCGGGGAAAAAGAAGAAAATTTCTATTAATTTTCTATTGACAGGGCACACAAAATTTAGTCCCGATAGAAATTTTGGGATCGTTAAATGTAAATATTCCCGATCTAATGTTGATTGTTTCCAAGATTTTATAAACGATGTTCACTTCCTCGCCTAATAGTTATAATCTTTCGCTTCCTACAGTCGATCCTGTAACAAAAAATCGAAATGTGCAATGGAAAAAATGGGATGAATATTTAAAACAATATTTTCAGCCCATTCCACAAATCACGAAGTATCACCATTTCGAATTTTTTCGCATTGGCGAAATTAAAGCAAAACTGTTTATCGATTCACCTCAAGAATTGGTCCACTCGGAAATACTCGAACTGAAAAAAAAGGCAAAAGATATAAAAAACATTTGTCCTAGCGGTCTAACAATTGAGCGACAGTAGTATTTCTATGAAGAAATACGTCCATTTCGTTACGAGGACAGTAAACAGGAAGAAGTTGCTCCGAAACCAAAAACTGCCAAAAGAAAAAGAAACAGAGACGATTAATACTAAAATTGAAACAAAAAATTCCTTTTAAATTTAAAATATTTCCAATCGAATACGAAGTGAAACATATAAAACAAACCCTTGTTTATAATGTTTCACAATTCCGCACATTTTATAATCAAAATTATAAAATTTTTGCGAGACTTACAAAATATTATAATTCTCAAAAATTGTAATAAAATCGAGATTTAAAATTAAAACGTAGAAATTTAAATTTGGAAAACTCAAAATTGGAAATATTCAATTTTATAATATTCAAAGTTCAAGAATAATATAGTTTATAACGAAAGTTTAGTAATTTCAATTTGTGTTTTTAAAAAATTAAAAAGTGGTAAGTACCCGTGTTTTGAAACAATAAATGCGATAAATGTGTGCAAATCTGAAGGTGCTATTAAAAATTGTGATCTTTATATTATAATAATTTAGCTTAGGTGTTACTTTTTTTATTTTTAGTTATATCAGTGTTTTGAAAAGCATAATATTGTTAAATTGTTTGTATGCTTTATCATTCTCTAAGTACAGTAAAAATTTTAGAAGTAATTAAAAAAATTTGCATTTCGGAGAAGAATATATTTAAAAAATTAAAACTTTAATAATAATGATTATTGAGAAACAATAAGAAACTATTTTGAATATGATTTTGGTTTGTATGTGCTTTGCATTCAGAAATTTAAAAGAAACACTTTTTCTTTTTTTAGTCTTTAAAATTAAAATCTGCTCGATTTAAATATTTTATTATCTTCTTTAAATTTTAAAAACCATTATTAATACCAAAAAATAATATCTCATATGATGAGAATGTAATTGAAACCAAATGTTTCTGTACCAAAGTTTTCAGAAAATGTATACTCTTATTTAACAATGTTTAACGAATTGTGATTAAATTAGAATAATTTATCTCAGAGTCAAAATGTTGGAAATAAAGAGATTAAATAACAATCGTTATAATATAACGCTCATTGTATTCATTATTTCCATTTTAATACTCGTAAGATCTTTCAATGTAATTTGTTATTATAGGTAGAGTTTACTAATCAATAATGATTTTTTGGATGAAGTTAAAGCCAGCCGTTACATTTTATCCGATACTTATTTATATTTTGAAAAATCTTTTAATGCTTAAATATTTTAACACAATCTTCAAATCTATATTAAAAATAATTAACAAAAAATAAGATTTACACAACTTGACAATATTTATAAATAATATTTAATAAAGTAATTAAAATAGTACTGTCAAAATTAAATATTCGAGTAGAGATTATTATGCCTATAACAACTGTCACATGTCGAAAGAGTAGGTATAGTCAGTGTATCTCTCTTGACGGAAACATACGAACACATGTACGTGAGACGCGATAGTAGTGGTAAGAAAGAAAGAGAGAGAAATATCGGAAACTTCGCGCAGCACACTCGCCTGTTCTCTCACTTCTCCAGCGCAAATAACGATTTGCTTCTAAGATCCCTTTCTTCATATCGCGTCACATTTATCAAATAATGAGTTACAATTAGACAAAAAATCACACGATCTTATTGACGACGGAATACTAATACCTCCAAATAAAATAAAAGTAGTTGACATACCAGTTTCGAAACAAAATGGGTGTATAGAATTTATAGACAACCCACATGTTCGGGATTCAATTTTTCGTATTTGTGACTCTAAAATAAGTGTACCACTTGTTAATGACTCTCAAAAACCTAAATTAATTTTAATGACAGAATTAGACTACAAAATCTTGAAAAGTGAACTTCCTGGAGATCCATTACCTAGTTGTAGGTTAACGTCTCATCGGATTGTTTTGAAGGAAGATAAAATAATTAACACTAAATCATACCGTCCATCCGAAAGTCATAGAAAAGAAATGAACGACCAAGTAGCAGAGATGTTAATTAAAAAGATAATCAGACATTCAAATTCTCCTTATAATTCACGCCTATGGTTAGTGCCAAAGAAAATCGACGCATCAGGGGTTCAAAAATGTCGAATTTGATTTTCGTAAAATTAACAATTTTACTGATCAAGATTCCTATCCACTTCCGGTGATTGATGATATACTGGATCATCTTGGAAAGGCAAAATTCTTTTCAATATTCGATTTAAAGGCGGGATTTCATCAAATACCAATGGAGGAGTCTTCGAAAAAATTCACGGCTTTTTCAACTTCAGAAGGACATCTTGAGTTTGAACGAATGCCATTCGGACTCCAAAATGCTCCGGCAACATTCCAACGCATGATGGACTGTGCACTTAAAGGATTGATTGGCAAAATCTGTTTCGTCTACCTTGACGACATTGTTGTATTCGGTTCAACATTACAAGAACACAACAATAACCTTGTAACACTATTTGAACGCCTTCGCGAAACTGGATTAAAACACCAACCTGACAAATGCGAATACCTTCAACCCGAATTAGAATATCTATACCCTGTTCCAGGAGAGATCGATATTTTTCTGGATGATTTTGGGCCCTTTTCGCGCAGAAAGCTATAAAAGTAGGCGTATATTATTTTTCGTCGCAGCAAATAAGCTGTATCTTTCTATTTTCTTTTAATTTTAAGACACATATGTACTGTCAACTACATTTTTTTCTATCCCTTTTAAACCGTTCGTTTATTGCTTCACATTGTACAGTTTGTCTGCTTTCATAGTAGCCGGCAGTAAGCGTGAGTGCGAGCGAGAACCAACAGAGCAACACATAAGAGTGTCTTCGTCGCACTCATGGGTAGACTAGTAGTGAAGCGGACTTACTTATTTGACAATTTTTTTTATCTTCCCTCCTTCTACTACTAAGGCCCGTTTATGGTTTATGGCTTTTCAGCGCAAAATAAACATATAATTTTTTAAAGTATTACATGATTTTTATTAACAATTTCTGTACTTTGACGATTAATAAAAATTAATATTATTCATTATTAATATAAACTTTTAATTTTAATAAACATTTAATGATTATTTAACCAAATTGATATTGTTAATTATAATATTTTTTCAGATAATTTTATTTAAAAATGGCAAAAAGTGAAGCAGTGACTCACCCACTTACCTGACTTGAAATATATAAGTCTAATAACCAAAATAAACTGTCCCTTAGAAACTCGCTATTGAAATAATGTAGTTTTAAGCAATAAAAAAGAAAGCTTTTTTCAAGTTTTCGTCCGACTTAACTTAATGTTACTTTTCCTTGCCGAACACGAAGCAACAACATTCAGTTTCTCCAAAGCATTTGCAAGTACAACACGTTGTTTAAAACGTACGAAAACGATATTTTCTTAGAATTAATATAGTGAAGTTTAAGTGTTAGCAATGGATATCTCACCTCCAAAAAAAAATAAGAATGGACAGGTAAGTGTAAAACTAACATTTAATTGTATGAACATGTTCTGGAAATATCGGGAAATTAAGATGTTTCTATCCTGACAGTAACACCTAAGTAGCATGTAATATTACACTAATATTACTGTATTATATTTTAACAACATATTTGTTTCTAAATCCACAGATGGTTCATAGCAATCAGAAAATAATGATAATCAACCTTTATAAAAACATTAAATTGGAAAATCCAGCAATGAAAAAAAAGGTATTGTTCCTAGGATATCGAAAATGATTGGTGTAGGAATCGGGACCATAAGAAGGACAATTTCAGATTAAGAAAATAATGGTTTAATAAAATCTCCAAATAAATAAAAGATTAGGATAAAATTCAGTGAACAATTAGTAGAATTTAAAAAAACAGCTATTCGCAGAAAAATAAATGATTTTTATTTTCAATGCAGATTACCTACAATTGACAAAATTCTTAGTTCTGTAAATGAAGATGATGCCTTACATAATTTCTCCAGATCATCTTTGTATCGTTTGTTAAAAGAATTAGGCTTTTCTTATTGTAAAAGAGATAGACAAAACATGTTAACTGAAAGAGAGGATTTAATATGTTGGCGCAGAGAATATCTGCAAAAGATTATTAAATACCGAAATGAGAAACGTAGCATATATTATTTGGATGAAACTTGGATTAATACTGGTGACGTTTGCAACAAAGTATGGTATGATAAATCTATTACATCCAGAAAAGATGCGTTTTTACGAGGATTATCTAATGGTGCACCAAATCCAACTGGAAGGGGCAAGAGATTAATCATTTTGCACATTGGTAGTGAAGCAGGTTTTGTTCGTGGTGGATTACTATGTTTTGAATCAAAAAAGAATTCATCTGATTACCATGACGAAATGAATGGTAACACATTTAAACAATGGTTTGAAGAAATATTGCCTTCTTTAGATGCAAACTGTTATTGTCATGGATAATGCTCCTTATCACTCTGTTAAAATAGAAAAATTACCAAATATGCAATGGAAGAAAAATGACATACGTAACTGGCTTTTGGAAAAAGGAGTGACCTTTAAAGAGTGGATGCTAAAACCAATGCTCTTAAACTTAGTTAAGAATGTAAAACATTTATATAATAAATATATCATTGACGAAATAGACAAAAAAGATAACAAAATAATTCTTCGCTTACCACCGTATCATTGCGAATTAAACCCCATTGAAATGGCGTGGTCAGTTGTAAAGGGACATGTAAAAACAAATAATACAACTTTTAAACTTCCGGATGTATTAAAATTATTTCATGAAGGAATACAGCGAGTAACTCCACAATTGTGGAGTAACTTTATCAATCATGTTTAAACAGACGAGCGTACATAACAATTATTTGATGGAAATTTATCACAATTTGTATTTACTGTAACAGGAGAAACAAGCTCTGAAGAATATTCGGAAAGTGAAGGTTATACATATATCAGTATTACTTGGTTGCGAAAAATTTAAAAATATTTAATAAATTATAAAAATTATCAAGTTTTTTATAACCATAATTGTTATTATAAAATAATAACTCAATGATTTTTACAATAAATTACAATAAAACAATCATTAAAAAATTCGTTATTTTTACCCGTGTTATAACCAATCCCTAGTTCCACTAAATATTTACATATTCTAATTTTGTAGTATTTGAAAAAATTAAATACTGTTGTAATTATTTTAACCTGTACATTGCAAATATAATATTTAAATAATTATTTTGTCAGATTTCAACAATTTTTAATTTTACTATTAAAAACCATAAAACTATAAAAAACCCTTCGGACCCCTGTTGGAGAACAGGCACAAAGGTCCTTTAAACTGTAAATGCGTTAGATTTATGATCTTATGGTAGTATAGGATGACCAGATTGCTTGATTGTGGTTAATATAGAAAAAGCAACACATGTTCCAATCCTTTTTATATTATTGGTTACATTTTCTAGATAAAAAATATAGAAAACGCCTATTTTACTTAAAATCCCACCCTTTTACAACAAGATGCGCAGAAAAATATCGATCTCTCCTGGAACAGGGTATAGGACATTGCACAACAAAAGACGAAGTAAAACCGAACCCTTTAAAATTATCTGCAGTTAGCTACTTTAAACAACCAACAAACACAAGAGAAGTAAAATCCTTTCTTGGTCTTTCTGGCTATTATAGAAAATTTATTAACAATTATTCTACAATAGCAAAACCTTTGACCGAATTAAAGAAAGTTTCTAATGATTTTGTTTGGACAAACAAATGCCAAGAGTCATTTGACAAATTAAAAACATCCTTATGCCAAGCCCCAGTTTTACGTTATCCTGATTTCGACAAAGGATTCGTGCTGACAACTGATGCATCAAATGTTGGTATTGGTGCAATACTGTCACAAGATGGTCTTCCCTGCTGTTATATATCAAGAACCCTTAACAAACACGAGCTTAATTATACCACGACAGAAAATGTGCGCAACCCTACCGAAAGAGTGGTACTGGAATGGTACTGAATTGGACTTGGCTGGAGTTCCACTTCAGTACCACTACCTGATAACCCATTAGAAGACATTTTTAAAGTACTTTAACAATAGTTTTAAAGGTATATAAGATCAACAAACCGTCTCTTACGATAGACGTGTAAAACAGCAAAAAAAACCATAATAGTTTGTAGAAAATTTCTGTTAAGTTTGGAAATTATATTGCAATCCCTCCTTTAACAATAGACCCCCTAGGTCCTTTGTTGAAGGATTAAAATTTTAACCCGAGTTTTATTGCTTAAAAAATTTATAATTTTAATAACTCAACTTTAAAAAATATATATTGAGATTCGTTAATATTTCCAGATTATGAATATCTAAAATTTATCAAAAAATAATTACATTTTAAAAAGTTATAATTTATCTCGTATACCTTAAGTTTGACAAAAAAATAGACATCATTTTTGAATTTAGCTGCCAAAGGACATATCATATGCATAATAATGTATGAAAATAATATAAATCCAGGAAAAACAAATATAATATTGAAATAAATATAAAGTGTTAGTTTAAACATATTGAAAAAGCTAGTCGCTTTTCACTTTTATGAGGGTATTAACGGTAACTCGATCCTTTTCGCAGGTAAATTTCCCAGTTCCATTTCAGTACCAAAATGCACCAAATTAGTACTGAGTTGGTACTGAGCCCTCAGTTCCAATTTTCCAGTACCAATCCAGTACCACCCTTCCGGCAGGGAACTACTGAACTGACTCCGGAAGAGCGCAAACTGATCATTAGGGAATGTCACGGTTCAGTAATGTCTCAGCATTTTGGCGAAAATAAATCAATTATGCGAGCACGAGAACTTGGTCTTTGGCCTAACATGGAAACGGAAATTATTGACTACATAAAAAAATGTCACACATGCCAAACTCAGAAAATACAACGTATTAAACGTAAAACAGAAGCCATCATTCCGGATAAACCTACTAATCCTAATGATAAAATTGCTATGGATATTTTCGGACCATTGCCTGTAACTGCACAACAGAACGAGTACATTTTGTCCATTCAAGATATTTTAACAAAATATCTACTCCTAATACCTCTAAAAGATGTAACATCTGAATCAATTATAGAGGGTCTCTTCGACCATTACACATATGTTTTTGGATCTCCAAAACATATCTTAACTGACCAAGGACAAAATCTGGTATCGGAACTGATACAAAACTTCGAGAACTTATTCCGTATTATGCACGTCAAAACAACAACTTTCCATCCACAGAGCAACGAAAGCTTGGAACGGGCACACGCGTCTGTTAAAGATTTAATTCGAACTGCGATAAGTGACAATCACACTGAATGGGACCTTACACTGAAATTTATTTGCATGGCTTATAACACTATGAGTGATGAAAGGACTGGATTTTCACCATTCCAATTAACCTTTAGTAGGAGTGCAAACCTACCTTCCATTCTTGCTACTACTCCCTGTCTCAAGTATTCTGAACTAGTTAATTTGTGGAAAGATAGACATGAAAAATATATACTAAGTGCCCAAGAAAAAATTCATAAATCAAAAGAAAAATACAAAAGAATCCAAGATTCAATAATTGTTTTACCACAGAAAATATTCGATATCGGTGATCTAGTTTTAATGGCGAACGTGAAAAATAATAAATTTAACGCGGATTGGAAAGGACCTGTCACAATTCTTAGTGTTAAGAATAATAATAACTATGAAATTGTATTTAACAACGTAAGACAATGGATTCATGTTAATAGATTAAAAACTTATACTTAATTGCAGGAAATATGAGGATTATATTATGGGGTGCATTAATACTCAGTATCAAAGCCGATGATCATCTAAAAAACCTCGAGGATACTACAATTTTTTCTGAAAACCTTGGTATAACGAAATTATTCCACGAAATATGGAAGCTCATTTTTGGAATCGACACCAATAACTTTAAAACACGACTTGCACAAATTACAGAAATTTATTCTCGAGCTTCAGCGTTGTGTAACAATTGCTCTGAAAAATACGAATTAAACCTCCTAAAGAATCGAATTAGCAGATTAGAAAGTTTAAAGTTTCTTTTCAATCAAATACTAGGACAATCACGACAGCGAAGAGGTTTGTTTAATTTTATGGGATCTTTTTCAAAAACTTTATTTGGGACACGAGATGATCATGATCTTGAAATTATTAATAATGAGTTTGATGCTATTTATAAAGACAATAACATCATGTCAGAGTCAGTAGGAAATCAAACTAGAATAGTAAAAACACTTTTAAACAATGCTTCGCATGATTTACAACTTTTAAATGAATAATCTCAAAGTCGTACCGAACAACTAAACAAAATAATAAATTCAACAAATGAAAACCAAAAAAGGCTACTAATTGCTAATCTTATTTCTACAGTGGAAATTGCAGTAGCTGAATACAGCGAAGATCTAAACTTAGTAATCGATGCAATAAATGATGGAAAACATGGAATAGATCACCCTCAGATACTTACTCCAGAAATACTAATACAAGAACTGCGACAAATCGAAGAATCTGATAATCAGAAATATCCAATTAAGTTAATCGTGGATAATTATCAACACATAATTGATATCTCCGAAACAACCATTGGAATAGTTAACAAAAGATTAGTTTATGTATTAAAAATTCCAGTTTTAGAATACGAAGATTTGCAAACATATCATCTTATTTCTATTCCCCTTGGAAAAAACTTCATTGCTCCTATCCCTTCTCATGAGATCATCTTAACTAATTTTATATATAACTATAATTTATGTACATTCGGATGTTGGTAGTTTAAAACTCTGCAAAGAAATCGACGAGCTTCGTATTTGTAAACGAACACAGCCAAGCTATTTTATTAGTGAAACTCATTCATGCAAAACGAGTATTATCAGACGTCAAAATAAACATGTCACCAACGATGTATGCCAATTCTCCGCATTTAGAATATTAGAGATAGTTTTCATTCCACAAAAGGATCCCAATCAATATGTATTAGTTCCCGAGGTACTCTTTGAATTAAATGTGTGGTGCGGAACAAATACGCAAACTATTAAGCTCAATTCCGCTAGCTTGCTGTTCAGTGATGAAGATTGTATTATACAAACCCCCAAATCAATTTTAAAATTACGAAAATCAAAGGTACGAAGAAGCGATATTTATTTCAAAAAAAATGTAACTTATAAATTAAGCACCGAAGATATAAATCTGTTAAGGAGGTTCATCCCAAAATCGATTTTCTACAGATTTTTTAAAAAATTTTAAGATGTATTATTGACATCACTTTACATGTGTTGTTCAAATTTTATTGAATTTCACCGTATCATTTTCAAGATAAAAATTGATAAAGTTTGAAGTTTTACATGGGAACAGTGAAAAAACATGAAAAATGACCATGTTTTCATTAATTAAAAAAAAACGATTCTACAGATTTTTTTCAAAAACTAATATGTTTTAAATTATGAGTTTTAACAGTTTTTACAAAAATATGAAATTTTTTTACCGTTTGGTTGTGAAGTAAATGTTAATCAAAGTTAGCAACTTTTGAACTTATCCCATGTAAATAAAAGAAAGAAGAGGAGAAACGGCAAATTAACCTCTAAATTGGCCAGTGGAGCTCAACTTTTATGGACTATAGCTGTCGGTTTTAAACTTACGGAAAACCCCTAATAGAATGAGTACCGCTTGAAGGGATGAACCTCCTTAAGTAGCCAATTACCTTTAATTCAAGAGTCGCTACGTCACGAGAACTTTAAGGAATTACGTCAAAGTTTAAATAATATGGAAAGTTCATTAAAAGCCATTAAATCTAATCAAAGAACACGTATTAGAAAATCATTACCTCGAAATTTCTGCATTAAACTTTTCTACGTTTCTACCACAGTTACTTCAACACCTACAGTACAGTACACTCTTGTAGCAACAGCGCCAAACGAACATTTTGATACTTCACTAAATAATGTAGATGACAATAACGATGTTGTAGTTGTACAGAAAAAGATTAAATTGCGAACTTAGAGGACTAAGTTTATTCTAAATGGGGGGGTGTGACGCATTTTCTTAGCTTTCTAACTTTCCCTTTTTCCTCCCCCAATTTTCAAGGACAATTCCTTGGACCATCGGCCACCCCAAGGAATGGTCCACAGGTACAAGTTAGTTGTTTCCGAGCCTACACCCAAGTAGAAACTTTTACTGTTAAATCTACGGACTAATTGTAAAGTTAAACAACTCTTTTAAATATAGGATTTGTATCTACGGATAAATCTTTTTATAATAATAAAAACTACGTGTTTTATTTAACCCATCACATTAACCCATTAACGAAATTTTTACAGGTACTTTGAGGCTTTATCAAATAGTGTACTAAAAGAACCAAAAATTTTTAAATAAACAATTTACAAGCATTAAAAAAAGATTTTTTTAGCTTTCGTTATAGCACTGAAACTTGTTACTTGGGGGTTTTTGGGGTCGCTGATTACGAATCCGATGTCAGATTTCGAAAATCTGACATTTTTCGTTTTTAAAGGGATTTTAGTTTATAAAACGTAAAATTCAAATGACTGTATCTTAGAGAAAAAAATCGGATCGGGCCTAGAAAATTTTGAAAGAGGAAATATAGTACTTTTAACCCTTTAATGGCCGAGTTTTTTGTCGTTACTTTAGACTTATAATGTATATTAGATTTAATTACTAAAGTATTCAGTATGAGAAAAAATTTTCTTTTAACATGTCTCACCCCTTAAAACCACCCCACGGTACATTACTACCCCAAAAAACTGATATTTAACCAAATTGATGAATTAAATATTTTTCAGCTCTTATCTACTTTTTAATTATTTATAAACATTGCCTGGTTTCTTAAAAATTGAAAACGATCAATAACCCCTTGAAAACACCCTTAAAGTCAAATAACCATCCCTTGACGGTGAAAGTTTTTGTAAATGATTAAAAAAAATCTATAGATTCTAATTGCTTCTAAATTATAAACAATTATTTGAAAATTACACAGACATAGATAATAATAATAATAAACTCACCCCCTACCCTTGAAGCCCACCCCTAATTCATAACTATTCTCAGTTTGGAACAATCAAAAAAATAATTTTCACTGATTTTCGAAAATATGAAAAAAAAAAATTTTCTATGATAACTAAGTATTAATACTGAATATAAACAACTCCTGAAAAACAACCCTAAAGTCAAATAACCACCCCTAATGATAAATGTTTTTGTGAATAAATGAAAAAAATTATATGGATTCTAAGTGCTTCTGAATTGTAAAAAAGTATTTCAATGTTTCACAGATATGGATAATAATAATAAACTCACCCCCTACCCTTGAAATCCACCCCTAATTCATAAGTTATAAGATACTGAATTCAGTTTTCAACAATCAAAAAAATAATTTTCACTGATTATTATCATATTGAGTAATGCATTGAGTACATACTCAATGCACTCCCCTCCATGATGGCGTAGAGGGGAGTGCATTGGGTAAATGAAAGGGGGGGGGTACGACAGTAGCAAAGAAGCTCCCATGTGGAACTGCTGTTATAAGCCAATCAGCGCGTCGTTTCGTTTCCTCTGTGTAGCTTTCTCCCACTACCTTACCGATTGAGCCTGGGTCTGTAATTTTCATTTTCATACTAAACTCCTAACAACAGGCACTAAAAGCTACAAAATTAATAGGCAATAATGACACCAGCATTATTTTGCAATTTTAAAAACTGACATCATATTCGTCATTATCGACCCCGAAAACCCCTGAGTAATAAGTTTCAGATGAATCTAATGAAAGTTAATCATTTCGTCCGCCATTTTGGATCCGCCATTTTCAATTTTCTAAATCTGATATCGGATTCGTAATCAGCGACCCCGAAAACCCCCCCAAGTGACAAGTTTCACATGAATCTAGTGAATTTTTATATTTATCGGTCGCCATATTGGTTCCGCCATTTTGAATTTTTGAATACGGACATCGGATTCGTAATCAGCGACCCCGAAAACCCCCGAGTGATAAGTTTCACGCGAATGTAGTAAATTTTTATAATTATCAGTCGCCATTTTGGTTCCGCCATTTTGAATTTTTGAAAACGGACATCGGATTCGTAATCAGCGACCCCGAAAACCTCCAAGTATCAATTTTCAAGCGAATTTATTAATTTTTAAAGGTTTTGTTTTTTAGGGGTAGTTTTAGTTATTTTTCTGCACCCTCGGGTTGAATTTTTAATATTAATTTTTTTTTACAAAGGTTACAATATTTTTAAACATATGTTACTATGAAAGCCTGAAAAAAAAATTTCTTTTGAAATTTATACCTGTTTTTTCATTTTTCTCATTTTTCGGGTTTTTTGAAGGGGTGTATTTCAAAGAGGGTAGTTTTTTAAAAAAATACATGTATTTACATTTGTTACTCTATCCCTCCCCTTCAAAATGAGATCTTAGTGGAGTTAATCGATTAAGTTTTAAGAAAGTTATGATTTTTTGAAGTAGGTGGGACGTATGTGTCCCACTGGCCATGAAAGGGTTAATTAAAATTTGTACCAATGATTAAAAAAATTTTTTGACGATTTTATTGGCGATTCAAACAGCTACACTAGCGCCACAGTTGAACTAATTTAGGCGTGACTCGCTCTAAAGCAGTCTCTGTTTTGACAGTTTATTTCAAATTATTTAATTATTCTGATATTTTTATTGCGTTTGTAAAATTATTTTTAAGCGTTAAATAAAAAAAAATAATTTAAAACACATGGAGTGCTACAGAGCGAGTCACGCCTAAATTAGTTCAACTGTGGCGCTAGTGTAGCTGTTTGAATCGCCAATAGAGTGTCTAATATTGCCAAAAACGGCATTTTTCACGCTTTCAGGTTAGAATATCTGAAAACGCTGACGTGATGAAACAATTTCGTTGTCATTTTTGGATTCAGCGTGACAAAATAAATCGAAAATGACTATTCCGGATTCTGGGTCTGACACCCCATTCGGAAATTGCCGAGACTGAATACTGGCTAAATATTGGACCAGTTATTTTTGCCAATATTGGACCAAGTCTGGAAGTGTAGAGACAAATGCCAAGGCTCGAATTTCAATATTGGCCCAATATTCAACCAATATTCAAAAGTACAAAAAATCAGACTTCAGCCAAGATTAAAAAAATTAATTATTAAAACTAAAATATAATAAAATTTTTTGTTATATTTATATATTATATTTTATTATATATAATAACATTATTATTTCCCTTCGGATCAAGGGTTATATATAAATTCATCCGCAATAAACGGAGAAAAAGAAAAAAATATTTTCTAACGTCCTTCTAGGGATTAACAATTATTATCGAAATTATCAAAATTCAAACTGCATGAAGGAAAAACTGTAAGTATAAAGAATTAAAATTCAAAAAATTATTTGTGACCATTGTAACATTAATTCAGTTTTGTTTAATGCAATAAACATTTTCAAGTAAATGTTTATATTTACAGTTTTTCCTTCACGCAATTTGAATTTCGCGCTACGTTAATTTTCCAACTATCCGCCAGATGGCAGTGTTTTTCTCTCATAAACAACATGCCTAGAAAGACGTTAGAAAATATTTTTTTTTCTCCGTTTATTGCGGATGAGTTTATATATAACCCTTGATCCGAAGGGAAATAATAATGTTATTATATACAGGGTGTTCCAAAAGTATGGAAACTTGCAACTATCTCGAAAAGTACGAATTTTTGTAAAAAATGTTCAAGACAAAAGTTGTTGCAAACAAAAAGATGTACATTTCTGAAACCAAAAAATTGGGCCCGGGGCCCAATGTTGGGACCTACAATGAAAAAAGTGGTTTTCTTAAATGAGACCACTAATTTTCAGTATCAAATTCGTAATCCCCATGAAATTCTGCGTTCAGACATGTGGTATAAGTGCCCAAAATATTAGGCCCAATTCAAGGTATTGGGTCCAAAATTTATCAACAGATAAATAAATTTTAAAAAATCGAATCTTGGAGGGATTTTGAGATCACAGGTTTAGAAATTGAGCATAGAGCCCAATGTAAGATTCTGCAACCCAATGTGAGGGTCCAATATTTTTGGAATTTGTACCACAAGTCTAAGCCCCCCACAGCAGCCAATCTTTACTAAAAATTTCGTAAAGATTTCCTTGAAATCTTGGGAATATTTAATTGAAAAGTTTAATGAAAATTGCATAAAGATTTAAATGTCCCACCAATATAAATATTTGGCGTAAAAGTTGACTAAAAATTTAAATGAAATTTTCAGGAAATGTTCGTCGCGAAAATTGAGTAAAAAAAATGAAATTTTTATGAAATGTTTGTCGCAAAAATTGAGTAAAAGTTTCAATGAAATTTTCAAGAAATGTTCGTCGCGAAAATTGAGTAAAGATTTAAATGAAATTTTCAGGAAATGTTCGTCGCAAAAATTGAAATGAAATTTTCAGGAAATGTTGGACGGAAATATCTGTAAAAAATACAAAAATAATATTAATAATAATAATAATAATAAATAGATAGATAGATCTTTATTATTATTATCAATAAAAAAAATTTACTATCTGGGAATAAAAATAAAATAAATAATATACAAACATTGTTGCTCTGCTTTAATGCTTTGTTTCACATTGAATCAAGCACTGCATACTTGATTGAGCAAGAACTTTTGAAAACAAATTTTGGGGTGCTGGGGATTGAACCTACGTTCGCTGCGCGCTAGCTAAAGACCCTAACCACTACACTACAGATATCTGGCAGAAAAAAAAAATCTTCCACAGGCTCTACAACTTGCTGATAGACAATTAATCCTACTTATCGACCCAAAAGGGCGGGCTCATTTGAAAATGTTTTTCACGGAGATATTTGAATATTCTGAATATTCACATTGCAGGTGAATATAAAAATTAAAAGTGTATCGAAATAATGCTGTAAAACCATGACTGAAGGTCATGTGAAAAGGTTATAATAAAATTAATTATTTTTTTAAATATTATCTATTAATTAAAAATTCACAAATTTGCGAAAATTAATTTAAAATTCTTTTATTTATTAATAAACAATTATATTAGTATTGTTAAAGACAAGAAAAAACGTTTTAAAAATAATTAAGAAAATAATTTCAATATATTAAAATAAGAAATGAAAGTGAACACAAAAATTCTATTTTTTAAACATTTAAATCAAAATTATTATTCAAAAATTATTTATTATAATTAAAAATGTATTAATTAATGAAAAATTAATTTTTAAATATTTTATTTTTTGTAAAAGATTGTGGCCTTTACAAAATGGTTTTTAAAGTTGAAATAAAATTTTTTTAAAATTAATATTTCGATTCGAAATAAAATTGACTAAATAGACAGAAAAAAATGCTTGTAATATATTTATTTGTGACAATTTGTAAAATTTAATTATTTTCAAAATGTTGAATTACAATTCTTTAAAAATTCGTTTTTTTTAAATTTTACTAAAATTAATTAAAAATTAATTATTTTTGAAAATTCAATTATTTTGAAAAGAATTGAATTAAAATATTTTTTAAAATCTAATTTTTTTAAATACCCACTTTAAATAAAAAAATTTTAAATACATACAAAAAATTATATTAATTAGAAATAGGATAAGTAAATTAAACAATTAATATAAACACATTTATTACAAAATTTAAGTAAACACAAAAACATATAATAAAATTCTGTTTGATAGAAATAAATGTTTCACATTTAAAAGAAGAGGTTTTAAACTATTAAAAACCATTTCATTTTCTTTTTTTCGATGGAATAATGGCCGACGAAAATTATCCCTACTTGAAACTAGTGGACATAATATCTCATATTCAGGACATCAGAAAAATAAAATTCGACCAGATTATTAAGAAGTAAGCTTGTCTCTATTGTTATTGATTAGAATTTTGTACATATGATAAAAATAAAAAAAATGGCTGACATTTTTCATTTTTGACATTTTTTAAAAATATGTATTTAGTGCTAAAAAAAGTAGACAATTATTTCTTAACATTTCGTCTACTTTTTTAACTATAAATATTTTTAAAAAATGTCAAAAATGAAAAGTCAGGCATTTTTTTTTATTTTTATCCTATGTACAAAATTCTAGCTCATATCAATAAAGACAAGCTTATTTTTTAATAATCTGGTCGAATTTTATTTTTCTGGTGACCTGAACTTGAGATATCATTTATTTCTGTCAAACAGAATTTTATTATATGTTTTTGTGTTTACTTAAATTTTGTAATAAATGTGTTTATATTAATTGTTTAATTTACTTATCCTATTTCTAATTAATATAATTTTTTTGTATGTATTTAAAATTTTTTTATTTAAAGTGGGTATTTAAAAAAATTAAATCAAATTAGATCAAAATCCCTCCAAGATTCGATTTTTTAAAATTTATTAATCTGTTGATAAATTTTGGACCCATACCTTGAATTGGGCCCAATATTTTGGGCACTTATACCACATGTCTGAACGCAGAATTTCATGGGGATTACGAATTTGATACTGAAAATTAGTGGTCTCATTTAAGAAAACCACTTTTTTCATTGTAGGGCCTAACATTGGGCTCCGGGCCCAATTTTTTGGTTTCAAAAATGTACATCTTTTTGTTTGGAACAACTTTTGTCTTGAACATTTTTTTACAAAAATTCGTACTTTTCGAGATATTTGCAAGTTTCCATACTTTTGGAACACCCTGTATAATAAAATATAATATATAAATATAACAAAAAATTTTATTATATCTTAGTTTTAATAATTAATTTTTTTAATTGGCATTGGTCTCTACACTCCCAGAATTCGTCCAATATTGGTTAAAATAATGGACCAAGATTGGCAAAACTTTTGGAAATCGATCGGGTTTTTAAAGCATAAATAGATAACACAAGTCTGCAAAAAAAACAAAATTTTCGTTGTCAGAAATCGAGAAGTCCTTTTTGTAGTTTTTGGTGCCTTGAATCCGAATCAGACAACAAAAACCTCCCATCAAGTCAGGATTTTGAGAAAAGAGTGTGTAAAAGTCCCAAAAATCAAGTTTTTGGCAGTTTTTTAACATTTCTACCGGGTAAATCCGAAGTGCTAGAGACTTGGCCACAAAGTAGTATAAGGAGCTCCCACTCTATGGGTACATTTAAAAAGCAAATGGCTGCAAATACATATGAAAAGCTGATTGATATCGACGGTTGTGTTTTTTAAAAATTATATGTGAAAAAAGTATAAAGTTTGGTTTTACAATTAAAATAAAAGCAATTTGTAAAATGAGCTCGTGCTGTGTCAGTGGTTGTAATTCCTCATGGACTAGAATCATCAGGAAGAAGGATATACAGGAGAAAAGCAATTTATTCAAGACGAAAACGGTTAGCATTTATAAATAATAATATTTTACTTGGTTTTCCCCTGAATTCTAGAAGAAATTTTGAATTTTTCCCTGATCCAAATGTAAACATTTTAAGATATTTTCAATTTAAAAAATAAGGCAATTTTTAAAAGTAAAAAATTTGAATTAAAATTTTCAAAAATACAGACTTTATGTTGCACTTTTCAAAACTTAATAATTTTCAAGTACTTTTGATAAAATTCCTTGACTTTTCAATTCAAAATCTCCTAAAATTCAATTATTTTTGACAATAGAAACAGCAAATCTTCAAAAGTTCAATTGTTTCAATCTAAACAATCTAAACTGCAAATCTTCCAAAATTCAATTATTTATAAAATATGTATCTTAAGTCTCCTAAAAGTCAATTATTTCTTAAGAAATCTTAGCTTCATTTCTTCTAAAATTCAATTATTTCAATCTTGAAATTCAATTATTTAATAATACCTTTACTGTAGCTATACCAAAATAATTATTTTCAATAATTACAAAAAGTTTTTTAAAAATTCAATTTTTTAAGAGATTTTGAATCTAAAAGTTCTCTAAACTTTAATTCTTATGTGAAGAATGTAAAAAAAATCTCTGGCAATTGTGATTTAAAGAAATTTCAAATCTACTAAAATTTAATTATTTATAAAAATTGAAAGTTATATTAATTTGGAATAAGTTAATATTAAAGATATAATGACAGTTTTTTATTTTTGATTTTTTTGATAAAATAATTTTTTTTTTGCAAAGATATAAAGGTAATGGATATAATTTTAACAACATGAAATGTTAAAACTGTGGAGAAGCTTTCTACCCAACGGGAAAACATTGAAGAAAAGATGGTCAGTGTCCCATTAACATTTTTACAAAAACGACGTGATAACAGAGGATGTTGTTCTGCTGTTTAATAAATGGATTAAAGCGTCAACCCTGTACTTTACGACGATATAGCGATATTGACAACAACAAAATAAATTAGCTGTCAAAAATGGTTTTTTTAAGTTGTCAAGCATAAAAATTGACTCACAACTGTTCGCGAATAAAACTATTTTTAAAAATACTTGGATTCGATTGGAATTTGTCACTTGCGGGTTTTCAGGGTCGCGGATTGCGGATATGATGTCAGTTTTTTAAAATTCAAAATGGCGGATTCAATATAGAGGGCGAATTTTTTAAAAAATCGATTTAATCCGACATATTAGATCCGCCGTATTTAATTTTAAAAATTTGACATCCTATTAGTAATCCGCTAATTTATTTTGTTGTTATCAATATAGCTATATCATCGTAAAATACAGGGTTCAAGCTTTAATTTGATTCATATGCCAAGTCTCTAGCACGTCGGATTTACCTGGTAGAAATTTTCAAAAACTGGCAATAACGTTGTCAGATTCGGATTCAGTGCACCAAAAACTACGGGAAATGACTTCTCGATCTCTGACAACGAAAATTTTGTTTTTTTTGCAGGCTTGTGTCATTATTGTTCTAATGCAGACGGTGCACGTGTATTTTTATTAATGCACGAAAGTCTACCATTACATATCTTACAGAATCATTTCTGAAAGTATTAATTTTACTTAAAATGGTCTATTATCACTTTAGTCGAAATATAATGAAATGAATCTACTAACTTTCTTATTTTAAAGTTAAACGCTAATAGATCTTATTTAGAAAAAAAACTAGCTGGTAGAGAATACATTAAATATTTAAATTTTTTAACAAACCTTGAACATCTTGTTGTAATATTGCTTGAAAAATGGGAAAAAGTGTTTCTTCAAAGGAAACAATAGCCTCCGCATTTCGTTTACAAACAATCCTGTAAAAATAAAAATATTTAAAATTTTTAGTATTTTAACAATACAAATTCAATTTATAATATGAGGTATTATATTTCAAATCGACTCCTTACATAATTTCTTCCAAAAGTTAGTTTGAAAGTTTAACTTCTAAATATCTAAAAACAAATTGTTTTTGATTTTGATCAAATCTATGTTAAAAAAGCTTAAATATTCTAATTCTTATTTTTTCAAGATTTTAATGAACATTTTAGAGAATTCTGATAAATTAATTAAAATTTACAGTCATTGTATATAAATTATGTAATTTTTTTAAAATTCTTATTACCAACATAAAGTTTAGAATTTGTACTTGTCAAAACTCCTTTATTAAATAGAAGAAATATGTATTAAAAAATTGTCAGTTGTTTACAAGGGGTTGTTTTGAAATAGAATACTTTATAAATGAAATAATTGAAACTTACTTTATGGATAAGCTGAGAGTTTCGAATAAATAGTGATTAAAATTTGGACGACTTGGATTTTTAGCTACAGTTACAAGTTTTTCTGTTAATTTAGGCAATAAATTAGCAAGATGAGGTACTACGTTATCTTGTAAAATAACAAAACTTCGCATAATCGCTTTCATAACATATTCATTATCTTCAGAACCAGCAATTTCTAGTGCAGCAAACAGCTGATTCAATAAATCTACCGCTAAAGGCCCAATTTCCTTTTCCTGTACTCTGCAAAATTAAAGAAAAACTTAGTCTGGCTTAAATAAGAGGTACTATATAAATTTTATATATTTGAGAATATAGTTTAGGTTTTGGATATTTTAAAGCAATAGAAAATATTATTTAAAACATACGATAAATTGTGATTAAATTGTTGTCATTAATTTAATTTTTTTACGAAACATCAAATCCTAGTAAATAAATTGTAAAATTAACAGTTTTAAATTGTGACGGAAAATAATTCTTAACGTTACTTCGAGATATTTGTTGATCGAATATGTTAAATAAGGGTAAGGGTTGAAAGGTCAATAGTTGGCCCCTGCAACCTTACATCGATCTATGTGCCATTAGTTCAGTCAATTAACACATTTCCAAAATTTACCAGGTCCGATACTCACTTTTTGTTCGACTGTTGTGCGTGACAGGTTATATTTTTTTGTTAGGGTTCCTAACGGTACCTACTTTCTCATGTTATTTTATTTTGTTAATTTTATTAAATTAACTGGCTTCCGCGTAGTTTTTCATATTTATCTTTTAGCCAAATAGAGCTCCAGCAACTCTAACCTGGTTGCGCTTGGTGAGGAATAATTTTATATATTCTTTTATAAATTTAGTCACTTATTTTCTTATTTAATTATTTAATTATTATCAATGGATTCCTAATAAAAAAAACGCATCTGATGATGTTATTAAAAATTTTTTATTTAATTATTTATTGCTAAAAAATAGTTATAAAAAATTGTCGAAAACCCAGAAAATGAAGAAATACTACATAAAATTAATTTAATTGTCTTCGCAAACGTCATACGGTTGTAAAATGCGTATGTAGCCCTTGCAAAAGTGTAATAATAAGCATCATACACTTTTACACAGTGATAAACAAGATTTTAATAAAGAACCTTCACTAGTTGTAAATAGTTTACAAGCAAATCATTCTAATCAAGTCTTACTAGCCACGGCACAAGTTGCATTTTTTGATAATAATAACAAAAGACAAATAGTTCGCGTTCTGTTTGATAGCGGGTCTCAAGCGCACTTTATTACAGAAAAATTTACGAAACTTCTTAATTTAAAGCGTACAAAAATTAATATTCCAATAGTAGCTTTGAATGAATTAGAAACAAGTATTAAGTATTCTATCGATACTAAAATTTCCTCAATACGCGAAAATGATGAATCAAACATTTCATTGTTAGTAGTACCTATTATTACACAAACATTACCTTCTCAACAAATTGATCCAACTTAATTAACAATACCAGCCAATTTATCCTTGGCCGATCCGACTGTTTACCGATCTTCTGAAATCGATGCTCTTATAGGTGCAGATGTTTTCTCTGAGATCTTATGCTTAGGGCAAATAAAAATTGATAATCAATTAGCTCGACTTCAAAAAACAAAATTTGGTTGGACAATCTCAGGAAAGGTTAGCACATTTCCTCCCAATTCAAAAAAAAATGGTATATAATCTTGTGTCATTTTCATGAAATCAAAAGTTACAAAGGTTTTGGGAAATCGAAGAACCTCCTGAAACAAAATTCATGTCTAGTGAAGAAGCTCAAGTAGAAGAGCATTTCTTAAAAAAATACAACTTGCGAATCAGCAGGTAAATATATAGTAAAACAA
Source organism: Leptopilina boulardi (assembly GCF_019393585.1). Taxonomy (NCBI): domain Eukaryota; kingdom Metazoa; phylum Arthropoda; class Insecta; order Hymenoptera; family Figitidae; genus Leptopilina; species Leptopilina boulardi. Next base: position 2,411,760 of record NW_026137948.1, on the reverse strand, counting down.
CCCTTTAAAGAAAACATCAATAACTTAGGCGATTCACATTCATTGGCGTTAAAGCGCTTTTATGCCATTGATGCCATCCCTTATTCAAGAAAGAATATGCAAAATTTATGCGAGAATATTCACAGTTAGGTCACATGTTCCGCAAAAACAAGCACGAATCTTTCGCTCAATGATATCCTTATGGTCGGTCTCACTATCCAAAATGATATATTTACAATTTTAAACAGATTTTGAATACACAACTTTGTACTGTTAGCTGATATTGAAAAAATGTATCGTCAAGTACTAATGCATGAAGAGGACAGAAAATTTCAAAAAATTCTGTAACGAGAAAATTCTATTGATCCTATTAAAACATATACCTTAAACACCGTGACTTACCCACATTAGGTGGTTTCAAATTACGACAATGGTCTTCAAATGAGCCAAAACTCATCGCGTCATTACCAATTGAATTGAAGGATCTAGATTTATTCAATGATCCATCAAAATCGATCAAAACATTAAGAATTCAGTGGAACTCTAAAAATGATATTCTTTTGTATAACATTCTTGAATCAAATACACAAACGCGTATTACTAAACGAACAATTTTGTCTCAAATTGCTCAAGTTTTTGATCCTATAGGTCTATTAGGTCCTATAATCGTTGTAGCTAAATTAAGTATGCAAAGGTTGTGGCAAGAAAAAATTGATTAGGACGAATCTGACCCTCAAGAAATTTATACACGATGGATTAATTACAAAAAAGAGTTACCACTATTAAATCAGGTTTCGTTAGATAGACAAATAGTAATAAAGGATTATACAACTATTCAACTTCATGGTTTTTGCGACGCGAGCGAGACTGCTTATGGTGCATGCATTTATCTCCGATCTACAAACAAAAATCATGACTGTATCTCGCGTTTATTGTGTTCAGAATCTAAAGTGGGTCCCTTGAATTTCAAACTCACAATTCTAAAATTAGAATTATCTGCAGCTCTACTTTTGGCAAAATTATATAAGGGAGTTATATCGGTGATGCCAATCACATTAAATGAAATACATTTCTGATCTGATTCTATCACTCTTAATTGGATCAATACACAACCAAGCGCATTAAAAGCCTTTGTTGCGAACAGAGTGTCAGAAATCAGATCGCTTACTCCTTGTTCTCAGTGGAAATATATTTCAACCCTTCAAAATCCTTCTGACGACCTTTCTAGAGGTGAAACTTTGTCCAAATTCATAAAAAACGATAAATGGAAATTCGGTCCTGAATGGTGAATTAATGATAGTTTAAATTGGCCACTTTCTCCAATACAAAAGGTTCCTCTTACAGAAGTGCGAAAAACTGTTGCTCTAAAGATTACATTAAATGACAAATCAATCTTGTCAAGGTTCTCATCCTTCACAAGATTATTTCTAGTAATTGCCTATTGTTTTACATTTGAAAACAATTGTTTAAAAATGAAACACGATTCTGACCGATTGTCAGTCAAGGAAGTGCAAAAATCTCGCGAACGAATAATAAAATTAGTTCAAAACGCAACTTTTGCCCATGAAATCCATGATTTACAAAATTCGAAGAAAATTAATAAAAAAGCTCATTAAAATCTTTAAATCCTTTTTTAGACAAAAACAGAATTTTACGTGTAGGGGGAGAATTCAAAATTCAAATTTATCATTTGATCAAAAACACCCAATTCTTTTACCAAAAGATCATCATGTTACGAATTTAATAATTAAACATTATCATGAAATTTCCTTGCATGCTGAAATTCAAAATACTCTGTACCAAATTCGAAATCATTATTGGGTATTAGACGGAAAAACGCAGTTAAACATACAATAAATTCATGCATAAAGTGCTTTCGGTTTCGAAATTCAGAATCGCAACACATAATGGGAAATCTGCCCAAAAATCGAATAGTTCAAACTAATGAAGGATTAATCCTTACAAAAAATTACAAACGTCGCATACATTAATTAAAGTTAAAAAGCATTTGTCGTGGCATAGTCATAGGATTAAATTAATCCGTCATCGTGTTGTCACATTAACCTTTTAACGACACAATGTTTTTTCAACTCGTATTTTAACCTGGTATTATCTTATAAATTTTTTAAATCCGAAAAATTATGCTTATTCATACAAAAACATGAATGAAAAACGAAAAGTAAGAAAATAATACAATAACAAGCTCATTATGTCCTGCCGCCGTTAGATGGCAGAAGCATGCATGGAGCACAAAGTCGCAACTGTTATTATATTACATTCCTACTTTTCGTTTTTCAATCGCATTTTTGTATGATTTCGCACAATCTTTCGGATTTAGGAAATTTATAAGATAAGGATACTTGGTGTTTTAGCATTTGCAAAAATTGTCCGTGCTTTGAAAAAAAGGACATATTTTAAAATCAATGTTTATCTTTTTCACGTTTCGTGTCATTTTTATAGGGTATGATTTTAATTTTCAAAAAATACGCCTATCTTTAACAATACTTCACCATTGCTCAAATCCACCTAAATTTTTTATGTATTTTAAATGACTGACAAACTGTCTTTCATAAATTGCATGCAATTTAAATTTTAAGTAATATATAAAAATTTTCTTACTGAGAAACATTTTCTTGGTCTTTAAGAGCAAGTATCTTCTCAATAGCACAAGCGGCGTAAGTATGAACGACAGTCATTGAAGCGGTCAAATGCCTAATAAGTAATGGCAAAGAACCAATAACGTGTTCACGTGGTAGTACAGATCTAAATGTCATTATAAACTTTATGGCATCAGCTTTCAGTACAGGAAACTCATTAACTGAAATAAATATAACGATTTGTGACTACAACAGAATCTATTTCATTGTTAGTAAAAGTATGGATTTGTGACTTCTTCTTTAAAAACAATATTTTTCTCTGTTTCGTAATAATTAGCCATACCTGCACGTAAACAATTATTGTTTTCTACTAAATAAATCTCAACAGCAATATTCTTACTAAATGAAACTCCAGTGTATTTATTTAAAATTTTTAAAAATTAAACAGTGAACAAAATGTTATAAATATTAAATTAAAGTAAAACTTAGTAAATTAAGTTAAAATTAAAAGCAATGCAATCTTATAAAAATAATATTAATTTTTAATTTGTGCTAACAAAACGAGATTCATTCTCATTTACTCAAAGAAAGTCTAAGAAGACCGTTTTATCACATAACAGTAAGAGATTTTTTTAATATGTGACGCTCCAAGAGGAAAGGGACCTTATGGTCACAAAAATGAATTTTGAGTTTTTGATGTTAATCGATAGATTTTAAGTTGCTCTTTCACATGCAAAAGTAGAAAAATTTTTTTTATTATTTACTGTTTGTGTAATTAACAATGAAACATGAGTACTTTTTTCGTCGTGTCGGTGCGAGGCAGCTCAGAGAACCAGCCCCACCATTTCCTCTACCACTAGACTTTCCGTGTCTGTGAGCCTCTTTCATTTCGTATATATCGACGTAGTAGTAAAAATTTCTGTAAAATTCGCTTTTGGGTCATTAGGTCCCTTTTCTCGTGGAGCGTCACTTACGCATTTTTAAAATAAAATTATAATTATATAGTAAATTAATAAAAATTACCATTTGGTCTTAACAATTCTGGAAATATATGTTCCCTTGTAAACTCAGGTAATGATACTAGTCTACTACTTTGTGTTACACCATGTTTTTGAGTTTGTCCTTTACTAACACAACTTACTACTAAATATATTGCTGCATCCTTACTGTGCCAGTTTTCTGCAGGTTTATCATTATAACTTTGTAGCATAACCTAAAAAAATAATTAAATTTAAAAATACCTTATGACTTTATGTTTTGATAATTTTATTAGGATGAAGTTCCGAAAGCATCCCCCCGCCGATTTTAATAAAACTTGGTATACTAACGTATTTTGGTACCCTGATAACGAAAATGATAGTGAAAATTGGCGAAAATTTGATTTTCATGGTGAAAACTATAAAAAACACCATAAAATCATGATTTTTTGCGATTAACTCGCAAAATTTCGAAAAATGTTTTAGACAAAAGTTGTAGGTCTAAAAAAACACACGTTTTATATCCTATACATTTTTTTACATGTACTTTCATTGAGATTGATTATTTGTATATGGTAAACTTAATGTATATACAAACGGTCACCTTCAGTATTGTTTCTTTATTCTATTCTTTTTCTATGAATCCAGTAGAAAATATATTATTCGTTTATTTAATTATTTACGAGAACAGCGCATGCACAATTGAGCATTCAGACGGTTTGGTTTGGAGAACCAAATTATTCAGTTAACAGACGCAAAAGCTTGAACGAAATTTTTGGTACAGCCAACTAAATTTCTCGATTGATTGCTTCCTTCGTTACTGTTATGTCAACTAAATTTTTGTAATCTTAACTAAAAGTGCTCCACCAAATTATTTTATTAACATTACATTATTATTTTTCTCAGTGTAAGCATACTAACGTATTTTGGCGCGCTGATTATGAAAATAATAGTGAAAATTGGAGCAAATTTGATTATCATGGCGAAACCGTGGCGAGAGGGGGTGGATATGGCCGAAAGTATTTTGCGGAATTCGTTGGATCCTGAGTAATGGTGAATATGATACTATATACGAGTCAAATAATATGTCTATCCATGACTGTTGTATATGTTTTCATTATCATGGTGTTTTTGGTTTTCTGGATTTTTCTCGAAAAATAATGACTTTTGGTAAAAAATGCAAAAAACATAAAATGTGTGTTTTTTGAGATCTACAACTTTTGTCAAAAACTTTTTTCGAAATTTTGCGTTTTTTACGGGATAATCGCAAAAAACCATGATTTTATGGTGTTTTTTATAATTTTTACCATGATAATCAAATTTGCGCCAATTTTCACTATCATTTTCGTAATCAGCGCACCAAAATACGTTAGTATACCAAGTTTTATTAAACACGAAGGGGAGATGCTTTCGGAACTGTATCCCTCTAACCGACTAATTTACACGCTCATGATTAGTTAGGGATTTTATGACTGATTAATTCTTATGATGAATTGATTCACATCCAGTTAAGGGTTACGGATAATCTTAACTATTGGATAGAATATTTTCAAGTTGATTAATCTCCAGAAAGCGCTAACTGACAGATAAATTTCAACTTATCTGAAAATTACCTGCCGGACAGATGAAGTGACCAACAACAAATTTAACTCTCATTGTCAGTTCAGCGCAAAAGTGAGAATTGTATGCCAAATTTGACAAGTGGTAAATTTAAAAGTATCAGTATTTATATGTTTTGTGAGAAAAATAGTGAAAGAAAACAATATATCTTCATTTTAAAATGTTACTATTGTTTGTAAATTGAGTATCCAAGAAAGCTAAATAAAAAATTAATTTGAATCATTGTTTTCGAATGAAACAAGATAATACAATAGCATTTAATAATTGTTTAAACAAAGCGGTACAAAATTATTTAATTATAATTTTATATTTTTTCAATTTCTGAGCGTATACTTTTTTATATCGGGCTTTTACGCATAAAACCCCTATCTGTCTCCCAGTTGTTGTAAAATCCCCAAATTGCGGTCCGTAGCCGACTTTTATTAGAAGTACTCACATTTGCCTGACCCTTTCTTGGCAGGTGGGGGTCAGTTCGATAATGACTGTCGCAATGATTAGTCTTGAGAAAAAAATCAGGCAAAAGGATCAACATTTGTGTTGATAGTTAGGCGGCTTTGAATGCCTTGAAAAATCCGACTATTAAATTAAACCTAATTTGGGATTGCCGAAAGGTATTGGACGAGTTAGGTTTGAAAAATAAACTCTGATTGATTTGGGTACTAAGATACTCGAGAATCAGAGGAAATGAGGAAGCGAATACCTCAGACCGTAAAGGGTCTGAGATGACTAAGGTAGGTGCAGAATCTGCGGTAGGCATCAAGCCAGGCGCGGTGAAAGGAGTCATTGAAAGATGGAGTAGGGAAAGTCATGAGACAGTGGGCGAAAACTACTGTAGGTAGACAAGTTACCGTGGCGTTCCCGGCTTTAGAATAGGTCGCCTGTAACCCACTACATGTCACATAAGACGACTTAAAGGGGCGGGGATGATCGTACCCTTGTGGCTAAGTACCGCTTCTGTGGAGATGCGCAGTTAAGACAAACCGATGATGAGGAAACGCATTAAGCTAGCCACGATGTTCGCAAGGCAGCCGTGGAAGACCGGTCGATAATTTGTCTTCACGGAACCCATCGTGTGTCGTAAGAGACGACTAAGGAGGGATTTTTGAACGCATTACGCCTCCTCTTCTGCAGGCCGGGTCAACTCCGTTGAATGAAAATGGCAACATTCAGCGCCTCTACAACCAGCGTAGCAACTAATTTTTACTCAGCTTGTATATCTATACATACAATAGATATAGATATACAAGCTGAGTAAAAATTAGTTGCTACGCTGGTTGTAGAGGCGCTGAATGTTGCCATTTTCATTCAACGGAGTTGACCCGGCCTGCTCTTCTGGACCCATAATGAGACTGCGGTCTGGAAGCAGAACCTTGCGTGGTCCCCGTTGGAAGTACACAATTCTTGTCCTCGCTAACTCACGCCCACTCCTGTTGGGGTGTTATTATGGCCAAGATTACTGTAACTAACTGCTTCGCCATTTCATTGGGTACTTGTTCTTGTACTCTATAATCCTTCATGGGCCGGGGTATCCCATTGGGACACGCCATTATAGACCCAGATTGGATTCGCAACCTCTCGGCAGAAGAGTTATTGGACTTTTGTAAAAGGACAGGACTATAGGAAGGGAGACTGGTATGGAGGTTAAGTGCAATCGGTTTAACGACTTAAGTGTCAACTCTCGTATTAAGGGACGACGGACTACGCTCGCTTTTCGATTAGATAAGATTAGAAATTATTCCTCAAATCAAAGTAAAAGAATTTTTGAATCATTGCTGAAGATTCGTTCACTGGCGCGGACGTAAAAACCGAGGTCACGGTCCCGATTCTTTACTTCTAGCGGTCTTACTGTAGTAGTTACTTCTAAGAGGTTCCCAGTAAAAAAGGAATTATTGAGCATGCCGTCTGCTCAATTGTCCAAACGACATCTGGACAATTGGACTGCTTGCTCAATCATTCAATGCATTAGGCCCAATCAACCTACACGTATTTAGAGGCTAAGAAAAGAAAAAATTGACTTAACTTTATATAAAACTTTTAAAAAATTAGTAAAAATAGATAAATAAAGTATGACAGTATCTTTAACAGGCAAAAATAAAGAGTTTCATGAAATGTTATTTTTTTGTTGACAGTGCAACAGTGCGCTTGTGATTCTATGGGCATAAATAAACTTTTGTTACCGACTATTTATATTTACCAATTGAAAATTTCTATTTTTGAAGATGGAAACACATAATTAGTATGAAAAGAACTATAAATAAAGTGATTACATTAAAATATAATAAATTCAACTGTTTCCTTCTTCAAGAAAAGAAATTTTCAATTAATAAATATCGAGTGTCGGTAAAGAAATATACTTTTACCTGCAGAATCACATGCACAGTAACCAAAAAAACTATTTCATAAAATTCATCGTTTTTGACAATTACAGATTCTTTTACAGTTTATTTTTCAATGTTTATCTATTTTTATTAATATTTTTAAATTTTATATAAAGATGAGTCAATTTTTCCTTTGCGTAGCCTCCAAATATGTGTAGGTTGATTAGGCCTAATGCATTGGATGATTAAGCAAGCAGTCCAATTGTCCAGATGTAGTTTGGACAATTGAGCAGACGACTTGCTTGATTGTCCCAACGGCTTGCTCAATAATTCCTTTTATACTGGGTTTTACCATAGTAAAATCTCTGATGGGTGGTTTTACCAGAAGAAAAGCTTTTTACCATTATTTAGATAAACAATTTAAAGTGATCACGATCACCGTTCACGCGTAGCTTTTGTAACTAGTTTTCGCGCATCTTTCACGTTGTAATCGTTTCGTTTATTTTGTTTAGTAAATATTTTAATTTCTCCCTTTAGTTTATCTTTTGTAAATAAATACATTAATCAGCAATTTATCTTCTTAAAATTCATTAACTAAATATTGACACGACGAGCTATTTAAAAACTTAATTAGCAATCATTGCATCTTCTTGGTTGAAAAATTAAAAAATAAGAAACAAAAACTTACCTGGATATAGGAACCGAAGATTTCTATAATTTTATTTTCAAAATATTTTGAAAATACTTTAACTAGATCAGAAGCAGCTCGTCTTCTAGTGTCAACATCACTTCCTTCAATATCACGTCTAATGTATTCTTCAGGATTACTTTCAAACAATTCATTATCAGACTCTGAAAAAAATGAACTTATAAACTAAGGTATTTCTTAATATTTAAATCAATTTATACAATTATTGTGTTTACTTGCATTTATAATATGATTTTGATTTTTTTCTATTGCAAACAATGTAACGTACACGGAAAAAATTTTGGGCGTATAAATGTAGATGTAGTTTACTTAGAACGATCAAATATTTTTTTTTTCAAGAAAGATATGAAAATTTAAAAGTAACAAATAAAATTGGAATGTATACCTTTAAACTCCAAATTCGGAATAATCACTTTTTCACAAATACTTCCTAGAGTAGTTGGATCTTCAAAAAGATGTCTGTATTGAGATCTATCAGCTACTGTTGCCAGGAATTGTAAAGCATTAGAGACCAACTAAAACAAAAAAAATCATTTTAATTAATGTATTCAGGCCCATAAACATGTGCTTCTTGTTACATCAAAACAGACATTTTTTTACAAAAATATTTAAAAGTATTTAAATTGAAAAACCAAATAAAATTTTAACTCACAGCATCAAATTTAGGCTTTTGAACATTCGAAGTTAATAAATTCCATACTGCCGTTACAAACTGAGGTAAATATGTTTGAAACTCTTCATCATATTTGTGGGCATATAAACACACGTTATCACAAACTTGTGATTTCAATTGTTCAAGTAGCCCAGGTTCGTCTTCATCCTGAGACAAAAAATTAACAAATAGTTTTTATTCAGTTTCTTGACTGAGTGACTGTTAGAAGCAATTCATAAATAAAAAATATTCTACTACAAGACACATGATAATGAAAGTAGAATTTAAATGATAAAAATTTTCTATTCCTTAATTCTTCTTTCATTTATTTAAAGATATAAAAGCTAAATATCATAAAAATATTACCTCGGTTTGTAACAATGGAACGTCTTTTGTAAGCAAAGTATAGAAATTTGACATCCAAGCTTCCATGTTGTCTTCAAAAAATTCTGGTAATTCCTGTACAAAATTAAAATTTATGAATTTTGATTATAGTAACACAGGATATTGTAATTATTGAAAAACATTAACTGATATCAAATAATTTTTGCTTCCTCTCCTCACGAGGAAGCTTTGTATTCGTGACGATTTTCGATTTTTTAAAAACGGGTTATATGGGCTTATTTTTAACTAGAATGCATATATTTGAAGTTTTAAACAAATTTTTTTTTTTGTGTTTACAGTGTAAATATAATTTTTTGTCCCAAAAAACTGATTTCTCGCATTAAAACAAATTGATTAATCTATATAAAGTCTATATTTTACTTAAAATCTATATATTATATCAATTTTTAATTTAAAAAAAAAAAATTTTTTTCGTATTTTTTTTAATTTTTGAAAAAAAAATGTTTTTGTATTTTTTGAAATAACTTTTTTTCATGAAAATTTTTAATAAATTTTGTCAAAACCGTATTCCTGGTATGAAAAAGAATCGATTGATGTATATAAAGTTTACATTTTACCAATATTTGTAAAATTGATCGCTATTTTAGTTGTAATCCTTCTTTTAATCTTGAATATAAGTGTATCATGATGAGGAAGCTTAATTGTCATGAATTGAACAATAATTAAGAAAAAACATTATATGTAAATTTGCAAACAACAAACTGATCGTTTCTTCTTTATATAAATGCCAAAATTTCATTTAAATATGTAAATTACAAATTAAGCGTTTTTTCAAAAAAATAAAAAAAAGTTTTAAACTTAAAAAAACAAAAAAAGTGTTTAAAGGGTACGGTCATTCCAGTTCAAAATGGCGAAATAGAAGGCTTTTTTAGGATGTATTTCTAAAAAAACATGACATTTATTCAGAAATTTTTGTTTACATGTTATGAATAACTTATTGAAGAATATGAAAAAAAATTTTTTTCACTTGTGGTCCAAGATGGCGGCGATGTACAACATTTTCAAAAATGTTCATTTTTCATGGGGGGATCGATTTCGAGATTTCTACAACAGATAGATTTTTTGAGGTTCCGTCCATAGAGAAATATCTAACGAAGAAAATGTTTTTTATTTTTGTATTTTGGACATTCTAATTATTGTACCTTTTGTCCGTTAGAACTTCTAATAATTGGACCATTTAAATTTGGACCTTTTGTTTTGGATATTTTGTACTGTAGTCATGTCTCTATCTGTTGTAGAAATCTCGAAATCGATCCCCCCATGAAAAATGAACATTTTTGAAAATGTTGTACATCGCCGCCATCTTGGACCACATGTGAAGAATTTTTTTTTTATTCTTCAATAAGTTATTTATAACATGTAAACAAAAATTTCTAAATAAATGTCATGGTTTTTTTTAGAAATACATCCTAAAAAAGCCTTCTTTTTCCCCATTTTAAAATGGAATGTCCCCTTAAACATTTTTTTTGTTTAATTTTTTAAAAAAATTTTAATTTTTAGTTGATTTATAGAAGTTATAACTTACTTGAAAATTCAGAGAGTAAAATACTTTACACAAAACAACTAAAGAATTATAAATTATTTTCAGTGCCTCAATATTATTAGCATGCACTTCCGTTAACTTCATGGTTGTCTGAAAAAATTTAAAACAATTATTTGTATCATCAAACATAAGGTGCACATATATAAGTTATTATAAAATCTTACCATGAACAGGTCTGTCAGAGGTTTAGCAAAATGATCTAATACAAATTTAATTTCCGTCCACAATGATTGACTTTTAAATTCATAACGATATTTTTTAAATAATGAATGAGCAGTATGAAGTACGCCATTAATAACATGAAAATCTCCCGTATTAAATTTTTCTACCATTTGATCAATTAAATCTGGCCACTTATCTGGAAAGTCATATTTGCCAATTATGGATATCGCATCTGACAGTTGCTTTTGAATTGAATCTGGAGAATGCAACATGAGATTGATAATTAATCTTTTTATAGTTTCTCGATCCTGAGCATGTATTCGATCTCCATAATCTTCTTCCTGAAAGTATTCATAAAATTTAACATTAACTGTATTGAAGGGTAAAAACTGAAGTAAAGGACACTTCAATGTCTAGCTCAAGTAGTTAAGGTTTCTTTTAAAATAGTCAATCAGTGATGCCTGGCTGCACAGCAATTCCACTTCCCCCTGGCCGCCCGTGCGCCTCCTTCTTACGGCCACACACACAAGTATAAACCATGCGTTTACTCCTGTAGGTGTGCCTATTTTTCATTTTTCTCATATTCGCCCAATTCAACGGAGATTTTTACCGACAGCCGGTTACTTTTCACGCGCGAACTTTTGAATTCGTTTTAATAAAAATATACTTTATCAATGTATTTATAGATATTTATTAATAAATAATTAATAAATGTTTTTATTCATTAATTAATTAATAATTATTACATAATTATCAATAATTTTTAATTAATAAATTAATATTTAATAATTATTAATC